>NW_027071936.1:25448957-26048957 GCF_038088225.1 Cyrtonyx montezumae | reverse complement strand
TTTTGCCGACAGAAAAGAGCATGCTACCTTACATTAGTAGGGAAATGACTTACTGATACTTAACTCAGAAGTGGATTTCCATGTATTAGTAAGCAATCATCAATGAATTGCTTTTTCAAGAACTGAATTTCCAACATCTTGAGCCCACATCAACTTTTAGCACTTCGGCCATCTTCCAGAAGAATTCCACAGCTTAGCTGCCTAATACCTGGGAGACATATTTCCACCAATTTGATGCCTTTTTCCTACTTGCTTTGTGCAGCATTCTGGAAGGAGACTGTGATCAGTAGGTCCCTTTCCAGGCCACCTGTAATTTTAGAGACCACGTTTGTTTTATCCCATCAGTTGTCTCCTTTCCAGACTGAACAACTGTGCTCATGTGATCATCTGTCATACACAAGCTACACTATACCAATTTGTTGCCCTCCTCTGAACTTTTTCCAATTCTTACATACTTTTTTTTTTAGTGGAAAAAAAATAGAGAAAATCAGAAATAATGAGTATGCCTATAGCATCATATGTATGTTCTAAAACTGATTTGCTTTACAAGTAGAATAAAAATAACAAGGCATCAAATTCCTAGGATCATAATTCCTTTATAAGAATATTGAGTTTCTTGTGGTACTTATAACCCAAATGAGACTGCACCCTCACAGAGCAAAGCTGCATGTACTGGTTTGGGAGCTCATAATGCAACAATGTACTTGTTACGACATCATCTATTAGCACACATTAGATTGGAAAGAATGCAGAGAGATACTGTAGATTGCCTCATGATTCAGTGAATATTGAACAACTCCTCCTTAGCACCCCAAATGTAGACAAGGTGTGCCGATAGAATTATATAATAAAATAAATTTAATAAATTTTCTTTAATATTTATTCTTTTTAATTAATTCTTTAATAAAACCAAGGAGACAGTTTTCTCAAAGATTCGTGACTAGACAGTACTGTCAGTTCTCAATGAGATGTGAGCTTCTAAATTCTACCTTTGTTCCATAATTCCTCAGAACAATGTGTTGCATAACACAGTGCCACATATCCCAAAGGATGTGCCTAACTCACTGCCCAGCCTTTGGGAGCATCTCCAGTTGCCAATGACCACAGTGCCACAGAAGAGACAAAACTGCCTATGCACCTCCAGCCCTTCCATGCGTCCCTTCTGATTTTCACAGAAAAGTTTCCTTTCCACTGACTGATGCTGTGGCTAGGATGGGCTTTGCTCTGTAAAACAAGCTCTAATCAACCCACACATAATAATGGTAAGATGAAGAGAATGGGCGATGTGATTCTAGTCCCTGAAGTGCCCACAGGAAGCTTTGGATCTGTTTCAAAACCTTCTCCCCTCTTCCTGCCCCCGCCCCAGACCTTCTCCCCTGCTGTTGTGGATCATTAATGTGTAATGTGTTCTCAGAATTGGTTATCCACCTTCTCTCTCCAAAAGTGAACATGCCTTTTGTGCAGTAATTTGAATTACTCGAAGACTAGCGAGTTTGCACAGCAATTCCTCTCCCACATCCAGTTCCTCATTGCATATGGACTTCTTCCTTGTCCACACTCCTTGAAATGGAAAGAAAAAGCTCGGCTATTTTAAAAGAAGAAAGGAGAAAAATAAAAGCTCCCAAATGCTACACTGAGATGCAAAACAGCCTGCTGTGCATTACTACACAGAGATGAGACAATGTGAGGAAATAATCATGTCTTGCATCTGCCTGAAATGACTATTCAAATGTAAGTTGTACTAGTAATTAAGATAGCAATTGTGATTTTCTTTATTTTGAAGTTTGCTACAATAAAGGATAAAGCTTTCTTCAGCTTACATTTCCCAAGGCAAAAGTTATATGAAAAGTACCAAAAAAGCTCCACTGTCTTCAATTAGAAACAAATTTCTATAAGATAATGATATTACAAGAAAGACCAAAAAGCCACAGAGGTAAAGAAAATTAAATCTCCCCTTTAAGACTCATCATCACATCAAGTCTGCCTTTGATGATAAGTAGCCCTTTTTCTATGTGGCAGCCCACTCCCTCCGATGCAGAGCAACAGATAAATAATTCAGGATTCACAAACCTGGAAGCAGAACTGCATTCTGGAACACGTATGGCGACTCTGCAAGAATCTTTTCCAGCAACCCTATGCAGAATCTCACAGTGGGACATGACAAGTGATGCTGATAACAGTACTGTGGCTGTGTGACCAGCCACATCAGTGCCTCTGTGTATATGTGTTTGGGACACATGTTCAACTTCACTCCTGGTGCACAGGGGAAAGTAGCAACTGCGTTCATCAGCCTGGGCTGAGACCCCCAACTCTGAGCACCAGGGCTGTGCAGGGAGATAACTGGCTGGATTGACTGGAGTGACAGCTTCACCTCTACCCTTAAAGACTGAAATTTTCAGGCTTAAAATCTCATTCAGACATCACAGCAATTAAAATCTCATTATATATACAATATACCATTAGTACAGAGTTTCCAAACAGAAAGCATTAATACTGATTTACAAGGAATCTTAGGAATCTGTGTTATAGCACTTGCATTTCAAGATGTGGGTTCACCCCCCATGAGCTCTAAATGTACTTCAAAGAAACTCAGGGATTACTCAGATATTTTTTTTTAGTGAAGTGGCATGAGCTGGTACAAGTCACAGAATTTCCAACATATTCCAAAACACAAGGTATGGTAAATTGGCAGATCTTAATTTACAAAAGTGAGCAACCAGTCTAAAACTGTAATTGTGAACATTAATACTTCAAATGTGTTAGTCTAAGAATAAAAAAAATCCATGCAAAAGTTTTATTTTTCATTGAACATGAAGCCTGTAAATATGTTAGACCTGCTAGTGATTCTGCTTTACACAAGCAAGAAATAGAACAGGGAGAGAAGAGGAAAACAAGTGGGAAAAAAAATAAGAAAAAGATATTAATACTTAGTTAAATGTTACATTCTGCATTTTAAAATGTCTTAATTGTCCGAGTATGTTTTTCATGGCCATGGCTGGTTAGGTAGTGTCACAAAAGTTACTTGGAGGTAAAAAAGAGGACCAGAGGAGACATGCAGTGTTAAACTAGAGATTAGCCATTGCCATGAGAACCCTCCCCCATTTGGGAAATGAGATGGAGAGAGCCCCCTCATTAAAATTTGCATTGGCTTATGTGCAATTTCCAACGAAATGCTATGCAGACAAATCCAATCTTATTTTTATAACAGCCTTGACTCTGCAAATCATCTCGCCTTATTTCCATGCAGAGCAGACAGATAAAGCACTGAAGGCATTCCTTCTGGAAAAGTAGCAACAGTAAGGGATGTAAGGTTCCCTAGGCACTATTCTGTTGAAGAGAGGTGATTAAGTAATTCCCTGACTCAGCCTAAATTCAGCATGACTTATTTCTAGAGCCAAGAATGATAAGAAGTTGTTTAAAGTAATAAAAAAGAAAAAATAAAAAAGCCAACCCATCCTACAAATGGCACTACAGTTGTTAAATGGGCCCTAGGGTATTTTACCAGACTGTGAATTATTTCAAGCTGGGGAATAAAAATAAAGATGACAGAAGTAAACAAGTAAAATAAATAAAAATAATTCAGGCAACTGTTGCTCAGCAGCTCACCAAACACCTCCTCTGCTCCCTCCCACAGGCTCATATTTCAGCAATGCTATTTGCTTGCTTTCAATTCAGTATGTGACTTGCAGCTGAGATTTGGCCTTGCCTCATACTGACAGATTCACTCGTTCAAAGACCCCTTTCAGATTTTGTATTAATTAACACTGGCTAATTCTTAGTTGCTGGATTTGAGTCATGCCCTTCTAGCACCTCTGCTCTGGGAAATGGGTTAGCAGAGCTTACTTTCCTGGAGCTGCAGTTTCTACCTCTCTGTTCAGCATTTGGAGTGCCCCCCTGGAAAGAGATTAAATCTATCACATATCCCACAGGGAATAAAAAAATACAAACCAAAACAACAACAAAAAAGGGACATTAAAAACATCCATCTTTTTCGTTCTTCCACTTTCTTCCATTCGCTCTTTTCCATTACCTTTCTGCTTTCTGTATTAATGTGAGATACTGCACTCCAGTTAGGACTGTGGCACAGTTCTGGCTCTCTTCTCCATTATAAACAGTGAACTGTTGCCACTGACTTTTAAAAAGTGCTATTGAATAGGTATTCATCCACCTCTTAATCACTGCTCTTCTTCTGTAAATGCCCATGAACAGTGACCTGAGAATGGGACATTCAGCAACTACCCTCACTTCTTCTGCCATATGCTCCTCTTTTTGCAGTCAAATACTGGGCTCCTTCTGTCACACGATGCAAAGCACACATTAATTTTTTTGTTTCAGTTCCCAGGGGGCCCTTCTGCTGAAAGAGATGTGGTTTTTTTCTGCAGTTAAAGCAAATTCATCTTTTTGTTTACTCTTTAAAAACCAAAATGCTTACCTCCCAGCCTGCTAAAGGAGAGATACAAAGTTCTAACCAAGCAGAGTGCAAATTGTCAGCAAAATATCTCCCTGCCAGGGCTCATGCAGAGCAGATATCTGCTTTACAGTTCAGAGAACTCTTTTAGTTTCACAAGTATAAAAAAATCTATAAAAAGAAGAGCGAGTAATTTCATCACTTGAGGAAAATTGACAGGTCATAATCAAAGGAAATTAAGCACTGATGGAAGATAAAAACCCTAACTACTGTCTCAGTATGATCATATTGTTCAGGTCTGTATCTATGGATTCTGCAGTGGTTAAATGAATTTCAGCACTGATTATGCATCCTGTGACAGAATAAAAGAGCAGACTCATTTTCCAGTGTAGATAGTTTCTCTCTGGAGAAAGCAACCACTCCAGAAGTCTTTGCACTGAAAGAAACATAAGTATCTCTCACTCTTAATGGGGTAATCTGTGTTTGAACACTCTGAACACAAGCAAGGATGAAACTCAGCTTTAAAAATTATTCCCAAGATAATGGGTCTGTAATTCCAGTGTCTTCTCTTGTGCTCTTCTTGTAAATGGGAAAAACATTGTCTGTTTTCTAGCCAGTGGGGACCTCCCCAGGCTCCCAAGACCTTTGGCATATAATCAGGAGTGGGGGTCCTGCTGTAAAATCCACTAACTTGCTCTTGCTGTTGACATTCATTTTAAGAATAAGCTATTTTAAAGCCTTTTTTTTGTTGTCTGGCCCCACACTGGGCAGTGTCAGTTCAAGTTGATCTTTAGTTTTCCTTGTGTTCTCCCTAAACCTTTAAACTGCAGCTCTGTAATCCGTGAAGCCTGACCATGTTTCCAGAGACCATATTTCTTCTGCCCACATTCTAGGAGTTCCTTGCTCAGGCAAGTTGATCTTCTGCCCCACTTACTTGACTTGTGATACAATGAGATTGCCTGCTCCTTGTCTTTTAAAAGGGGGGGGGGGGGGGGGTTCCTAAAGTGACCAGATTTCACAGCCCCTTTAAATTCTCTAGAGCAGATTCTCAGGGGACACTGCTATCCATCTCCCTAAGTAGCTCTAAGTTTACTCTCTTAAAATGCAAGGTAGCAGTTCTGATGGCCTTTTTTCTCATTACACCAAACATTTTGAACCTAACAACGTCTTGACCACTGTGGCTATGATCTAGCATCACCTCTCCAACAAAGCCTTCCCTACTCTCAAGAAACAGATCCAGGAGGCTCACTGAATTCTTGTGACATCAAGTCGTCTTCAACGTGTTCCAGACTTGCGGCAGCATTTATGTCATGGAATTTGAAATCTCCCTTAAGGACAAGGGCAAGTAATTCAGTAATTGCCTGTAGAATAGCTCAAAAACTCATATATTTGAGTTTCTTTACCTGTCAAACTGATAGTAGTAAAAAGTTCTCCTAGCTCAGAGTACTTTTGAAGGTCTTGAGAAAACTGAAGATTAATTAATGTTTCACTGCTACCACAGGTAACCTGACCACCTGCTGCCTCATCTCCAGGATGAAGCTGTCTCTTGGTATGAGAAATGTTAAACAGAGACCATAGAAGCAGCTAAAAATCATGGTCCTAAAGCTGAGAAACAAAGGAAGAATATGTAGAGATGAGAAGGCAGGCCCAATATCAGTAGAGATACTACACTATGTTAGACTCATCTCAAGGACAATCATTCATGATGGTTCTTCTTCTCTTATATTACCAATTTTAGAACACTGATAACTGTGACAGAGTCATATATAAAAACACTGCACTTTTTATACCATTTGCAGTTCCCGCAAGGCACTTTGTAACAGTGGCCAGGGTAGTCTAGCTGGTCTAATGCCTCTTCAGTAGGCTCATGTTACTGGGAAGCAACAGAGTAGACTAAAAGGTGGGCACAACTACACAGCTAGAGGAGCTGTCTGAGACTGGTAAGGAGTGTCTCAAATCAACATGAGGCAATCAGCATTGCTTTGTGGACATATTTACATTTGAAAGCATTTCTTTGGATTTGTTCATGTTTGAATGGGAGGGCACAGGAGTGTTTATTGGCTGAAGACTTGGCCTGTGAGCAAATGATTCTAGTTTGATACAGGAAGTTGTATAGCAACATTGTACCAATAAATCCTGTGGAGGCAAGATACAAGCTGGCATCTCCCTGCTTCCTTTTATCTACTGATTGAAATTTGCATGGCCTGAAAGACAGGAAAAGGACATCTTAAAGCCAGAAGCTGTCAATTCAAAAGACCAGGCTCCACCACTTTGGACTATAAGTAAGAATTTGTACTGTCATTGTTAGTTGTCATCAGCAGATCAGTACAACCTTGAACTACCCACTACTACTGAAGATCAGCACCTGACACTAAGACATTGATGGACTGAGGAGCAGTGAACTGCTTTGCCTTGCCGTGTTTATATCTATCTGTCTCTTTCCCTGTTTTCTATCTTCTTTTATTCTTTTACACTTTGTAGTAGCCACTATAAAGTGCACTATTACACTACTACTGTCTTACCTGTAATGCTTATTAATCATAATTAGCACATTAGCCAATTTTACCTCCAAGTAGAGTATTAGCTGTTAAGAAAGCTCTCAGTTAATTGTGTATTATTGCTCTGAGTCTTGGATGACTCCATTATGGCAGCTACCCCTGATGACTGGCAGAGGCAAGACTCACTGTACGGGAACTGCTGAATCACAGTCTAAACCACTGATCGGTCACCTGAGGTGAGCACCAAGTCAGCCATGGGGCCACAGGTGAAGGTGATATACCTGTGTAATTGGAAGGGGTGGAGCCTGGCTCCACCTCTCCCAAACCCCATTTAAGGGCTGACCACCACCAGGAAAGGATCTCTTCTTGGAGATCCCTCCCCCATGGAGTCCTCTGCAAGCCTTGACATCCTGAAGGTGAGCCATCTTCTCTTTTGTATTATTTGTATCCCATCTATATAGAACTACTCAAAATATACTATCATCTATACTATTTTGTTGTGAAGTACCATCCTTCGGAGTTATTTACCCCACACTCACCTCCCTCAAAACCTACTGTGTGGGACAAGATAGGAAAGTATTCACTTATGTGTCAAAATAGAAATCTGTCCTGGCCTCCATTTTCCTTGTTCCAGTGAAACCGTGAAACTGCATACAGAAATGAATGACAGAAATAAAGGGATGGAAGGAAGGGTGAGGGGACCGTGTTCTGTTTAAGGTGCAATCAAAGCACCTGTAGAGCAACTTGTGTGGCTGATAAAATTGACTGCAACACCCAGTGGGTAAGATTGCAAGGTATTTCTTACCTGAATAACTACGAAGCAAGGCACTGCTCCTACTCTGGGGACATGTAGTTATGTACTTAGCATGAAAGGACAATCCAAATTATCACTACCTTGCTACAGTGAAATGAGCTGTTTGTGCATTTCTAGCATAGCTAGAAAATTATAACTTATCAGCATATCTTAAAGGCTAGAGCAGAGGCCAGTTCTGTTCTGACACAGCATGTATACCAAAAAGATTGATCTAAGCTTACCAGCTGCTTTCACCAGAGGAATAAAGAGCCTGTATAACTGGATGCTTGGCTGATCAAGACACATAAAAGTTTCAGTACAAGCAAGCAAGAAGTTGTTGGTCACCCTGCATTTAACAACCATCTTGAATCCTAGCTTGTAGCCTTCCTGAGTGCAGTGTGTAACCACTGGAAGTTGAGATAACAGCATGACATGATAATGAATCACACTGGAATCAAATACCATTTCAAGTTTAATCACCAGCTAAGTATCATTGGGATGGAGGAGATATTCTGAAGAGCAGAATTGGTACAGTCCCACCTCATGAACAACTACACTGTGAGACTGTGCTCCTCATGCAGTCAGACCTAGTACAATGAGCCAACAACTGAAAATAAATGTGAAATTCCTCTTGACATAGACTTTTCCTCTGCAGACAGATTAGCCACTTTCAAGAACCAATGTTTTTTCTCCCAGTTTTTCTGCAAAAACTTTTCAAGAACATTGAAGAAGGTAACAGCAATTGAACAGGGGGTATGGAATGGATCTGGCCATCCACTACAACTCTCCTTCTTTCCTCCATTGCTATAAACTATTCTTCATGCATCCTTCCACATACTCTATTCAAACCCTTATAAACTGTGAGGCATTATTAGGAGAGAGCTAGAGAGACCCAAAGGGAACAATGGATAAGGTTTAATAGGCCACATCTCCACGGCAAAATGCATTAAACACCAAATTATAGAGGAAGGCGTGGGGAAAAAAAACACACTATTTAACAAACGCTTATCACAATATCTCCTGCCAGTCTGGCATGGGGCAAAATTAATGCCACACCTCATTTGGTGTTTGGTTAATGGTGAGATCATATATCAAAAGGAGACTCCTATCTGTGTGAATTCTGGACTTCCTTGAAAATAATAGTTTTTAAAACTAAAATACAGATATTTCCCAGATTTTGATAGTTTTGAATTAAAGAGTTCTAATATGTTCCAGTTCAACTTTCTTAACCTGCCCTCTCAGGAGTACCTGTGATATGTGAAGGCAGCCTAGCACTCCAGTACAAATGGGACCATGAATGGAAAGGGAAGAGACTGGATAGATCTCCCACTGCTTTCAACACTTTTTGCAGTGGCAAGGCAATGGCAGATAGCTTGAACACACAGAATCCCTCCTCTCCTAATCATCTGCAAATACTCTGTCACTTTCTCAATTGTTTGTTTTTATTTGATTCTCTTTTCTAGCACGTTTTATTGTAGCTGAATGCTTCCATTAATTACACCAAGCACAAGAACAGAATAATATCAAAATCTGATGTCAAGAGTTCCCTAGTCCAAATGATCTCCCTTATATATCATCTAATAGGTTACTCAGAGCAGTATTTTAACCCACAAAAATAGTGCTGCTGCTTTTTCTATGCATGGTCTATGGATTGATCCTTTGAATAGCCATGTGTGCAGGAAGTACCAGCTTTCATCGCCTGTCAACGTTCCTGTAATTCACTGTCCTAAAAGGCCATTTCTGGAAGTCCTGGCTGACAATTTGATGAGAATAGGACATCTGGAAACAATTAGTCAGTGAGCCAAAGGGCACCACAACCATAACTAATAAAAATGCTCTGCCCTTCTTTGGCAATTGCACTCAAAGACTCTTCAAGTACTGAATATATATCATAATTAATTGTATCTCATGCCCTCTCACCTTCCCTCACAAGGAGACAATTACTTTTGTATCACAGACAACCTGTGATATCTTGGAGTGAAGGATCATACGCTCAGGGGATGTGCCTAACAGACTGTGACAAGATACTTTTAGGGCCAGTTCCTTTCAGTGCTTTTATGAATGTTTTTCGGATGCAGGATTCAAATACATACTGAGTAAATTTGCAAATGATACTAAATTAAGAGGAGCTGTTGACTCCCTTGAGGGTAGAGAAGCCTTTCAGAGAGATCTTGACAAATTAGAGGGCTGTGCAATCACCAACTGAATTTAGTTTAACAAGAGCGAGTGCCGGATTCTGCACCTGGGAGAGGAAAACCCTGGCTATATGTAAGACTGAGAAATAAGAGGCTGGAGAGCAGCTTTGTAGAAAGGAATCTGGGGGCTCTGGCTGACAGCAAGCTGAATGCAAATCAGCATTAATTAAGTTAATTTCCAGTTCTGACTTCTTTACCTCATTAATTGGATCTGGTAGTGATACCACAGTCAGTGTGGATTGGGGTCACTGATTTTTCACAGACATGTTTCAAAGCTCTGACCTTAATTTCTGTTAGCAGTTGTCAGCATCAGAAGTTCACATTTGCCCAAGCAGAACCAGTACTCAGGTGCCCAGTTTAAGGATAGGACATGTTGCTT
Source organism: Cyrtonyx montezumae (assembly GCF_038088225.1). Classification (NCBI taxonomy): domain Eukaryota; kingdom Metazoa; phylum Chordata; class Aves; order Galliformes; family Odontophoridae; genus Cyrtonyx; species Cyrtonyx montezumae. The sequence continues at coordinate 26,038,684 of NW_027071936.1, read as the reverse complement.
AATATAAAGGCCTTAACCTCTTAAGGGTGTCATACAGCTTACCATTTAATAAGATACACCTTTATTTTTTCCTATGAACATCTACTTCAACTTGTGCTTTAAAAATAATTACCAGTATACAGCTCTTAGCAATATTCTCCTTGTGTTTTTGAAATATAATGTTTATGTACTTACCGCTATGCATTTTTTAGTTGGGGTCTGCAGCTCAGGGAATGCGAAGCTAGCATGAGGAATTACTCGGATTAAAGTTAAGATCTGTCAGCTTGGCTATCAGATGTGAATAGGTGACTGGACTCAGAAAGGTGACTTCTTCCAGATCTGTTCCTGTGAAGAAGCAGCTTGCAATTGGAGAGCAGAGCCAAAACATGCCCTCTGCTCCTCTGAATATTGTTCACCACAGATTGACAAATACAGTTTATTCAGCTTGGCTATGTTTGTTTCACTTCATCTGAGACAATAGGGAAGTCTCTCTCAGATATGAAACCCTAAAATCTTGTAATTCAGCCCACAGAAAAACATGCATGACAGGTCTCCATCTCCTCTTGACACTGCTAATATTTACTCTCCATGCTGAGATCAGTCACTGTGTACAATATGTAAAGGGGCAAGGAAAGCCTGAAAGGCTCTTGAGAAAGATTTCATCAGCACCAAGATGTTGAGGAATTGCTGGCAGTGATCTAAATCGTTCCCTTCCCATCACTGCATCTTCTTACCTATTAAGACTTACTGATGGTAAGAAAATAAGACAAATAATTGAGCCATATGTACGTATAACTTACAGAAGTCTTCAAATGTTTATTTTTCTCATAGCTTCTTTTGTTTATTTATTTAACCTTCTGAATTGTTTTAATATTTCTGGGGTGGGGGAAGTGGGTAAGGGAAAACAACTTGAAATAAAGGAACAACAAGATAAGGTTAGTAACTTCTTGCTTTGTAGTTACATTATTATTCCATTATCCAGGAACATCAGGACATGAAGATCATAAAGAACTTACAATCCCAAGCAAACTGTGAGCCATCTAACAGTAATTATCAAAAGTATGTAAACTATAACAGAAAACAGTACTGCCAACAGCCACCCGATAGTTCCAACAAGACTAAAATGTTAGAGGATAAACATGATAAATGCATCTATACATGAAAGTTCAAAACTTACCCCTGATGACCACAGGTCTGCAGCTATCCTGAAGCACTTCTCTCTTTAAAAGCTGTAACTGCCCTTTAAAGAAAAAGAGGGGAAAGAATGAAGTTCACAAATGATTACAGTTCAGTGCAGTAGCCTATTAATGGATGCATAATTGACTAATTATTGCACACCTCTCTATGCCTGCCCTTAAATTAAATCTGCCCCCCAATCCATCAAGTCTGTTTACTTAAACACCTTGTAGACTGAACAGTTATCTAAATGCTCCTCCAGCAGGAAAAGGTGATCAGCAGATTTTGGTCTTCCAGAGCACTGGAGCCTAACTGGTTCAGTTACTCTTCTTATTCAATGTGATCTGCAGATCTGCTGATTTAATTCTGCACAGGTGGCATCTTTTATGCACAGCACAACCAAAGGGACAAGGAAGCTGACCTCATTAACCATCCTTGCCATCCCATCCTTCACTGTGCATAGAATTATAGAAGAATTATGTTTAACTAAGAAAACTCTTGCTATTTCAAATAAATGAGACTTGACCAACAGCTACTTCCACCTTCTTTCTCTCCATTCTCCTGTTTTTCTCAGTCTCAGTAGACAGTTAAGCTTTTTCAAGTGTCTCTAATAGGGGGATTAGGAAAAACAGAATCTAGTTTAATTTCACAGTATGAACAACTGACTTCACAAGTTAACATCTTTAAGCCTTTGCTTTATTTTTACCCACTGCACTGCAGCGTTACCCATACAGATGTAAGAAACTCAGTCACTCCTGTCATTTAAATAATGATGTGAATGTCACTGTTAAAAAGAACCGAACAGCTCCCATACTTCTTCACTGCAGACCCTTTAATTCTCAAGATGGTACAAAGGAAAAAAGCCCAATTACTGTTACATATTTAAAAGTTGTTTCCAATTAAAATTTATTATCTGCTTGAAAAGCATTATTAGCATGTATTGCCCCTTGATACCACATAACCTGCCAAAGTAAATGTGGCAGGATTTTGCAACAACAACAAAAAAAGAATAGTCTAGTTCATAACAGTTTAAATTGGTTAGAGTTGATCTTTTCATGAACTGCAGGAAGCATTCAGGTTTGTGCACATGTCAACCAGAGGAAAAACATGTATGGACCTTGAGAAGTGGGTACTATTTGGAATGAGACTTCCCAGCTTCTTTGTATGCAAACTAGCATGGCAGTGACCGTTGGTTTGGCTATGCTGTGGACAGAATTAGAAAAAGTTTGGTCCTTCTGCAAAATTAAGCATGTGCCTGCTAAAAAGGACGTGTATCTACAAGAAAATGGAAGTAGAAATATTTGTCTCCTTGTTTGTTCCTATGTCTATCCTTACCATTCTTGAAAAAACCATGACCATATTGGACATACTGTGATCTGATCAATCCCATGTTCACTTATGCAGAAATGAGAACATTAAAACAGGTTGAGATTTTCACATCAGAACGTTGTTCTGACACCACTCCTCATGCAATTGGTGAACCTCGCCCTATTTTTCTCTGAGAAAGGTTAAAGCTTAACTCTGCTTAACTCTGCAGCCTGCCATTGTTTTTCCCCATCCCTGGAGGTGTTTCAGGCAGAGTCAGATGGGGCCCAGAGCAATCTAATCTAGTATCTGATCTAGTGGTTGGCAACCCTGCCTATGGCAGGGGGGTTGGAACTTGATGATCCTTCAAGTCTCTTCCAACTCAAGCTGTTCTATGATTCTACCAATCCAAGGGTTTGAGGCACTAAAAAAACACTTGCCACTGCTACAAGCAGCCTTAATTTGAAAGACTGGCACACTGGCTTTGCTGGAAGGCTGAGGAAGTTTCACTGCAGGCAAGCTCATACTAAGATCTGGCTCCAGAAGGTTTTAGCCCAGAGAAGACAGCCCCAAACCGGCTCCATGGGCAGATGTCCTATGAAGTACAGATAATTAAGGACATCATTTCCATATCTGAAATGAGTAGTACTAGATAAAAAGCAGCTAACTCTTTGCTCAGTCCTGTAATGAAACAATTCATCATATACCTCAGAGGTGTCTCCTTTTGCTTTGGAATAAGGAGAGAAAGCAGGAATCCTCACACTGTTGGCCCTTCCCATTATTCAATTGTACCCACTCAACACAGGATTGCCTAAAGCAATAAATACATGTGCTACGACTACATGTGGTCCTTTTGTAGATTACAGACCCACTCTAGTACAGCTTGCAGGTTCAATGTGAGGCACTTCCTGCAAGTAGAATTTAATAACCCTGAAGAACAGCTGAGAATTCCAATCTTTTTTTTTTTTCACCCCTCCAGTTCATCAGTCTTGTTTCTTAAGGTAATTTAATTTCCCCCTCTCTCAAAGAGTACTAAATCTTCTCAGCGGCAAAAAGGAGCACCTGAAGAGGAAGAAACTGAATTTCAGTGGAAATTCAAAGGCAATGCTGACTTTTTGCTCAGAGGACTTCTGTGTACCTGCAGCTCGATACCTCAGCCAGACGCAGAATATTTGCTGGCGTTAGCAGGAGGCTGCTAACAGCTGCAAAGGAACAGATAATTCAGGCAAGCTTGCTCTCTGGTCCACTTGTTTTTCCTTTCCTCAGTATCTTAGAACTTGCACTTCTGAGCACTATTACCTTCAGGAGTTTTAAAGCCTGAGGGTCTTGGCAGACTGTCAATGGTAGCTGAAATTTTTCATGCTTTTGAGGTTTATTCACTCAAATGAACTTTAATGAATGTGAAAAGGGCTGCCAACATCTGGCACTAGGAATGGGGTAGGAAAGGATGAGTGGTGCTGTCCTTTTTCTGGAAATAGCTGACTTTCCAGAGCAATGCCAGCTATGATGAAATGATTTCATTTGGAGCTGCAAATACTGCATTTCTCAGCCATGGGACCACTCTTCTCTAGATGAAGGGGCAATGCACAAAAGCCAGTAACATTCAAAACCACAGATAGTCACAAACAAGATGTTATAGTTTCCAAGTAGGTCCTTATACAATGTCCTGATACGGTACATCACTTAATTAAGCTAATCACAGAATCCCAAATATATACCTATTAATATGCTATTTCTACTCAGTCAGTGTAAAACAAACACTCCTCATTACTACCCCAATGCAAACAGAAAAGATTCTCAAAGAGAAATTAATCCCTCAATTCACTCTTAAGTTACATTTTTGTACATAGGTAAGAGCCTGGACCTGTGTAGCCAGTTGAAATACAAGTATTTATTGGTTGATTAATCTCAGTACTGCAGTTTCTAATGACTAGTGATATCAAGCTCATGTGGTACTGCATGTGAGCCTGATTGTTACACGACAGCCTAACAGCAGAGGTAGCTTTTACTACATTTCCCCAGTGCATCATGTTATTTATCGAAGACAGCATAGCAAGAGTCAATAGCTACCAGGATGGCTTCTTCTAACTGGTTTTCCATGCATCTTTTTTTTCGCACTAGGATACAGTTTCTGACAGTTTCCCCTCCCTTGTAACCTTGGAATCAGTAAGCCAACTTTGGCCAGATTTAATAGAGAAGCAGAATATAAAGTTTCTATGACTTCTGCAGACAGGTGATGAGACAGAGGAAAACACATTCCTCAGGAAGAAAAGCAGTATGAACTTAACCATTTACCAGCCGCAGAAAACTCAGACAGGCCTTAGTTAAGACACCAATATGCAGCAAGGCAGATGTTATTGGGTCCACAACTCCTGGAAATATTTGCAGCTCTTTATCAGTTGAGCATAGTGGTAGTTTCACCTATGTGGTTACACTTGGGCAGGTAATTGGATTCCTGTTGTAATGGGATTTAGCAGCTGTGATTGGTACCCCTCTGCTCCTGGCCCTTGGTAAGATGGTTGGCACAACCAGAAAGAAGGTGAAATCCACAATAAGTAAGCAGGCTGTTAGTGTGTCCATCTGTCCCCTTCTCTTTCTCCCCTGTCACTAGAACCAAAGACTGGGAATACCCACTGCCAAAGTGACAAGGCCATTAGCATTACAGAGAACCAGGTGCTGGATCACCAAGGTGGGTGGTGGCATCCATTAGTCACATTAATATTATCAAATCCCGAGCTTTCAAGACAGATTAGTACAATATCCAGATTGATTCTACTCTGCATTCAAGCATTAGACATAGATTTAGACATACCAGTACAGCTCTCCAACTTGAGACACCTGAAATTTAGTGATACGATTCAGCTCAATTTGGCAAAGAAACCCGTGTTGAATTACTGGAATTTCTCACAGGATAGAAATTCAGAATTTCATTCATCTCTAATGAATAATTAATTGCTAAACTAATTAAACATTAAAATCCATAATGTGCTGGAAGAGACTGACACGTGTAACTACCATAACATGTTTTATGATTGCAGCTGCCTGTCACCATGATTGACAACTACTGTTTGCAACCTCTGTGACTCAAAAGAAAAGTCACATTCTTTTTGCCTTATGTCCTCTGACTCTCATTTGCTGCCTATGCCATTCTTGAACCAATTGAGAAGAAGTCGTGTTAGTTATGATACAAGTTGTAAACATGTGACAGTAATTTAGAACTCCTGATCAAAAGCTCACAGAAACCTTTAATCAGTAGGTCCTCCCCAGCATTATTAACCTTTGAGTAAAAGCTCAGCTATAGTAAAATGAATTCCACTCAATTAGCAATGAAGAACAAGCACCACATTCCTTTGGACAAGCCTCTTTTGAATTAATTCTGTTTTTGAGAATACAACTAGAGGTTCCATTAGCCATCCATCAGAGACCAACAAACACAGCTAAAGAAGCTCAGCAGAAGCTGAGATAAAACAGTGCTGCCATGGGTTAAATGAAGCCTCCAGCATCAGTGAAAATGGTTAAAAATATGATGCATGACTGGTGAAGTTTGATCAGATTTCAAATGTATCTCCTAGGAGTAAGCCACACTGAAAAGGCAGCAGACAAACACCTTGTCTCTTATAGCTGCCTGGCCAAAAGCATTTGGTAGTTAGTTATAGTATATCTATTTGCAAAGCTTCTACAGAGAAAAACAATATGGATACAGTTTTGTAGACAGTTTACTTCAAAGACCAAACTGAAATGATGCCTTTTAAAAGGGTGACATTTGGTGCTTATTTTTGACAAATCTTAGCATACAGTTCCAGAATACTATTTTGGTGAAGCTATTGTAGCAACAATTCTAGATCAAATAGCACTTGGATATATAACAAAAAATGTTGGTACTTTGCTACTCCTTCAGCTTTAAAGAACTTGCGCCCTAAGAACAGACTCAGTTTTCTGAAAATTCTTTTGTAACTCTGCTAATTAGTCTCTAAGTTAAAATACTTTCCATTTAAGGCACTCTGCTTTTATTTTGATTTGAATTACCTTAACAGTAAAACACATTTTAAACTTCTCATACTTTAAAAATTCAATGAAACTCAATAGAGAGAATATATTTGGCAGAAAAGTCCACTGTAATGAAAATAAAAATTATGATCTAGTGAGGAGAAATCAGCTCAAGAGCTCAGGACATTCTTAGATTGCCCCACTGTAGTATCAAAGATTATGCAACTAATCACCACCTTTGATGTGTACCGCATTTATATGCCATCCCATTTAATTTCCAGTACCTGTAAATATCTTCTAAAAGGCTGAGTAAAATATGAATGTATTTGTGTATGACATCTGCATATGTGAACATGCACATGAACATTTTAAAAAACTACATCTCTCAGATAATTAAGCTGATACAATAATCAAAGCTATTTTAAGCTTCTCTTTTTATACAGATCAGCCCACAGTCCCAGCACATTTGGCTGGGTTGCTTTCACAGTTGCATTTTTTTTATTGCTGCAGAATGACTTCACAGATTCAAAGCACTTTGGCTCCCAGACTGAAATACTTGGAAGACTTCATGCTGATGGGCCATATTTCCAGAGCAGCCCTTGAGGAACTGAGTCTAGTTTTAAATGTGATTTATATTAAGTTCTTGACTACCTAATTCAAAATTCAATTTTCAGTGCCCTGGTAAGTAGGCAACTTGGAGTCCGTATATAAAAGGAACCTCCAAGATCATCTGTCTCTGCAAGATTTTATTGTCTGAAAGTCACTTCAGCAACCTGTATGGCTGCCTCCCTCAAATTCACATTCAATCTTCAATTTGTGCAAGTACAGATGCTGTAAGATATTTACTTGCTTGTCCTCGATGCTGGAGGCCCAAAATCAGTTCTTCCTGATTTACTGACCCAACCTGTTCACTGAATATTTTTGGAGAGACCAAGAAATATACTAAGGATAAAAGATTCCGAGCAAAGGACACAAAAATTGATCCTCTTAGGAAAAAGACAAAATGTGACCCTTTTTTCTCTCATCTTGGGTTAGACTCCTTCCTAAACTATTAGGATAGGAGAGCCACTAGAACTGAGCTCTGGGGAACACCTTTATTGACCACCCATCAGCCAGAACCCTTTGAGTTCTACCATCAAGACAGTTCATGTCCCAGCATAGCAGGAACCCGTTCATCTCACAGTTGGACAGTTTGTCCAGAAGGATGCTGTGAATGATAGTATCAATGGCATGACTAAAATCCAGAAAGATTACATCTTCTTGCATTCCCTTCATCCACCAAAAGAGTGACCTTATCAAGGAAGGAGATCAAATTACTGAAGCAAGAATAACAATTTTGTTTCCTCCTATGATAGATAAAGAAAATATTATCCTCCTACTGGATTAAGAAGAATAAACTTCCCTGTCAGGGAAATATGTGAGGAAAGAGTACATTACCCTTGCAGGATTAAAAAAAAAAAAACAGCTAAGAAAATCATCCTAACTTGACAACAAAGCTGTAAGGGAGCAAGCTTGCTGCCTCAGAGTTCACTGTTGGAAGGGAAGATGGAAGGGCGAGTAGAAATCAAGGCAATGATGGGGGGTGGATCTGCAGCAGAATCAGGGTTTCCATGCACTTCCAGGCACCATTAGTGGAATACCATGGATTGTCCAGTGTTTGTAAAAGGAACATCATGTAGACCAGAATTAATACTAGAGAATTACTTATTAAACTTGAGTCTGCAAAGTGAAATCATGAACTGGAGGCTACATCAGGACATTAAGGAAAACGGGGAAAAAAGATCCAAATCAAGCCTATAGTCCCTTAATTAATTCTGTATTAATGACTAAATAGTGAATAAATCTTAGTCGTTATATAATGAGATAAAACAGACATTTTGGCATTTAGACCCAAAAGCATTCAAGACATGGATATTTCCACAAAGAAAGAGAAAAGAAATACAGAGGAGGGCTGATACAGATACAGTTAACCATGATATAGCTGACTGAAAACATATAAAAGGAAAGCCAGAGGCTATTTGTTTCCTAACTGAGAAAACTTATTTTTTAAAGGAGAGATTCTTTCCATAGGAAAGGATCAAGTGTTGCAGCAATGCATGCAGAAGCAGAGTAATGTGCAGAATCAGGGTAAAATAACCCAGTAACCTCAGTAGGTGAAACTCAAGATTTGGGGTAGACTATTTCCCTCACTGTGAATTCAAGCAGGGCACCATTCATCCCTTTTGAAGCACATCTGGAAGGCGAGGGAATGGCACTCGGTTGTCACACAACTCCTGGCAAGCAGCAACAGGCATTAATTCACATTCATGTCTAACTTGATCGGTGTTTTTTGTTCTAAACTGCGAGTCCTGCCCTCCCTCAATAATTTCAGGCTTTTACTGAGCACAGTGATTTATGCTTTCAGAAATGTGCTATTTAGTCAAGAAGTTGCTATCTTCAGAATCAAATATAATATCTGTGACCTTTTAAAATGTCTTTAAAGACAAAGGTGAAATTATATTCGTTTGTAAAAAGAATGGTGGTATAATTACTGCTGCTTTGTCATTCAGTAGCAAAAATTCTGATTTGCCTTGCCACATAAATCAGAGAAAGGTGAGCCACAAAGGGACTTATAAGGACCTTCCAAGTCCAACCTTTCTTTGAGGCAAAATGAAAGCTTCTCACTGATGATGAGCAGCTCTTGAAAACATTTTCCTATTCCCTGTGTGAGCTTTCTCTCATGTTTTTTCCTCTTTTCTTGCTAATAGAAACTATTTTCTTCAACAGTGTTTTTTGCCACTGCTCCCCTCATACTTACATTCTTACAGTCAGACAGTATGCGTTCTTCCATTTGCTCCCTGCCTGATTTCCTGCTCATTTACAGACCACAAAAGACCTCTTTGCAGCCAGACTCATGTCTAAACCCACTTCTCCATTTTGAAGTTTGCTGTTCTCTTCTTCAGAATGAACTGTTTTTTTATAAGCCCTTACCAGTTCCTTGATCTTGACTTTAATTATCTCACATTTTCTTCTCCTTAAAGTGGTGATTTCAGTCCCCCATAATTATCTTCATCCTAGTTCTCCATCCTTTTTAATTCCACGTTAAATGCCTCCCTGTTAAATCGTATCAGAGCAGCCATAACACTTGGTAATTTCTGTCCTCCAAACCAGAAGCCCCCTCCAGCACCCACCAATATCTCAGAATTGTCTGTGTTGATATCATATCCTCAGAAAGTCTTCAAACTCCAAGCAACTCTTTGGTTTAAAAGACCCACACTGAATTTTCCTCTCCAGCACAGAAGAATCTCTGTTGTCTTCATGGTGTTTCTATGTCACTTCATCTCCACAGAATCCCCTGCAGTTAAGATTCTCCTGCTCCTTTATTACAGGCATCTGTGTATAGAGATCTCCAATTTCCTGCAAGTTGCCCATTTGTCTTCCTTACTTTATTTTTCTCGGTCTCGAGCTATTTTGTTATGTGTTTTGTTCTACTTCACTGAGTTTCTTGTGACCTAGACCCACACTATGATCTATCAATCAGATCCCACTGGTTCCCAATGGGAACTGAGTTCTCAAAACCCTTCAGCAGTCTGGAAATGCCAGACAAGGCTCAACAGTGTTTGAACATAATGAAGGAGCAGATCAGCTTTGCTGCTTTAACTCCAGTAACTGCTTCTTATATTGACTGATCATTTCCTAGAGAACTGTTCTTGCTATTTGGAGCTGTCTCCACAAAGCTTCTGCTTTGGCCTTTTCACTTCTGTTTCATCCTCATTTGTGAGGATCCTTGTCTTCTGGATACAGTTCTTAAAAAGGTGACAATGAAGGCCCTGTCACCATTTCTTCAGTCTATTTACTAGTTTATTTAGTCTATTATTGCACATAAGGTCCCTACAGTTGGAAGGGACCTCTGAAGACCATCTACCCCAACTCCCCTGCAATGAACAAGGACACCATAGCTAGATCAGGTTGTCCAGGGCCCTATCCAGCCTTGCCTTGAAAGTCACCAGGGACGGGGCAACCACCACATCCCTGGACAGCCTGTTCCAGGTTATCTGGTTATCACCACAGTTGCAGCATTATTAGGGAGAAACCAGCTAATTATCACCAGCTTCTGGTATTTATTTGTACATAGAAAACTAAAACAAACTAAAAAGCACAAGTGGCAGAAACTCAAGTGGGACTTATGGTGATACCCATATATACCTGCTAGAGCAGGGGTTCAGATTTAAGCCTACAGCTTTAATTTAAGCAAAAGATCCACTGCTTGCTGTTAACAGTTACCATTTTTTTTTTGTTTTAATTGCAAGTTGATTTAAAAAAAAAAAAAAAAGGCAATGGAAAGTGTCAATTGTAAGACACTTATGTGCATCTCTGTAGCAACATTCAAGCCCTGAAATGCTCATCGAAGCTATTTTAGACTCCTGAAACACCACGGGGAAAAGCAAGTCACATTATCTGTGCATTCACTTCAGAGCTTCAAGACGCATGCAGGCAACTGAATTACATGATATATCTTCAATTACATCATCCATTAAACACTGTGTTGTCTTCACTAGGTGTTGACTGTTTTGAAGAATAAGAAACATTCAACACCAAACACCGCCTCAGCATGAAGAAAATCCTCACCATTTTCTATAGCCTTTCACAGCTGCAGTAGAATTACATCAACATTTTATGGGGGTCATTTATCACATCCTGTGGTCCATGTTTTCATTTCCTCTGTGCATATTTACAGCCTAATCTGAGACATACAGCTCCTAAAATATTGACCAGCACATCTTGATTTATTATAGTAGTATTATCACGACATTCAGTTAATTTTGATTTAATACTATTTTTGTCCTATCAAAAACAACTATGGCAGCACGAACAAGCTATAGATTTTGAAAAGATGGAGACTGCTGACAATAATGGTTGTTTTGCATTTCCCTTTCCAAATGATTCTTTCTGCTTGTGCATTTTGAATGAAAAGAGGTCAGCATCTTATTCACTCCTCAGAGAGTCCCATACTATTTATTTTTAAGGTTTCCTCACAGTGGCACTCAATTAGGATCTCAGAAACTCAAGCCATTTATCACAGAAAAAAAAGAGCAACTTCAGTCCTCCTTAAAGAGTGCAAGTCTTAGAGCAAAGTGCAAATGCTAGAGATAAAATGTTTCTCAGTCTATTACAGTTGAGGATACATCAGAACATAAATATAACTCAATCCTTTTAAGTTGCAAATTTCTCACTCTGTTGCTGCTTACAGAACAAATCTCAGATCACATATGTGAGAGCCAGAGGTAAAGTATCCCTCAATACACCCTAATTTAAAATGTCTCATAACTCCTGTGCAAAGTGCAAGGTTCAAAACGCCTTTAGCTTTAATGTAAAAGGCAGAAATAGCAGTTTAGAAATGAAAAGTGGGAATACCTATTGAGATTAAATAGAGCAATGTCAATTTCAATGACACAGGCAATTATGACAGTGACAGGAGGATATCATTTTTAGGAAGTGATGTGCTCCTTTCTCTGGCTCCATCAGTTCTGGCTGTTGTCCACAGTTTGGGTACTTCGAAAGTCCTCTCTGTGACAGCAGGATGGTTGAAACTCACATCAAACCTTGTTCCCCATCTCTCTCACTGCTGTGCACCCCCCAAACAACCACAATGCTGAGAACACTGACGGTTTCAGCTAATGTCCTTACAGATCTTTTCTAAGGTACTGCAATGAGCTTCAGAGGAACTTCTGTCCTGAAGGACATTTTGTCTCCCATGATATGCCATAACAAAGTCTTAAGAGGAATTATGGCATTACGGGAGCCTGGTATACAAGGATAGTTATGCATAAGGCACTTGTATGGTGGCTGCCAGTGCCACTTCCAAGCTTATATCACCTGCATTTTCACTATAAAATTGCTGATGATACTTCTGGTCACTTGATTTCTTCTTAAAAAACAGAGTACACTGCAATTTCTACAGAAAGCAAGAATATATTTGTGAAACGAATTTGTTCAAATTTATCGAAAAATAATCCTGATGATTTTAAACATGCAAAACAGGAACTAGAAGAAGCTTAATGCAATTTTTCTTTCTATCCCGATGGAAGTCAGCAGAGAACTCAGCTGCACAGCAGGTAGAAAGCTATGTTTCTTTGCCTACCAACGTGGGCTATGTGCTGGAGTAGTATTTAGTCCATATCCTAGGGTTTATTTGGGACCTTGTGCTGAAAGACCTGTAACTTTTCTGAAGCCCTGCCTTACATCAATCTTCTCCCAGACAAGAAAGCCTGGGCAGCATAGGTCTAATATGTCAGTGCAACTGCATGTCAACGCAGCATAAAGCAGATTATACTGGATGATTTAGGAAGCTCAGTTACTTAGACAGTACAGCAAGGGCATATAACAGATTCTTCATTTTCCAGTGAAGACAAGATTATTTAATGTATTTAGAATAGGAAAAGATTTAGATCATATACTGCAAATTCTAAGGGGATAAAATTACTTTTAAATTCCTTTCACCTCTTCCTCAATGTATATGACTTGAACTCTCATAAAACAAAGGTACATTTTTTATTGCTTTTCAGAGAGTTCCCCTATTAAACTTAATTTTGGCGCAACCAGGATCAAAACTCTAGTTCTCCATGTAAGCAACAGACAGTAGCTAAAAGAAACCATTCTGTGGGAAAAAAGCACACTGTTCTCATCACTTTGCATGCTTGAAACCTACATAAAAACGCCATAATTCCTACTCCGCATTTGAGACTATGTAGGGACTATTATATAGACCTATGTTTTTACTGCAGATTCCAAAGCGACATCACCACATTATATCATGAATTCTGGAAAAATATTGATCAGCTTTTCAGGTAATCAAAGTCACATGTGCTTTGCAGATCTGAATATGCAACAACACTGTCCAAAACCATAACCTAAACCACAGGCCAAGGAAAACAGTTATTTGTAACACAGAGGTGATGCCCTTCTTCTCACAGATGCATCATCGGTAGCAGATTTACTACACAGATAAATAGCTGGATGAATTACATGCATACATAGCTAAATGAAAACTCATTAGTAAATCCAGTATTTGGGGATTTGATTCATCAAATGCATCATTCTACCAGGGTTGATGGTCTGCAATATGGGAAATGAGTCCTGGCAGAGCACGTAGCCCAAGGACTAGAGCTGGTGCTTAAAGCACTTACCCTCACAGTGCTCCTAAGAGACTTCAGATGAAATTCAAAAATCAAGAATTCCAGGGCTATTTCAATTTCAGAAAGAAACCGTTACCTACAGCCTACCAGAATTAGCATCATTTATGTCGAAGCTGTGCCAGCCGACTTCCCTGGCCACACTTTGCCCCATTTTACCTGCACAGGTGCACACAGTTTCTTTGACCTCCAGACTTCATTTCTCAGCAACACTGACCGCAGTGTGTCAATTTAGCCTGCAAGCTGCTGCCACAAAGGCCAATGAAGTCCCTTTGAACAGAACAAACAGTCTGTTTCTTTGAACCACACTTGAATTATTACAGTTTTGGAGTGTGTGCGGATGTGTATCAGTGGGTGTGAGGAGTGGTTTGTTTGTCTGTTTGGCTTTTAAAAAAACAGATATAAATAATAATAAGAGCTTTGCATGTGGCACCTTCTGGACACAGTTCCTCAGGATGACTTTATTTTTACTAGTGTTAAATTTCACCACTCCCCCTTCACATTTCTCACTTCCCAGTGCTAACTGTCAGGATGGCCCGTAAAAGCATGACAGCATAACAGTTTTACATACATTTGTATTTTCTCTAGTCTCTTGAGCTTTTCTGTAGGCTGACACAGACCTCTCTGGCAGGCAATAAATTCATCAGCAATATTTGAAAGAAAAAAAAAAAAGAAATTATGCTTTTTACAGGAAAAAATATCTGTGGAAAAGTTAATGCCAACATAAACAGCCATTCAGAGGTCTAGGAGGGGGTCTTCACTGCCATCTTCAAATCTGGGCTCAGCACAGAGGCTGTATGTGCCCTGGGCATCAGCAGAGAAATCACTCCAGCAAACTAGTTTCAGGATGACTCAATCTTAAGCAGCCAGAGTGAGAACTGTAGAACCATGGAATGAGGGAATAATAGAATCATTAAGGCTGTAAAAGACTACTAAGATAATCTGTTCCAATCATCAAATCATCAGCATCATCCCACTACGTGCCTCGGTGCCACAGTAGTACCAGCTCACAGATACTACTAGTAGCAGATGTACTGCTACAGTACACCTAGCCAAAAGCATCACTGATTCTTCTTGCAGCTTCTCTACTTGGTTCCTTATTTGACCTTTTACGTGACAAAGTTGTTTGCATTAAGTCTGCCAGCTTGCTTTTGTCTGTCCCTACATACAGCCCTTTACTGAACACCACCTGAAAGATGAGATGCTGTTGCCCTGGTTAATTGGCACAGAAACAATAAAAATAATCTTTAATGCTATGGTTCTTTCCATATTACTTCAAGTTCATTCCAGAATGGGAGGTGGCACTTTGCAACATCTTTTTCTCCAGAATTTGTATCTTTCCTTTGATGAGAAACAAATATCCTCATTTTATCATTAGATTCCAGAATCTAGAAATTTTAGGAAAACACCAAATATCACAGAGTTTCTGTTAAATGGATACACTATGCCAGGACTACATGACTTTAATTGTACTGAAAATAGGTCATCTTGATGAAGAGACACATTATGTATCTAAGAATGATTCTCTTAAGATTAAAACCTTTGGTAAAGTGAGTAGTGTTGCCAGTCCCTGGTGCTCAGATACATCATATATCAGCTTTGAAGGCTTGCAGAACAGTTCCATGAAAAGTTATTGCTTGATTTCTTGCCTGAGAGAGAATCTGCACTCATCACGTTTGCTGTTCAACTCCACAAACACGCGAATGCCTGTTCATTATTTTGATTAAAAAATAATAATATACTTCTACAATCTTATATGACTATAAACAGATTGCATGTAAAACAGGCTACATCAAACTCTTCGGATGATTTTTAATTAATACTTCAAAATGACCATGACCTGGCCAAAAATATGTTAGTGCTGCCATCAGTAATTACAGGCTTGGATGTATTATTAGTAAAATCGTGTGTGTACAACATACAGTTGCATCCCACAGTGAAGTCAGGTGAGCTCCTGGGAAAACACAGAATTTTAAGCAGGACTACTTATCAACTTGTGGTTACTCCATTCTGCTATCCAAGATAGGAGAAACAATCCATAAATCAACTCGTGATATCTCCTTAATAGAAGGGAAGCGAGGCAACATGCAGGGAAGGAGAAATTGCTTTGCACGTAAATGAAGAAAGGAAGGAAGTGGTCTTTGAAAAAATAAGAAAAGGAGGTCTCTGCAGGAGGTGACAGTAAGCTGCCTGTCAGTAAAAAACTAGTCTTCAAATGAAATGTGATGGAAATTTCACTGTCTACAGAAACTCATCCCTTAATACCTCTAGCCTGCATCCACTAAAGAGACAGAGTGCTTCATGGAGAAGTGAACATTGATACCTTAGGCTGGGTTTGTTCAGATGCTCAGTAAAACAACCTGTATATGTGGTACAAATAAATAATTCATGATAAAGACTCAACCAGACACCAGGTCTTATTTCTCCTCTAATGGAAAATTAAACAGCATGGCTACAATTTTTTTAATGAAGGGCAGGAGAAAGTGCAATAAAAAGGGGAAAGAAAGAATGAGAGATGAGGGAAGTCATCAATATGGATGCTGACAAGCACATTTTCACAAAGCTGATTACAGCTTCAATTCCCATGCACAGCTCAGACTGAGAGTAGTTTTTCCATCCTGGGGTGAAAAGAAAGTTCGGTTTCCCTTCCAAAACCTATGCCTAAAGTATTTATTTTTTTTAAAGCACCTTTACAGATAGTATAGACATGAGATTTGTACAGATGACTGATTACTTATGACTTAAAAGCAATGCAGAAGGCCTAAGACTTGAGGGATAGTGAGAAGCAGCTTGGTTGTTGTCTTTGGTAATGTTCAAGAGACCATTTAGGACTACTGTTCATCATTTCCACTTTAAAAATACGCTTCTTTCTGTCAACATTTATGTGTAGCCTGAGAAACATCCAGGTCCTCCATGCTTGGTGAGTTCTACTGATTTTCCTTCCCCCTTAAAAAAACTGCTGTGCCAGCAAACATCTCCATTGACCTGGACAATTACTAAGAACTAAAAAAGAACAGTTAACATCAGCCATATTCCTACAGATTTTTTTTTAATTATTTTTTTCTTCTAGCATTTTAAAACATTAAAGAAGCACAGTTTTCTTTTAAATATGTCCATGGCTAAGACTGCAAATATGTAACTAAGGCTATCACAATTAACTTTAGTTATTATTTTTTAATCTAAAATGTAATAAAGCATACCTACAGAAGCACGGGAAAAGCAAATACAGACTTAATGACAGAATATACAAAAGCTATGGCTTAACTGCAGAATCCATTCAAGCAAGTACAATCTTGTATCTAAATCTTTACTCCAAGAATACAAAAACAAGAGAATATTAAAGCCTCAGCAGGCCCCACTCCTGCAAGTCATGGCTCTATTCTTCTAGAGAAATTAGACCCAGAAAACTCTACAGACTGTTTCCATCACAACAGAATGTCCACTGACTCCAAAGAACCTCACCAGCATTTGTGCTACTTATTAACAAGGAGTCAAGTAATGTTCCCTCTCTAATCTGAATAAAGCTATTTTACAAAAGATACACAAAGCCAAGTGACACCTATACCCTTACAATTCCCTAGGACAAGAGGCCTGCCTATGTCATTTAGCAGTAAACCTTCTCCCCTGCAAAGCTGCTCCCTATCTTTATCTCCTACAGAAAAGGAACTAACTGGAAGTACCATTCCACTTACAAGCTGGCTGCTTACAGCCTGGATCCAGAACCACTCTCTTTCTTGTAAGAAAACAGATCCATTGGCTTCAAATGCAGTGTTCACGTACAAGGTTCAAGCATCACACTGCAGGAGCAGTGAGTAAAGCAGGACTGTCTCTAAGCTTTTTAAATCAATATCTCCCTGGTGTTACCTCTCATCAGTCTTCTTTTCCACCTATCTGGACTTAGAGGTTTTGGAACAGGAGTTGACTCTCCAGTGTACCTACACAGCAGTGAGAAGAAAGCACTTCTGATTTCTATGTGACTCCTCAGCCCACAGATACCAGACGTTATCTATGTGTACAAGTGCCTATGGGCTAAATCTCAGCAAACTTGATGAACACAAAACAAGGGAGAAGACTGTAATACGGTCAAGCTTTCCACTTATATATTGTGCTCAGAGTGCCTTCCAGTCTTCTTCATGAAAAACCTGATATGTCACCTTTTCATTAGACTGCATTTACTTAGCCTAGTAAGTAAAATAGTAAGCATCTAACCTACTGCCCATTAACTGTTGTGGCTGAACTACAAGAAGAATCATTAAGTATGAAAAATTAAGGCCTAATTTCAGTAAAAACTACTCATTTGCCTCACAGAAATCTGAGGCTTTATTTCTTGTTAAGCATAAGCTTAAAAATACACTGCAGTATGCTGTTTGAAGTGGATTTTCAAATTTGACTGGGCTGTTTTTTCTGAAATTTAACTTCTTAAAGAAAGGCGAGCTTCAAGCATTTCTGCTCTTTTACATCATTTTACTATTAAAATCAGCTGTTGGGAAAGGTTGTTTATTGTAGCTGGAAAATATTGTTTTAGCTTCTTCACAGGGTAGAATTAGTTCTTCCCTGCCTGCAAAACTACATAGAACAGTTATACGCATATTATACAATTTACAGATGTACCAAGCAGTCTGAGAAATATCTGCTTCTGGAGAGGATCCAGCTCTGCATTCCTCTCTCTTTCAATTCACCGGAAGGAGGCTTTATGGTTTTCCTGAATTGCAGTTTGCTGACCACACAGAAGTAGAAGATCACCCTCAAATACCTCCAAACTGAATAAATCCCTGCAGAAATGGATAGAGAGAGTTGAAATCTGCCAATAGCTCTTTACAGCCACCTTATATAGCCTGATTTGTATCCAGCTATCGTAACTGCTGGTATGGATATCCAATACGGAGAGCCAGACATTTCAAAAGTTCACTAACCCTACTTAAGCTGCAAATTCTTGCATGAGCTTCTATACTTTATCTGGAGATCTTCTATCCACATTCCTCTCCACTGGCAGATTGCTGTACAGACTACAGAAGGGAGGCCCCACAAAGAGTTCTCCAAACCATCAACACTTAGAATGGATTTACCTCTAGGATAGGTTCAGAAGGAATGTGTACTCCTTAAAAAAAAAAAAAAAAGTACTTGGGTCTTGATTTCAGCAGCGAGGAAATGAACATTTGGACTAAACCCAAGCATTAGGCACCATGCCAAAAACATCACAATCTATGGGCAGGTCTCACCAGGCTCTCTGAGAAATGCTTGGTAGGTTACTGTTCTCAAATGCCTCCCCCTCTGAAGCAATTTTATTATTATTTTTTTAAAGCTAATTAATTAAACATCACTGAGCACTTTTCACTTCCCATATTTTGAAGATACAAACTGATATAACAGAAGAACATTTAATGCGGCTTGGCACTGACATAACTCTACATCCATCAGTAAGGTACTCTACTAGTTTAGTTAAGTGATAACTCCCATACCAGTTTAGTCCAACTGGGACAAAAACTAGCTGAGAGGTGAAGATATTAATAAGGCCTCTTCGTGCATATTTTGCAGAAGAGCCAATGCTCCAATATTGCTGTTTAACACTGCATACTTTTGTACATTGGAATACCCAACATATATTCATACAACCAAGAGACTGTGGACCGATATTTCATTGGCACTGACTACCTTCTTTTCTCTTACAGGTAACAAACAGGCACATAAGAGATCTCCCCTAAGCAAGGACAGACGGCACCATATTCAAATCCCAGCATCAGGCATGAACTAGAGGATAGCTTTTTTCCTTGCCACCACTACAACATAAAGGCCTACTTATTGAAAGCTGCACTTCAGTGTCAGAGCACAAAAGTGGTACCTGAAAGAGAATCCCTAGTCTTAGCAGAATATAAAGTATTCTTTGACAGAGAACTTCCATTTTCCAAGAAAGGATAATTTCCTTGTTAGAAGTTCATCTAATTGTAGCCTTTCAAGGTATAAACTTCAGCAAATAAAATCTGATGCTTCCTCTGTTATTTTACATTGGCATAAATCTTTAATAGATCATTTCCTTAGAATTTTTGCAAGAATAAAGAATATTTCCCAAGTAGTTCTCTTGGGGGAGGAGATGAACAAAAGACTGAACTTAGAAAGTGCCAGATGTCCATAAAGCTGTTAGAGTTTCCGCTGAAAGCAGGTAAGTTCTCAGTCTGATGATCCTATTATATTAGGATGAGAGGTAATAGCCTCAAGTTGCACCAAGGAAGATTTAGGTTGGATATTAGGAAAAAGCTCTTCTCAGGAACAGGCTGCCCAGGAAGGTGGTGGAGTAACTATCTCTGGAAGCGTTCAAGAATTGTGCAGATATGGCACTGTGGGTCATGGTTAGTGGGCAGTACTGGTGATAGGTGGATGGTTTGATTAGATGATCTTAGAGGTCTTTTCCAACCTTAATGATTCTCTGATTTTATTGTAAGACATGGGCATCCTAACAAATACACTAATTTTCATTATGTTCCAGTGGAAGTGGCAATCTCTTGCTCCAAGTACAAGCTTTGCTCCCAAGAAAAAACAGGGCTCTTACATAAGCACTTTAACACACAGCTTGTTCATAGTTTGCACTGTCACTCTGTCCAACTGAGATTCCTGATAAACTGCAAGAATTGATGTAGCTTCAAATGAACTGTCTGCAAAGAAAAGTGCAGCATGGCTAAAACACTTCATTTATTTTGCGGGCTTGTTTTCACCCAATGCAAATTCTTCTCCTCAAGCAGTCCACTTCTGTCTCACCCTTGTGCTACTCTGGTGGTTTGAAACTTGAAGGACAGATGTGGCTGCAACAAACCCAACTTCCAGGTAAGAAGACTGTCAATGAAAGAGTAAGAATGACTTACTTTGGAAAAGTCAGGAAAATAAAAAAACCTCTAACATGTATTTGTCTCCCATAGCCAGATTATGGCTCTGCAGCACTAAGTAGAAATACCGTTTGTGCTTGCTGAGTGCAACTGACACCACTGCTTTGCAGAGCAGTTCTGCTGTTAGGCTGGAGTTGTTCATTGCTTAGATACACACTGTACAGCTGTGAAAAGACTGCAGAGGTGGTGCACTTTGCTTCAGCCTTTAATTGAATGCTTATTTGTTGTTGGGAAGCACACTGAAAACTGTGTTGCAGATCTAAGTGGCATCTGGATATTTTCACCTCATGGGATTGCTTTCATCAGCCACTGCAGGACAGCTTTCCAACCCTGCCAAGAGAACTCCAGTAGATGAAAAAAACAGCTTCAATAGCACAAGGAGTGAGGTTATTTTTCACCTCCATTTCTGAGATAAAAGACATCATAGGAAATACATTTAGAGTACGTTTTCATTTCTCCAGCCTCTCAACATGACTTGGGAGGCAGCAGGTGACTCTTTACTCATAAACTCTTTGTTTTATCAAAGTGAAATGAATCCTAATTGGTGCCATGGTGCTCACATCTATAAATGTCAAGTTTCCTTTTTCCATCTCATACTGCTGATCTTAAATGTGCTCTATAGGATGCCCTCTACAAAGCAAATAACAATAAAGCAGTAAGTGCAAGCCCGTATTCATCTAATGTTCTAACCTGAAAAGTCCAGATCAAGACACTATGGAAAAGCTTACTGAAGATCTACAGGGCCAGCTTACTTTACACAACCACAGCCTCAACTGTAAAGGAAATGACCTTTTGTGGGCAACCATAGCCAGTTAACAACCTGTGCCAAGGGAGTCACTCCACGATTTCATCATGGCAGTTTCTTTCACGGAGGCTTTACTTCAACTACCTCTGTTGATACTGACAATGATGATAATGATGCATGCATGGGTGTGATATAGAAGATAGCTTTGTTATAGCACCCTGCAAACACAGGAGGTACAGGGGACTGAGATCCACTTCCCACAGAGATTATGTCCCTGTGGTCTGAAATTCATGAGCAGTTTAGTGTTTTCCAAGATGCCGTGGGCAACTTACATGTGATATCAGTCACTTAACAAAGCTCTGTAGTTGGTAAAGAGTACCTCAATGTCTGGAGTATCCTTGAGAGACATCCCAACTGAAGGGGAGACCACCACTGTGAAAGAATTTTTTATCAAGGAGTGCTCAAAAGAAGTTCACTCAGATTGCCATATTTATGGAATAAAGTGCCTGACTCAGTCAGATTATGAAAGACGGAAAAGGTAAGCATAAGATTCTTTTTACCCACAACTTCTTTTTTGTCCTCAATAATTAGTCTTGAAAGAACCTCTTGCACTCCCTGATCTCAGATAAGGTCCCTCTTTTACACTGTAACTATACCAACACAGTTTTCCCTGCCAAAATTTCATTTACAGAACCAGACTAATAATCTCTGCCCTTTGTGTGAGGCTCAATCCATCACTCACGGTGCCCAGAGAGCATCAAAATGCTCTGAGGATTACTTCAAAGATGAATGGTGCCAGCAAGATCACAGGAAGGTCTCTATGGAGAAATGTGGGGTTTTGATAATAAGGGTGGTATATCAGCAAATTTATACCACTCTTGCAGTTTCTATGGGAGAAAGGTAGAAGGTTTTATCTGATGTTGCACTTCTACATGAACTAGATGTTGTACAGCCACTGCTTAATCTCCTCTCAGCAGGTTTGCAGAGGAGAGACTCTGGATGCCTGAAAAAAACTAATCTTTCCAAGACCTAAAGCAATTTCCATCATCATTTTGGAGGCTTTGTCAAAAAAGTGCTTTCACCTCTAATAGGGCGCATATTATTCTTTAATGATGCATGTCATGTGCCTGGACTAATCATTTATTCTGACATTTTATATCACAACACCAACTATGAAAATGGATATTTTCTTTTTGTTGTACTCCCAAGAGTACTGGGAAGGGCAGAGTTAGCAAAACTGCAGCAAGGCTGAAGTCTTAATAGCATTAAGAAGTGGATATCATTTAAATATGCGTGGAATTTCACAACTAATCCTGAAGGTATTTACAAAGTTTTGGTGCCTTCAAAAGGGGACAGATGTGAGTTGATCACATTCCACAGCAGTGCTGAATAGTGCATAAATACCCTTGGGGAAAGACTTAGTATCAAAGTTTGTAGTCTGGTGATCACTGTGGGATTACAGAGAGTTAAGTCTTGTTATATTTGCCACATTCATTTATGACCAGCAAGTTCAAAATTTTGACACAAAGTTCCCAGCTACTTCCATCAGCACTCAAAAGACTAAATCTGTATCTTGTTATTTCTAAAACCAAAGCATTTCTTTTTATGAACTGTGTTGATAGAGTGGTAGATGAGGCCACACTGTGTTGAAAGATATGTGTCCAAGTACCCACTACAGTAAAAAGAACAATTTTTTTCTACTTTAATGTTTTACGCTGTAATTTCTGAAGAATTTTTAAAATGTTAGTGACTTACTGCTTTATGAGATCTACACATTTTGCCTTAAACTCACAGCATTCACATGACTTATTTCACTTAACAGCATACAAAAAACAAGCCTATTGTAGCAGGCAGCTTAGATCCTCCACCTTAGCAAAGGCACCATATATTTTCTCCCTTTTCTAACGAATGAGGTCATAATCATTTTTCTAGCTGGTAGTGTAGTTCATACACTGTTACGTCCTAAACTCAGTTTACTTATATTTCCCCTCTCTGAATCTAAGCAAAACTTAAAAGAATCCCCACCACGAGCCTCAGTGCAGTCAATAAGTCTGTGTCAATGGACCACAAGTGCATTAGGTGTAAGTACGAAAAGTAGAACAGCAAATTGTTGCCAATTGCTGTTATCAGACACTGCTCCATTATTGTTAAAAGGAAACTTGTTACCCTAGCCTTAAGATGGTGGAGCCTCAGGAATTTAAATTAGATAGTCCTAGTCCCACGTGGATTGTTTGTATTATGACGGATGCTACGGCAAACTCAGAACTGAAGAGGCTCTCAATTTCGTTTCCCAGTGTACATTATTTTTGTTGGACTGTTCTGCTTGCCTTGTTCTGTTTTGGCTCAGAAGGGGTTGGAGGAAGGAAGGTTATATGAGGTATTTCGCTAGAAAACAGACTCAACTAAGAACTTGCCCTTTCCAGATGGTTAATGAACAATCAGGAAATATTAATTTGACAAATGGAAAGACTGTACATTTTGATCTGAAATTGAATTAATATTAGCCATGAGTATATAATTAATAATATTGATTACGTTCTTCCAGATATACATGTGGCTGGAGTACAGCTAAAGTAGGAGGCTGTGACTTAGATAGCCAAATTATACAAGCTATCTTTTCAGAAGTCAAGTCAATGCTACATGGATTTTTGCCCACATCAAAATTGATATTGCAGTTTGATATCTCCACTACTGATAGTCTGTAACGTCACAAATAGAAGTGTTAGTTTTAGACTGGGGATGCAGACAGCTGCTGAGTGCATCCAGAAGTTCTGAGACTGCCTATTCATGTTATCTGCTGTCTCAGAGTTGAAAGTTCCTAGATCAGTAATCCATACAAAAGGCTGTTATCTTACAGTTGCGTAGAAACCCTGACCTCTGATGAGGTGTAGAGGCTTTCTAACAAGAATTTTCCACAGCTCTATTTAAGATCTTGTTTAACGGATAGCAGTAGAGTTTGCAATGGACTCTGAGGTGAGGAAAGGGCATACATTAACAGATCATGGGGAAATACGGTAAGTCTTCTCATGTTTGCCTCTCTGCTATTATTTTTTTAAAGATATAAAATATCCTTTGTGTATTGAGAGAATTATAGAATGAGTCATGAACTTGGATAACTTTATAATGGCACTGACTGAATCTCCTTCACAGACATGCTGCGTGCAAGCTTCAGAAAATGAATTGGTCTTGGATAACAAAGAACAATGTGGTTTTCATATGAATCATCACTTCTTAGCACAATAGAGGATTGTCAGATTTTTTATATTTTTAATTTCTGATGGCCATGGTTTAAAGTCCCTGCAAAAACAGTGACATTTTTGCTTTTATTTTATCATAAAGCTAAAAAAAAAACGTGTATTCACAGCAGTGATGTATTGCAGGAATTCTTGTTTTCTTCTTAATTTTATTTCTGAAAATAAAGTAACAGCCCTGTCTCTTTATTTTAGTTTTCTTTTAAATAGTAATAAAATTATTTTGACCTTCAGGTTCGTGCTTTGCTTTTATGCTTTTAAAATCATATAGAAAGTGTCTTTGTGTATCTTTTCTGACTTTCACTGGCAGAAAATTGGTTAAAGGAAATAGTAAAGTACATATACATATAGTAATACAGAATTTATAATCTCTGTCCTTTTAAGATTATTTGTGACTAAGTCATTGGAGGTGTGTTATGAGAACAGTTTTTAGGAAAAAAAAAAAAAAAAGATGAAGTCTGGAGGAACAATGCTAGCTAGCAGGAAGAAGTCACTAATAGTAAGAGTGCTCTTGACAGTATTGTTCCAGAAAGAACATTAATTTTCATCTCCTTATGCAGAAATAGAATGTGAACATATCTAGCCTTTTCTTCAGGCCCATAAAGATATTCTATTGTTTGGAGATGGAAGGGGAAAAAAAGAAAAAAGGTAAGGGAATGTAGAAGGAACAGCCAACTTATGCTGGCAATTGAGGCTACTTTTTAGAGAAACCAGGCAATAGATCTCTATGGAACAAGGAGGGTTAGGTATGAAAGGCAAGTTTCCTAACACTTTCAGGATGCATGTGCCAGCATTGTTACATTTTGTTTAGAAGCAAAGCTTAAAATCTAGAAAGCACCCAACACAAACAAAGTGTAATAAAATAAAGACTAAGGAAGTCAATTTCTCACTCCACCCACCATCAATCTGCTGGATTAATTGGCATAAAATGCAGGGAAAGAGAGAAATATAAATGCATTTGCAAGTAGGAGGATATAAACTGATGAAGGACTGGTCCACCCATTATGCTGATTGATCCCAATGCACCTTTTGTTTCAGAAGGTGATTGAACTGGTAACTGGAAAAGGTAAGGTGTACTAGGGAAAAAAAAAGAACACTTTTTTTTTTAATTAAATAAATATTTATATAGTGCACAACTACCAAATTCACTGAATCATAGACAAGTATTACAGGAGTAGAGTCTCCTTTACCTCCTACTTCCTTGGGTCCAATTAAGTCAACGAATTTCTCTGCAGAGAAAATAAGCAAGGATAACTTTTGGGATTTTGGAAAGCAGAAAAAGGTTACTAAACTGTCCACTCCTCAGGTAAATTTTTATACTTCCTTGCTGTAAGGTAAATGCACATACCAGTTTGTACTGACTTGATATCTATATTCACACACATCATTCTCAGGACTCAATTGGCAACATTTCCCACAGTCTGCGCCACTCTAGCAAGAGATCCAGATCTCACAATTCAACTAGGCATTTCCTAATAAAACCATTATTAATAATTTAATCTTTTCTGATTATTTCCCAGCATTCTTTTAATAATGCAAAGATAAAAGCCATTGTCTCACAGAGACATTTGAAAATAAGATACTCAGATTTTATCACTCGCATCATTGTTTATCGCATCATACTCATCATATAACTTACAGAAATTCAGAAAACAACTCACATCATACTCTAACATATCATAGACATTTCAGAAATTCAGAAAAATGTGTGAAAGGATAAGCAGGGATATGCTTTAGGTGCCATTTAGGTACTTAATAGGAATTTTTAAGGTTCCCAGTTCTTTGCTAAGGCTAAAGCACAACAAAGCTCTTCATCCTGGAAGAACGAAGTTACTAACTCGAAAAGCATTTCAAAAACGTATAAGACATAAAGTTAGCATAACTGTCTGTCACTTGAGTATGTTTCTAAAAGGTCTAGAATTCATACAAAGCATTTGATTCTGTCTAACATGATAGTGGTTTCTCTAAATTCAATATAGAATGGTAGAATCTGTTGAACTGGAAGGGACCTTTAAAGGTCATCTAGTCCAGCTCCCCTGCAATGAACAGGGACACCTACAGCTACATCAGAGCCCCATCCAATCTGACCTCAAGATTCTTCAGGGATGGAACTTCCACCACCTCTCTGGGCAACCTGTGCTAGTGCCTCATCACTCTAACTGTAAAAAACATTCTCCTTATACCCAATCTAAATCTCCCCTCTTTCACTTTGAAACCATTTTCCTTTGTCCTACCACATCAGACTCTGCTAAAGAGTCTGCCCTTCCTTTTTATAGCCCCTCCTTTAGATACTGTAGCCAGTGATCACGGAAAGATTCTGCTCACAAGGAATGTAGGGGGTGATCACAGAAGAATTCCACCCTCAAGGGGTTGCCAATAGTAACCAGATAAGGGAGTAGTGCTAATTGTGACCAAATAAGGTAATAATGCCTGTGGTACCTAGATAAGGAGGTAATTATGCAAGCGCCTGAGGGGCGTAAACGAAACTATGGTAAACTATAAAAGTTGTTGTTACGAACAAATAAACGCCATTTTACCACCCACCACATTGGTGTGCACCGAGGTAAATGGACAGACCGATGAGTCCCTAACGAACACGAACACCTGAATGAAGCCGACGGCGGGTCCGAAAGGCTTCATCTGGTGACCCCGACGTGATAATTAGGGAATAGTGGTCGGGCCACAGGCGGCGTGGCGTTCCTGCTCTCTTCCGTCTCCCTTGGGGAAGGAGATGATGACCCTCGGGTAGAGGGGGCTGCGGCTTACGAGAGTGGAAGCTGGGTAGCGTCGGAGGGGGCTCTAAGCCGGCTAGAGCCCGTGAACCTGCCGAGGACCCAGGCGGCTATTTGGTGGCGATCCCCGGTAGCTGCGTCGTGGACTTGGAAGTCATTCGGTGGCGATCCCCGGTGACTGATTCGTGAGGACGCGACATGGAGGCCGTCATAAAGGTGATTTCGTCCGCGTGTAAGACCTATTGCGGGAAAACTTCTCCTTGTGGGAAAACGTCTCCTTCTAAGAAGGAAATAGGGGCAATGTTGTCCCTTTTACAAAAGGAGGGACTGCTTACATCTCCCTCAGATTTGTATACCCCGGGGTCCTGGGATCTCATCACCGCAACGCTTTCTCAGCGGGCGATGGTGCTTGGGAAGTCAGGAGAGTTGAAAACCTGGGGGTTGGTCTTGGGGGCGCTGAAAACAGCGCGGGATGAACGGATTACATCTGAGCAGGCGAAGTTTTGGCAGGGTTTGGGGGGAGGAAAGGTGTCTCCCACAGATTCCACAATGAGACCGCTTGTGGAGCCCCCAGATGGAGAGAAGAAGGACAAGATGCCCACGTGGCAAGACGCTAAGGTGGCGCGCGGAGAGGCGACCGCGCCCAAGACCGCGGAGCGGATTGCGCCACAGGCTGCTGAAACATCCTGCAATTGTTGCAAGACAGATAACAGCTGCTCTTGCTCAATTTCTGCTCCTCCTTCTGCCCCCGCCGCCCCTCCTCCTTATGTGGGGAGCGGCTTGTATCCTTCTTTGGAGGGGTTGGGAGGGGCGGAGAAGGAGGGTGTGGCTATGTTATCAGCGGGGCGGGATGGTGTGCCCCGAGGGGTTGGACGGAGGGCGGAGTCCGGGTGCTCTGACTCAGCCCCTGGGCCGGCTTTAACTGATTGGGTTGGACAGAGGGCGGAGTCGGGGGGCTCTGGCTCAGCCCCTGGGCCAGCGTTAACTGATTGGGCAAGGATTAGGGAGGAACTTACAACAGAGAGCACATCCGTAGTGGCAATGCCTGTGGTGATTAAAACAGAGGGACCGGCTTGGACCCCTCTGGAGCCAAAACTGATTACGCGATTGGCTGACACGGTCAGGACCAAGGGTTTACGATCTCCAGTCACTATGGCAGAGGTGGAAGCTCTTATGTCTTCCCCGCTGCTGCCGCATGATGTTACGAATCTTATGAGGGTTCTACTAGCTCCCGCCCAATATGCTTTGTGGATGGATGCGTGGAGTATCCAGCTGCAGACGGTAGTGGCGGCAGCTACCCGGGACCCTCGACATCCCGCTAACGGTCAGGGGCGGGGGGAGCGAACCAACTTAGACCGCTTACGGGGTCTGGCGGA
The DNA here is from genome assembly GCF_038088225.1 of Cyrtonyx montezumae. NCBI lineage: Eukaryota > Metazoa > Chordata > Aves > Galliformes > Odontophoridae > Cyrtonyx > Cyrtonyx montezumae. Next base: position 26,010,086 of record NW_027071936.1, on the reverse strand, counting down.
TGGAATGACTGGGAACCCAGAGGGCCAGGCCGCACTTTTGAGACCGGGAGAGCTGGTTGCCATCACAGCGTCCGCTCTCCAAGCACTCAGAGAAGTTGCCCGGTTAGCGGAGCCTGCTGACCCTTGGGCAAGTATTACACAGGGCCCATCCGAATCCTTTGTGGATTTTGCCAATCGCCTCATAAAAGCGGTTGAAGGGTCGGATCTCCCATCAGACGCACGGGCCCCTGTGATTATTGATTGCTTTAGGCAGAAAACACACTCAGACATTCAACAGCTTAAAAGAGCAGCGCCCTCCACACTAACGACACCTGGAGAGATAATCAAATATGTTTTAGACAGACGGAAAATTACCCCACTCACAGACCAGAGAACAGCCGTGGTCGCGGTCCTTCATGTGCGCAGTCACTCTGATGTGCCAGGATTTTTTACAGAGGGGAATATCGAGGCTGACGCACGGGCCACCCTCCAGGCATACCCACTGAGGGAAGCCAAAGACCTCCATACGGCCTTCCACATCGGGCCTCGTGCTTTGTCCAGAGCATGTAATATATCTATGCAGCAGGCGAGGGAAGTGATCCAGGCCTGTCCTTACTGCAATTCGGCCCCTGCGCTAGAGGCTGGAGTAAACCCCAGGGGCCTGGGACCCTTACAGATATGGCAGACAGACTTTACGCTTGAACCGAGAATGGCACCGCGCTCTTGGTTAGCTGTCACTGTAGATACTGCTTCGTCGGTGGTGGTAGCAACCCAACATTGTCGTGTAACATCAACGGCGGCTCAGCATCACTGGGCCACAGCTATTGCCGCGCTAGGAAAACCTAAGGCAGTAAAAACAGACAATGGGTCATGCTTCACCTCAAAATCCACCCGAGAATGGTTGGCACGGTGGGGAATAGCACATACAACGGGAATTCCTGGGAATTCCCAAGGTCAGGCTATGGTAGAGCGAGCCAATCGACTTTTGAAAGACAAGATCCGTGTGCTCGCGGAAGGAGATGGCTTTATGAAAAGGATCTCAACGAATAGGCAAGGAGAAATATTAGCAAAAGCACTGTATGCATTGAATCATTTTGAGCGAGGTGAGAATGTTAAGACCCCAGTGCAGAAACATTGGAAACCAACTGTTCTCACTGAAGGGCCACCTGTCAAAGTACGTACGGAAGCGGGTAGTTGGGAGAAGGGATGGAACGTCTTAGTATGGGGTCGAGGTTATGTAGCGGTTAAGAATGTGGAGACAGATAAAATTATCTGGATTCCTTCTAGAAAGGTCAAACCGGACATAAGTCGTGGGGATAGTATGACGAGGAAAGATGAGGCGAGTTCTCTTTTTGCAGGCATTTTTGATTGGATACCCAAAGAAGGCGAGCGTTATGAAGGAACACGTCAACAAAATCGGCGTGGAAGAGGACCCAATTGGAGATTGGCTGCGTGGACTGTTCGGAGACAGTGGGGGATGGACTGTGCATTTACTGAAGGGTCTGCTTTTGGGACTTATAATTATGTTGCTTCTGCTAGTATGTTTGCCTTGCTTCTTGCAAATTCTGTTAGGTTGCGTGCAACGGATGATTGATCGTACAATCAATTATCACATAGAGTATAGAAAGATGCAGAATAGCTTGTAAAGGAACGCGTAATAGGGTTGTAGAGACTAGGCTATTTAGCGTATCGGGATGTAACGGGTTAAGGCTTGCCAGAGAGGACAATAGCATGTATAGGCGTAAAGCGGGGATTTCGGGATGTACGCGAGTAGAGTCCTCTCTGATTACAGTAGGGAAATTAATGCATCGGGAGGGGGAAATGTAGCCAGTGATCACGGAAAGATTCTGCTCACAAGGAATGTAGGGGGTGATCACAGAAGAATTCCACCCTCAAGGGGTTGCCAATAGTAACCAGATAAGGGAGTAGTGCTAATTGTGACCAAATAAGGTAATAATGCCTGTGGTACCTAGATAAGGAGGTAATTATGCAAGCGCCTGAGGGGCGTAAACGAAACTATGGTAAACTATAAAAGTTGTTGTTACGAACAAATAAACGCCATTTTACCACCCACCACATTGGTGTGCACCGAGGTAAATGGACAGACCGATGAGTCCCTAACGAACACGAACACCTGAATGAAGCCGACGGCGGGTCCGAAAGGCTTCAAGATACTGAAAGACTACTATCAGGTCTTCCATAGCCTTATCTTCTCCAGGTTAAACAGCCCCAGCTCTCTCAGCCTGTCATTGTAAGAGTGGTGTTCCACCCTCTGAATAATTTTTGTGGCCCTCTTCTGGATGTTCTTGAACAGGTCCATTTCTCTCCTGTACTGAGGACTCCATATCTAAAGTCCAGATGAGGCCTCACCAGCGCAGAGTAGTGAGGTAGGATCACCTCCCTCGACTTGCTGGCCACATTTCTCTTGATGCAAATACAATTGGCTTTCTAGGGTGCGAGGGAACACTACTGGCTCATACCCAACTTGCCATCTACCAGGACTCCCAAGTCCTTTTTGGCAGAGCTGTGCTCTGTCTTTACATTCTCCAGCCTGAGATGATAGCAGGAGTTGCAGGTGCAAGATCTTGCTCTTGGATTTATTGCACTTCATGAGGCACACTCAGACCCACTGCTCAAGCCTGTCCAGGTCTCTCTGAATGGCATCCCATTCCTCAGACATGTCAACTGTACCCCACTACTTGGTGTCATCCACAAACTTGCTGAGGGTGCATTCAATCCCAGTGTCAATGTAATTACTGAACATGTACAGAGTCCTGAGGGAAACCACTTGTCACAGATCTTCATCTAGACACTGAGCCAGTTACCACCACTCTCTGGGTATGATCTTAAAACCAGTTCCTTGTCTATCAGTTCTAGAGAGAAGAATGTTATGGGGAACTATGTCAAAAGCCTTAAAGAAGTCCAAATAGTCCATCAGTGGCTTTAGAAACAAATAAACTAGAGATATATAGATTTCAGAGATGGACTTTTTGGTGCATGAGGAATTGGTTGGACAGTCACAATCAAAGCGTTGCAGTCAAGATGGAGATCAGTGACAAGAGGCATTCCTCAGGGGTTGGTAGTGCTGTTTAACATCTTTGTTTGTGACATGGGCAGTAGAATTAAGTGCAGCCTTAGCAAGTTTGCAGGTAACACAAAGTTGTGTGGTGCAATTGACATGCTAGAGGGAAGAGATGCCATCCAGAGCATCCTGAACAAACTTGAGAAGTGGCCCCCTGTGGACTTCATAAAATTAAACAAGGCAAATGCATGGTCCTCCACTTGGGCTGGGGTAATCCCAAGCACAACACAAGCTGAGTGAAGAGTAGATTGAGAGCAGCCTTTCAGAGGAGAACTTAGAGGTACTTCTGGATGAAATATTCAACGTGAGCCAGCAATGTGTGCTTGCATCTCTGAAAGCCAACTATCAGAAGAAACATGGCCAGCAGGACAAGGCAAATGATTATCCTCCTCTGCTGTGGTCTTGTGAGACACCATTATGAGTACTACATTCAACTTTGAGTCCCCAAGCACGAGAAAGACATGGACCTGTTGGAGGGAGTCCAGAAAAGGGCTACAAAGATGCTCAGAGGGCTGGAGCACCTCTTCTACAAAGAGGGTCTGAGAGTTGGGACTGTTTAGCATGAAGAAGTGAATGATCCGGGCAGATCTCACTGCAGCCTTCCAGTACTTAGAGGGAGCTTGTAAGAAACAGAAAGAGAGTTTTACAAGGGCAGGTAGCAAGGACAAGGGGTGATGGCTTTAAGCTGAAAGAGGGTAGATATATTTTAGGCATAAAGAAGAAATTATACACTCCAGTGGTTGCAACCCTGCAACCCAAACCATTTTATGATTCATTATATGATTTTCATTCCTGGTTTCAGATGCCTTTTGTAAGTCTAATGGTAATAGTCCACACTTTCAGAATGCCTGAAAAAAGGACAGACATTACAAATAGTGTATGTTATCTCTGATGTCATGAGTAAGTCAATTCTACACCATTCTAAAGAAACAAACCTAATTTTGGATGTCATACTAAAATATGAAAATAAAAAAAATCAATGGAAAAACTTACAGTATCTGTTTAAAAATGAGATACAGAGACATGTATTCAAATGAAAAACACTTCATAATTCCCAAGACAGACACTTAAATACAGTAAAGATCTTATCTCTAATAAAAGAGAGCCTTATGAAAGGATCCTCTCCCATTAAATGCATGTGTATGATTACTGTATGGTCACTCATAAATATTACTATTGTAGGATGCATGATTGCTTCTCTATTTGCAAAGAAAAAGCTACTGATGGGTGAAGCTGGAAGAGTGAACTTTTCTGTGTTAGAGGCAGTGGCACAAAAAGGAGGCTGGGGAAAAAACATACAAAAGAAAATACAGTATCTTAAATAAAGGGAAAATGAGAAACGGAAGAATCAAAAGACAAAGAAAAGCCTGGTATGTGAGGTCTTGAAAGCTGTGTCCTAGAAAGGAAAAGAGGAATGAAAAAGCAAATCTGAGAAACAGAAGTACTTGGAATATTGATCCTTGACATTCTTTAGGCAAAGGAAGACAAAATACCAGTCAGATTTCTGTAGAAAGTATAAGACAGAACTCTTTAAGTTATAGACATAAATTATAAAATTTGCTCTTAATGCTTTAGAGGTGGATATGACTTTCTGATGCCATAGGAAGCAAGCTAAAGAACTGAGTTCTTTTCTAGCCAAATAGTGAGGGCTTTTTACAGCTGTACAAGCATGCAGTGAATTTATAATCCTTCTCAAGAAGCCTCTGTTTCTGGAGAACATTTATGTGTATTTCACCCTGTATCTCTGTAACCAGAAAATAAGCAGCTATCTAAAATTTGCTTCTAAATGTCATGCTCTTTGTCTCCACTAAGCTTTCCTTTGGCCTTCAATTTGGTACAAAAAAAATAGGGAAGGCACATGGGAAGGTCTTTTTTACTGATATAATTCCTCTTTTCTTTCTCTTTTATCTAATTGTCCTTACAATAACAAGGTCACTATCTTGATCGCGGCAATAGCTGTATTTATTATATCGACAGGAGGAGCAAAATAGGGAAACTTTTACCAACACTACTGCTATGTATGTATGCTACACAAGGGAAGTAAGTTTCCAGGTAAATTAGGTAGCTATTAACAGCCTCCCCCTAGTACAGCAGCCCTTGAACTAGGATGTTTTCCAATAGTCATGAAGTCAGAAATCAGCCAGGAGGGTCAATTCTCTAGTCTGATCTCCTGCATTACCAAAGCTGGAAGTTTGCACTAATTCCACTTTGCTTTGAATAATTTTTTTCTAAGGCAAAGCATCATCTGAGCTAATAATGGCAAGCAGTTCTGGTGATAGAAGACATGTCACAATCCTTAAAAATTGTCCCTGTGATTAATCACATTGGAATAAGTTTGAGATCAGCTCTACCTGACATATCATTTCATTTATTGTACTATATCAGATTGTTACAAGCGCACTATGCAGGCTCTTGTTCATCACTGGCAAAAATGCACAGCTAATGGTGGCAACGGTGTTGAAAAGAGAAGTGTTTTGTAGCTGAGAATTTACTCTTATCAGTGTTATCGTGCTCTTTATATCAGTTGTAGATTCTACAGAAATAAGTAGGAGGCATTACTTTCAGAGTTACCTATGTGCATTCTTTCTTCTGAAGGGCGCAACTAAACTGACAGACTGGATACCAGAGGGCCTCATACCTGAGTTTTATGTTACCTCTTCTGACGTAGGAAGATAGGCAATTTGCACCTTTGTAGGTTTCTTGCATAGCTGTCTAACTACATGTTACTACTACTTCCGCAACTGTGGAAGCTGTTTTCATCTGGAAAATAGGAGATCAATCACAGTGGGGGTCTCACTATACATTTCTAGACCCCCATGCTAATACCTGCATTGGAGACCACAACTCTGCATGAGACGCAGTAAATCTAAAAATAAAGATCTGGGTCTGACTCTCTCTGTCATAGCTAGTGATTATTGCACATTTCCCCTTCCTTCAGTGCAAGCCTTACTACTTTGAATTGTGTTTCCATCCTGTAAGCTTCTGATGCCTCTCACAGCCTGGCAGGCAAAAGGTTTCTTACATCAGAGACACCTCCTTATTACTAAATCTGACAGCCTATTTTCCATGTGTAAACATTTCAATGCCATTTTCATGAAATTCAATATTCCTTCATTTTTTCTTCTACAAAAACACAGAGTGTCAGACTATCTGCTCTGATGTCTATGGGAGGCCTGCCAAGGACAAGGCTGATGAAATACAGCCTGAGACAAGCTCCATCTGTCCCATTTATGCAATCCACAGGGTCAGGTCTCTGCAGAGAAAGTAATAACTGCAAGATGGTTTTCTAAGCAGACACCAAGAGAGAACTACTGCTCATATTGATTAAAATAAACAAACCCAGAGGGAGGTTGTATTAATTGTACATTTGAGCTAGATTACTGAATTCAGACAGTGGCTTTCTATTTAAGAACAACACGGCAACCTAAACTAATAAAGAACAAACAGCATAATTCCATTCTCCAGAAGGTAGAATTTTCACTGATTTTGGTTTTCCCAGAAGAACTTCTCTCGAGAAAATCTACGCATCTGTCCAGATCCTTGAGCATAGCATAGTTGTCACAAAGCCAAAAAGGCAGCAATGAGAAGGGATGGGAAGGTTTGTCCTCCCTGACCTGTCCAAGAGAGCACACTTGGGAAGGTCATCAGGGCTGTGATATTTGACAAAGTTTTCATTCAAACAAGTTAAGCTAGCATTATGCAAAATTAGGGCATATCTGAATGAAGGTCTGGGAAGAGTTGACTAGGTACAGAAAAGAGTGAGAAAAAGAGACAGAGAGAGATCTGACTATTTTTGGAGAACTTCATGGAAAAAAGGGGTTAAGTATGATCACAGTGTCATGGGAAGCTGCAGAGGGTAACACTCAGATGCAAGCACATAAAATTACTGCAGAACTACACTTTAGAGCATTGGCACTGTTCTCTGAAAAGTAGAATTCCAAAGTGATGGTCTTTAATTCACTTCAGACACTAGCACATGGACTGACAGAAAGTAAAATGGTGCAGGAGGTACAAAACGTGTCCTATGTTTTTCATAAAAACTTTCACTTTGCCCTACAATCATCATCTACATTCAATTATGCTGTGCAGGAAAATGGTAGAAAACCTGTGGATTTATTTACTTCACTTACCTTTCTGAAAAAGAGACTGACTCAGCACAAAACTGATCTCATATTCCAACAACTACAACAAAAAAGAAGCACAATACAAAAAAATACCCATACCAAACTCAAATAGAAGATACTCAAGAACAGCAACTGACTAGCAGAGACAGTCACTCTTCAAACACAAAAAATACTAAATTTTCGTGTTTCATGTTACCTTGACAGTAACGCATGCCACAAGGATACCACTCCACAACTCAGCTTTTGAGGTTATGTATACTGGTATCACATAGTGTCTTAGGTTTGAAGGGACCTTAAAATTCATCTAGTTCCAATCCCCTCCTGTGGGGCTAGTTGCCACCCGCAAGATCAGGCTTCCCAGGGCCTCATCCAACCTGGCCATGGATAGAGCATCCACAATCAGCTACAGCTCTGGTTTGGCAGTAATCTGCCCTCTCCAAAAGCCTGACCTTTGTTCTCAGAAAAAGCTTTACAACAATCTAATGACTGTAAAATTTCACTGACTGCCTCAAATACTTTTAACAAGATGAAGGTACTTCTAGACACCTTCTCATCTATGGTAACCTCCAAAATATCAAGGGGACACTAAGATCACCAGAAGGGCTCACAGCATTAGTACAGCATGACAAGAACTGCTACAGAGTCAGGAGCACCGCGACTAGGATATACCATCACTAAATAGTACTTGGGTGGGAATGTAATTTCTGCTTCACTAATTTGTACTACAAATTTAATAAAAACAAAAATTCCCTCAGGCTGTCTATGGAATACTATAAAACTAGTTTCTACGTTCAGCATTCTATGGTTGAATTAACACAATAGAGTATCTATAAATTACTGTATACAGAAAATCCACATGGTAACAAAATTTCTTCTATAACACTAGAATTCTTGAAAACCATACTATATAAGAAAGGCTTGCATTCTTGAAAACCACACTATATAAGAAAGGCTTAGAGATGAGGTTGCTTGGCCTGGCTCTTTGATATTATTGTATTTGCTCTGAGGAACTCCATCATGACGTTCAACTCACCAACTTAAACATAATCACAGACCCATCAAGAACACTGCTTCTGAGAAAAAGCCTGAATTATTAAAGATTCTCATGAATACAGGTTTTACAAAGCAAAAAGAATCAGTTAACACTGTACGGCATAGGTATGACTTGCCTGTACTGGAAATTTCAGAGAAAGTCATTAAATAATCACATATGTGTTGACAGAAAATACTAGCTTGGAAAAAATTTCTTGAAAAATTTTCCTGATAACTTTCGATTATCCTTAACCTCACCAAACTCTTTCCTAGAAGAAACATTATCACAGAACAAGTATGTCTAAACCAGACCACACCAATACAGTGAAAGCAAATTACGACAACACAGCTCCAGACACTAAAATCTATGCATTAACCCAGTGCCATCCAAATCCCTGAAACCATACCTGGTTATCCTAAACTCCTCTTCTAATGACTAAAGGCCCTTCTGGAACTTATGTGAACAAAACTAGCCAACCAGTACTCAACAATGAGCTCCTCTAGATGATCTATAAAGAAACTTCTCTCCAACCAACTGGTTCTCAGCCTCAAGTAGACATACATAAGTATATCACTGTTTAGCTGGAAAGATTTACTAAGTTTCTTTAAATATCCACTCAGTCTGGCATTGCTCATATGCTCCCTTGAAGAAAACATGGGGTAAACAAGGACTTTCTTGGCCACAGTGATTAGGCTGGATGCTAAGCTAGAAGAGTGCTTGCTCTGATTCCATCAAGCTGCTTTCAGTCCTTCAAATTTCATATGCCAACATTTGGATACAAAAGAACTGAATTTCAAAATCAATGGCTTCCCTTGTCCTGCTGTGAGCTCCTCTTCCTGACATTTTCAAAAGGGTGCAGAAGATCATATTTTATCAGATTACAGCCACAGCTCTCTTACGTGGAAGGGAAATACAGCATCTTTGTTACAGAAGGCAGACAGAACAAAGGCAGAACACAAACTGATTATTCATTAAGATTGTGAATCATGAGCTACTATTACTTGGGTGCTGTCATCTTTAATTAAATTTTATACAAAATTTACCTAGCGGACAATCTATTTGCCAATTTTTTTCTAATGGAAGAACAGATTCTAATTCAGAATCAAATCAGGAATACTGAAACAGATTCTGTGAAATGTAATTTAGTTTAATTGATGTGTTTTACAATGTTCCTCTAATATCACTCACTAATCTAACCACTGAGCGGTTTCCACATTTTGAAATGTTAGATCATGGATGTGCCAAGTCCCTGTCACTTTAACAAGTGAGGTATGAAAAACATACAAATGAGATGTTAAATTATCTGCTGATGTGTACTTCGCAAAGCTTTTGTCTCTCAATGAAATTTGCTTCAGGTTAAACAAAGATAACCAAGACTCATGATTGGAAGGATGGAAGATTTTTCTTCTCTGAGAGCTCTGACAACCAACCTTTTTCAGCTTCTATGCCATCATTAGTCATGTCCTACTTTTGTGCAGTATAGACACAATTTGGCTATCTGGCAGCGCACACTGAGTTCACCCAAATCTGTTCTCTAAGAAGGTGCAGCCAGGCTGGGTGAAACCTTTGGTAAGGTCTCAGGGATATGTTGGAGAAAGTTAACTGTGGTACTGCCACCACCTTTTCCTTGGTCTTCTTTTGTCTCGCATAGTAACCTGAGTTTAACAATTTTCAACTTTTATTTGGCTCACAAAATTTATGATTGTGTTTCCTTCTCTGAAGACGTCTGCCTTTGTGTCAAACTTTATCTTGCTCACATTCTTTGGTCTTTATGGTCATCACAACACCACCATGCTAACTCTCCATGTTTCTTTGCCAATCCATAGTTATCTAAATGCTTAATGACATGAGCAAGCACTAGAAATGCACCTAAGTGCTGAATGAGCCACAGAGACTGTACTGCAGCAAAGCATACAGAAACCTGCACAGCATATACTTCATTTTAGCCTGGGACTGTGGTGAGACCTAGAGCAACTTTGCATTATGTGCTGGAGGTTTGGGACCAGAAAGTCAAGCGCTGCTAACTCCGTTCAAATATACACACAACTCATACAGAAAGCACAGCGAAACTGGACACAAGTTACAGCTTTTCTTTCATGACTACCTACTTCAGTCCTGGAAATCAGGTGGTAATCAGAATATGTTTGTTCAAAACTGTTTTGGCAATAGGAAACACTAACACAAATAAGCATCTTAAGCAATTTGCTTTCCAAAGATTTATATATTTAAAAATAGGAAGGGAATATTTCTTTCTGTTAGTCTTATAATTAGAATTCCATGAATGCAGACCCATTCTGATTCCAAATTATTCATACCAGTTTTGTTTATTCATGTTGTAGGAATGTTAACAAAACAATTTCACAGATCTAATTTATTATTTAAGGCCTCCTTATTAATTCTACTTGGCTTGTGTTGTAAATTATTGTCTATTTTAAAAAATCTATTAACCCCAAATAAGTGTTAAATGTTTGGTATTACAAGTGAACAAATTTATCTAAGGATAAAGGCATCCAGACATGCTATTTTGTTTTGTAAACAATGTTTGGTCAGGTCTTATTATAACTAGGGTGCCCCTCAAAGCTTAAAATAGGAATTGGGCAAAAGGAATTAAGATAAAATTGGCAGAAAGCTCTCATTCAATCTAACCTCTGTGTCATGGAATGGCGTCCCAACTGAAGAATCACCAAGTTGTTTGGTAGGTTGTCAAAAGCTGCAATAAAATACATCTCTAAACTCTGTGGGTGTGCAAGACAGTTTTCATGATCTCATCAAGGGAAAAGCAGTATCTAAGCATTTAAGATTAGTGTGTCTTCTCACATATAGGTGTGTGAGAAGCAAGGATAGACTGCTCCTCCTGGGGAGATCACAACCTGGATTAAGGACAAGATCAATATCAGATAAAAACTAAATAGCTAAATAAACAGCCTTGGGAGCAACACTGAAGGGAGCCATCACTTGTGACTGAGAGGCACATCTATCTAAGCAAGCAGTCTGAGGTAGTCTGAATTTAATTCTTTTCCTGAATCACTCACTTAAGGACACAATCAGAGTTTTTATCTACTCACACAAAAGCAGCAACATTTTATTTCTTCTACTTTCTTTGTCTTCTCCTTCTCCACTCATGGGAGCATGTGGGAATGTGGGATGGAGTAAAGTTTTTCTCCCAGGCCAAAAGGAATATTTTCTTTGGAAGAAATTTTATCTCAACAAAAGACTGAACTTCCCTGCTGATGTAATTAGGTGGGCTCTAAATTAGAGGTAAAGAATCCTACTGAGCATCAGAAGTGATTCCATGATTCGCATTACTACCTGCATCTATAGGGAAATTTGTCTCCTTTTACTTTCACTTTTGAGCTCTTCCTATTAAAAAATACCTACCCCTCCTGCTATGTAATTTATTTCAATATCTACTAGTCCTTGAAAAGCTGGTGGCTATGCTATTTTCTCATATACAGTGGGGGAAAGCACAAGCAGTCTCTCTAGCTGTGGTAGATTTACACTACTTGCTGTAAAGACACAGACTTGAAACGTTTGTACAGTACAGAACAAGAATGTCTCAGTGGCACTTTTCTATTCATACACTGGACTTCCCAGTTATTGCTAAAAAGAATTCCTCTCCATATAATGCATGAACTTGAAGGCTTCACGAGCAGGTTTTTCCAATGACTGCCATATACAGATGTAAAGAATAATGAGTTCAGAACTCAAGCCACGAGGACTGAAGGCTTGAAGCCTCTTATCCTCTTGCACCAAGAGAAAACGTGGTATGCAGTAGCTATGGTAGCAGTAAGCACTAGAGTGCAGTACAGCACTGACAAAGCACCAGCATGAAAACTCAGTGGTATCAGGAACCTAAAGATACCCAACACATCTGACATTCCAGAAACCCAGCTCCAGCAGCACACTGACTTTGTGTTAGCTAATGACAGCTTTCTAAGTACAGAAGAACTTCCACCCTTCTCCCAATACATTTCTCTTGAAGGAAGGTAACAGGAGTGGGCAGGATGGCAGGATATGAAAAGGAATGGTGTGGATGCAGTAACCCAAGTCATACTGCTGGCCAAACTACTTTTCCAGCTGAAGGCAAAGAGCAGCACTTTCTGAGGTAGCTATATAGAATGATGGAATCATTAAGGCTGGAAAAGATCATCATGTTCAACCATCCTCCTACCACCAATATTGTCCACTAAATATCATCCCTAATTACTACATTTACCCTTTCCTTAAACACCTCCAGGAACGGTGACTCCACCACCTCCCTGGGCAGCCTATTTCTCATTATTCTTTCTGAGAAGAAATACTTCCTAATATCAAACTCGAAGTTCCTATAGGAGCTAATGAATTAATAAGATTTATTTTTCTACTTTTGATACCTTGAGAAAACCCTACAAAGCACCAGCACTCTTCAGAACAAAATCTTTTCCTCCAAGTTGGTTCTACAACATTAAATAATAAATAAAAGAAATAATGGAAATAAAAAAGAAAAAACTAACAAGTAAACAAACAAACAAACAAACAAAAAGCCAGCAATGAAAATCTAACAATCCCAGGCAGCTAAAAGACTACGGTAGAAAGATACATCCATTTCATAGATCTCTCTGCTACTGATTTCATCTCTCAGTTTTCTTTTCAAGAGGAATCAGCGTCTTTCCAGATGCAGGAAACAGCCATGGACATCTTGTAGTTAGGACAGCACAACAGTGCTGCTCTGGTTGCCAGCCAAGCGTTGTGGTGCTCTGTTCACACCGTGCCAATCCTTTTGTCACTTGTTAAAATTTAGTGTTATTTCCACTCCAAAACATTGAGACCATCTGCCTACACATGACACTGACAGCTATTATGTGGCACTTACAGCTATATCTCAGAGACCAATTACTATACTGCTGGGCAGCTAGAAGAAATCCATTTTTTTCCACCAGTCATGCAGATCTCTCCCTTCCCTACTCAACTTTCATTCATTAAGGTAAATGACTTGTTTTTGTTTCATACATTGATTAAAAAAAAGTTCAAAACACTATTAGCAATTAAAAAACTAGTCTTAGAACGATTCAGAGGTTCACTAAAGCAGCAAGATGAGGTTGCTCGAACCTCAAATAACTCCAGTTGAAGCAGGAACTATCTTTGATTGGTGTGTGCAGAAAGACGCAGCTCTGTTCCTGAAATGCTTATAATTTACACAGGCTAGAATAAGAAAACCTCCTATTAGAGTCATTCACCATGATTGCATGAGTCTGTGGAGGACAATGCACGCTGTATTTCAGTGAACTGAGCAGTACCACGTGTAGGGGCCTTGCATAAGTCCAAAAAGATGGTATCAGTTGCGCTCCAGCTGTTCACCAATGCTGCCACTCAACCCTGGAAGGACTCTAGATTGGCCAGGCAAGATCTACCCTTGGTAAAGCCATGCTAACTGTCTTGGATGACCTCCTTGTCTCCCCTGTGCTTTAACATCTCTTCCAGGAGGATCTGCTCCATGATTTCCCCAGGCACAGAGGTGAGACTCACTGGCCTATAGTTTCACAGGTTTTCCTTTTCCCCTTCTAAAAAATGGGAGTGATATTTCCATTTTTCCAGTCAGAGGGGATTCTGCCTTACAGCCCTGACTACAAATGTGATGGAAAGCAGCTCAGTAATTACACCTGCCAACTCCCTTAGGACTCTGGGATGCATGTTGTCCAGCCCCATAGACTTGTACACATTCAGCCACATGAAGCACTCTCAGACTTGCTTGGCTCTCACAGGGAGGGATTTTGCTCTCCTGACCCCCACCTGGAGTTTCAGGGATATGAGAGGCACAGGAAACCTGAACACCAGTGAAGACAGAGGCGAATAACCTGTTGAGTCTTATCCATGACTGATGAAGCCAGTTCTCTCTCCTCTTTTATGGGAAGGAGCCCACTCTCCTACACTCAAACATAAGATCAGTGAATTTTGAAGAACTTCAGCATTCTCTCTCACACAGATCAATACAGCAAGAGAACTGTAAGCTTTTGGTCTCCAGGATGAGGGCAGCACAGCCACTGCAGTGCACTGCTGCAGGATTCATTGCCCTGACTGTCCCTGGCCCTGTTTGTCCATAGATGAAGCATCAAGTGCTCCACTACTGCAGAACAGGTGGCAAACCATTGTAATTGTGATTTCTACAGATACCTAGTGCTTACTTACTCTGAAATATTTTTTCCTTGCCAAGCACAGATGCTTGAAATTAGCCTCCCTCGTAGCTTTTCATCATTTGTTCCATATTATAGGAACAGCCATATCTCACCAGTAATTCCTGCATGCCTTAGAGTGGGAGCTCTGTTGCAAGACTTCAGTCATGCAGGAGGGAAGCAAGGTAAAACAAGGTTGAAGTTCAGACGAGTAGCAGTCACTATGTTATGATATAATGATCCGAAACTGAACTTTGTGCCTCCCAGAAATTTCATCCATTCCTTTCTATTTTACAGTCAGGAGATCAGAACGAATTAATCACTCACATCTGAAAGCTGTCACTTGCTGTATCTCAATCTCAAAGGTTCAGGTGCCTTGTTGTCCAAGTTGTGTAATGGATGGAAACTGACTTTCTGCTGGAAGGACATATTCCCTCTCTGCTTCAGGTCCAAAGGGCTTGCAAGCACAATCAGGGTATATGTACAGAACTATGAAGAGTTGTTTTATAGCACAGTGAACTCCAGACACCACCAGGCCTTGCTGTCATCCAGAGGAACATCAACGTTCCCTATGAGCCATGATGTGCTCTCATCTACAAGAAGACACAATCTGCACCAAATCTTAGCTCAGAGCTCCTTAGGCTGGCTCAGTTCTGTTGACATCTCTTCCTGCTCCCAAAGCACAGGAAAATCCATCCAGAAGCAGTAGATTTTCCAGTGCTGATGGGCTACAAATGCTGGCACCACATATATGTGGAATTTGGGCTATTACTAACCAAATCATCAGAATAACGTGTTCAGAGTGCAACTCTGCAAACATCTCAACAATAGAGTGAACAGTTCCACAAGGCAGGCTTTCCATTTGTTCATGCTCTACCCTATTAAAATGCCTATTCTACCCTCATCACAGTCTGCCTTGGCATTTTCCAGTTGATTGCTTAATAGGTGATATACCACTTCTGGGAGGTAAAGTTGGCAGTGTATAGGCTGAAGAGCATTGACTGCAAATATCAAAACTATTTTCTAGAATGATTCAAGAGAATAAACCTAGTAATTTGCAATGCTTCCAAGCACAGCTAACACTCATCCCATACATAAGGTACTTTATGATTGCCCTGAATGTGCAGCACCACAGAGAGACCTGAAGGTAATATTATGCATGTGTATTATGCTCTCAACATATCCTAGCATAACTCTTTGCTATTACATGTCTTTTTTTAAGATCTATTGTAATTTTTTTCAGAGCTTGGCAAATAGGCATTACTATTTCTCAGTCACCAGAAAGCTGCAAACATGCAGCATAATACTTTATATAGTATTTGGAATATCTTGAATAACTTTAAGCAAAATACACTCAACAACAAATCTATCACCATGCTTCTTGTTGTAACGTATGTTTAAAGAGGAGAATACAGGTGTTAGGTGAAACTTCAGCTTTGAAGCATAGCTGACAGAGATACAGTCCCTTCGTCTTATAACTGTGTAAACCAAACACTTCAAAGTCTGAGGGAAAGACATCATCTCTGTTCTTTCAAATATGTAATATCCTTTCAGCTATTACTCAGTACAAGGTCTCTATCACCGGTAGAATGATAGCCCTAGGGCATCGGTCTCCTCATGTCCAAGTGAAAAGTGAACTGCTTATTCATCCCAAATAATAAAGGCATTACAAGCATATACAAAGTAGCTTTTCCCTGGTTCTCTGTGGAAGTTTGACATAGCAAGAAATTGATTATTTACTCTTGTCCTTTACTACAGTGTTTTCCTTACTGTCTTCATGATCTACGCATACTGTATCAAGAGTCAAGAGCTATTTACACACAAAGGCACTAGTCATTGAAGAAGAGATACCTAGATACCAAACGGAAGTCTTCATGACTTTGAACCCTGATCTCATTCAGCTTCAGCCCCTATCTATGCCCGAGGGCATGGCAAAAACACACTGACAAAACTGCTTTGAAGGCAGACACTACTGCTAAGAACTGAAGAAGTGCTCTTCTCACTCCCCTTGTTGGAGTTGCTATAAAATGGACAATCATGGTCAACCGTACAGTAGTGAACAGAACTGCTGAAAGTTCATATCTCCATTATCTCCCCAAGGACCCATGCAGAGCTGGTAAACTGTGCCTGACTCATTTCAGCCCCCTCCTAAAATGTCTGCCAGTGGAATAAGCTATAAAACATAATAGTTGTCTTGCTCAGTACACTATTTTTCAAAGCATTTAAAAAATTGATCAAATTTTGGCCTTATTCTATGAAGACCAAGGAGCTACACAAATCAAAAAAATTGCTTTCATTCCCTTGTTGGTATGTAACCACTAGTGCCCCAAAGTGATTTCTAGATATATATTATATATATTTACAGCTTAAAGAATAAAGAAATCATTTTTGTGTGCTTTCTAGAATCACACAGGGCATTAAATATTGAACTGCAGGAACTGTTTCTCAGTTAAAAGCAAACATGTCTGTTTAGTACTCCAAACAGCATAAGAAGACATCAAAGACAGATTTAGTTTTAACTTAGTGAAGGGCTTTGCACTGTGTGCTACATCAAACAGCAATGGTTTCATTTTATTCCTCACCTTAGGGCAAGTTCCAATGCTAGATTAATATTATTTGTTAAAATAATGCAATTTTATAAGACACACTATGCGTAGCCACAGAAGATGTTTGACAGGTACCACACAAGCAGAATAAATCTCTGAAATCATAAAAAAAATAACTTGCTGCACTTGCTCAAATAACTACAGATATTGTTTTAGAAATCAAAACATCAAGCAAAACTTGAGACAGAAATTTCTATTTTATAAAGAACACCTTTTCCTTTATATACACTAAAAAACATCAGGGAACTGAATATGGTTGATAGGATGCACACCTATCTAGCTGTATGCATATACTAAATTTATAAAGAGGGTAACGAGATTTTACTAGGTACTGTTGCTTCTTTGCCTTCTTAATGGTGTAAAGTAAATTTCTTCTTTGACAAGGTAACCAGCCTCATGAATAAGGAGGAAGGTAGAAGAGATGAATTATTTAGACTTCTGTAGAGCTTTTAGTTCTGTCCCATATGACATTCTCATAAGCAAGCTGAAGAAATATGCTCTACATATAAATATTGTAAGGCAGGTATAGAAGTCACTGAAAAATCACTTTGAGATTGAAATCACTTTGAGGGTACAAATCTTTCAATCTTTTGCTTTTGGACTTTATAAGACATCAGAAGGCTCTACCCCTGGGTTTTATTTATTAACCATTTTCATTGTTAATGAGACAGAGACAACAGTACTTATGTTTTCAGATTATATTAAATGGAGAGAAACTGCAAATTATTCAGATGATAGGTTCAGAATTTTGAAGGACTGTGAGGGATTTTTCCAAATCACATCAGTAGCAGGACACCAAACAGCTTTCCAACGCATTAATGACAGTATAAAAGCTTGGGGATTATTTCATTTTCCAAGTTCTCCGAGAGAAAGAGAAGAGAAACATTTCCCATTACTTACTCTTCCCTCAGGTATCTACTTATGACTGATGTTGGACGTAAGATACTACGCTAGACCTCTGGTCTGAGCCCATCTGGTCACTGTTGCGTCATGTCATGTCAGCTCTTTATTTAGTGCTCTCTGCATCAAGCATGTAGCAACATTATTAGGCAGGGTCATACACAGCTGCTGGGGAAACAAGAAAAGGAATACAGTGAAGACTTCACACTTTATCTTAATAACTTTTCCAGGCAGATTACACTTGCTATAGCCTGAAACTGAACAGAAGAAAAAAACTTACAGAAAGAGGAACCCAAGCTTTGAGGCTTTTTCCTGGCATAAATCCAGGGTTGGATACAAGAAGCACAGAGCTTGTACTTGTATAGTAAGTACTCAGTTCTGCATTTTATACACTGAGCAAGGGACAGAAAACTGTGAAACCAAGCCAGTAGAGGACATGAAAAAGGGTGGAAAATGACTACTCATCACATCCATCTAGCAGGTAAAAGCAAGGAAAAGCAAATCTCTCTCTAGGTTATGTAATATGCCAGTAAATATTAAAATCAGCTTCTGTCCAAGATTTTGTCATTCGTCTTTTAAAACTCAGCATAGTAAATCCACAATGTCCATTGATAGTTTTGCTACCAGAGGTAATACAGCTCCTTTTAGATATACCGAAGCACCCCTTCCCAAACAGCCTGCTTGGTGCTCCTAGGAGAGCAACATGCCCTTGGAAGTGCCCTGACATTTGCTCTAAGACTGTCTCACACCTCCCGTATTTTTGGCTTTTGTTTTTCTTTTTTCCCCTACAGAACAGAGACTGATGCAGCATTCTGAAATTATCTGGTCCTCTGGCAATAGTAGCCTCAGATTATCAAACCAACATGAGAACTGATATTGACTTATTTGAAACGTGCCTTGATTTTTGGTATTTATGCGGACAACGTGCATATATCAAGGATGGATAGTAATACGGTCTAAGCAAGAATAAAGGCAAATTGAAAGCACATTGAGTTTATTAGCTTTTCCTTTGTCTGGAAGAGAAAATGTTCTACAGGAGCCCTGCTGGCCAGCACCTTTGGGGGACAGCTGGAAATTGCAGGGAACAACATCACTGCTTTACTGATAGCTGTACCCTTACAGACATGAAAAAGGATAGAAAAAGAAAGGACAAGCTCAGACCTATATTCTGACTGAATGGAGGAGATTATTTGCAGCCCTGCTCTTAGATTCAGCCCCCCAGCAGGAATAGCAATTCATTGGCCTCTGTCACCTCTAATACACCACTTGCTGCTTGGGATGGCTGGTGCCTATGAAGTACTGAGTTTGGTACCTCTACATAAATTCACTGAAAAGAAGTACAGAACAATACCATTGCAAGTACTGACTCTCTTTCCTTGTCCACTTGCTTAAGTGGATCTGGTATCAGTGCATTTTCTGAAGTTAATATCTCCCAGCTCTCAAATTCTTGCTTCAGCCTATGCAGTTTCCTGCACAGAGAGCGTTCACATTCTCTGCACTGACAAGAACAGAGTAGGTGGATAATAAATGCTGTGGCATTGTGTGCCACTCCTGATATTATCATCTCCAAAGATTTTAATAACTCACACTGTTACAGAGAAGTTACCCTCTGTCTAGGTAAGCACAACAGCTGTTAGTCCGTCCTAAGGACAGCAATCATTTGCACACTAATTGAGAAAATGTTGTGGCTTTTCTGAACCACCATCAGTCATGCTGGCATTTGTTCAAGGTCTTCGCTTTTTGTTCATCTTTTGTTTGTGGCCTTCTTGTTAAGGGTGACAGTTACTGAAAATTCACAGACACTAAACAGAAATGTTTCACTTGGTGAAGAATGCATAGAAAGCCATGCGACTTGTTGGCACAGGCTGGGGCTGGCTTATTCCAGAATTATATACCCCAGAGAACGTGCTTCAGAAGATTTGCCCTCACAGTAGCAGGACAGAATAAAGTAATACAGATTAGTTCTACATTTTCAAACCATTCTTGCTAGCTTGTAGGAATCATGCTTGTCTATGTGGCAAATGGAGAAACATCCCCTGCAACATGACAGGAGGAACCTCAACCAACTGAGAAGTCCATAAGGACTATTCCATAAACCAGCTAGTGAGCAACCTTTTCCATTTCAAGGGGTAAGGAGAGAGGGGAAGACATTCTTTGTGTTTAAACGACCAGCATTACCAGACAAGGGAAACAATGGGGGTAGCTGCCCTCCTTTATGCCTCTCAGCTCCTCTCCACTTGCTTTCACTCTCTCTTCAGGCATCCCTTTCCCTGGTTCTTTCAGGCACTTTTTCACCCTCTCTGCCCATATCAGGTTTCCCATAGCTCCCAATTCCAGTGTTGAATTTGGCTATTTTCATCACTTCCCTGCTCTTCTCAACACCTTTCATCTCTTCCTCCCATATATTGGCAGGTTCTGAGCCAGAAAGTCAGCTAACACTAGCTCCATGATCGAATTGTAAAGACTTTTAAACCACATTTGTTCACATCCTTATATTCTCTCCCATGGTCTTGCCAGGGCTGAGAAGGAGCTTCTGCTCTCACACCAGGCTCCCCCTGCCTTTGTCCAGAATCAGTTAAAATCACTTGGAGGACAGGAATGGTATTAATTTCTATATTTTCATAATTTCTTCCTTAAATGGAACAAGAACTTTCTTCCTTTTATTCATCCACAGAAAATATGGGAGTTCTAGGAAAAAAAAATGAAATATCAAAATAATTACTACTGATTAACAAACTGTTTAAATTTGCACCGGAGCTCCTGGGAGCTGCAGTTGAAAGGCATGGTGCTGTCACTCTTTCTCTGTGTAACTGAATAATATTTCTTTTCCTTTTTCCATGAAGGAGGACACTTTTATGGAAGGACCAACTTTTCTAAACACTGTCCTGATTGCCCATTAGCTCACACAGCTGCAGTCTCCTTTTATAGCTCGTCTTTTGGAAGACCACCAGAACAAGACACGGCTAATAACACAGTCTATGACCTCCCTGACACATTTAACCACATGTCTACCTCCTTTGTGAGCCTAAAGATGACTAAGGCCTCAGTTAGTCAAGCAGAACAAGTGAAATTGCTTAGGAATTTAGCATAGTTTGGAGTAAGTATTTTTCTAAAGCATCACATTCCTCTCTAGCCAATACTGCCCTTCACACAAAAAAATTCTGAGTGAATATTCAGCAGTAAAAACGTGTGGATTTAATTTCAATATGCACAGGAGATCAATTAATGTATTTCATATGCAAATATGACAGAGATGACCCTGATTTAGAAAGCTTGTTATTCCTGAAGTTGGCATATGGTTCTCTCTAACAGCAGGCAGAATGATTGCAATAAATTGGCTCCTAATGCCATGTAATGAACTCTGATTTCTGTTAATTTGGGCAGTACTTAGCAATTTCACGTAAATTTTTTTAATCAGCTTTGTAAGACACTGTTTGTGAGTTCAGCTTCATGTTTGAGTTTTTAGCAATGCTAAGAATACAGCCTGGCATTTAAATTCAGCTTCTGTTGCAAAACCATGTATCATTAACAAAAATACTGAAGTGCAACAAAGACAAGCCTCTAAGACGCTTTCTCTCATGCCAATTAACATACATAATACTCTTTTTTATTCCTAGTTCTCCTTTTTGGGAGAATACTTCTCTGCTTGTTATATTAAAAAGCCATCTATTTCAACCAGCAAACGTGCATGCAGCAATACTCTGAAATGCCTTTAGGATTGCACCATGATTTTGGCTCCCCTGCAACTTCTGATCAACAAAAGCCTTAAAAAGCAAAATAAGGAGTCAAAGAAAGACCCTCACTGATTTCACCAGGATTAAAATGAAGCCCTCGTGGTATTAGCACCATGTCTCCATTTTGCAAACACCAGCCTTCAAGGGCTGTCTGTACCACAGGCCTCTCCTTACATAAGAAAGATGTGTGACTACTTAAAATGAACTGCACAAACATACTCCCACCTTCACTAGAGAGGCAGGACACTCACTGTGCTCCCAGCACGTGGGCATCTCATTCGTATATTCAGCTACTTTGTGACAAGCACAGTGGCAGACACTGCAGTGTCAAATAGAAATAGACTGCAAACTGCTTGGGGTAAGATTATTCTTGTTTGGTGCCTGTACAGCATCTTGGACACAGAAGGAATCAATACATATCCTCCTGGATAAATCATGCCATGCTCTCAGAACTATGTGCCAATTAAGAGGCAAATGGGAAGGAATAACTGTTAATTTTACTGTTTTTCATTCTTGGCTTCATTTTATTTACCACTGAATCCATATACTGGATTCTTCTGCACCATCTATACATACAGAGTACCTATACACATGCTTAATTAAACAGCCAATGGGACTTTACATTCTTAAAAGTAAGCATGACTTTATGTACACCGTCAAGCAGGGATAAAATTACATGCTTTGATGCTTACTTGGATTGGTGCATTAGTCAAGATTTAGTACCTACGAGTGAGCTTTTCTTGATTAAAATCTAATTCCCAGTGTTATCAACACTTTATCTACTAAAAACAAAAAATAATGTTGAATTTGCAACAGAAACTAAAACGCAGCTTTAAATTTAAAAAGGCTCTCGCATTGCCATGATAAAACAAACCCATTAAATAGCCACATTAGTAATTCTAATTGCTTGCTGTCCCCTCTCCTGCTGCTCCTCCCTCCCTCATAATCAGCATACCCAAATTTCCCACAAAGATAAATCATCAGTAGCATGGGAAAGAAGTTTGATAATCAGGTCACTCAAGTGACTGTGAATTTAGGAGCCTGATTTTAGGTTGTCTTTATCAATACTTCAGAAAATAAAAAAGAATTGTGAAAGTAGATATTTGAGCAATACAATATCAGTCCAAATTATACTCTCTGATCACTGTAAAATAAGATTTTTTAAGAAGATTGTACTGGCCCAGCTGACAAATTGTTGTCCAAACAACGGAACAAAACTTGATTAGAAAGGTCATATATGGCTGTTTTTCATTTAATAGTTGTTTCCTTCAAATTAAATCTGGATTAGGTACGTAGATTGATTATAAAAATATTTGAGGACATTTTCTTATTGCTGAACCACCCTTCATGCTGTTCTTATTTGTCAAAATAAAGGAGAAGGTTGTATTTTTTCCCATTGTTCATCTCTACAGCATTTAAGCTCAGTGCACAATAAAATACTTTGTGACAGCTTTGCATTCGCTGAAAATTTTTATGGCTTTTTTTTTTCTGCCTACTACTATTCACCCAGCCTCTCCCATTCCATGCTTCAGTTTTCCCCCATTCCATGGTGGGACCTTGGCTATTCCAAGTCAGCCCTGAACACGTTTCAGCATACTCCTCACTAGGGAGATAGAGGTAACAGTAATTTTCCCAGCAAGATGCTGAAAATTAGTATTGTAACATGCAGAGCAATCCACAGAGTAAGAATATTATAGAAACTGTAAGTGCACACTTTGTCTTGTTATTCTAATAGCTCTAAACCTTGGCATTACCTAACATGGATATTAACAGTTTTGTTTGAAAACTACTTAAACCCAAGGGAGTTTATTGCATGACTTCATTCTGCTTTGGATAAGCCCAAACACAGACATAAGAATGAGATAGCTCAGCAGTTTTAACTTTGTCCCTGGGTACCCATTTATTTCTCTGTGATGACAATACCATTCAGATATTTGTATTGTTATTTCCATCAGTGTTTTCATCATAGACATTATAATCAGTGATCATGTAGGAAAAAGTGTCAATCACACAAGGCCTTGTTACATCTTCATTATACTGGAAAAAGAGAAAACAAAAGAAAAAAAAACCATAAACACAAAGTACTGAAAATATTTTTTGTCCAATAATAAATGACACAATTTACCACAAAGAAATTATAAAATCTCGCAGAAGCCCTGAAAGCTTTTTTTTTTTTTTTGACAACATTAAGTAGGTATCAATCAGACTGAAGATATCCTAGTAACACTCAGCTAAGCTTATGCTAAAATGTATGCTAACTTCATACATTCAAAATTAGTTACAAAGAGTGCGTATTTCACTTCAACTTGTCTTTAAGGTAGGAATAATGTAGTTTTAATTTCAATGTCCTTGATATTCTTAAGAAAGGATGAGATAAGCAAAGAGGTGGCAATGGAGTAGAAGGGAAGTCAGTCCTAGAATGGTGAAACAGCACACAGGCTGAATTCACCAGCAGTCTCATGTCCCTTTTAAAACATTTTCAGCCTTCCCTTGTACATTCACATAAAATTTCAATTTTAAGTTCTGAATAGCTTGTTTTCATCTCACCATGCTTTCGTATACTGCAGTATAGAATTCAAATGATTTAGATCCTCTATGACATAAAGTACTCCAGGAACAGAATTTCAACTTCAGTGCTATAGATGGATTGACTATAAGTCAAATATTTATATGCTGTGCCCTTCTAACAACGGATATTTGGATGGATATAGGAAAAATAGATATATATTCCACCCAAAAAACTCAGGCAGAAAATTTACTACAGTCCATTCTTTAATAGCAGTGTCACAGCTACGCTTTATAAGATGGAACACCAAGATACCTTCCACTTCTGACTCAAAGGGAAACATTTATGACTCAAGGAAGACAAGATACACCATAGGCTAAATAGACATATCAAAGTGATAGGAAGAGAGTAGATGGAAATGATGTTAGGAGATGTAGTAAGGTCAAGCCACTAATACTAAAGGGCTGAACAAACCCAATAGATTGATTTGTAACTGTTAGTAGAAGTGCTTCTGTTCCTAAGCTGTAGGAGGGGATGTAAAAGGGCAGGTAACGCTCACAGAATGCATTATTAATACACTGTACATTCAATACAGATGTAATGGCTTTTAGCAATCTAAAATAAGCAAATAGGTAACATTTTCTCTCCCTCTATGGCCTCAATTGCAAACAAAACACATCAAATCCTTCTCTTCTTCAATTCTCTTTGGTGAACTGCATAAAAGAAGATCAATTCATTGGGGAGCGTGGTTTTGCAGTGATCTCTGGTGGCCATGCTTCCTGAATATGAATAACAACATCTGAGGCTATGCCTCAAGATGCTCTACTGACACAAAAAGCACAGAAACATGCAAACACAGACAGCAGTAGCAGGAAATGTCTGTTGACTGCAGGAGTCCAGTGTGGGCTTGTGTACCTGAGCTAGTTACCAAGGGAGCAAGGAATAAATTGTGACTTCTCTGAACGGCTTCCCCTGTAAGATGGGAGAAATCCAGACCTCAGCTCCACTGGTTGTATTGACTTGCACTCCACTGACTGAAAAACAAGCTGAAGGGAACTACTTTACATAAAGGCACTGAATTTCTACATATCCATGCATATTCAAAAGAATATGCCCTTCTTAGATGTGATTTTGACATCATTTAACGTGCACCTTCTCCTGAAAATGTCATTATTCTCAAAAGAACCACATTCACACATGAGCTTTTAATTTCAAGAAAATTAAACCTTAAATTCAATTTAAACTGGAATCCTAAAGCTGTGTTAAAGTATCTAGCTAACTGACCTAACTCAGAAAAACATTCAACAATTCCTACCCACACTGGCTTCAGGGAATGTTGCTTATGCTCTTCAAAATTTCATTTAATTCAGAGCAGTGTGAATGCTGCTATGTTACAAATACATGGAGAATCTCCTGTCTTTCCTCCACTTAAGTCCAGGTTAAGAGTATTACTGAGATAGGCACATGCAAACCAGGCTATGGTTGAATACGCAAATACCCAATTCACCAAAAGTTTCCTAATCATCAGAGAGAATTAGAAGATATCACGTGAACATAGCTTGGCTTTTCTCACAAGCAATTCAAGCAGCTGGAATTTTTCTGAACCACTGTTTTCCCGTTTTGTTTTGTGGTTTTTTTTCTTCATTTTTATGTCATAAGTAGCGTGTCAAAGAATTTTACTCCACATCAAAAAAAAATTGATTCAACACTAATATCAGCTCATTCCCATGAAAGCTGTTTTCAAACAGATAAACGTGGCATGTAGAGTGGAAGGAGTCTGCTAGGACTCATATCCAAACAATGCAACAGGCATTATCTGCTCTAACCAGTTTTCAGCTGTCCCTGCAGTATACCCTAGCACAAGTATGACAATGAGCTACTGGTACTAGAAGAGAGCATGTAAAACAACAGATTGATGTTGGTTCTCCCATCTATGTTATTTAATCTTCTCCTCATCCAAGGCAAAGGAGATTTTCCATTACAATTGTGATTTGAATAACATCAGTGCTTAGTACAGAACCTTGCTTCTTACTCTGTTGCAGCTGCTGGAAGCAATGCGTTTTAATACGTAATTGTTCATCCAAGCAACCCTTGTGGGCCCAGCTGGAGTTCCTACATTTCCACTGGGTCTAGGGCTGAGGGTGTAGGGTCTAGGTCTAAGGCTTGGGTGTTGTACGTATTATATATAATTAGTATGGTGGTACGTAGAACAAAGAATACCATAAAGGTTGAATTACTGTCCTAACTTCAATCCCACCTTTTCCAGACTTGTTGAATTTCGGATCCATTCTGGGTGAATGTTCCTTTAGAACCCATTAGAATAAGTCTGCTTAGCTTTGACATGCGAGCACCAGAATATCATAAATAACACAGCTACCCATTCTGTATATTCATAGAATGTGTATCTCAACCCCATAGCTGTCTGGATTCCATTGATGTGACTACACTGAGTCACCTAGAGCCAGATTATGCCCCCAGTAGCATACTGGTGTGAATGCTCAGTGGAAAAATATGGCAAATAACATAGTAGTACTTCCTTAGTCATACATTCCCAGCTGCTAGTGATGTGCAGCTCAGGGAATTCCTGAGTGAGCAGCAGTATCTTAAATAACCACAACAGATTTCTTTGAAGTATATGTTCAACTGCCTCCCTCACTTCATTTGCAAATTTGGCATCCACAGCATACTGAGTTCAGTCTGCTGTTTGTGTACATGCATCCTCCAGCACTGAGTTCTATAGCATTTTGTTCAAGAATGCTTCTGCCAGTAGCATTTCCAACCCTAGGGGAGTCAAAGCTGGTGTGAAAAAATTAAGTTGTCTATTCTATAATTACAAGTTCCTGAAGATTTCCAGAGTTAAGAATAGAGACTGCAATCACAGGAATTTTACTTTGCTTGGAAAATGTGATTTGAATGTGAGATATCACTTGAATTAGCCTATGTTAACCAAGACTTGAAAACCAGGCAAGGATTTCAGCAAGTTCTAGGCAGGATAGTGACAATAAAATGGAAATCACAGGTAGAATCCCTGAATCACTGAAATCAATTTTTTTTTTTCATAAATTATACATTTGTTTCAACATTAAAATGTCTTATTCAATTCATAATTTCTCCTTTGTAAAAGGATGAAACATTTATTTCTTACTATCTGCCGGTCAGATACTGCATATCTTTTACACTCTTCTGTTGGTTTCAGTGAAATATTTACTTGAAACATGCCTCATTTCATTATTCCCAAGCTAGCTAGTTACCACTGCAAGCTAGCCTAAATCAAATACATCATTTAAACAGTTCTTCGCTGTTTGTAATGCCGTTAAAAACATATTGGCTGTAGATACTCAGCGTGACACAAACAACTGATTTTTAACTGTTTTCAGAAGGTCAGTGAAGTCCATAAATTGTAAGGAATACAGCTTTGTTCAAAGCATAAATATCTTGTTTCCTTTTTTCTCCTCCTCAGTACTATCACCTAACGTACTGTGATGAACACAACTCATCATCAAAGGCATTTTTTCTGAATGTAACATAATTTTGCTATTGAAAACTTTAATTATAACTGGTTATACAAAGGCAACGCAGGAAATTCTGAAAGACAATTGTGGAAAATCTTAAAACACCTCACTCCAAATGGTGCTAATCCTGTCTAGGCTGGGCTACAATGCAACAGCTGACCCAGGGCCAGAGTCACAAAACCACTAGTGATGCAGAGGGACAAGCCAATTCTCTGCCTCCAATCATCTAGGCAGAATGGTGGTACATGCCAT
This sequence comes from Cyrtonyx montezumae, assembly GCF_038088225.1. Taxonomy (NCBI): domain Eukaryota; kingdom Metazoa; phylum Chordata; class Aves; order Galliformes; family Odontophoridae; genus Cyrtonyx; species Cyrtonyx montezumae. The sequence goes on along the minus strand of NW_027071936.1, from coordinate 25,982,209 downwards.
AAGATACTTCAGAGTGATATTAAAAAAACACCACCAACAAAAAAAAGTCCCACTACCTCTGTTCCATAGGAGATGATACTGTTGTGTGCCAATATCATAGCACATATTGAGACCCAGAGGAACAGCTAACTGCCTCCCTGGTACAACAGGTCTGTTGGCTTGCTGGTGGCACTCAGCAGTGGGAACTCCTGTCTGATAACTATTCTATTTCTTAGAACATAACTACCCCCTATTTACCTAGGCTGGAGCTTGTCTTGCTCAAGTGCATCCCCATGCAGTCTGTATGACTGCACAGGCTTCTGAACAAACGGCTTTGCAAGAACAATAATATGCACCTATGGTTTTATAGTGCTTGTCTATCTAAAAGAAATTATTTGTAATTTATTTTCCATCACTTTCAGACAGAGCTGGCCATAGCATGCTCCAAATAAATCAGAATGTTTCTCCCTCTCCTCAAAATACAGATTTTTAATCACAATCACTGTTGTTAATTGAATGTGTCTTCTGCTCCTGGCAATTTTTTTAAAAATAATACTTATGTTTAACCTATGCATATACTTAATTGTTTTTAGTAACATCTCATGAATCCCATTGTTTGTGCTCGTGCTATTCTTGTGCTAACATTGCAGAGATCAGTAGGACTGCAGCTGCTTGTCATTTCATTCTGTTGTCAAAAGCCACCAGTCATCAATATCTCACACATCTGCTGAATGCCACAATTGTACCTGAGATTCTCTGCATACATTCACTGCTTTTTTAGTGGAAAAAAACTCTAGCATATCATGTCTTCATATAAGACCCCTACTGCATATTAATTAATTTAAAGCGAATGAAATTAACTCCATATAGCAAAACATTAAACCATAACAAAACTGTCAGGCTAACAAGAACATTTCAGCCTGATATTCTTCCACTTCAAAACAGCGTTTCATTAAAACATCAACACGGTTAAAACTTTTTATAATTCAAATGAAATTTTCTAATTATTCATGAAAATCGTTATATGTTTTCTTTCAAACTGACTAGTTTTGCAAGAAAGAAATGCCCACAGAAGCCAAATGCAGTCTGCAGTTTGATGAATCCTGCGTATGATTGGATAGCAGATGTACAAGTGCAGTTTAGTCCCCATTTCTGGGTCAGTCTGATGCTGTGTAATTTTGGAGGGTGGACTCTGATTAGCGGCAGGACATATATATATATAACAGAGATTTCTCAGTTTTAAAAGAGAAAAGGAAGACAAAATCCTCCAAGCATATAGGGAGCAAACTTGTTACATACAACAAAGTCCCTGGGACAAAGCAGGACATCCACTGGGATGGCTGTTACTTATTGATCTGGCAGAGTGGGCAGGCACAAGACTTAAGAACAGAAGCATGAACGTATCATCCTCAAAGTCTATCTTCCACACTATACTTATTCCACTAGTGGATAAAAGCAGGTCCAAGGAGGAAAGTAGGAGCAATGCAAAAGTCCAGTTTCCCTACAGTGCTTTCTAAGGCTCCAACTGTGTGTGCCATCAGGTTTTAGTGAACACAAGGCAGTATCCTGGGATTTGAACTTGGCATCCCATCTTTCCTGTGCTCTGAATGACTCTGGGACAAGAGGCTGGTGAGAAATGTAAGGAGAAATGGTATTGAGAACAGCTGGGAAAACGGACTGGCAGTAGAAGGAAAGGAAACCATGGGCTGAAAAGTGTTGGGACAGAAAAGACAAAGTCCAAACAGAACCTCTACAACCAGTTTCCTTTCTCTTACCCATCATCAGTCATTTCCCTCGTTTCCCCCCAACCCCGCTGACATTAAGCCTCAACATCTAAGCCAGACTCACTACAGATTTTTTCATATACTGGTCTTTTGTAACAATTTTCTGTATGTAATGTATGAATGAATCTCCTTCTGCGATTGGCTGATTCCAGCTACAAAACCAAATTCATTTTACTCTTCACTTTCCCTGTTAGTTGAACAGTTGAATTAGAAATTACTATGAAATGATTATGACTATGAGCATTCATTTTCAGCGCTCCTAATCTGTAAGCTCAAAAGGGAACTACTACTTGTTCTTATTAACTCAATGGATTTAATATGATCTTGGCAACAATTCTCATTGTAAGGTGCAAGTAACAACTTAAAATCAGTAATAATTTAATATATAATTCAATAAAAATCGTTGCTGAAACTCAGATAAAAGAAATTATGTTATTGGTAGTACTACGGAAAAAAGGAATTGGCAGACACTGTTAATAATGAAATTAATTTGCAGTTGTGGCAAATGAGCTCTGATTGTGTAATAGGAAGGACAATTAAGAAATGGGTGCCAAATCTAAAAAACAGCAGAAGGTCTTTTCTTTTTTCTTTAGGATATGAATTGCCATGTTTCAGAAGACTAACATGACATAAAAAAGATGGCATGGCAACACCATCACCATCAATTCCTTGCTTCATATTGAAAAAGCGTTAGAGGGGGAATAGATTTGGGTGCCTTAAGTAGGAAATGAGGAAAAGCTGTACTCACTGGACAACTAAGAATAACTATGCAAAATTAATTCATCAAATTCAACCTAACACAATGAATTTTAAGCATATGCAGAAAGTATTTAAGCCTCATAGATTCAGCATAGATTGAACTAAGACAAATTTTAGGACTCCAGCTGACTTTAGGCTTTGTAAAGTCCATTTTCCTTGACAATTCAGAGTTCATATCTTGATTTTTAAGGTTATGTTAGGCCCAATGTAATCAATTATGCATTTACTGTTCATTTTGTCTCCTAGGCAGAAGCCAAATTTACTGTGCAAATACAAATGCTAGATAAAGAAATGCATGCAAGCAGCTAAGTTATTGGACTTGCTTAGCATTTAACAGTTTTTGGTTTTTTTAATGTGCCATTGCAACAGCAGAATGGATTGCTCAAGAGAAATTAACATTTGGAAAGGAAAAAAGTACATCTCTAACAGACAATTCCTAACAAATACATAATTACATAACTATATAAAGCTCAGTCAACTTTCTGCTCTTATTTTAACATAACGTAAACAAAACTCATCAGTTAATCTTAGGATTTCAGAAACACAGTGGCAGAAATGAATTATACTACTTGGATCGAGTGTTTTGTCTCCACACAAAGGCCTCTGCATGTTATGCAGACAAGATTCAAGATGCGATTCCCTTTCTGCAGCAGGTTTTGCTGGGTGCTAGGGTTTGGGGAGCATGGCTTGCAAAGGCAGGACAGAAAACAAGGATGTAAAGTCAACCCAAATGGAATACTTAAAAGTTCTCCATGAGTCTGAAAATGCCTCCTTGTCTGTTTTATATCCTAACACCATGCTGTCATGATGCTTGACTGTAGTTCCTGCTTAGGACTGTAATATTACATAACTAATTAACTCCTAAATAAGCATCCTAACTCATTTTAAATATATATATTAAGATAAATAACTTATATCCTTCACTGCAATGCAGTTTTTCAGCTCTGAATTTAGTCTTGTGGCTAATGAACTTGTCAGGATCCATAAGGTTCTCACTCTAGTAATGGACTAAGAGTCCTTTCTCTTGCTCTGTCTGTCCTTCCTGTACTTTCATGACAATGAAGGGACAGTTCCAATACTGGTCACAAAGGAGGTGGTGAAAGCTTTGGTGAACTGCAAGTAGAATTTCAAAGCTTTGACTTAATTTGGAGCAAAATAGGGTTCATTCAGACTCTGTTTTCTCTTCCAATTAATGGCTGCCCTGCTGTGCATTTGCTTGTTTGTAATTCAGCTGTAGTATGGTAATCCCAAAATGAATACCACTTGACAATGAAATCCAAAGACACCGATATCCTCAGCACTTGCCAAGGCAAAGCCCAATTGAGCTCTACAGACTACAACCCTCCATTAATTCTTCCACCCAGATCTTTCTGATTCTGTCAGGGCTTTTTACATTGCCTTTAAGACAAGTTAATTTTATGTAGAAGGAAGCCTGTTCATGCAGCATAACAACATTTTGCCTCATCACAGATAAGCATAGTTTTCACTAATGTAACAGACAGCTCAGGAGTTGTTATCTATTTTTACAGCTGGCAGGAGCCACAGGAACTGCAGAGGTATTTCTAAGGAAAGGTGATGCACAGTTCCAGTATTTCTATGCAAGAAAACAATTCAATAGCAAACCTGCTTAAAGGCTAAGACCTCATTAAACATGCAGATAATGAAGACATTTACTTAAAATGTGGTAACTGTTGAGCATAAACCTGAAATCAACATGATTTGGTGGTGGCTACACCAAATTCAAAACATGATTTGCCCAAAAATAGCTGACAAGTTTTTCTTTTTTTTTCCTTTACATAAAAAACCTTGCAAAATGAACGGTTTCCCTGAAGGTACGGGGAAACCAGATCTGCCCAGGTTTGAACTGCAAAACATGGATGCTTTTAAAGAAGAAACGTCAACAGTGGCAAACAGCTGTAAAACTGAGGCTTCGGCCTCAGCAAAGACAGGATCTGTTAGAAATATTCATACAGGATATTCTCAATCTCTCCCTTCCTTCTGACCATTGTCAGGACCTACATGCCTATCCATTTTCCTGGCACAACAGCACGTAGCGATTTTGTTAACATCACTGGGACATGATGGGTCTTTAAAAAAGATCACGCCTTAATCTCACGTGCCTGCAGTTCACACTTCAAACTCTATTTTCTTTCATGCATATCTTACTGTACAAAAAAATACATGCGCTTTTCTCCTTATGTTCTCACCTGTCTCTCCTTGGGAGACACGGTTCCCTTCCTTTACTACAAATACACCATCTGCTGCCAAAGTCAGACCTTGCCTTGCTCATCTTGTCTTTTAAGAAGTACTTAGACCATGGTAATTAGCATTACTGTCAACAGTCTGCCTTGCCTAAGTTTGCTAAATGGGACAAAATTTCCCTTTTGGCACATTGGTAACTCACCAGGTTACAGACTTTAAAAGGAAGCTCAGCATACAGCTATGCAACTCATTTCCCACTCAGTTTGTGAACCAAACAGACCAGAAAAAAGATGACATGGGCTGTGTAAGACTGTATGAGAAAGTGAAATAGAGTACAGCAAAATCTAAAGCTTCCAATCAAAGTCTGGGTTGACTTGCCTGAATCTTCAAGCCTAAGTACTACCATAACACTCATTCCAGACTTTTAACTGCATGCAGCCCATAACGACCTGAGAGGTCGAAGTACAGCTGATATTACTCCTGCAAGTCCCTTCTGAACTGAATGATTCAATGGTTTTATAACATCACCCATGATACAACAATGACCTTGTATGAGTATGTGAGTTACAGAGATTTTCAGCACTGAATAAGATGCCTCATTCAGCCAGGCAGTGAATCTACAGAAAGGAGTCTTCTCCTACTGTGAAATGAATTAAGTTGTTGAAGGTAGTGATTATGTGGCAAGTAAGCTGATTTTTTTTTCTCCTTTGTCAGCGTCAGTTTTATACCTCATCAGTGACGCTGGCAAAGAGAAAGTTTTCTGGCTGCTGTGGCAGTAGGTATGATTGATCTGTACTTGATGGCTCTGTTTCAGTTATATCAGTTGTACACGAGTAAATGGTTACTGATTTCATAGCCAATTGTGCCTGTGGTGTGGAGCTGCCAAGAGTGATTTGCTGAAAGCAAGCAGGAATTACAAGCATTGCTTCTCCCACCTCTGCCAAAGATAATTTTGTGACATAATCATTATTCTCATTATTTAAATATGAGAGGCCTACCTAGTCAGATGGACTAGGAAAGGGTTCCCAGAATTTGTACAAAACCATTTATCTTCTACCTTCTCCTCCTTCCCATTGTTCTTTTCTTGGACTCTTCAGCATACCCAGACATCATCATCTTCTTCACCCACCTAGCCATGAACATCAGGTCTCTACCATATCTCCTTTTTGCCCCACTAACTTCAGATCAAGCAGTGGACCATAAAGCTCAAGCCAAGGACAACACTTGCAGAAGCTCCATGCCATGCTTTGCTGCTCCTTATGCCTCACACTGGTGAAGGCCCCCACTGAAACATGTTGAGAAATGTAGGGAAACAGGCTAGGACCTATCAAAGATTCTTTTGTCTCTTTATCTGATGTTGATGTAACACACCACTTTTGAAGAGGATTAAACTACACTGTTTGAAATAGAGGAGGTGCTTTAGGCAAAAAGTCAACTGAGTTGAGGATCTCTTAAATTTGGGATTTGCACCAAGGAAGAAAGGCCCCAGCCTCTGTAAAAGTACAGCTATTACCCCATCTCTGATCAACCAAATGTATGTTCAGATAGGCCACTGTGGAAGACAAGGAGAGGATCAGAGAGGGAGACAAAAGCAAAGCACCTAGAGGCCCAGAGCAGGAAGATATGAGAAAGAATCCAAGCTCTCTATTTTCCTCTGGGCAGGACAGAAATAATGACACGTTTTATCAACAGCACAACTGCACCTTCAGTTCCATCAGTAAATGTAGCCAATCATTATGGGATTTTTCAGGTTGGATCAGTAGATGGGAATATGATCCAAGGTCTATTTGTGAGTTCTGCAAGTGACGCGTGCTACTTAGTACAAGTGTAGGTCAAGGCAGAGGCTGCTGTTCCCTTCCAGGAGCATTTGAAATATGTAGGTGCTCTGTTCAACAGCACTGACTGTGTAGGATGAGAAAGGTGAGGTGCCTTATTCCATCGTTCCTGCTGCTACATGCCTGATGGGAACAACAGGAAATGTGCTTGAGTAGGCACTTTGAGCATGAGCCACCCATTTGTTAGCATCACCATAATGCTAGTCCTTGCAAAATCAGCACATTGCACAGCTTTGTCTTCCTCTCTCTCAAGGCTGCCTCAGACATTACAGAACAGTTATCTCTTCCCCCTCCACAAACTGCAACAAAGTGTCTGTTTATAAGATGATAAATAGCTACACCAGACATCCCGCTGCTTTGCAGCACTATTTCTGATTTTAAGGATGCCTGATAACTAATCAACACCCACAGATCATTCAGGAAGAGCCCAGTTTTCATGTTGTTAGCACATTCTTTCAGAATGGAAATCAGTCTCTAAACTCATTAGCAAGGACAAGAAGCCCCTTTAAAACCAGCTTCTAGCAGCTGGATAAATGTAAGCAGTTCAATCTACATTTTGCCAATGCCTCTTTTGAAGGAAAAAAGCTTGAGGGAAATGGCTTGAAACAAGAGTCATAAGGTAAAACAGAAGGATTATACCTTCTCTTGCTGTCCCTTAGTGGCAGTCTTTCTTCTAAATTCAAATAACCATTTCCTTTTCTTTTCATTCCTCTTACTTTAACTCTCTGCTGTAATGAGCCCCTAAATAGAGAATCTGTTATAGTCTCATCATGTTAAACTTCTTCTCTCCCAAAGCAAACCCCACCAAATACAGTACCTCCAGCTATTTTCTAACACAAAATAAAATCTCCCTTGTCTTGCCCAGATGTTGGAGAATCTCATTCTCACAAAGATCACTGACTTAGCATAAGCACTGCTCTGAATCAATTAAAACATCAGTGCATTATCGACCTTCTGATCCTAAATCCAAAATATAGTCTATGACTGTATCAGCTACTGGGAAGAAAATTAACTCCATCCCAGCCAAAACATGGACACCTTCTTAACATCAAGCGGAACAAGGGAAAACATTCCAAAGAATGTACGAAAGAGGATGCTGAAAGGATGTATAAAATAGGATATGAAAGAAAGCTGCAGTGATTTTCTGATTAGTCAGTGCTGCTCTGTGCCACAACTCCTGTTGTCACTGCTTTTCCCTGGATAGGTCGTTTGTGAACACAGTTATGCAATGGAAACCTCACGAAAATTTGCTTTAATGCATCAGAGAAACAAACTGTGAATCAGGAGGAATAAGCAACTTGCAAATTAATCTTATCAAACTAAGACTGTATGGCTCCTAATAACTTAGTGACAGCAGCGTCTGCTGTTTCAGCTGGGAAGCAGAAAGGACAAAAAACTCCCCTTATCTTCCTACATTTTTCTTTCTCTTCCCCACTAAAAAAGGGGGAAAAAGGAGGTGAGAAACTGAAGTTAGTAAAGGTGTAGATCCATTGCTTAGTCCAAAGAGAACAGGTATGGGATAACTTTCAACATTGTTGCAACAGAGAAGACCTCAGTGAGAATTTTGAGCAAGTAATGAAAGCAAATCTGGGCACTTGATAACCCATCTACCTGCTGGATTTAAGGGGCCAAGTTTTCCTGTTCTGTTCTAAGGATTGCTACATATCTGCCATTCTTCATCTCAGAGATCACTGAGCAACAGACGATGGCAGGATAGGTGGGTGCACACTATATAAAAAATTGGGATACAAGACTTCATGGAAACACCCAAGAAGCAAACCATAATCATAGAATCACAGAATGGGTTGGGCTGGAATGGACAGCAAAGATCACCTAGTTCCAGCCTCTGCCTGCAAGCAGGTCTGCCAGCCTCCAGATCAAGCACCATATCAGATTGCTCTGGGCCTCATCCAACCTGACCTTGGACACCTCCAGTGACAACGCAAATGACACTAATATGGCTCTTTGCTTTATGGTTAATGCTAAGAGAATCTTTCAAATTGAAATAACTGAATTCATAAGCAGTTAGGAGCCTTGTCAGGCTTTCATCAACCTCCCATCATTTGTCAGGAAGGGACAAGAAGAAATTATGAGAAATGTTCATACCCAATGTGATTTTCTGTAGGAAGAGCCAATCCAGGCTCCCTGGTTAGAGATCACTTCAGGCACAGAAGAGGGCAAGCCCACCATTCACAAAATTTAGGGAGTTTTAAAATTCTTATTAATGTATAACTTGCTGATCTCACTATCTTAAAAAATGCTCCACCATCACTGAAGTTACTGAATCACTTAGCCTCAGTGATGTTTTCTGCCAAAGAGTGAGGCTGATCTCTGTTCAGTGTTAGAAAAGCATGACCCAGCAGGCTTGAAGAGCAGGCTCTGACCTTCCTTGAGGATGCAGGGAACCAGTTACAAAACGACACAATCTGGAGGGGCACAGGCCAAATAAGTTTCAACTAATGGGATGTCCTCAGTGACTGAGGAAGGAAGAAGTTGAAGGTTTAGCTATCTATTACAAAGTCATCCTTGCTTCTTCAATAACTCATTTTGATATTTAGTAATTTGCAAATATGTGCCTTTGTGATCTCATAGGCTCTTAAATTCTTTGTAATGAGTGTGCACGAACAGATGGAAAATGTTTTCAATTTCAGAGAGAACTGCTAATGGATGTCACCAGCTATTAGAAAAGCTCAGGTGGCTCCATTTTGGGAAAACAGGTATCATCATAAACTGTCTCATCTTTAACAAAATGTTTGCTTATTTATACCATGATGCTAAGTTCAAGGCTGCCTGTACTAGTCACAGCAGATTAGTACTTGATCTGGAAATTATTCACAGTTATCTTAGATCTGAACATTTGACCTGAAAATAACAAAAGCTTGTTGTAAGTCATTTCAATATAAAAAAAAAATAATCACTAGAAGAAATAATAATTCTAGCAAGGTTAGACTTATTTTTCTTCTCTATCCAACAGTAGTAAAAAATTAAATCATGAAAATTAAATAAAATGGACTCCTTCCCTGGAAATCTAGAACTACTTTTAACTTTACAGCAGAAAGGAACATCTCTCTCACCTAGAGTCCAAAAAGCTTGCTGCCTGTTTAGATTTTTACCCACCAATCTGGTTGTGATTTCATACTGTTTCTGAGCTCCCTCTATCCTCAAACAGTAGGGTCTTCCAAAAAGAAGGAATTAAGCTACAAAAAGATAAAATGAAATTTGATAGGTAATTTTTTCTAGAAATTTTTTTACTGGAGGACAGAATTATCAATGTGAATAGGGCTGAGGATCAGCTGAGGAGAACATAAAGCTTTCCTGGATGTAAATAGAAGACTGAAGGAAATTTAGACCTAGGGGAAGACTCGTAGCAGGACAGAGCAGTACTTCCTTTTCCATTTACCACAAAAAACAGTTGAAAAATATAGATTGCTCCTCTCTGCTCTGGTGTTTGCTCACAGTGCTAAATCAAATTAAGATACTTCACTTGAATCACTCAGATGTGAAATGCATGAGATTGGACTAACTCATAAAGATGTCTCATTCCACTGTACACAAGCTAGGATTTGGGAGTTGTGTCTAAGATCCCAAAGACAGAAACATACTGTAAACCAAGACCCACAGCCATGCTATTTAAGTGCAGACTTTCCTTGCAGGCTTCCCCCAAGCAGCAGAGGAGGGGGCAGGAATTCATTCAGTGCCTGAAATTATGGGGAAAGAGAATGAAGAGAAATGGTAAATCCTGAACTGGGGTAAGGATGGGGGGCTGTAGGAGACTGGAGGAGGGAAACAGCAAAAAGGCTGAATAGAGAAGAGTCAGAAAGGAATAATCACAGAATGGCTTAGATTGAAGGGGATCTAATGTTCACCCAGTTCCAACCTCCTGCCATGAGCAGGGTTACCATGATCCCATCCAACCTGGCCCTTGAATGCCTCCAAGAATATAGGTTTTACACTCCATACATCTCCCACGAACAGCATTAACAATTATACTCTTATTTTGCAGTCACATTCAGGAATTTCAGGCATAGCGAACAGACTATTGCACAAGGTGCTGTACAAATTGCCACAAAATAATGTATGTTCAGAGCCATAAGCCCCAACAGGTGATTAGATAGGTAAACCAAGGAGAACAGCTACCAATTCACTGTATCTAAGTAACAAATATTTCAAATAAAACGTTTCTATGTGGAAAACTGTACAGTAAATTTTTAAGTTTCTATCTGAGAAAACATTGGCACTTAAGAAAACAATCAAAACATGAAACGCCACAGTTGTTTTTTTCCTGTTTCTTTCTCCATGTTCTTTTCCCCTTGCAGCTTAAAGAAAATCTAGCCATTGCCAGCATGTTAACCTATTTTGATAAAACAAAAATGTTTTAATGACCTTACTTTGTGCAGCCCTGCCATCATTTCCGCATCTTCCCAGTTAAGTACTTTCACAATGAGATGCGATATCGCAAGCCATCAGGCATTGCATGACACTGCAGCTCGTAATTCTGTGGTATATGTTACTCTGCAGTCAGGCTGATTTTATTTTATTTCAATTAATCTCCCAGCAGAAGAAACAGAAAGCTCATGAGCAGCTGTGATGTAGAAAGCCTTTATCCAGACTCATAAAAGTGGCAGATAAACTAAAGGAAAACTATTCCAAAGGCACAGAATAGCAGTCACTTCGTTTCTCTCCAGATATATGCTGAAGGTAACAGATGCCTTTCTTTGAAACCAGTATGTTAGAATTTCACAGGGAGGAAAAAAAAAAAGTGAAATAAAAAACAAAACAAAACAAAACCAGCTGTCAGGCTCAAATAGCCCTGAAGTGGAGCCGCAAGCAGAGGAAAGAGAAAAACATGCTGTAAACCAAGAACTGAGTGTACTATTTCACCATACAATGATAAAAGTGACTTACAAAAGTGCTGTTTACCCAAGAGCCACCTGGTCCAGCAGCACAGCACCTTCATCCCTCCACAGCATTGATGCTTCTACTGAAAATAGGTCTTTCAAAGAAATAGGTTGTTCACCTGCCTTGCATGTTTACTCAGGCTATCTTTTCAGGCAAATCACTTTACCAAACCTCACAGAACAACAGCTTAGGATTCAGAGAAGCCAGCAATTTCATGTAGCTTTCCCCTCAGAATGTGCAAGAAAAAGAATGTAGAGTTTCACTGAGTCACAGTGGGCCAACACCAGACATTCACTGGCAAAACTTGACCTAGTTTCAACCTGACATAATGATATTAACCACAATGATGTCTCTTTAAAAAACTAAACTCTTACAGGAATAATGGCCCATCACGTTTAGTTCTTACTTCTGTTTCATTAAAATGGAACTAGTAAGTATTCATCTCCTATGCAGCTTGGATAAAATGGCAGAGCACCAATACCATTCCAGGCAAAATGAGAGTTTAATATAGAGCTTCTGCAGAAAGGGTCCTCTTTGATAAACTTACACATGTTGAAATGCTCTGTTGCAGATCTACTGAGATGATAAAGATCAAGCTTGATGGCTGTAGATGACTTAAGTTCCAGTTCCTTAAGACCCTAGGAAACTACAGACATTTCCTTGAATGTGAACAGGCTCTTCTTCTTATACAATTTTCACCCTAGAGAACTGGACTAATCTGGGTATACAAAAGCATGGTTTAGAATGCTCAAACAGAAGCAGACAAACAATACGTTTAGACATAATTCTGTCAGCACTGGAGAAGCATACAGCCATGTCCATTTCCTTCCCTGTCTTGTGTCAGATCACCAGCACTTAACTCTAACCAACAGAGCAGCTACCACCTAGTACCTCACCTGTGAGTCTTTGCAAACAGCCTTTTCCTATGTGGGCCTCAGCAGCTACTTTCCTCTCCTTTCTCTATACTCTTTTTAAAAGACCCTCTCTGATCTTCCTTCATTGATGTCCCCTTTCTCAAAATTCCCTTTTTCAGTTCAAACTTCCACTTGAAGGATTTTTTATGCCCATATGCCTCTGTTGGTCTCTTCATGTATTTCAGTATCTACCTGGCATATAGTTGCAAAGGTTTCAATTGTCCAGTTGTCCAAAGGTGTGTAACATTTGATAATTTGAAAAAAATCAAAATGACAGAAGCTACATTAATTACAGAATTTAGAAATAAGTGCAAAACATGAAAGAATGTACTAAAAATTATTTGGGTTCAGTATATATATTTTTTAATTCTATTTTATTTTTTCAAATTCTCAAGCATTTATTTTGCTTCAACAGATTTCTATATTATTAAGGGGGAAAAAAATCTACCTTCTTCCCCTGGTCTAGCTCTTCTATTTTTGCCAAAATAAACCTTACCCTTGCAATTTTGCCTGTCCCTGTATCTATCACCAATTCTGCAAACTTGTTTTTCTCTTCTTTCCCAAATACTTTCAGAAAAATAAAAGGAAGGCATAACACAATTGTTATTTGAGTACCTTGTCTCAGCATTAGCAGAACAAGTTCATACAGCCCTTTGTTTGATCTGCTTGTCAATTTTCCCATGAGTGAATAAACAAAGAAAGAGTCAGACTCCCCAGGTGTCTGATGGATTTATTTGTGCAACAGAGAAGCGTGCAAAGCATGAATGTTGCCACTTCCTGACTCTACCAAAGCACAATGCACAGTAAAGATTTACCATGGAAGACTACACAGCTTTAATATTAATCCTCCTATGATCCTTGTAGTGCACCGACCTGGACTTTTCAAATATCTAGCCGCCCGGCTATAGTAGGAATGTTTGAAATCTAGGACAAACAGGCACATGCCAAGATTGCATGGATGTGTAGTGAAATTTAACATATAGAATCAGAGAATGGCTTAGGATGGAAGGGACTTTTAAGCCCATCTAGCCCCAGTCCCTGCCATGGGCAGGATTGCCCCCCACCAGCACAGGCCGCCCAGAGCCCCATGCAACCTACCCTTGGGCACCTCCAGGGATGGGGCATCCACAGCTGCTCTGGGCAGCCTGTGCCAGTGCCTCCCCAACCAATGAGTAAAGAATTTCCACCTCACATCTAACCTAAATCTCTCCTCTTTTAGTTTAAAGCCATTCCCCCTTGTCCTAGGCACTATGCTCCCTGATAAGAGTCCCTCTCCAGCTTCTCTGCAGGCCCTTTCCAACTACTGGAAGGCTGAACCCCGCCCAATGCACCCCCCACAGAAAGGAAAAGCTTTGTGGAGAGCACTGCACTTTCTTTACAATCAGGTCATCAAGCAAAGACCATTTGCTTTACATGAGCTTTTGAAGGTATTTCCACACACAACAAAATCAAGCAAGTCTGTGGTAGGAAGAACAGGAGTAGCAGGGCTGGAATAAACACTGCAATACAAATGAAAAGCAAATTTCAAGTTTTACTTTCTGTGCAGAACTCCTCACTAAGCTGCAAAGGTGACATTATCTGTTTAGCTTTTCAAAGCCATTCAATAAAGTAAACACAATTAAACTGCATCCAGAACAGCGTTGTAGATGAGTGGTACAAGAAATAAGAAATATGAAAGGGCACCAGGGAGTTGGCAATGGATCTTTCATCTCACTACTGCTGAGCCCACCATTATGGATTTCTGCACTCAGAAGCGCTTGTGCTGCCTAGGGATATGAGCACTGGCTTTCTTCATTAAATGGATTATGTTTTCCTTGCGATACGACTTGCATTTCTCTGAGGGAAGAAACGAGTAACCAGTAACATTAATGGACAAATTGTCTCCCTGTTGCATTTCATGTAGGCTGTCACACAGTATTTCAATGGGATATGTTGTCATTATCTTTCATGTATGCTGTCATTCACGGATGCTATATTGATATGACCAGGAACAGCGCCTTCAGCTCACATTTTTTAATGTATTGGAAAGGGCAAGTAAACCTTACCCTTGTAGGCTGGAGAACTGTCCTTCCTACCAGGATGTACTTGCTTCTGATGCCAGATGTGACAATGCACCAGAGTTCCTTTTGTAAACACACTCATCTCATATGTCTTACTGAACTCTCTCTGGGGTTTACACAGTCTGTGTCCTGATCTTCCTAGACAGTGGATGTTGTGTTGTCTTTGTGTTGCATTCAGGCTAGGAGAACTCACATTTTCCATAACTATTTCAGGAGGGGACCTCTGTTATGTTAGGTCCTACAATGCTTATACAGCTTATCAGACAACTTTCCCCAGAGGCTGGGCAGTGGAAACACCCCATGTGAAAGCAGTAGGAAAATACGTGTTGCCTCAAAAAAAAAGTTTTTATGTAGCCATAGGTTAAAAAAAAAGATTTTTTTTAATAGAAAGTCTTGTTTCACCAAAATAATTTTTAAAGCTGTAATACATATATTTGCTGACATAAGTTTTAAGGTCAAATCATCAAAAGGTCCTTGCTAAACACAGGAACCAAAGTTTGCTGAAGTACCACAGCTTATTTATTCAAATGAGCTAGGCTGATGATTGATTCATTCTGTGAAAAGAAACTGGTTTAGATTTCATAACTACAGGACAGCTTGTTTTCCTCTCTAATTTTAGAATAAGCACAGAGTTTGAGAGGAAGAGACCTGTTAGTTCCTTGATCGTGAACACCACAGTCATCAGAAAAAAATAAATCAATTAATTAATTCCAGAAATACCTCAGTGGTCAGTGCATCAATTATGTTAAACTGAAATTCACATGAAAAAATCATCACAGAGTAGATAAGAAACACAGCCTTTTACCATTTCTGAACACAAAGTATAAAAAGTTTGAATATGTAGAGCTGAATCATGTCCCATAATGATTCAAGTAAGTCTGAACTAGAATGGTTGTCCCTGCTATCAAAAGAGCTTCTCACACTGTCAGTCAACTTGGCACAGCACAGACAGCCTAGATCCTAGAGCTTGGATGGAAATAGGAACCTTTCCTCAGTCAACAAGTTGTTCTGGAACCCATTAAGACAGTACAGTATCTGGCTCACAGATCCATGAGTTCTAGTACATCTTTACAACAAATGGTTTTCTTGAGGAAAATACATGTCGTGCAGGAAAAGGACAGAACTCATTACTAAAACTGAAAACTTCATTAAATGGGTAAAGTCTGTGACTTACAGTAGTTGAATTCACATCTTCTCACCCAGATCACTGGCACCAACATAAAGCCCTCCACTCATTTCAAGAAGTTTTTGGGTGGATTTAATTATACAGAAGTCTTCAGAAATTGTATATCTGAAGAAATAAAAGCATCTGTGATCAACAGAATATGATAAACGTACAGGAATTTTGTCTGATACAAACTGAACTTAGTAGACATCTTCTCTAGACACACAAGTTATTCCTATTTTCCATCTTTTGTAACAGCTTGCATGGAAGGAGGGAGGGAAGACACCCAGCCAAGATACCAGATTTTACCACTTGCTGTTGCTCGTTACTATGTAATTCAGCCACATCATTTCATGAAGGGCAAAGCAGTCCACTCTCACACTACAAGTCTTTTGCCTTAAGTACACACATCTTAGTACTCTGCTCGGTTGGAATATTTAACAGTATATTCAAATTGAAATGTTATGGCTCAACTTGTGCTTATTTCGATATGCACAATTAGTATTCTGAGCAAAAGCACAAACTCAAATTTAAAATACAGACTCCTACAACCATATCTGAAATTTGGATCTCTTTCTTATACAGAAGGCCTATATAAAAGCTTTAATCCTCAATATTCAAAGTATGATTCCTGTATCTCATGCAGAAGCTGTTTTCACCACCATCACAGATACATATTCAGAGAGGGAGCTCAGAGCAAAATAATACAAAGCAAGAAAATTCCTGTCAGATTAACTTTTCACTGTAGCCAGGAAAATGATGCTGATAATTGGTGATGTTAAATGAAAACCTAAAGAAATCTATGTTTGACAGCCTGGACAATAGCACCTCTCCTTTAGCAAGTAAGATGTAGAAAATGAAGTTGTAGCTGTGAAGAACTGTTAAGCCAAAAGTGATCCGAAACAAATCTGAGATGCGATTTAGTTTATTCATTTGGAAACTCGAGAATGGAATAAATCAGCAATTGTCTTTCATCGTAAATGACCTTGGAAGGAATCTATTCTACCCGAATCCTGCATGCAGCAAAGGCAGTGGGAACTGCATTAGTGCTAGATCTTACCCCAGAAACTTATTTCTCTTTTGTACTTACTCAGGTGCAGATAGATTTGTTGGTATTTACCTAAAGGGTACATATTTTTTGCTCTTGTTGAATTTTGCGAATAATAGAGGACAGTTTATTTTCAGTTTTAGTTGATTCATCTGCATTTCCCAGTTCCGTTGATTATGCCTGATTTTTTGGGGGGCCAAAACATACTAAAATCCCTTCTCACTTTTTATGTGTGCCACGTTTCTCTCCTCTGACTTTCTGTTCTGGAAGGTCAATGAAGACCCCAAACCCAACTGATGAATTCAGAGAGCGAGAAGGAAAAGAAAAGGTCTTTTCAAAGATAATAAAAATATCAGATGATAGAAAAAATTCTTAAACTGTACCTTGGGCAGATGATCATTTTGTTTACCCATTCACTGCTCCCTTATCACTGTCATCCACTACATTTGTTTCGTCTGGGCTAAGAACCAAGACTGGGACTCTAATGCGTTGTGAAAATAGTCTGGAAAGCAGTTAGCAACTGGAAATGTTTCAGGCTGCAAAGCTGCTCTTTTCCCCTGTCAAACACCATTCACCACAAAAAAAAAGTTTTAAAATAAATTAAAAATAAAATAAAATCAACTCTCCTTCCACAGAAATCCCAGATTGGGCTGTGAGCATGTCTTTGGTGGGCTTTTTTTTTTTTTTTTTTTTTGCCAGTGATGCCTCCCGTGTGTGCATAGCTGCCACTGGAGACATCAGGAGAGAACAAGTTTCCATGGAAACATACGACCATCGCATCTGGAAGTGAGAGAGAATTTTTTTCTGCCTGGGAATTTTCTAACAGACTGTATTGCAAGGTAGCGGACCCCTTCCACTTGATATTTAGGGACTTTATATGTTCACCTTCTCTGGTGGGCTCTGGGATCCAGAAATAGCTCTTTCACACATCTTTATGCTCATGATCTTAGTCTGGTCTGAATCTAGTAGGAAAGTCCAGCACAGGAAGTGCAAGACATATGCCTGCATCCAGGCACAGGTTGTGTGCAGCTCCCTAGGTCAAGTGTTCATTGGTTTAGTTGCTGACAAAGCACTGCTCAGACACTGGAGCTCATCTTTGCAGCCTGACAGACTGACTGAGTTTAATTCTTCTGGCTTTCCCAAGTAGGTTCACAAGTAATTTCTGTCAAGCTTCCAGGTCTGGAGGAACCTGAAGGATATGCAACTGTTGCTTAAACTGTCTCAAAAGTTATGATATGAAAATGCTCTGGTCTGGTGGTGAGAGCATCTGTTCTTTGCAAGTGTATCATACTGATGCACTGGATTTTATATCTAGCCATTGTTCATCTGCCTACTGCTAACTATCTTGAAAAACTTGAAATGTTCACTTTTCCAGCTGTATTTTGACTGTGTTATTAATAAGCAAGCTAAGCTGCTCATGATGCACAAAGGAATCGTATTTAGCTGGTTCCTGTCCCTATTTTAATTGAGGACATTCTCATCTTACATTTACACCAAGATAAAATCCATCATCACTGGCTTTCCTACTGATTAACCCAGTTCCATTGTAGCATAAGCTGAAGGAGAGTGCATTTTTACCAGTCTAAATTTTGGAATGCAAAGTAAATCTTCTCTCTGATTTTATTTGTAAGTTGCATTCCATAATAGCAGTTCCTCAACCTAGACAGAATATCTTTAAGTGCATATTACATTTCCAAGGCTATTAAAGTCACTCAACCTTGCTTTTTCATACCACAACCCAAGACTATCATGGAAAAGCCTGCCTTCCTACCACATCTCATTGCTGAGATGTATACTCTAGTAAAATGTTGAAGCATCCCTCTCAGGCATCTTGCAGAATCATTAATGACTGGTTGTTGGAAGCTTTTCGGTGACTTAAGGACAGGTGCAGCCCAGGCACCTCTCAAACTGTCAAGTCTGACAGAAAGAAAGGTTTTCACAATTCATTCGTAGTGGTTATTATAGGTTTTAGGGAAGCGTGAATTTCAAATATGGGTTGTATATCCAGATCAGTCTTACTAGACAAGAACTAAGAGTCCATCTCTGACTTATAGTGAGGTAGTCTGGATGCTTAGCAGTGTAGAAAACAAAAGGGAAAACTTCTTTTCCCAACAATTCTGCTTACAAATTGTTTGTTCTGCAGTTCATCCTCATTCCATATTTTCAAGGACAGAATCATAGTTTCTTAAGGACTCATCTGCTGCTGCTGCTTATATCGCTACTTGAAGTCAATTTATAAAACTGCAGTTGGTTGTGGTGGAAATAATTATGATGTCAAAAATACAATATTGTGACTTCAGTTACAGGCATAAATAGCTGAAGCAGATGAACCCTTATGAACATACATAGCCTTTTAATGCAAGCAAAGTAGAAAATATCAAGCAGGAAAAGAAGTAAGGGAGGTAGGAAAACAGAAATGTTTCAAAATTAATGGATTTTCAAACTTCAGCATGTAACTATCATTTACCCTTTCATACCTGACACTTTGGCATCCAAAAAATGAATGTGTTTTTGCACAAGAGTTACAACATCCTCAGGTCTTTATTCTTTCCCTCAAATTCCAGAGGAAAATGAATCTGTCTAGGACTGACATGTCTCACTTCAACCTGGGTGAGCACCATCTCTGTGCTGGAAGCAGCTACTCAGCTGAGAAAGGTAAACCCACTCCTGTCCTATTTGTCATTTCCCTGGGAGACATCACTGCTGAGACTGTATTCCTGCTGATAACTCACATAAACTAAATCTCTGAGAATTTTACAGTACATAGAATGTTTAACTAGCCTTCACATGTTATTAAGCCCAACTCTGACAGTCTAATAGGCATTACAGATAGCATATTTTAGCAATGAGCTATCCCATTATTTATATAAGAAGCTATTGATTCAATATGCAGTATGGTAATTGTATTGAAATGTAAATTTTTACACAGTATTGATCATTTAACATTTTATATCAACTGTATTATCCAAAATACATTTCAGTTTCTTTTTTTTTCCTGAAGTATCTATAACATGGCAATTGCTTCACAGAACTTTATGTTACTTAAAACTGCTTCTAGTTTCTCTAACTAAACATTAGAAAATCAATCAAATGTTCAATTCAAAATCCATACTGCCCATCTCATTGTTTCCCTATTATCGTGTAAGCTATTCATTTAATGTGACGTTGAAACTCGTGTATTCCCTGACGGATCAGTGGCCTTCTCACCTATGCTTGCTTGTTGCTCCCGTATACTACCTTAGGAGAGCGGGAAACAGAAGTAGCAAAACAAAAGCCATATGCCCCATGCAATCCCATAGCACTGGGTCTTGAATCATAGAATGGCATAGGTTGGAAGGGACCTTAAAGATCATCTAGTTCCAACCCCAGTGCCAATGGGCAGGGTTGCCAGCCTCTTGATCAAGCTACCCAGAGTGCCAACTAACCTGGTTTTGAGTGCCTCCAGAGATGGGGCATCCACAGCCTCTCCATGCAACCTGTTCCAGCACCTCACCACCCTCTTACTAAAAAAATTTCTTTCTCACATATAACCTATATCTCCCCTCTTACGGTTTAAAGCCACCCCCCTCCCCCCCCCCCCCTTGTCCTATCACTAATCCTCTCATTTAACTGACAGCTCAAGGAGGGAAACTAACTCAACACTGAAATGACTGAATCAGGGATCACTTCTGCGTGGCACAAAGTGGCAAAGTAGTATTTCTTCTATATGAGAGCACCCTTCCAATAGTGCTCCACAGTGAAATTTTCATGTTTCTCATTGAAGAAGTTATCAGAAAACAAATTGTTTCTGCAAAGTGCTCATACAATTCAACAGCTTGCTTGGGCCCACCAAGAGACTTGTGGTCCTCTGCCGAACAAGGTTTCTGTACAAATGCTAGCATGATAAAGCAAGCTGAAGAAATGCCATTACAAAGTATTTCAGCACCGTTTACCTTTGTTTTTCCAAACAGAAGACATTATGATCTCAAGATGTGACATGCTTAAAACAAGCCAATTGAGAAACATACACACACACACACACAAAATTAAGCTTATTTGATATGCTTCTCTTAGTTAAATCTGGAAGAAACAATTTCAGCCTTTTTTTGCACCCACAAAGAAAAGCAATCTTTTTTTTTTTTTTTTAATAAAATCTGAGATTCTCAGGTAAATATCTGAACTCAACTGAATATGACAGTAAGGGCTGACATTACTATTAGGAAGCCCAACAGCACTACAACACCCTTCACTTTAATACACGCTGTTGTCTTGGAAGCCTAACATTTATGAGCACGTATGTGGGCATATGCAGATGTGCATGAGGATATGTTTTCAGGTGTTTGAACAACAGCAATATTTGTCTCACATGTACATATCGCTTACAGATTCACCCAACATCTTCTGGCTATTGCTTTCAGCTTATGGTGACACTTCTGATATTTGCTAAACTTCAGAAGTGACTCTAGTGATTTTTAGTGACATTTCTTTTTACTAGATGTGTCAACTTCTGCATACGCCCGGTCTTTGTGTACGCTCAAAAAGTAAGATTTTTGTCTGTGTGGAGTGTGCATGTATGTATAATCACAAATGCTGGAGGAGGAGGGGGGAGGCAAAAATGTGTTCCACCTGGAGCTTCTGTTTAGCCAAAGGCATCACTGAAAATTTACTGTTTCTTGGATGTTCATTTCTGTACTCCACCTAGGCACAATGAATCCAGGGCTTCCTATTAAAAGTAATGCCAAAGTAAGAATCAATGAAATTCTTGAGGCATGATATAAATTAGAAGGGTAAAATCGAGATAACTTTGTGACTACAGGAAAAAAAAGCCATTTTTTTAACTGAAAATTCCTGCTCTTAGTGCCAAATTCCAGTTGAGAGTCTGATGCCTTTTGCAGTAGTATATTCATCTCCAAAAATAATAATTAAAGCTCAGTCAAACTAAATGCGCATATTTAACCTGCACACAAAATACAATTTCTTGTTGGTTCTCAGATGGCAGATACCATTACTGGTCTCTTTATAAATCAGATGGAGTTTTCTTTTTTTCTCCACACAAGCAATATTTCTCAATAGTGGCTTTTTTGGTTGCATTTGGCATCTAAAAAAAGTAATTGCTAATGCACAGATATTTCATTCATTGGAGAGCAGTTTTTTAATGAGCAAATCCTCCCATAACTCTAACATTAGCATTTCCTAGTGCTCAGTATAATGGACTCCTTGAATAAAATAAATAGGAAGCATTTCCAAGTGCTAATTTTAGTCCACAACTGCAGTAAAAAAAAAATGCAGAGGACTACAGAAGCAGCCTCGTTTCTCATTTCATTGTCAGCAAATCACACCATCATGGGGTGTATTCGGTAGTATCTACACAACATTTTATTGGTGGTATGACAGGCTGAACAAGGTTTGAAACTATTTTTGGCAGGATACACTCTCCATTGTTTTGTGGGTGAGGAAACTGAAGAAGACAAAGGTTAATTACCTCCAAACACAGAATGTGCTGCCACTTCAGTAGCAGCAAGGATAGAGGCATAAAATTGCTGTGAGCAGGAAATACCTACATCAAAACAGACACCAAGAAGTCCTTGGTGAAAGTTAGATGCTTGCCTGGATTATGAAATCTGGTCCCTTCACCAGCTTGCTTGCTTTGGTCATGTTTGAGCAACTAAAGAACAATGTCCTTCTCATAGGGAAGGGCCCAAAACCAAACACAGCACTCGAGGTTCAGCCTCACCAGAGCTGAGAATAGAGTGATAATCAGTTCACTAGTTATGCCAGCCACACTATTTCTGATACAAGCCAAGACCCATTGGCTTTCTTATCCACCTGGGCATGCTGCTGGCTCTTGTTCAGCTGGCTATCAACCAACACACCAAGAACTTCTCTGCTAGTCAGCTTTCCAGTCATTCTGCCCCAAGTCTGCAGCATAGCATGCGGGTCTTTTTCTCCTCCCTCTCCTTCCCATGCATTCTCTTGTGATACAATTCAACATGCCTTTAATTTTTGCAGCTTGAAAAATAGAAAAAGTAAACAATCACTCTTCTGTTTTTTGTGTGCTTTCTCTAAGCAAAAACAGAGAAGAGATTCTCTCACACAAATTTCATTTTTCCTTAAAAAAAAAAAAAGAAAGAAAACTAAGAAACATATAGCAATGAGAAAAGTAATATTTTTTCAATACATCAAAAATGATCTATTAATTTTAGTTTCACTCACAATCTTTTCTAACTCTAACCTTGTGTTGCCCTTCCACACTGAGAAGCCATAAATAGCCTTATGTTGAAATGTCCAAAGAACACAAAACTTGATCAGTCCTCTCCAGCTATTAACAATGCAAGATTAATTATTTTAAAGCCCATAGATGAAATGAGTTCAATAACATTTACTGTGCCATTCAAGCATTTACTCTTTCTTCACCAGTCCTTTATTGCTACCTGAATTACAATTGCTCTCTGGCTAATAAATGAAAAAGCTGAATTTTTCAGGCTATTCCTGTTAATGAATTAACTTTTCAGGTACTTATTAAAGTGACAAATGAATGGGTTGGAAGATAGTAAATCTACTTGAAATATTGAAGAAGTTAAAAATTGGATTCCAGCTATTCCGTTAATCTACATTTACCTTTACAGAGGGCAAGTAGAGTTGATCAGTCAGGAGAGCAGCCCGAGTTAAAAGAGATGTTCAGAACTTTTTCAGATTGCATTGACAAGACAAGAGATGAGAAATGTAGCTTCATGCTAAGTGGATTTTTGGAAAGACAAGGGACATGATGTTGCTCTAAGTTCACCCAGCACCCTTTTGGAGTGTACAAAAAAAACCCCACTAATTAAAAACCAACACTGCAGCTACAGTCAATTGACTTCAAGTCTTTGGACAAGCTCTGAATACTAAGACCATATAGTTAAGAGTGTTTTTCTTCCAGGACCTCATTATTTATTTTTGTTATTACTATTTGTACTGTAAAAGCATGTGCTTGTGTGTTTCTCCATGAGTTAGAAAGGAGACTATACTTCTGCCACAAGCAAGAGATTTATTGATTAACCCTAATACATATTTTGCATGTCTTCTCTATCCCTGTCCTCCAGAGGACTATACCTGACTAAAAATAGACTCCAAGTTGAGATTAAAGAGTAAAGATTATAGATTAAAAGACAGAAGAAATCACTGATACTTGTCTAACAGAACGGACGGACATGGAAGAGTTAAAACACTTTCATTTTTCCTCAAAAATGCAGTAACAACATGCACAAAAGGTTGAAGGAAAAGAAAGGGACAAAAGGTAGGTGGAAGGCTGTAGGTGATACATATTCCATTGTTACCAAATAATTTTTTAAAAGATAAATAATTGTGTTACCTGGTGCAGATACTCTTAAAAAAAGAAAAGAAAAAAAGAACAGCGGGTACATTGTCAGCCATTCTCTCCTTGATAATTAGCTATAATAATTACATGCAAAGGAAAGAGATGATATGCATTTAAGCAACTACTTCACGGTAAGTAAAGTTTTAAGAGTTACTTCCTCAAGTGGAACTTCTTTAAATGATTCATCCCATAAGGTCCCATAAGATCTTAAAAACTGCCAGATTTTAAACAGTCTCTCAGATTTTTTGAAACCACTGTTGATGGATAGGAAGTTAATAATTTATTTTCTCCTCTGAAGTCCTTGGCTTTCCCCTATTTATATGTTAATGCCCTGAACTACTGCATCCAGTTACGTGAAGTGTTGAAAGATCTTTTCTACATGCATCTGCTGTATTGACAGCAACAATAACTTGTCCCCACAGATTATGGGTTTCATGAGTTATTCACTTTACCTTAGGCCTGAAAAGGTTGAAGAAAGAAAAAAGTTCCCTAAAACACGTCTGTCTGCATGTTCACCTGACTTTGGGACTTGCATACTGCAATAGGACCTTGGGACCTATTACTTGCATAGGTGATCTGCACACGTGTTTTTCAGTCTGGATTTTTCTGTCAGCTTCAGTGTGACCAAGAAAGGGAACAGAAGATTGATTCTGGGCACCTGTGTA
This sequence comes from Cyrtonyx montezumae, assembly GCF_038088225.1. Lineage (NCBI taxonomy): Eukaryota > Metazoa > Chordata > Aves > Galliformes > Odontophoridae > Cyrtonyx > Cyrtonyx montezumae. Next base: position 25,957,563 of record NW_027071936.1, on the reverse strand, counting down.
CTTTTCAATAGAATAGACGATATTGTACCTCTTTTGTCTGAGGTGGATTCTTGCAGATGAAATCTCAGTTTCCAGAGCTATATTATGGATGTATTTACTGTTAACATAATTAAACCTCAGGTGACAAATAGACACTGTAACATCTGTTCCTCACAGTTAAAAGCCTCATTTACCTATTGCTAGACTACTTCCCTCCAATGACCAGGAATCTTCAGCTAATTTTCATCCCACAGATCTTTCCTCATGCAAAAATTCCAAAGAAAGAACAGAAAACGCTGTTCGCAAAATGTTCTAATTACCAAAATATGGAAAAAATTGTTTTCTATTTGTTTGGTCTTTTTTTTCCACCAGTTTTATTGTAATTTTGGCTTCTACTTTCCCTAATACGAGCCTGTGGTACAGACACTATCAGTCAACAGAAGTGAAAGGCAGTTTCAAAGTTACAAACTTCAGGCAGACCAGGACTTTGTGCTGCCTAGGGCCTGATCTCATCTGAGCTTTCCTGTTTGCACTAAAGAGAGTTGCATGCCAATTCTATACAGCTGGGCTTTCTAAACACTCAGGTGATAGAAAAGCATTTCACTTGCACTTCATAGGAGTTACTACAATGTTTTATATAGTATAATCATTCGAAACTCCAGAGATTTTCAAAAATTAAAACCAAACTCCCCTTTCAACTATAGAGAAGCCAAAAGCAATGCATTAGGAGCAAAAAATCTCATGTGAATTGATATTATTTCCAATAGACACTCACTTTTCCATCCCATAAGGAAGCTTCATGTGCTTCACATGCACGCAAGAGGAGTACAGCTGCGTTAAAGAAGATTCCAAGTGACAAAAGTATCACATTGCTGCACTGAAATACCCTGAAGTGATAGGGCAAGTGCTGTGGAATCAAGACAAATAACTCTTCTTGGGGCAGGTCCAGCTGATACTCAAAAAGCTACTTTTGGCCACAAAACCCTTTAGTCCACAATGAATGCTACTGAAACACAGATTTCCACAATTGTTTCTGCATATAAGATTGCTTATGTTACAGTAATACTCACAGATTTGACTGTGAACAGAGCAGCTCCCTCTTGTCTGATGTGCACACCTGACACCATGAACCCATAATACCTTTCAGCTCCATCTTTGAATTTCCTTAACAAATTTTCTTCTTTACATCAACAAAGGGATCAGGGGGTCCTGGCTGATGGCAAGGTGTGAGCCAACAGCATGCCCAGGCAGCAAAAAAAAAAAAAAAAGTAATGCCAACAAGTTGCTAAAAGTGAACTGCATGATATCTTAAACAGAATTCCTGCATTTTCTTACACTGTTACAGAGCCTTATTTCCTTATTGATTTAAGCTTTAGTACTGCAGGACAGCACTCAAAGCTGGGTAGTGAATATTTAAATACATGTAAATGCATTAAAATAAACGTAGCTGTATGATAATTTTCACAGGTCTGTAGAAAACAGGGATGGGAAAAGCTCAAAGAAATAATCTAGTCAAACTGAAATGAACATTCATAGGGAGCTCTTGAAAAACCAGCACTGGTTTGGGACCAATGGAAACATGCTAAAGTCCAGGCACAACAAAGTTGACACTGCAAAAGTTATTCCTTGATACACAGAGAAATTATTGCTAGTATTCTCCACTGAGGTGAGTTGGTGAAAATTGCCATCATCTGGAATATTAGAACTGCAGTGCCTTGGATTCAGCTTTAAACACGCATTATGCTCAATTTAGTGGTCTATTCTGGTGTTCTGATCCACGAAACATGGCTATTAATCATTAAGAAGAATGTGAGATTTTCCAAGTAGATTTAAGCCAGTTGAAGATACTTCAGCAGAGGAAATGAACAGTAATAATAATAATGGTTTAAAGAGTAAAATCACTCAATCTCCTCTGGGCTTGTGCCCCTCAAGACAAACCAGGAACCCCGGTGTTGCTGAAAGCTGTCCATATGGAAGCAACCTTCTTGCAGGCCTAGATCTGAGTAATTACTACTAAACACTAAAGTTTCAGAGAGGCAATTGAACAGACATCCACAGAAATTAAGGGCTGTCTCCCTTTCTGTTCTATCTCCTACGAACTATTCTGAGAATACCACAAAACATTTCTTCTCATGCCAATAGCAGTAATAATAGGACAGTTATTAGTAGATGACTGGGAAGGAGAGATGAACTAATGTATTCTTCTTACCTTCAGAATTTCCACTTTCAGGCAATGTTTCCACTCTCAAAACCAGAATTATTATTATTTTTTTCTATAATCCTCAGTTCTGAACGATGAAAGCTAAAGAACTAATCTGGTCTTTAAAATGCTGTATGGTATTTATTCCAAGAGAAATGAAGCAATGTCCAGGGCAGCTTCAGAAGCTGAATTTTCTACACGCTCTTTGTAAAGGACCACATTTCCAGAGAGAGCTTTTCTCTATGAAAATTTCCTACTCAGCCTGAACCTCAGCCTGCAGACTATTAACTCACTGTCCTGTGTCTATATCATCACCTGGCAAATGGACCCAACTCTTAACTCCACTAATATTAACTGAAAGCTTGCTTCCTTCCTGAAGAATAATCAAGTTGCATTCTCCTAATTCCCCTTAACTACTCTGAGTCCAAAGAAACACTTGAGGCCTGCTTCTGATCTAATTTACCCTATTTTTGTGCTGAAAAAACTTCCCAGGATATAGTAAGCTATGTGACAGCAGGAACCAATCTTTGATCTTGCTGCTTTCCCTAGGGGAGCTGAAGTTTCTACAAAAGCAGTCACAAAATCAAGCTGTCAAATTTGCAGTGCCATGAAAGCTGATGGCATGCTCCAGACAATAAGCCAAGCTCATTATTTGGTTTAAACATGTAAGTGTTCTTTTAGCAGCAATCAGCCCACTCTCAAACCCTAAGACAGATCTCAAGGTGTGAATTGTGTCAGAAAAATATGAAGTTACTTTGAAGAGAGTTTGCTTACTATTTACAGTGGAAATCTGAATAGCACTAACATTAAACACTTATCTGTGTGAATACACGCATAAGCTCTTACTTCATAAATATTTGCTCTTGCAAATGGTTTGGTGTAAAATAGGACTGAGTTTACTGCTTCCCAGAAAGTAGAAGTTGACATTACTTTCTTTTTAAAAAAAGGCAGTCACGATTCCATTATGGCAGACTGTACCCACAATTCACTTACAGCACTTTCCAGTGTCCTGCCCACGGGTGCCAGAAGGAGAGTTTTGATCTTTATTATCAACTGTCTCTAACCTGGAGCTGTACTCTTAAATTTAAATCCTTTCCCTTCTTGACTATCTGCTGATATTCTCACACCATGGAAACAGCCCCTTTGGTATGCTAAAGAATGAGCAATTCAGAAGATATAGGATCAGTGTATTTATCTCAGTAGAAAATAACAGTTACAGATACAGAAGCAGGTCTTATTTCCTAACCCTTCATTATGCTTGAAGTCCCCAGGTTTCCAGCTGCATCTCGGTACACCCACCTCAACAAGCTCATTGGCTTAAGCCACCTTGTGTTTTCTTGTCATAGCAAAGATATACTTCAAAGACACTTCACTTTGAAGGCCACAAAAAAAAAAAAAAAAAGAGTCAAAGAAAACTGAATCTATCATCAAATAACTAGAGTCTCTTTCCTTAAAAAACGTATCTCTTTCTTGCTATAAATTATTTAAGAGAACTCCTGCTGGTTTTGTTCTTTCTCCACGTCTTTTTCTCTTGCTTAGAGAGTATTTAATTCAGCTCATTGTCTGTTTGACAAAGACAGAGCAAATACAGCTTACCCTCCTTAAAATATAGGAATAGAGTCCTTGCAGCACTGTACCATAGCAGGTGCAGAGATTTTTTGAATTTACATTATTTTGCTACGCTAAGGAAGAGCAATGAAGAAAATCAACCTGAAAGACTTCAAAAAGGTGACTACGGTTGAAACAAAGTACGTGGTGGAGAGAACACAGAACTCAAATCATCATACATAAAAAATATTGCTTTGTACTGTTGCTACTTAAGTTCATCTTCAAAATTGTTGAATAAAACTTCAAGGAGAAAATTAGTATTGAGAAGCATAAGTCATGCCAGATTGAATTGGAGGATATTTTTTGGAGGAAAAATATTGCTTATTTCTAAACATCATTCTCAGTAGTGCTGATTGAAAAACAGGACATTTCTGATGAAGATTTTTTCATAAAAAGTATTTATTAAGAATTTTACTAGGAATATTCAAATTATAATTTAAGTTCATCGTGGCTTAGCTTTCTTTATCTTATATTATTATTTTTGCACGTGCTATTTTTCAGATAGTAGTAGACTAGCAATATATGGTTTGAGCCCATCTGAACACTAACTTCTTAATATTTAAAACTTAAGAATGTTTGCATCAGTTATTTCAAGCTCTCTGGACTGGCATCTTCTAAAAGCCTCGCCTTGTTGCAAAACTTCTGAGCAGCCTTTGAAAGACGAGTTCTTGAGCTGAGATCTTTGAAGATATCACCAAATGTGCTCTTGTATGGGGGAAGATGACAGATTCGGACATAGCACTACTAACTGTAGCATGCTGGCAGGTTCTGCTCTGGCATAGCAGTCTTCACTGCTGATGAAGGCAATGACAGTGTCAAACCTGCATTTTTTTTCTTCTGTGTTTAATACTGAATATATTTGAGCTACTCCATAATTCAATACTGTTACCACAGAGAAGTTCAGAAATCTAGTTAGAATTGCTGTATCTGAAGTAAACATGCATAGCACAAGGGATGTCCTTCTAGGAAGGCAAAGGGCTCTGCTTTCAAGCCTTAAAATTGCAGATCTAATACTGATGTAGAGGAAATAAAGATTTTCAGATCCAAAAATTGGTATTATATTGTCATGCTACAATAAATTGCAATTCTTATACAGAATTTTTTAGGTTAAGTAGTTCCCATTCTGGATTACATTTCCAACTTGTTCACAGCAAGAGTAATTAATTAGAAAATTAGAGACATCCCTCTTATAAAAAAATAATGGCATATTACTTCCTAAATCTCAAGGCTATTCAATGGGAGCCAGGTACTAAGACAACTGAATGAGAGCTTTGTGTGATCAAATATAGCCACTTGGCAAGCTATTAATAATCTAGAATGATTCCAAATGCTCACAGCAAGGTAAGATTTGAAACAAATTTTCAAAATACAGAAAATGTCAAATCTGCAAGTCCATTATGTTTGGGAAAGCTCTTCAGGTATGAGTTCAGAGTGGCACAGAGTGATCCAGATGTTGTATTTCCATGGATAACATGCTGTGGGTCTCTACACCTGAATACTTATAAACTTTTTTTCCTTTATTTCAATACTTTCTTATTTCAGCACTTTTTTAGCCCTGCTCCTTAGAAGGCTGCTTTTGTTGAGCAGCGGTCCAATGATCATTTAATTAAGTAAAATATCATACAGTGTGTCTGGAGAAGAACAGCCTTACAAATGAATGGATATTATCAGTAAAAAGCAATGAATTTTCAAAAAATCCATTTGATTTTGAAAATTCTGTACTATTTTTCTGCAGGGACATCTCTTCACTATCCTACAGATATTAGACATGGTTAAAGTTGAATGTACTTTGTACCCTTTTCTCCCTTAATAGTCGGGAAAAGAAAACATCATCTTTGACTATAATCCATAAAATATATCAGCTTCTACACAGCCTAACTGGGAGCTACCCTTCATGTACCATTTCCATGCTAATTTCTACTTTTTTCTAGAATCATACAATGGCATAGGTTCGAAGGGATCTTAAAGATCCCCTAGTTCCAGCCCCTATACCGTGGGCTGGTTGCACTCAATGGATGAGGCTGCCCAGGATCTCATTCAATCTGGCTTCAAGCACCTCCAGGGGTAGGCCATCCACAGCTTCCCTAGGCAGACTGTGGCAGTGCCTCACCATGCTCTGAGTGACAAACTCCTTCTAACATCTAACCTAAATCTCCCCTCTTTTAGTTTAAAACCATTCCCACTTGTCCTGTCACTATCAGAAATGTCATTCTCCATCTCTTTCATAAGCCCCCATTAAGCACTGAAAGACATCAATGCCCAGAATCAGACCTTCCTGGCTTTTTGAGTGTTGCAGAGCTCAAGAAAGGGAAGTGAAAAGTAATACTGTAACTTCTAAAATAATTTCTGCCTCTGGAATAGACTGACTCACAAGACACAGCACTCTAAGATAGCGTACCAGAATGTGAATGTACTTTCCAGGGACCTCCACAGTTAGTAAAGGCTATTTAATGAAGCCCAGAGATTAATCCATGGGACAAAAAATATTTGAGTGGCTCTCACAAATATATGGCTCCCTGGCCCACATCAGTCCAGAGAAGCAGATTTCATGTCATACTGGGATGGAAATTTAATCCAGTGCATTGGCTTTTAGCTATCAGTCAGATGTGTAACCAGCTGTGAATAGTGGGGGTCTCTAGCCAATGAAGGCACTTTAGGGGACCAGTAAAAAACAAACAAACAAACAAACAAAAACAGCCACTTGCTGAACATTTGAGAAGCACAATGGTATGAGAAGTTAGCAGCTCTCTGCTCTATCATCCCTGGGCCTTAATTCACATTCTATAACTCATGTTATGAAAAGAGGCAAACTATTCACCTCTGTAAGTAAAATAAATGCATTCACATGAAAGGAGCACACGTGTCTGGGAAGTGAGAATTAATTTTCTCAAGGGATGCTATCAAGGCCAGTGCAATGAATGAAAACACAGCAGGGAGAAGAGAGGTGCACTTTGTCTGGGTGCTTGCCAGGGCAGTAAACAATGCAAGTGTTAGCATTTGTTTTGCTCTTTTCAGATCAGCAGAGAGGCTTTGATAACACCAAGTTTGTTAGGGGCTACCAATGTTTCTCTTCTAAGGGCTGACCACACCTGCAGATGTATATATACCCCAATACATTCACACACTCCTAGAACTCCTTCCTGCTGAATTCCATTCATTTCTCTTTCATAGTTATCAACACTGGAGTTTCTTGATCATGGAGTCCAACATTCAAAATAAGATATCCAAGTTAACCTTACTTTCAAGAGACCTGAGCACAAGGATGCACTTCCTGATAGGAGTGGCATACCACTTTCCTTACTTGATTCACAGGTGTTCAAACTTCAGACTTCCCGCGTTTGCTGAATTTCTGTCTTGTGACAGGAAGATGAGGATGTCCCAGTTAAATGGTACTTGCCCCTCTGAAATCGGGGTTATTCCACATGCCACGTAGAAAGAGTTAGTAAGTAATTAACAGATCTTTTAATAGAAGGTTAATCAATTATTAAACACCTACAGTTCACTTGGCTAAGTATGACTATGGCCTGTAGCCATTCCGAGCACCATCTGCCACAGTGCTAAAATCCCAGAGCTAACAATAAATCTCACAAGTCCATCACACACTCTAAAACGGCCATTAATGATGTATTGGCCTTTCATAAGGTACAGGCAAAGAGAAGATTACATGTCACCCATTTGTGCTTTGGTTCTCCAAAAGCTGTATTTTGCTTTTCAGATAAAACACATTCCAGTGACATGTCCAGCGGGACAATAGTGGCCTTTTCATGGTTCATAGGTTCAGAGTCAGTCTCCCCAAGCAGTTTAACATGGATCTTCCTCAGAATCTGCTCTGGTGCCATATGACTCAAAGCCTTTGATTTCTGCATTCATAGGAACGTGTCTTAGCTTTACACAAACCCTCCAAAAGGACAGTCTACAAGGAAAGAGCCTTTTCCTGCTCAGAGATGGTACTAGTTAATACAGTAGCACCTTCAAAAACACATTTCTTCTATATGTGTAACTACTTCCTTAGTGACTGTGACCAGGAATGCTCTGAATTGATCCTACTGCTCAGACATTAGCCTGGCAATCCTTCAACGCATGTCAGTGGGCACTCTCCCAGACACTGTGTGGACATGGTCTGTGGTCCAGGTATTGAAGTCAGCCTGCAACTGCCCTCTGTGCAGGAGGGCACAGACAAGGCCACTCAGTAGCAGTTATCCTAGGCCCAAGTACTTCTCTAGCAACCCCAATCACAACCACAATGTAATGGTGTAGTTGTTAGTTAATCTCAAGGCTTACTGCATGTATTCCAGACAACACAGACGCAGAGTTCTAGTACAGTAAAAAGTGTCTGGGTGTATCCAGACAGATTGCATGTGCTTTATTGCAGGTGACCCTGGTTCTGACCTTTTTCACATAAGGCAAATACAAATGATTTGTGAGGGGATTAAATGAAAAAGGGATAAAAAAAAAAGTGAAAGTGGAGCACAGGAGAATCTTGGCACTTCTAGCAGCATCCATCACTCCCTAGCGCAGCTGAAAACCTCATCAGCAGTGCTCTGTCAAGAGTCAAGAAGAGACAAAGGAAGGGAAAGAAAAGAATCCCAAAGTTTCTAGGATATCTTACCTCCTGCATTAAACTTTCCCCATGCTTAACATTAGATAGCTAAGTTCTTTTACATGACAGCACAGTCATCAGTGTACCTAAAGTGTTGAGAAGCCTTAGAGCAAATAAGGATGCATCTCACCAGCTTAACTGACACGTGCATGTGGTGACACAACCCCACTTATTATCAAGATAAATTTAAAATTATCTAAAATTTGATTGTTTTAATTATTGGCACGTTATCAGACCTTGGAGGCATGCTGCATTATATTACCAAGAACATCATCTATCAGACAGATTTTCAGAAACAGCCATGCACAGGAGCAAGCAGACAGTGGCTTTGTTAAGCACTTTGTAATATCCTGCTGCAACTCTGTTCATCAATGTAACATTTCCCATCCGGAAAAGGGCTTCGTTCTGGCCAGCTGGGGAATAACAGCATGAAGTTGATGGAACATACTTCTGCCAGCCTTCCATTTTGCCCTTCTACTAGGCCCTCTGAGGAGAGCATTCTGCACCCCACAAAGTATGTCAGGATTTCAACTAATAGCAATTATTTGGGGTTGTTATTCTGAGCTCTGCCCATTATTGGCTATTACCTACTTAACTGTTACCACTGCTGGCTCACTTGGGCAGTCAGGGGACATTAATCAATGTTTCTAGTGGCTTTGGTCACCTGAAGAGAAAACACAATATTGACACAATTTCACCATCTGTCAGACAACATTAGTCAGAACATAAAGAATCCTACTTATTTTCTTTAAGTCATGAAAGCAGCCTTCAAACCCTGCAAACTTTTCTATTGTATACAGCTGCAGGAGTTATTTTCGCTCTGTGTTCTATAAACAGCCACAAGAAAAAAAGAATCCAACAACTAAATGCACACCCTCACTGAAACACAATTAGCACAAAGAAAGCCTCATGAAAACTGAAAACTCACTGTAAATTAGATGATATTAATTGCCAGTAATTGCATTACCCATAGGGAAAACTACTGATGCAATGACATTTATTTTGAGAAGGACCATTAATGGGACTGGGGAAGGTAGACTGTAGAAAAGACTGTCATGTAGCATTTGAAAATTTGCCTTACCTCTTTGTAAATACAACCTTGATAAAAGTACTCACAGAAAACACAACTAATATATAGCAACACTTACATTCTGATGTAACATATTGGAATAGCACGCATTGATTATGTGTTACCTGCAGGTTATAGATGATGCTATAGCACTAATGGGTTTTGCTTATGGATTAGAGTTTCACTAAAATACATTCCTGTCCTTGAATACGAATGAATTCTCCTCTGAAGCATTATTTGGGCAGTGCAACCACAAGGGTCTGGGCTCAGATTGCACTGATGTCCCTGAATGTTCATGACCAGCTGCACCTAGAGCCTCCATCCACTCCCTGCCCATGTGGACAGGGTCTCCATTAAGGTTGGTCCTGGTATGCGTATTTTCAAGTTTGATTACCTCTAAACCATCTCTTTTGGATAGTTTCCCATTAATAATCTGACTATAATATGAAGTACCCATTTACAGTTTCTTAGAGGACATATAAATGGCTAACAGATGAGAGATGGTGAAACTTAAATGTTTCATATGAAGTCTAAACCACATTAGGAGAGCATAATTGGAAAAATAACTCAATCTTTTTCTTCATCATTTTCGCCATGAACTAAGTCATTGTTATCACATAAGAAAGCAGTCTTTATAAGTAGCTTAAACATTTTAAACCTCAGTTAATAAAGTTGGTTTGCTGTTCAGCTCATTGTCATTTCACAGAAAGACAGGATGCAGCTGTGTGCTGGGAAATCCTTATGAGGCTGCTGGTAGTACTGATGTTTTCGAGTGACAAGGCAGCTCACTGTGGGACAGAATAGAGCTAAAAGCACTGACTGGCAGTCTGTTCCCACATATTTCTGACTTGCCACTGAGGATGAGCAGTGAACAATGAATGAGGCAATCAGCATTCTGTTTTACTAAGTCTGCCACTGCTTCCTTTTCTGTTGGTACATTTAACATCTAAGTGAATCCCTGTCTTAGAAAGTCCTTAAGTGTCTGACTTAGCAGTAGGAAGGAACTACCTGTACTACCTTGTCTTTAGCAGTATCTACTCTGAGTCTAGGTACATCTCCTAAAATGTTCTTCACACTTCCAGAATAAGTAAAGAAATTAATTTACAAAAATGAATAGCAGGTATTCCTGTGCAGATTATTGCAGTTTACATAGAAGATTAAAATGTCATGGTCACCACCATTCATGGTACACAACCACACACAGTGCAATGCATAGAGGTACAAAAAGAAGACCCCTGACTACTAAAGGGAGGAAACAATAACAACAGAAAAATCATAACAGCTTTGCAGCTTTTTTTTTTTTTTTTTGCTGTGTAGTAGTATTAAGGCGACAGCCACAGAAACTGCACAATAATATTTTTCACAGTTGTATTTATAATTCATATAATTGTAACACTGGATTAATAGAGTTATCCAAGATCCAGTGGTGGCTAAAATTGTAAAGATTTGCAGGACAGCAAGCATGTGCATTGCCCATGTCTGAAAGGTAATAGGAATATGAGTGAAAATTGTCTATAGAATCAGAGAACCACAGAATTGTTAAGGTTGAAAATGATCACCAACTCATCCCCACCATGCCCCTCTGTGACACATCTCCATTCTTCCTGATTAGCTCCAGCGACAGTGACTCAGTGACTCCAGGTAGCCTGTGCCAATGCCTTACCATTCCTTCTCAGAAGAAGCTGTTCCTAGAAGCTGACCTGATACAGCTAGAGTCCAGAGCTAGTGACACCACAAATGTTAGAATTATCAAGATGTCCCAGAAGTTGGATGATAATACAATTAAAAGGGGAAGCAGCTATTACCTACTCAATTATTAAGATAGTAATAAAACTGCTTTGGAAAATATTCCCATACTTTAGAAGTATATAGAAAACTAAATGGTTTGGAATTCCATTAATTTACACAGGTGATTACAAGACTAGCATTTCCTTCTGATGGTCTGCAAATTTACAGAAAATACAAGCAAGAATACTTGTTTCAAATTTGATTCCTGGATCATACTTTTTTAAATTATTCTTTTATCTGCTATTAGAAATTTTAGGATTTTGACAAAGTACTGACCAAATGCAACTTCAAATTCCATTAGATATAAGGAAAAGCAAGAAGAAGCAAAGCACTTAGGAGAAGAACCAGTGTTAATAGTTTGGCTCACATGGACTTTCTATGAGAGAGAAATTACAACAAAGAATTCTGGATAAACTAGGCTGTCATGCCTCTAACAGATCTAAATGTATGCCATGAGAAACTAAAAAATAAAAATAGGGTTCATGTCATGACACATGCTAGGGTCGAACACCTGCTTTCACTGTTTGATTTCAGCTAACAGTCACTTAATGACTGAAATGTTTCCTCTAAATAAAACATTGACTCCTCAGGAAATTGTGAGCTTCATTGAAAGGTCAAAATGCCATGGAAGGTTAAACAGAGATTACTTCTTTGTGTACTAAAGAACTCAGTTCATTCTGTAGACATATCAAGTAACTTTCTCAGTTTTCATACGCTTATGGGGCTGTCTACCTCCACTACAGCTGCTGAAAAGGAGAATATTTTTCTTGTGTAAATAAACTTGGAAAGATGGAGGAAACATGGTGATTCACAATTATTTTAAGACAATCCTTCGAATCTGAATTTTATTTCAGTTGTAGAGGGAAAGAGTGGGTGATCTGATTTCTAAAACCAAGGTGCTATGAACTGCATCAAAATGGCTATTAAGAACAATTCCCTAATATATGATCACTGAATGGCATAGGTGAAATGTAACTATTTTTCAAGTGTTTGTGTTTTATTTCTACACCAGAAAGATATGCAAGTTCTTAACTCATTTCAGTAGCACAGCTGTGTCAGCTCTGCCACATGAAATACTTGGGCAGCAATTCTAGCTATGGATGCATCTAGCTTAATACTTATAATTTAACAGAAGTGCAGCTCAAAACAGTCAAGAGATTTGCACAGGAGAGGGACGATTTTTACAGAGACATCAATCCCTGACTCCTTACTTCCATGTATTTCCCAACATTGGGAAGAAAAAGCTGCACCAAGATGTTGTTTCTTGGAGATGTAAAGTTGTGGAGCAACAAGAAAGGAAAATGAGTGACACAGAGAAAACTCACACTGGTTCTCTCATCACAGAAGTGAGCACAATTTGCCCTGGCTTCTGAAGGATGTGCTACCTGAACAAGTTGGGGAGGGGGGGTAGGGGACTGATAGATAATTCTATCTTCAGTCTGAACATGCAGGTTTCATAGGAGCAGCACCAAAAAAACAACTTGATGGTTGGACTAGATGATCTTGTAGGTCCTTTCCAAACTTATGAACCTATGAACTTAGCACCTCCTTCTTAATTGCTCTTATGCCAGTATTCGTGCATCTATAGATGCTTAGGAATGAAAAAACTCTTGTGATGTTAAATACATTTCTACCTACTAAATTACATGCAAAGTTAAAGAAGGGTAAGATGCTACTTGTATATTACTGCAGAATATCTGCTGCTGATTGAAATGCTCACAGGAGCAACAAGAAAACCAGACTTCAGAACACAAACTGGGCTTGTACATCTCCCAGTTTAACAAAAAGGCAACCAAGAAGTTATTGCACTTATTCAGGAAGTGAGAGAGGCAAACAAGACATCCCACTGTGCTGGTTTCAACATGCACTGTTCTAAAACCGACATGCTCATTCCCTTTAATCAATTTAAAAATATTTTTTCTTGTTCTCTTTGAAATGTTTCTTTCTGTCACAGGAGAAGCGACATCACAGTGAATATAACCAACTGTAATCTGATTTGACACTCTGCATCTGACACTGTTCTTCAGAGGAAGATATACGAGGGCTGCTCCAAAAGTAATGCATCCTATATTATTATGTTGGCCTATGACATCAGAGGTTGTTGGTGGTGGTATTAACAGCAGATGCTGAACCTTCCTGACAGTATTCTGTTGCTTTTTTTCTTTTTTCTCCAGGCACTGGAGTATAAGCTCATACTGCTCATTCCCAAGACCTGTTCAGAAGTTTTTAACAGCTCTAGTTCTTCCTGACACCCACATACAAAATACAAACTGTGCAGTCTTGCTTTTGTTTTCACTACAGATCCTACTTGCTACTTCAGTTACATTGCAGACACTTGACCACTTTGGCTCCCTGCGAGCACAATTTGGGAAAGAAAAATTAATATAAACCAATTGTAGATCTTGAAGGTGCCCTGTATTCAGTAAAAGGAATTTGGAATCACATTATGAAGTACATCACAGACATAGCAGTTAGTCTTGTCATAGTATTCCAGGACTGAATTTGATGAACATAAATAAATAAATAAATAAATCTACTTTTATATAGAAAAACGTGGAACAAAACCCTCTCTCAGAGTAAACAGCCACGACTCTTTGCCCCATGGACTGCCCCACCCATTTGATGAGTCCAATTGATGTTTATGACTTAAAAAGCAGATATGTGCAGTTTATTTGCAGTCCAAAGGTTATCTGAAGAGTGATGAGGTTCAGTTCGTCCTGGTCTCTGACTGGATAAAATTCTTCACTCATCCTGACATCATTAACTTATGACTATTTCCATCTAAGATCCACACAGGCCTGCTGTATCACAGTTTGTTCAGACTAGTATTTATACCTCCAGTCACTCCCACAATACACTCTAAACAAGTTACGCTGTTGTGAAGAACTTGCAAAGTGTCTATAATATGCATAATGCTTTCTGTCACATGTAAATAACAGTTATATTCCTGAAATCAATTTGAATCCAAATATACACAGTTCCTTTCACATTCTGCCCCTTTTCTCACTCACCTTCTAATTATAGTTTCCATCACAGCCCCTATAGAGGGAAGTATGAATAACATTTCTGTTTATTGACTAATACAGAACAGAGGCATATTTCCCTGCAGAAGGTTTATGATCCATGAGTCCATTACATTTGGATTGCAGATAGCAGATTAGTTTGGGATTTGTCTCATTCAGAAATCACTGACAATGGTGATTCATCACAATCATTTCACTAAAGGATCTTAGCAGGCAGTGTTTCATGCCACAAGCAGGTGCTCACTTTCCATCCATTAGGAAAGTCATATGAATGGAGACACCACAATAAAAATGTAAGCATTGTTATTTATTTAAGGTGGGAGAAAAATGTACATGTCAGGGACTTTGATTGCTTTGTTTACTCTGGGAGAAGGACATTAGGCAATAGAATTTAGCCGGGAAAAAGCTTCCCAAGCTGTTAAAATTTGTGAACTGGGCAGATGTAAGGCCCTGAGTTTTCTGTGCTGATGCTTACTAATGAAAAGATGAATTTATCATCTTCAATCCAACTCATTATAATCCTTAAGAGGACTTGAGTATGACTTTTAGCAGAAAGTAACCTGGAAATTTAGTAGACGTTGTCCCAAACTGTCAAAAGTTGAACTTGCACCTGGGGTTAGAAACCATATTTAGACACTTAAATATATGGCCTGAGATGCAGAAGTGGAGGAGCTCTAACACAAAAGTGTGAAGGAGTAACAGACAAATAAGCACTTCTAAAATCCAATGTCCTAGTTCAAGTTCCATTTCGGAGAGCGGTAAAAAAAAAATTCACCACAATTTCAAAATTTAGCACCTAATTCTGAAGGCTTGCTCTGTCTCACCAGCAAGGAACAGCAGTGAAAGCAAATACCTTAAAATTAATTCTTAAGAAGAGTCCTTCTGCTTGGTGCCAGATGTCACCAGCTTCCATCCTTCCCCTTCTCTACAGACTGTGTTTGCCTTAAGGAGGCTGGTAGCACAGCTCCTCCAAAACAGCACATATCCTGTAGGACAAAGGGCTATCTCTCCAGGCATCAGGAGACCCAAGGCATTCCCACAGTGCAGGACTTGGAGGGCTGTGTCTGTCATATGAGGCACAGTCTGCATTGAAGCCACTACTCTAGCAGGGACATCTGCTCCAACCTCTGCTGAAGAAATTACTCTGTCCCACATCAACAACATATTTAAGGCTGTTCTAAAAAGCTGAAACCTACACTTGAATTATTAACTGTACCTAACCTCCTAAATATATGGCCTGAGATGCTGAAGTTGAGCAGCACTGGAACAACATTCCAGAAACATAACAGATGAAAAAAGCATTCACTTGTTCTTGTTAGACCCAAGTCTTCATCTCTCACATCTTGGCCCAGTGTACAGGCCATTAGATATCTACAGACTTCAAACTGATAAATCATTTAATAATTAATATCTATTTAATAATTAATTATTTAATAATTAAATATAAACTCATCATTTCATAGGATGAGCAGAACCATCCCAAGAATCAGCCTGACTTCTCAGATTCAAGATACAAATTAGATGATTAAAGGGATCAAAAAAGAGATCTCCTGATAGAGATCCCAGAGTTATCACACATTGTAGGGATCCAAATATTGTACAATTGCTTTTCTGGCTTAGAGAGTAGGACAGATGGCTTGATGGCTTAGTGATAAATCTCCATACTTCCAGTAGCATTTCCTATAAATAGCTGAACAACTGAATAATATCCTATCATGCTCTGAAGTAGCCATTTAAAGGTGTGTGCGTGATCATAAGTGCAGCTGATATTGCTGTGACTGTCTGCTTTCCTGATTGTTTGCCATGCGTTTTATTGTAATTTGTAGCGTTGCAGAACACAGCCCTGGAGAGGTTTATAAATCTTGATGCTGCTGAAGTGAATAATATCCCTTGTGTGAATGTCACCTTTTGGAAAGAATTCTGCAAAGTTTTCTGGCAGTACATCTTATGCAGCACTCAGATGCTAATTGTCATAAACAAACTCCTCTTCCACAGAATAAATTTCAATACCAGTATTACCAACCACAGGGAATAAAAAAAGTTCACTGAGAGAGAACACTTTTCAAAAGTCAGGGTTGGTAGTTTATTTTCAGGTAGAAAAAGATTAAGATGATCTTCACAAAATCACATGAACAAAGAAAACCCTGAATTGAGAGGTACCCCTAAGGATCATCAAATGCAACTCCTGACTCCAGAAAGGACCATCCGAAACCCGAATTCTATGTCTGAGAGCCCTGTCCGAATGCTGCTTGAACTCTAGCAGTTCAGTGCACTGGTCACAGCTCTGAGGAGCCTGTTCCATGCCCACCACCTTCTGATGAAGAACCTTTTTTTAACATCCACACTGACCCACCCCTGACACAGCTCCATGCTGTTTTTTCTGGTCCTATGCCTTCTGGTGACAATGACAAATCAGCACTGCTCTTCTACTCCATTTAAGGAGCCATGTGTCACCATGGTGCCTCTCCTCAACCTCCTCTGCTCCTGGCTGAAGACACACAACGTCCCTCCTTTCAGGGCTGCTCTCTTGCCACTTGTCTCCGAGTCTATCCCCTTATGTCTGTCATTACTCCATCCTAGATGCAGAACCTGGAGTTTTCCCTTGTTGAATTTCATGCTGCTAGTAATTGCCCAGTGCTCTAATCTATCTAGATACCTCTGTAAGGTCTCTCATCCATCCAGGAAGTCAACAGCATGTTAAAGTCTAGTGTCAGCAGTTAATTCACTGAGGATGTATTCCAATCCCTGATGAGAACTAAAGAAGAATATATAAAAGGATATATAACTTCACATTAGCAGCACAATGACAGCACACCACACTCTGATGTCTTTTCATAATTCTAACAAAACATCTACATACATACCACTTAAAATGCCAGATTCAAAAACAGAAAGTACGCTGTTCTCTGAAATATTTTGGAATTAAGTCTGGCTTCAATAACTTGAATTGAAGGCCTTAAATATTATTGTTGTATAATGCTACAGAAAGTTCTGCTCTGGCAAGAGTTTTCTCAGCTGGCAGCAGAATTACCAGCACAGCATAGCTATCAACATCTTAGTTGCTTACAAGTTGCTAACAAACACTGAAAAATAACTGAAAGTCTTGATAAATGCAAGACAATCCTGTGCTCCTTGCTCATTTTCAGCTGAATTTTCCAACTGTGATGACAGGAAAAGACTGGATGGAGACAGTGAGAAGAATAAAATGTCACCTTCCCTTGTACAGAGGTGAGTGAAAAGCCAAATTAAAACTCTTTCTGAGGATGAGGTGGAGACATGCATTTCTGTGTGCTAAAGGCTGACTGTTTTCCAACTGAAAAGTCTCAGGCACATTGTCAGAAAGGGAAAGCAGCAATTAAAAAGTCAAAAATATGGGCAAAAAAATGCCACGCAGGCACAGACTGGACAGATTTAGATGAGAAAAGAGCCTTGGAGATCACTATTCAACTCTCTCCATGTGTACTGTCATCACTAGATTGATTTGGTCACACGTAGATAAGGGTAACAATTGCAGTTGGTGAAGGTGCTACCAGCTTTCTGGGTCACTTCACGGAATTCTGCCACTTTACTAAGGAATAATTATTTCTTCATGATCCATCAGAGTTTCCTCTGATGTTCTCCGGGACCTTTAATGAGTTTCTGCAGTGATTCTTCCTGGGCAGTCCCTGGTCAGTCTTGGCTCAGCAGCTGGCTCCCTCACAGATGCAGGGCTCTGCATTCTTCCCTGTTCACTTTCAATAAATTCCTGCTGGTCCAGGTTGGGTCCCCGAAACATAACCAGTTATGAACTGAGGTTGTGCAGTCTCAATAACACCACTGTCTGGTCTAAGTTTCTTATCACATTTATATACCACTCATAGATTCCTGGCGAAGTTCTTAGCAATCTGAACTTTATCCATCAGAAAACAAGCTTTAAGTCATTAATATTTCTCCTATTGTAATGTAAAGCTGTGCCGCTGTGTTTTCAGAAGCAAGGATATCCTAGAAGCAAGGAGAGCAGCTTGGTACCAGGAATTTGCTAGTATAATCCAGAAAAGCTAGTTGTATAATACGAAAAGGAAAATCTGGCCAACCTTTAAGAATAACAACACAAAAGCTTCACAAACACGTTTAAGCAGTTCAAGTAAGACAGATCTGACAAGTGTCTTCTAAGAGCCAAGAAAAACCTTTCCCAGCAGGAGTGCAGGAAATCTGCTTTAATCCTGAGGGTTTCATGCAAGAGTGGGAAAAAGCAAGATGCTGCACAGTGATGCATGTCCCATTCAGACCCCTTGTCCATGCATCACTTTGTGCAGACATCCTCTCCGACTCTATCCTTCCTCAGATTGTTTTACTTATTTCTGCTATTCTGACTAAGTACATAACTCTCTATTTCATATGCTGTAGTCGGGACTCTGAAATGTATGGCCTCATAAACTTTGCTTTTGAACTTCCTTGTTTGAGCAAGGAAAAATGGGTTCTTTTAAGTAGGTCACTGAATTTCTTTACAACACTACTTCTTTGACAAACACTTGTTATTTTTCTTTTTCAAAGGGAAAACATATGATTTCAGATTTGGCTGACATGTTTTTATTTTCCAATAGAGTTTCCTGTTCTATGGCTTGCGTAGTTGAATATTATTATAAATTGAACTCCTAGATCTTTCACTGTGCTGACATGCCTCTTCTATATCATTACCTTCTTCTTCCGCCTCAGTTTATTGGGATTGTTTTTTCACCTAGAAATTCCAGTATTTCACAACAACCTTCCCAACTTTCTTTTCACTGTCCTTTCTTCTATGACCTCCTCTTCCTGTGTTTTTTATACCAGTGCCCTACACACTCAGCTTCTCTCTTTTTCCTACTGCCAGGTTCCCCTGGTCTCTTACTTCACACCGATACGTTCACAGTTTCTGAGTGAATTAAACCCATTTGAACAATGTACAGGATAGGTCCAGATCCTTCCTGTTTTATCAGAGAACACGTACAATTAAGCCTGTGGAATCTTCCCATAAATTAACACCTGTTTTGTCTTCAACAAACATTATGACCACGTTCACATTTGTATGTTTTAAAACAACCATATTGTATTACACTGGGAAGAACAACAGAGTCAAGAGAATAGCTCAGGTTTACAAGCACTTTACATTCAGACTATTAAGTGAAGAGCTGTCAAACACTGGAAAAGGTAGGAAAAAAGTTTCTGGAAGCCAAAGTTTGAAAGCTTTAGTTACATTCTACACACAAACCTAATCAGCTAAGAGGATGGTCTGTTGCTCAAGGAGCTTTATCACTTTGGTCAACTTAGGCTTTGGGTAAAGTTGTTAACTGTTAGAATTGGGCAGCACTGAGCAACCTTTACTGATGCTCACAACAAAAAGAATGAAAAGACAGAATCAGTTGGAAAGACAAAAAAAATGAATATGAAAAAAATAAAAAAGGAGAGGGAGTACTTTGGAAACACTTCATTTAGGATTTTGGCTGTATTGTGGTCTCTTTTTAAACAATTTGTAGCCACATGAAAACAGAATTTCTGATCAAATACAACTTTTTGCATCACCATGTGTATTATGACATTAAGTTGGACAGAAGTGTGCGTGTGTTTGTGTGTGTGTGTGATTCCTGAACCATTTTCATCACTCTGGGGAACAGCAAACACTCCAATGCTAGTCATTTTTCAGCAGGAGGAAGATATCACAGTGTCATCTGAAATGGCTGTCTAGAACTCACATTTTGTAAAGTTATGAGACTTTTCACATTGAATTTTCTCCTTCAGAAATCACACACATCTCTTTGCATTTGTTCCATATCATTTAACTGAGAACAGCTTTTTTATTGTATTCTCCAAGATGATGAATTCATGCCAAGAAAACTAACGATTCAACCTGTCAACAGATTTCATTGACTTTTGGTCAGAAGACCCTCGCTACAGAGAAAGCTAAACTCACCCATGTCTTAGCTATAAATAAAGGGTATCTGGTAGATCTCAGCCTGTTAAATTCAAACATTCATTTACTAAAAACAATTTCCAATACTGTACACATTTCTGGCTTAATTGGTAACTCAAATATTTTTTTGTTATCTAATGAAATTATACTTAAATACCAGGAAGTAAAATAGATTCACTGGATTTCTAAATTAGAATAATATTTTAGACTCTCATTCAGAACTACCCCTAATAAGCTTTTAATTACTGTTACATTCTTGAGTGGTGAAGCAGCAATTCCCCAAGTCTTTGCCTGCAAGTCCACATTACATTATGAATTTTACTGTAAGATTTGTGTTTGCTTTGCTGCTTTGGATTTGGTGAATACACTAAGCAATTCAGAAAGGGAGCATTCTCACTGCAACCAACAACCTGCTCAGACTTGACAAGGAACATGGGATTATGACCAGCTTATGCCACGGAGAATGACACTGACAACTGACAAAATTTGGATTATATGTTTGCCAGCAAAATCAATTGCGTTAACTGACTTCCCCACATAAAGTGGGCAAATACTTCTACACACGGTGGAGGTTTTGCTGAAGTTAAGATTCAGCTACTGAATGCTCTCATTCTAAGAGGGGAAATCTTCTACTTGTTAGCAAACTTAGCTCTCAGCTTTAGCAGCCCCTGTAGAGCTAGAACCATTTTACTTGTTAATATGAAACACATATAAATGTGCTGACTGGAGCAGAACAGACTGCAAGATAAGAAATCCAGCTGGTCAGATGCCCTTCTACTTTAAATGTATATTTTCTTCTGCGTCTACATACTATATAACACAGATGTGGTTTCCACACCAAGTGCCTCCCTGCATATAAGGAATGGGTGAGAACATCATCCATTCCTAAGTAACTGAGGCCATTTTTTTTTAAATAATGAGGATGTCTGCTTGGTAAAGCAATTGTTTTCCCTTGCTTTGGACAAAACCTCAGTTTGCACGTGTTCACTAACATCTGAGAGTTAGCCAAATCTTCACAAGATTCTCTCTGCCTTGAAAACACTCCCATCACTCCAGCTGTCCCCTCTGAAGTGTGGACAGCACACATGCTGTCCCCAAAGAATGGCTGAATAGGCCTCTTTCAAGGGCAACAAGGGACACTCAGTAACAGATCTTGGTAGCATATGCACACAGATGCTTAGTAGCTAATCAGGAGCACCAAGAACAAAACAGAAGAAGGAAGAGCTACTCACACAGGGAGTCCTACACAGCAACGTGACTCCCTTTACATCAGTCTTTGCCTTCCCAATACAGAACAAATAAAAGCCAGAAAGAGACTTCCTAAGCAGTGCTAGAATAGCCCCTGCATGGACATGTGCCTATCAACCCAGGTGGATATTTAAAGTAACTTCTGAAGAACTTAATTTTTATCAAAAGAAAATGACAGGACTAAAGACCCAACTACGGATAACTCAGATGCCATGTTTGGAGTGGGACATGCATCAGATCATCTGAGTTACCATGAGATGTTTCAGCTTTGACTAATGCCAATTTCTGACAGGCAGAAATCTTCCAAAATATGAGATTATCTGCAGGGAACTATTCTGACAAAACGTCCACTCTAGTTTTTGCATGCTTTAAGAAAAGTTATCTCACTTAGCATTTTGTTTGATATTAGAATAACTTCAGACTGCCTTACTATTCAAATAAATGTCTAATCCTTTGTTGGATCCTGTTAAGCTTCTTATTACTACAAGGATAACTTGCAGCAGTAAATCCATCAAGCTCATTTTCTTGTCTTGGGAAATGTTTTCCCTCATCAAGCATCAGTTTGAGAGATTTTAATTCTAGTGATGTACTTCTACTCTGATATCACAGGCAAGGAGTCAGTCTACGTATTACATTAGTATGGTTAGGAGTTACCAACAGCCATCCGAGCACAACTGTTCACGTGCACATTCATCTCCCACCACATGACACAATTTAAAGTAATCCTCTTTAATCACTAGCAAATCTAAGTTTATCTTAACATACACTTAGCTTTACTTTATATTTGTACTACAACCAAGCTGATGCATGGTAACCATTTAAACAGCTGCAACTGTATCTGTAGCATCTGAGAAAATTGCTTCCCAGAGCCTCTGAGAATGAATTTGGGGTACTCATTCTTAAGTATTCATCCATGCTCTCTGATAAGACACAGCATTTTTACCCTTATTTTAAGGTGCTGTTAAGGCACAACCTTAGGCATCGGCTATTATATACAGATCTAGTGAGAACCATCATCTGGGCCATAAGCACAGCAAATGAAAAGTAACCTGAATTTGTGGAGATGTGTAGTGCTGCTGTGAGCATCTGAGAAATGTCTATGAGGCCTTTGAAGACATGCATTTCTAGTTTATACACTCTTCCTGTAATCTTGTCATTCTGTCAATTTCAGAGTTACCCAGAATCAAAGAACAGTGTGGGTGGAGGGGACCTTTAAGACGACTCAGTTCCAAATCCCTGCTATAGTCAGGGATACCTCCCTCTACACCAAGCTGCTCAAAGCCCCATCCAACCTGGCCTTGAACATGTTCAGGGAGTGGGCATCCTCAACCTCACTGGGCAATCAGTTCCAGTGCCTCACCACCTTCACAGTAAAAAATTTCTTCCTAATATCTAGTGTAAATCTACCCTCTTCCAGTTTAAAACCATTTCCCCTTGTCCTTTTGCTACATGCCCTTATAAACAGTCCCTCCCCAGCTTTTCTGTGGGCCCCCTTCAGGTACTGGAAGGTTGCTATGAGGTCTCCTTGGAGCCTTCTCTTCTTTAGGCTGAAGAGCCCCAGAAGCGGATACTGCAGATAGTTCATCTTCTCTAAGCAATGCTCCTGATAAAACATGATCAGATAGCAAAACAATTCAGGAGTCTTTGGCCTCCTACAAATCTCAAGAAGGCTCCTGAGCCAAGATAAGTGTTTGGCGGAACCAAAGATAAAGCTCAAAGGTGTGAATGAAGACACCAAGTAGGAAGAAAGTAAGTAAAACCCAGCCACACGTCTCTCGGGCTGATCCAGAGCACATCTTAGAAAGGTTGCACAGATGGTTAGAATCATTTTAGAAGTACATTTAATTTTTTTGGCTTCATCAAATTTCTATATATAATCTCAAAAACCAAACAGGTTTAGTTATTAAGAGCAAGGCTCTTAATGGGCTCAGCCATGTGAATAATCTTGATTTGAGCTCCATTCTGTGCCTTATGCTTGATTTTATTTAACTACTGATTTCTTAGCCTCAGCAATTCCAGAAAAAGCATGTTTTACCATTCACCAGAGTACACCAAATGTTTTAGATGTATTTTTCCTGACACTTTGAGGCACACACTAACAGCACCTGATAAAAGATCTCACTGATCTTCATTCGACTTAATACCACCCTTTCTTCTCCCACCCCTCTGCTACTCACTTGGAAACAAATCTGTGTGGTCCCCTAGTTTCATTTCTTGTGCATAGTGAGATGCACATAAATATTTCAGCTGTTAGAATGGGTCAAGGTAAGAAATAAAGATTGTGAAATATGTGCTCATAAAATCTGCTCACCACTGGCTTCTGCTAAGCATACAGCAACCCTCCTCTCTCTCCCTTCTTCAGAACAGAAAATTGAATAGAAATGGGCATGTGGTAGGTTTTGCCCAAGCATAACCAATAGAGTAGGATTGTTCTCATGGGTCTCTGGCATTAAGTCCCATTGCCTCTGTGGAAGCTTGGGCATGCTTTAAATTCCACTCATGGACATTTTAATGGGATGCACTGTGATGACCTACTTGCTATCCTCTGCAGAGGAACAACTCCCCATGGAGTACTACATTTGCCAAAATCTGTTTTGATGCTACTCCTTCACACTGGAGACATGTTTTGGCACTGATTATGAGTGCTGAAACTGTAAACTCGTTGTGGTGTAATAACAGGCGTGCAAGATGTGTACCTACCTAACAAAAGAAGTTTTCCAAAGCTAGGGTTGGTTCCAAAAGCAATAGGGACCCGAAGAGTCAGTAACAATCCTCTAAGCGGCAAAGATTTTTCTCCTCTAGCCTTCACTCACTGAAAGTCATAAAGCACTTACAGCAGCCAAAAATAAAGTGAAATTTTTGCTTCAGAAAACTAACAACCATGAAATTCAGAAAAAAAGCTCTGAGCTTTAACTACTATTTGCATATTGAGAATGGAGAACTTACAGAACTTCCTGTGCCTATAATCACAGAATTACAGGGGTTGGAAGGAATCTCTAGAGATCATCAAGTCCAACCCCCCTGCCAAAGAAGCTCCCTAGAGTTGGTGTGTATTACTGACAAATTTCACTTCATGGGTCTTCCATTTTGCCTGATTTATCATTGATTTTATGAGACATTTGTACATCATAAACATTACAGTGGTTTCAAGTGCCTACACTATCAGTGTTCCTGAAAAAAAAAAAGTTTTATTTATGTCTTCACTGAGCAAGGGGGGGAAAAGTTTGAAATTGCATGATTGTTTTTATTAAATGTGACATATAAAAACAAAGAAGTGTGAGCATCCCTGTAACTCCTTTCTGATGCCATGACACCGCACCATTTAAAATGTTGATAAATTTGTTATGATATAATCAGAGTGACTGGGAAATTAACCAGCAGCGTGTTGAAATCTGAGCTAGAGCACAAACAACAAAGTAATTTAAGGTGACAAAAATGTCAGGTGAGTGAATCTCATTTGACAACCTTACCAGCTTTCAATACCTTATTATATGTGCTTCAGGGAATAACACAAATAACAACTGCAAAAGAAGATGGGAATTTTTGTAACTTTTTTTTTTT
Source organism: Cyrtonyx montezumae (assembly GCF_038088225.1). NCBI lineage: Eukaryota > Metazoa > Chordata > Aves > Galliformes > Odontophoridae > Cyrtonyx > Cyrtonyx montezumae. The sequence continues at coordinate 25,932,561 of NW_027071936.1, read as the reverse complement.
TAAGACTTATTAATGTCATTGCTAGTCATTATGCTTAGGAATTTTTAAAGGTTAAGCTTAAGTAGCAATTTGCATGAACTTAAATAAAGCCCATTAGCAAGGAGAGATACAAACTTGCTAAAACAAGAAAAGGTTGACAGAGTAAGGAAGCTGAAGAGTTGCTGAGGGCTTAGATAAACAGAATTCAGAACTCAAAAATGGAAATGTTTTCTGACCCAAAGCATACACAATCAATAGGAATAACAGAAGAAATCCTTCAAGCCAAGCGCCTGGAGGAATTCAAAATTCATGTCACTGCTAAGAACCTTCAGAATTATCATCATAGAGTAAGAAAAACTGAAAGAGGTTAATTGCCATACTTGGACCTAATTTCTAGCTCTAAATAAGCAATTTGGAAGACAGATTACCACAGGAGAGTCTTACATGTTTCTCATGTGTTGAGTAGATTGTGGGCTATGTTGGAACTTGACTCTGATTTTTTTCTTCAATTACAGTGTTGCAAGACACTTTTTAAGCACTACTCCTGTGAAAGCAAGCTGGGTACAGGGACTGTTAAAATACTGGAACGTTTGTTGATGGTACAAGCTAATAGCAGTGCAAGCTTCAGAGCCATCTAAGTCATTGCTTACAAAATGAATTCATACAAATTATGCCAAGGAACAGGTGAGTGAAGTGATTGGAGTTATTATGCATTTAACACATTGTAAACAGCTTACATTGCAGGAAAACAGAACAAAACAGCATCTGTCTCAAGCTTTCCCAGGGTGGGCAGTTTGGACTAATAAGAGCCAGTAACTCCAGGAAAAAAAACACAAGTGATTAAAAAAGTCAACAAGGAAGGTGGAAAACAAAACAAAACCGTATACTGCAGAAATATTAAGTTTTCAAATAGCAATGATTTGAAGTTCACAGTACTGACTGTTCAAAGAATAGAGCTTGGGAGAGGTAAAGGTCACCATACTCCTTCCCTGAAGCACTGATGCTATATGCTGAAAGTGGATGTGGCCCCGCAGATCACACCTTCTGCTCTGTAGCACATTACTCTGCAAACTACATCTGTTTGCCATTGGTTTCTGCACTCTGAATTTTCTGTTTGACTTGATGAAGCTTAGTACGTTCAGCTCTGATTTAAGAGACAAGCGTTAATGCTGCAGGACTTATTTCACTAGTTCTCTTTCTTCTACTTGGGACAACAGTTCTTCGTTACTAGAATGCCTAGGTAGCATAACGTTATTCAGATCAGAGTTGCTGTTACAAGTTACTCTTGAAACAGCTCCAAAGGTGTCAGGAGAGTATTTGTGTGGTATGATCCTATGGATCAGTGTGACATTCCTATCCATTACCATGAAAGGCCATACAGGATACTAACAGTAAGATCCCAGCTTATCTTTTAACCAACAGTAACTCTGCAAAGGACTCTGGAAGGACAGGGAATAGATTGTCAAGCATGGGAGGAATAAGTGGGCAAACTGAGTGGAGGAAATACTTCCAGCACATTGGCATCATGTGTATGTATGTAGACAAGGAGACTGAATTCTACCTGAAGGTACTAGGTAGGACTTTTGCAGGGAAAATATAGGTCCAAGAGCACAGGAACATTTCTTTGGGTTCTAGGTACTCATGAGAACATGGAGATATATAGATGAGGTTGCTCTGCCATACTTTGACTATATTATACAGATGTGAACTGATTCCACATATCACACACAGCATAGAAATAATTATTTGATAGAACAGATATTGGTCTTGTAACAAAGTTGCCCTAACAAGTTTTCCACAAACCCAGTTTCCCATGACAGAAGCAGTTGCTTTACCCTTATTTACTGATGTTCCACACTTTACCATTGAATGGTTTGATAAAAGATATGACTGTATATGCATTTGCACATGCTACATGATTCCAGAGAATAAAAGTATCCTCTAGTCATTCAGAATCAGACTGCTAAAATATTTGCCTGACTCCATTGGCCTGGCAGAGTTCATCCTGTCAAACTGTTAAAGAATATCTTCAGTGCTCTAATACACTTATTGAGAAAGCATGGAAGAAAGAAAATCATGATCTCCAGGTACACAGAAAACTAGAGACCTTGGCTCGCAACTGTGATTTGAAAGACATTTCAATCCCCATGCATTTGAGATATTCAAATATTTAAAATTCTTCCAATTACTTCAGTTGTTTTGACTACATTACAGACTTCCAGCTGCTGGGCTCCAGCTGGGGCACTTTACCTGAGATTAAGAGAATCACACAGCTCCTGATTTCAGCTTTGATAAGTAGCTGTCACTGTGGCTATTCTGTAAGCAAGGTAAGTCTCTCTGTGGCCACAGTGATATAGAAAACAAAAAAACAAGCCCTCTCTGGTTAGCAGATACGTTACTAAATTCCCTAGATTTCTGTGCTGAAAAGCTGCAGAGGGCAGAAGTGAACCCACAAAATCCAGTGGGTTACCAAGCTATTTTTGCATACTGAGATTGGTTCTGTCCCTGGACAACAGCAGTAGTTTTGTTTTTCTTCTCCCAGACTTGTCATTTGATTTACGCAGAGAGTACAAACCTGGGAACAGAGCACTGTGGGTCAATGAGAGACTGAAAACAACAACAAAAAGTACATGGGAAAGAAGAATATACAAAGAAATCCTCCATCTCCTTTACACTTAATGTTCCTGTTAGGGAGGCAATAACGTGCTGGTATGGCCCTAGATGTCCCTCAAGGACATTATATCTGTCCTTCAAGAAACAGAAAAAAAGCCTATTTACTTAAAATTATAACCAGTAAGAAATTCCACCAGTGGGAACGTATCTCCACTCTGTAAGATTTCTTGGATTTTCCTTAGCAGCAGCTGGTTCAGGACTCCAGCAGAATCCTACACTTATTCCAGGTCTGAGCTGTGCTATCACTTCCAGTCAGCACATCTGTCTTCAAACAAGAAGTGTGAAGATGTGCATTCCTCCAAGCAAAGAACAAAGGCACCCTGCTGTATCCAGAGCAGGCAGCAGAATGGGTTGATCTTTCAGGTTGATTATTAAGAGAAAAGTTCTCCTTCAAAAATGTGCTGAGGCACTTAGAACAGGCTGCCTGAGTACGTGGTGGAGTCACCATACCTAGAGGTGTTCATAAACCACAGAGATGCAGCACTAAGGGACACGGTTAATAGGTATAGTGAGGATAGACCAATGGTTGGACCTGGTGGATCTTAGCACCCTTTTCCAACCTCAATGGTTCTATGATATTCCTGCACTGTGCCTCTCAGGACAACATCAGCAAGAGAAAGCAGCAGCATTTTCACTCAACAGAACCCAGAGATACATGTTCTGCTTGGCTGCTCTTGCTGCCATCAGTGCACATTGTGAATATTGTTACTCACTACTCCCACTGAACCCTACAGCCACAGCTACAAATGTTATTATTGGCCATAAAATTATCCAGCACGTCTTTCAATCTGGTGGTAACATTTGACTTTCCGACCTGCTTGTGGTAATGAATTCAATGGGCTGCCTTGACACCACATGGAGAAGTACCTCCTCTAATTTGTTTTAAATGCACTGGCCATTAACTTCATTCAGTGACCCATTTATTCTCTTCTAATATGAAAGAGCAACTTTAATGACATACTTCTTGATTGAAATATGTTTGTTAAATCTCCTCTATCTATCTGCTGTCACTGCTAGATACTGTTTTAGTCAGTCTTCAGGAATGGAAAAGTAAGAGGTAGAGAGAGTAGATCATATAACACCCCAAGTTAGATGACACCCAAGGGATTATTGAGTCCAACTCCTAACTCCACACAGGACCACCTGTGGTCAGACAAGTGCAGATCAGGACAGCACGTGAAGTATGAGAACACATGAGCAATACAAAAACAGGGTAGTTATCATAACAGCTACTGCCCCCATGCTGCCCCAAATACTGGAGAGAAGAAAACAATGCAATCTGTTCTCTGATCTTCTTATCGCTAAAAAAAAAAAGCTGTAAACTCTGTATTTCCTTGAAAATGCCCTCCTCAGAGATTGCTATTGTTGCTTCCATTTTAGACACAGAAGGTGGACCAGAGAGTGGAGAAACTGGGCTTATTCAGATTGCAATAGAAAAGACAGTTTCATTTTTGGAGGTTGAAGAGTATTTCTAGCATACAGAGGCCCCGCATTCAGACCCTTTGCACCATCAGCAGGTTGTTTGGATTCAAGTTAAAGCAGCTTTGCAAAGCCCTGCAGATCAGCTCAGCATGCAAGGCTGACACATCTGATGCTCCAAACAGCTTGGCTGCTCTTGGTTTGGTGTGCTGCTATTCTGGAAGTGTACACAACATAACATGATTTATAGAGTGGAAAGGAAAGGGTTTTGCAGCTATATCCATCATCTGTCTATGCAGTGACTCACTGAAAGTATATCAGGGTCTAAATCAGGAGGGGGACCAGGCTGTGGCTGGCAACAAAAAAGGTAAAACCACCCTGAGCTAAGTGAATTGCTTGCCCTTTAAATGACCGAAATCTGCTGGTAGAAGACAGAGACCAAGTCCAGACGAAAACCTACCCCTCTCCATCACATCACAGAAGGACATACACAGCAGCAAAGGAAGTGTCAAAGCGAATAAAGATCAGAGAGAGCAGGACTGTCAACTGTTCTGTTACCACCCAAAGTTCTTCTACCATTTTAAAGCCTCTCCTGGAAGCACATTATGATTTAACAAAAATATAAGCTTACAAAAATCATGAAGAAAATTAAAAGCATACCAGTGTACACAGGCAGAGGTGGCTTACTGGGGACCTATGTCTTGTTTTTGAAGTTTGTCTTAGGTTTGGTCTTTAATTTTTTGAGGTCCAAGTCACAAAGCTGCATATTCATTGTTCGGTGATCATATAAGGACTGGGAAAAAATAAATAATAATTGAAAAAAAATATATAGATAGCTTCTGGGAAAACCAAGGAAGGGTAGACTAGACTTCAAAGGTGTCTTTTGACATTTCTTGCAGGAAGTAAATATTTAACTGCTGACTGCAGCTGGAGACTGCAAAGTCACATGGATATTTACAAAGTTTCTGTACTTACCCACAGTAACCAATGCAGCTGTCAGCCCCAGTTGTGCTTGGACGCGTCACTTGCCAAAATGTTCATGAAGTACTTTGATAATTGGCCTGTGAACATATGGATCTAAGAATATGCCTACCAGCTCATTCCTAATTAGAAATGACAAGCAACCAGTCTGGGAGCAGGAGTTGTACCAATGACAGACAGATGAGCCTGACCTTTGGGCTGACCATTTAACATCTTTTTTCTGGGCCAGCCTCATTTGCCCTCTTCCAGATCACAGTGAAATAAGTACTGTGATTCACTAGAGGAAGGACAACAGGCCTGACTATCACATGCTGTTTGCTCAGAAATGCGACAAGCACAGGGCAATAAGGACTCTCAGAATATGTGGGCTTGGAGAGCCTGGAAGATGCGCCCAGTCATGTAGCAAATGAATAATTCCTTGGGGTCTGCTGAGCATCTGCTCTGCTTACCCTCCCACTACCATGCAGCCCTGCAGCAAAGGGGCGGATTTCACTGCTGTAGAGTGCTGGAGGAAAACATAATCAAAAAGTGATACCTTTCCTGTTAAATTCACCAGCTACACCTGCACAACCAAACCATGTTACATGTTTCCCCAGGAGTTTGCATCAAACCTTGGATTTCTATCATAGTCGCTCATTTGGCCGAAATTCACCTTCTGTGGGATTTAGTAGATCTCACTGCTCTTCTGTCTTCAAATCTGGACGTAGTACTTTCCTGAAGCATTGCTTCAGTGCAGAATGAAAATCTATGACCTAGGCCCTGGTGGAGGTGTAAGCTTTTATAGTTACTGTCCAAAGCTATGGATGAAAATCTGAGCAATATGCAAGCTCTTTACTCATACCACTCAAACCAAGCATCTTTACATCACAGAGCAACGGGCTGCAGACTGTCCTAACCAGGAAACCAGCATTCCAGGGTAGCATGGTCATCCCCGCACAAGGAGGATACAAGAAAGAATTTAGGAGCCACAGAGACTGGAGAGGAAGAAGGTTGTTCACTGTTCAAAAATCTCACTATTCACGCAAGCTTCGCCCCTAGGCTGAAGTATGTTTGTTTCAGCCCCTGCCCACTGGATTTTTGTTATTTGCCTTTCTCTGTAACTGGTTGTAGAAAGACTCCTTTCACATCATTAGGAAAAGCCTGCTTCAGTGTTTGAAGGGAGAATAATGTACAGAATGATTAAAGCTTTTTTTTTTCCCATTTACCTTTTATTGTCCAGATTGTTCAGCCAATAGGAACTGGACTTCAAAAAGTAATTTGACATTTAAGAATATCTTAATTTATTGAAAGAAAGGAAATTAAGGAATACAATTGAGTCTAGATTCATCTTTCTTAATTCCACCCTTCCATGGATAATTTTATGGCATCTTTAGTTTCTGTATACATTATTACAGTAAGGATGGGTAAATCACTGGCACAAGTTGCCTAAAGATGTGGTTGATACCTTGTCCCTGGAGACATTCAGGGCAAGGCCAGATCAGATCAGGCTAGAAAGCCAGGCTAGAACTAAGTTCCATAAAACGTCACATTCAAGCACTTTTACAGAAGAAGGACCAAGATTTTTTGGTCATAACAGAAAAAGCCTGCTTTGGGAAAAAAGAAAAATGTAAAGAGATTTAAAGATTTGAGTAGTAGAGGAAGAAAGCACTTTAAAAGCATTTTTTTCTCTTTGAAAGAAAAGGCAGCTGCTTCTGACACCACATGTTAAGAGCCTATTTATTTATTCATTTATTTTACTTAAACTTCCCTGCATAAAGGGCATTCTCTTGCTTTGTACAAGTAGGCCTCTTCCAAAATGTAGGCATGTGTTGGTGTTTTCTTCCTTTCAGAAAAGGATATCTCAGTCTAATCATTATGATGTTCAGGAGACTGTTACTCTCATGTGAGACATTGCAGATGATTGCTTGACATTAGATCTAAGGATTTACAACCTGGTACTTAGAGCACCTTTGCAATTTGCAGTTGGCTTATGTTCCATATAAAGCACAAACAACAACTGAACACTCATAAAAGCATGTACAAAAAATTCCAACTGAAAAATTGAGAAGACACACAAGAGCTCAGAGAAGTTGCATGTAAATTTTTATAATAAATACTGTTTTCTAGCTTTGGGTGGTAGATGTTAAGGCAGTAACAAACACCTGTGGCCTTAAACAGCTCACCTGGGGCCTCTACCTACACTGCTACCAAGCATTCCTTGAGACCCATTTCAGCTCAGAGCTGTGCATTTAATCCTAAACTGAGATGTATGTGTTCTCATTCTGGGTCTGATTCTGAGCTGTTATATGTTTTGAGGCTTTCTTGGCTTGATCTCAGACCTGAACTTTTAATCACTGTTTGGAAGACCGATTGCCTGCAAAGCCCTGCTGCACTCACTTAGGTCAGGAGCTGCACAGACCTACAGTCCCACAATGTTCACTCCTAATGTGGCCATCCTCAGTAGTCTGTATTATAGAGTAGTCAAGCAGGCCTTGCTGCTCCCTGACAGTAGTTTAGATATCTTGTGTGTCACAATCACAGACAGCTGAGATGCCTTAATTATTCTGTCTCACTAAATCAGAAGTAAAATAAAACTAACTAATATCCTTGTGGTCTCCGAGTGATGACCGGTTAAAACATGTTTCCTAAAATGTATTAAAGATTCACACAAATTTACAGTAAAGTGTTATTACAATAACAAATGGTTACTATTTGATTTACCAGGTTTTATAGCTCTCTTTAAAACTACCAGGAAGTTGTTAGTAAGCTTTATGTCAGAGAACTAATATTTAAAGAATATAAAGTACAGTGTTCAGTAAGTAAATTTCTTTCTACCTACAAATCTGGGTGCATTACAACTTTTCAATGATCTGTGCTTATTTGCATTTCAGGAATAACACACTCGCTCTGCAGATGAAGTGTCCAGAGGAGGGCATATGCTCCAAAAGCATACATCTCCCTTGGGATACTCCATATTTTAGTATCCAGCTCATATCTGCTGCCAACAGCCACTCAACAAGTGCCATTAGCAAGTAACATGCCATTTGTCCACACCGCTACAAGATTTCAATTGATCGTTACATGTTTAATTGGGCTTGCTGTTGCATTCTCATCTCTACACGCATCAATGAATGAGATTAAAAAAAGAAATAAGGTAAGTACATTATTTTACAGTGAGGTCAGCCTTTCTCAAGAGCTGGTTCATAAAGTAATCCTGAAATGTTTGGAAGGGAAAGCAGTAAAAGCTCTCCAAAACTATTTTAATCCAGAAAAGAATCCACCAAAACTGCTATCTCTATTTTCCATGGCTGCTCCCTCTCAGGTTCAGGACAGACTTGCAGCATCTCCAAACAAGAAGAGGTTGAAGTTACAGCAGAAGGGAAACACCTACAGGAAATGAGCTCTGCCTTCCTGATGCTGCCTCCAGTTGGGGTTAGAGCCCACTCCAGCACAAAGAAACACTGCTCCCTGTCACCAATAGACTCCTCTGCCCACCTGAAGTTGTGACACAGTTACTGTTGAAGGGTAACAAATAGAAAACACTTCCAAAAAGGCTTCCAAAGCGTCTGACTTCTTTTTTTCTGGGATTTTTTTTTGTTGGTTTTGTTGTTGTTAGTTTTGTTTTAATTACAAAGGTAGGAGTTAGGTATCAAAACCTAAAAAGACTTTTCATTTTTCAACTGCTGCTCTGCTATTTTCTTCTTACAAATACATGGGCAAGACCAGAACAGTTCCCTGCTGACAGGTTAGGTACCATGCATTTGACTTCTCACTAACCATTGTGACGCTGATTTCTAGGGAAAAAGAAGGTGCTAGCATAAGTGCACAGGCTGCTAGAAAAACCCAGCCAGCACCATCTTATCTCTATGCACAAGACTGAAAGAGAAAATGAGAAAAGAAGAGAAACAAGAAACAGAGAGGACTAGGGCTGCAAGCCACCTAGTTGACTAAAAAGGACAGCCAGCATGAGACTCTGTAGGAAGGTCTTAAGGGTTTGTAAAAGCCTAAGACACTCACCTACTCTTCAGCCTGCTGAGCTTTTGCAGGCTCCTGCTGTTTTTATTTAATAATCTGGAAGGTCCCCGACGCAGTCCATTTGCCCTTGTGATGGTCTTGAGGCTGCAGGATTTCTCCAAATATCCCATGATCTCTGCTGCAGTGTCAGATAAAAATCTAGAGACCACCTGAGTCTGGACAACCCTACAAAGCAGCACGGTTACCAGCAAAGGAGCACCTACCAACCTCAAGCTGCAACAGGATCTATAGAGTCACAGAAGTAGCCTGCTCCTGACCAACCAAGCATTTTTGTAGACATGGCCCATCTGCCTCAATGGCTTTGAATGGCGTCTTTCCCTGCAATTAGTCCCACTCGGTATTGGAAGCCACTAAAGAGTATCTCCTGTGCTAAAACACCTTCCTATTAGGTTAAACAGATGCTAGAAACCTGAACAAGTACTAAAGTAACCAGAGCATCTGCTGATCAAGTCTCCCATTACCCACTTCTATACGAGAATCCACCTGTGGGACCTAGACCCCACATTGCCCCAAGTTGCCCCAAAGAGCAACCCCTTGAAGTAGCAACGCAGTTTGCAGAGAACACAACTGCTTCAGTATCCTATAAGAAGGATTTTAAAAGATAACGTAGTATCCTGTTTTATGGGAATTTGTAACACTTATAAACATTTCATCAGATCATTGGATTGCACCACTGGTGCCATACCAGTCTAAAAACTCTTTGAAACCAATATAGAAGGCCTAAAAAAGTGACACCAACTTAAGCTGATAAATACTGAGGCTGTCAGATAAGCAGGCGCAGGTTTGCACGCAGACAAAAAGTAGGTATTTTTATCTGAACTGATGATCTTACTTGCATGCATGTTTTCTTGGATATGGCATTGTGCAGATACACAAGAAGTTTCTGACTTTCCAGCAGTCCGTTGTCTGATGGTATAACGTGTGTACTCAATGTGGCTTGGGCAAGCCAAAAGGTTGGAAAAAGTAATTATCTTCGGCCACCCACGAATTGTATAATATAGTTAAAGTATATAAGTAACAGAAGTCTTTTTCTCTGTTGTTTTTATATATATACTTTTTTTTTAAAGGACAACAAAAACAAAACTAGCAGGTTGTACATGTATGGTATACACAGTATCACCTTGTCCTGCCCCCAGTGTAGTTCAGCAAGGTACAACACTCATCTCTTCAGATATCTGATTTGTTTTTGTCTGTTTAAAAGTCCCAGAATTCATGCAAATGCAGACAATCCCTTCAGACATGTCTTATTGGTTGTAAACGCAGTTTGAGACAAAGTCAAGCAAAGAATAAGGTGGGTAAGGCATCACTAAGACAGTTTCACACCAAAAAAAATTATCCATCTGTTTCTTCTCCATGGCTTTCAGCACAAAGTTGCACCTCATAAAGCAGCTCTTCCAAATTGTGCTCATTATCACACTATGCAAAGACCCAGACTGTGTTGTCAGGATGGTATTTATGACACATGCTTATGTAGATCCCAATTAGCATTCTGCACAATGAAAAGGATGGCACCATCTTGTCTCTTCTTCTGTCTGGATACTTAGTTTAATATCACAGCCTGGTTTGATACAAGACTTGATGACATTACAGCTGAGTGAGGTTTATGACCAGACACAGCAACTAAACTTGAAATAAATCCTTCTCTGGGAACAAAATCTCCACTGATATTAAAAATTGTAGGTGCCTGTGCCTTTTCTTTCAGCAGTCTCAGAAGTTAGCTTTGTCAGCCACAACACATTGAGCATGCTAGCACTGTCAACATTTACTTCCTGGAAACAGGCGTTTGTCTTAGAATTGTGGAATCATTTAGTTTGAAAAAAGCCTTTAAGTTCACCAAGTCTAAAAATCAGCCTGACTTACTAAGTCCTATCATGAAACCTTGTCCATTAGTTCACGTATCTTTTAATTACCTCCACTGACAGAGATTCCATCACTTCTCCCTGAGCAACCCATTCCACTTCACTGTATTAACAAAATCTTAAACAACAGCTTAAACACTAAGAGCAAAATTAGGCTATGGAATCAAGGCTAAAATATTTCCACAACATAAACTCCTAACATATACAAATAATGAGATTGTTAATCGGTTCTACTTCCATTGCTATCAAAAAAATTCAAAGATCAAGGGCTACAGCATACATAATAAGTAAAGCCCGGGAAAAGTAAGGCATAGTATACTTGCATATGCAAATTGTAGCTGCTTGAGTTAGCTTGTGTGTTAATCACCTTGTGTGCTAAAACTAAACTCGGAGCGCATCTTTAGTCTCACAGTGCTTAGCATTCAATGGCCTTCAACACAGAGCAAACCCTCTGCACTGCCGCAGAGCTGCGCTGAGATGCTGGTTAGAGTCTCCTGTGCCTGGGACACTTCTTCATTCTTTTATGAAGAATACTGCTGCACTAATCAAATCAAGTCAAATCTTGGTTTGGACAACATCTAACCACCCACACACACTGTTCTCTGCTACCCACTTCCACCCAGTAAACCCCATACCATCTCTACTATTTTCATCAAAACTGACTTGAAAATTCTGTTTGACTTAGAAAGCATGCAGCTTAAAATAAGAATTGTCAACATTAAGACTTTTGCAGACAAATCTAAGAAACTCAAGTACAAAAATCACAACTCATGTACAATTATAATAATTCCTAGGCAGCCTTTCAGTTTCTGTGATGTGACTCTTTCAGCCAACTTGACTCCTCTGTAAGGCTCTGCTAAGGAACACGCTGAGGATCTAAATGCCTTTTGCAATTCCCTGCACAGAGGCCCAAACTGAGATCAACTCCTAGCTAAAATACAGACATTATTAGAGGCAGGAATCAAAATTGGACTTTTCATGGACATTTGATCTGTTTTATTGGTGGGGAAGCAAATATCACTTATGTCCTTCAATGGAGTAAGGTGATTCCTCTTGGCATCTTTATTTCTCTGAACTTGCTGAGTTAGCAGTGTGACTTAATGAGGATTAAGCCATCCAACAATAGCTAGAGAAGTGACAGTGCAGTATCTTTCACATTAAGCTCAATATATTATCTTCTATCCGGAGGTGAGGAAGCATACAATCTTTACAAGCAACTTCAGAGTTACTCTATGAATGCAGCATCCTATTAACAGTGATGCACCACTGGGGCAGAGAGGGTGAGGTTGGGTAAGTAGTATACTTTATCATTCTGCTTTTAGGCTGCACCTAAGGACAGAAAACTAATTGGGGAGACATCTTCCTGGACTGTAAAATATTAAGCAGGAGCCCTAAAACACAGCATAAATACAAAAATATATATTGTTTACAGAGACAATCTCCAGTGATTGTCTCTTTCCCTGCGGCTCTTTCCCCTAAATATTGACCAACAGATTATACCATTGCAGTTCTGCTGCAGGGAGAAAGGCGGGGGGGGGGGAGGGAACAGATGAGCTGTTGCAAATAGTGTCCAAACACAAAGTAATCTCTCTCCCTTCCTTTCTGTGAATCTAGCCAAATATGTCAATTTGCTTTTCTTAATTGCTTTTTGTTTATTTCCCAAAACGCTTCTCCTTGTGAGAGCTGCTGACACTCTGCTTTCATTTTTTGGAGGCTGCCTACTTTCTCAGTTTTAACCCCTTCACACTACACCTCTTGGCAGCCTGCAGCAGCAGATGGCAACATGAGCTTCCATAGCTCTAACAGATAGAAGGGCCTGCTCACTGCTGCTCCTACCCCACTGAGACAGGTCAGGGTGTGACCAATACCCCCCCACACCCAACCTCCAGGAATGTGGTTAGCATAACCAATGCTACATTAGAAGGCAAGCAGCCATAACATGAAAGCAAGATGATGGTTTCATGTTATGGTACCTTGCCAGTACCAGGGTGTAGGGGCACCCATTAACAGGCACAATTCCAGCTAGCATTGTAATTAAGCCCATCAGCATTATCAGAGTTCAGGTGCTAGGTTGCCAGAATACAATGACACCTCTTACAGTGCAAGGAAACATAACAATACATTAAATATTGTCCATAAGAATCAAACAGCAAGTTCTGGGACCTAAATTAGAACCATTGCTGGATGATACCTTCCACAATCTCTGCAATCATGGACACCTCCACTGCAATTACTTACTCTGAGAACTGAGTGACTAACACTGTTTTCTGTACAGTCAGAGTCTATCTTATTATTCCCTCACATGCTGACTATCAGGATTAAGAATTTGACCCAATGTGCAGAGAATCCAGACAATTTAAGAGTCTGTAACCATCACATAACCATAGAATGGCTTGAGTCAGAAGGGCACCCAAGGATCACCAAATTCCAAGCCCCCTGCCACAGGCAGGGCCACCAACCCCTAGATATGGTATTAGACCAGGTTGCCCAGGATCCCATCCAACCTGGTCTTGAACACCTCCAGGGATAGAGCATCCCCAGCCTCCCCAGGCAGCCTGTGCCAGCACCTCACCACTCTCTCTGTGAAGAACTTGCCCCTGAAATCCAATCTAAACCTTCCCCCCCTTGAGCTTAAAACCATTCCCCTTTGTCCTATCACTATCTACTAATAACAAATAGTGATTAAGGGCTTGATCTGTGCAGATGTAAGCACCTAAGCGTCATACAGCTCTGTGCATGAGGAAATGAAGTTGGGGGTCCCAAAAATTAATCACAGCTTCCTTTCAGCAAAAGGGTGTCAGCGTCTTTTCCTCACATAGTAAGCAATGGGACACGATACATCCCTGTCGTAATAGTTAAGAGACACACTGACATGGCACTGAGGGATGTGGTTTGGTAGTGGGACTCCGTAGGTCGATGACTTAGTAATCTCAAAGGTCTTTTGCAACTTAAAGTAGTCTACAATAGACACAGCCCTGCACTGCCATGGAAGAAAACCAGGAGCACCTTTATGTCTTTTTCATCCCTGGGAGATGCACAAATAGGGTTAAGAAGGAAACACTCCAATAATCACTACAGCAGTACTGATGCTTGCCTAGACTGCTGCAAAGCTTTGAACTATGCATGGTCTTACCCCCTGCTGACAAACTCTGCTCCCTGTCTACTTAGTGAGAATGTGGAGAGGCAGCTGGTGTCCCTGCCCAACCTGGTTACAAGGGGGTATGGCAGTGCTGGCACAAAGGTACGTGCCAACAATTAGAGAAAGATAAAAGACACTTAAGGAAGACAGTAATTTCATTGCAGTCGTTTTTCTGGCAATATCTGAAGTGTGAGTAAAGAAAACCCAAAGGTTCAGTTTAGCAGTTGTTGATAAGAAGAAGCACTTCTTGTCATTGATGAACCCAAGAGAGAACACAAGGGAATTCTACTGCTGCTTTAAGAACATACTAACTACTTGAGTCCCTGTTAGAGGAGCAAGCTGTGCCTTGCAAAGTGTATCTGGTTAGCTGAGAGCAGAATGTAGTACATAACAAAAAGTCTTTACTTAGTTTTAATGCCTACAAATTAAGCAACAGACAGTATTGTAAGCAGTCCCTCCAGACTGAGTGATATTTACACAAGAAAGAACAAGGACTTCTTCATTAGTTTTACACAGTTTTCATATAATTGATTTTTCATTTTGCTGTAAGCCCTGACGAGGCTTTAGATTAAAATAAAAAGGTATTATTGGCTGCTACTGCTAATTAGCAACATGCAAGCACCTTTAATGGCCTGATTCTTCAAACTCTCAGGCCCACAAATAATGAGACTTTAATGAGACAGTACTCAAAAGTGAAATTAAGGAGAGGTGTTTGGCTTTGCAGAATTGCATCATCGAAAAGCTGAGAGCATCTTTTCATAGGAAAAAAAATAGCTAGATTATTTTACAGCAGTAGTTTCTTTATCCAAAACATTGGCGATACTGTTACTAAAAATAAAACAAAATAAAACCTGCTGTGAATCAATTATGAAAGACCTGTAGTCCAGTAAACTTTACTGTCAAAAATGAGAAGGTTTACAAAAGGTCAGTTCTCAAGCTCAGAGCCTTAGACTTGTTAATTCCCACAACTTTATTTCTTTTGTCATAGTCTTGAGGGCAGGATGGAAATTATTCTGTTCTCAGCTGACTATCTCAGACCAGTGAGATGAACTTCGTGCAGAAAACATCTGTCCCACTGAGTGCAGAGATAATCTTGAGAAACAGGACAATCCAGAGAACAATTTGTCCCATATTACAAGCAGCATATAAATTAGGGGAATTAATCACACTTTGGAAGAACCAGCATCTGTTCCCCTCATGGGGAAGAGGATCTACACAGGACACTTCAAACCAGCTGAAGCTGGAGACATTAATCCCTCTGTAGAGTTTGCATGGATATTAGCCCCCAGAGCAAAGCTTGAGAATTTTCTTTTTTCATTGCAAGAAGAGAAAGAGGTTTCAAAAGGGAAGGCTGCAAAGTATAAAGATAGAGAACACTCCAACTCCCCCTTGTTTCAAGGCCAGTTAGGGAATTTTTCCCCCATGGCAGAATCCTAAGCGCTTGTCAACACTGCAACACACTGTCACATGCCTATTGACAATTTTTCCCACTTTCCACAAAGGCATCTCGATGCAACAAGGGCCAAATGAATCCCTTGTACCAACATGTTACCAGAAGTAAGTTTGGTCTTACACTTTTTCTTGCTAAAAGCATAAGTAGCTCATAACAAATTCCTTTGCTGCTTGTGACCCTTCAGATGTGCTAACAGCTCTACTACGATTTGCTGCTCCAGCCCTGACTAACTAGATGAGCATTGGTATAGGGCAGGAACTGTTTGGATAAGATTACTGTTCTGGCTGGGATTCTGGATGCTATTAGCATACACACCATTACTGAAATACTGTGCAAGATGAGAAACAACAAATTCAATGCAAAACATTAACCTAAATAGCCAGCTTCAGTATGCATCTGAACCACAGGAAAAAAAGATCACTGGCAAGCACAATGCTGTATGGCACATTCTAGCCCATCACTGCTTCAGCTCTAATCCTTGCTGATAGGTGTCCTCCTCTCACCTTGATTTGTAGCAATCAATATTGCATCCATCAGATCCCATTAGCACACCTCCCAGGTTTCTTGTTTCCTGCAGAAAAGCTGTTTTGGTGGTCTACACTTACACGTTTATTCCTTAAGACAATGCCAGACCATCTATAATAATGCTTTATCTCCCATACAGTTTATGGTATTTATTAGTTCCAGCTTTCCAAAGTATCCACCACAGTACAATGTGTTCCATAGATCACTGTGTCATCAACTGCTGATGACAAAGAAGAAAACGCAACCATTTACTGAATAGGTCACAGACAGCATAAGACTCTGCTCTCATCAAACTCTTCCCAGTGCCCTCCTCTGGGCTCTGAGGGACCTTGGGAAGGATATTTATTGGTCCACTGCTAATGGCACATAGACCTAGGTGACCACATTGGACTGGAGAACAAAGATATCAGATAATCCTAATGTCACCTCTGCATTTTTGACAACAAAAGTTCCTGGGAAATGAATCTACAATTCTTTCAAGAAACATCAGGCTCAGGATAGAGTGGGAAACGTACTGGGGGGGGGAGGGGGAAGAGGGAAGAGGTGAGAGGATGAGAAGGGGCGATACTGTACCCCGTTGTAAAAATTTTTGTACACCACCCTTTCAGAGGTGACAGAGGTTACAGTAGGACTCTGATCCATACAAACTTCTGGATAAAAAAAAAAGACTGCTTCATTCCTAGAGAAAGGGAAGTGATACTGGAACACAGCTTCCTCCCCCCCCTCACCCCCCCCCCATTAGCCAGTGTTTAATTTTATTTCTATTTTACAAGATTTAGTCTGACAAACCTAATCAGGCTGTTGGTCTAAGCTCAGCAAATAAAGGCTGAAAACTCTTCAGACTCCTCTCTGTAGGACCTACAGTCAATAAAAGCTTAGCACAAAATTATCTATAAGGCAATAACTACAATGAACGCTAACAAATCAAGAGCCAACAAGTAGCTTAATTCTCATTGTCCATCAAAGATCCACACAGTCACAATCTGATCTGTTAGTTATGTTAAAAGTGTGCTGGTAGGAGGCCATTAGCAGCGGCAGACTTAGAGCCACTTCAATACCATGAGCTGCAGAAACCTAGCTAAGAACATAGCCCTGTGAAGAACCCTAATAGGAGTTAAGTTGTGCATAACATAACACTGAAACAGGCCAACCACAGCAGACTGTTACAGAGAAGGGAGTGAACTACGTTATAAAGGCTGGATAATGAAGCTACTCTAGAAACTGCAAGATTCTCATTCAGCCCAAGATTGCTTGGACTATTGGCCAGAAAGTCAAATTAGTCACCTAATCACCGCTGGCTGTCTCTTTCCACATGTGCAGCTTGTCAAAGGCACTTCAGAGAGTACCAACCTCCAGCACCACATGATGTAAGCAAGCCGTGTTTAGGCATGCAAGCCAACAGTATCTTCTGCTAATGCATGGTCCAGCCACCAGTCTTTCTGGCCTCTCAGAAAAAAAACAAAACTAGATTACCCCTGGAGGACTGAGCTTCTGACATTCTTGGCATCGTCAAACACCAGATCTCCTTTGAATTTTATCTAAGCCAGCATGGACTGGGGGCCTTCTGGAGCCAGATACCATCTGTCAAGCTTATCAGTGTGGTTTAAAATCACAATTAGCAGAGCAGAATGACTCCAGCTGTCAGTTGGAGCACTCCAGTGACAATCAGCCTTGGCTGGTGGCCTCCCATCAGATGGTTTTGCTCAGGAACTCACCAGAAGGAGTTGGTGCTGAATGCTCACAGTTGCTGGGCTTCCTGTCCTAATTTGGAAAGCGTGTCATACACATTTGCTGGGATCCCTGCTCCCTCCACAGTGCTGACATGAAAAGTCAGACCACACATTTGTGGTATGCACCTTTCCAGAGGCCAGTGAGGGAGAGAACCAACCTGCTGCCCTTTCATCGCTAGCAGAAACTTTGTTGCCAGAAGTAGTAGAATGACTAGGTGACCTACTTTTTCACTTGATTTTCATTGTGCATGTCTATTCAACTGTCCTTTTGCCCATCAGACTCTCAGTTCTTTCCCTCTTCAGCCTTTTAGCACTGACAGAGGCTTATGCTTAGCAGTTAACAAAGACTCTACAGCTAGTCTTAAAAACAACAAAAAAAAAAAAAACCCACAGTATCTGAGTGATAGAGAGAGGTTAAAAAGTACTAATGGAAAAGCAGACTGGATACAACCTCTTCTCACTCAAAGCAGCAGTATATGGTTGGCTGCTTAGCAGGTAGCTGCCACTCAGCCAGCCTGCACGTGCAGTGATCTGTCGTTCACACAATGGGCTGCTGCTCTCAAACCAAAAAGCCAGAGGATGTGTGGCAGCACTGAACAAGGCCATGTAAGAGGCAAGAGAAGCAAGGGAATAAAGGAAAGGTGAAGATGTTAAAACATCCTCTGGGAAGAAGATAAAAGGAGAAGGAAAAAAAAAAAGATACACAGAGCAGTGCAGCCTTAGAATTGAGACCCAGGAAAAGTGGTGGCATCTCCACCCTTGGAGTTTTGCAGCACTTCACTGGAAAGGACTTCAGCAACGTTTGAAGATGGTTGTTGGTTTGGAATAGAGGGATTAGACTAGGAATCCCCAAAGGTTACCTCACACGTATTACTGTGACACTTAAGTAGTGTGCGTGCTTCTTTATTCCCTACCCTAATTTTCAGAGCAGATTTTGTTTTGAAGCAGTTTCCTGACACTCCAGATTTTGTCCCTCCTTTTCAAGCAAATTTAACTGAAGAGCTGAAGTTCCAAGAAATGGTGTTCCTTTTAAATCACATTAATAGGCAGTTGAATAAGAGTAAAATCTAAATGAGTGCTTAACACTAAGGTAATCATGAGTTCAGCATTAATATTAGTCATAAAAGAAGTCACAGCAAGAAAAGGGGAGCCCCGGGAAATAAAGGAAATCTTACTGAGAGCTTGCACCCCTTCAGACATGGACCAGTACTCACAGAGCCATGTGAGCCACAGAGCCACACTCCATAGAAATGTCATACACATTGCCTTCAACTGAGCTCCTCCTTATGACTGCTGAGTCAAGACACCATGGTGTGAGCTGCTTCATTCTCTCAGCATAAGGATTAATTCTAATTGCCATTATTAATTTACTCCATGCTCAGTGACTACATAGTGCCTTTTCTCACCCAACAGTAAACTCCTGATTCGGAAGAAAATCAGTCCCTTCATATTTTACAACGGACAAAAGTTGTTTTGAGTACTGTCTCCACAATGTTCTTTTAAATTAGAGACAATACAGATATGCAAATCAAATAGTCCTGAATGCCTACTTTTTTCATACAGATTCTCATTTATTTGCAGAACTTTAAGCTGGGCTTTTATTGCACAGAGATTTCAAGCTGTGCTTGTCACAAGAACACAAGCTCTGCATTTTAAATGTCAACCAGGAATTTTAGCAATCAAATGGGAAAGGGCTGTAGATTAAAACATCGTCACAGTCTGAGAGTAGCAAAGTTTGTCTATTAGGGAAAGGGGAAGAAAAAGAGAAATGGGAGAAAAAAAGTAGTCCTATCTCTGGCTCTGAGAGTCACATTTGAAACTATCTTTCAGAATGTACAAATTCCAGTTGAAGAATACATCTCAATGTTTGAACAAAATGTAGCTCACAGGATACCCCTTTCTCCATTTCAGATCTTTCTCTTCCTTGAATCTCTGGTCAGAGCTGCTTTAGAGTCCAGTCAGCTCCAGAATTGCCACAAGCTGCCATGAAAGGGCACAGCCTTCAGATGGCAAGGACAGCAATGCTGCCAAGAGCACAAAACTCCCACCCTAACTTCAACATTGGCAGCGAAGCAAGGCTCCAATTGACTTCTTAATGGTGTCCATCTGTAATGCTGTGCAGTGACCTTACACGTCCCCAGTCCAGACTGCTGGCTCTGTGTGACTTGTTTGCTCTACCATTTGGGACTGCTGAGCAAGATCTAAAAGGTGCCACTGCAGACCATATGCTGCAAATACACTGTTCTGCACCACCTGACAGCTACTTTCCAACTGGTGAACCAGGCTGCATTCAAGGCTTTCAGAAACCCATGTGCAGCAAAGACACATAGGAGAGCAGTAGGAACATCAAGATTATAGCCATGCTACCTGGCATCTGCATGGATCATTTCCCAGTGCTGCAATAATCATTCTAATCTAAAGTGATTGCCAGTACACAACTTTAGTTTCAAATGAGAATTGCTGTATCAAAGTTGAATTTCATTCTTGTATTCAATTTTGTTGGCTCAGCACCAAGGCAGGGCAGGATCCAAAAATAAGAGTTTAATCTGTAGCCAGAGCTTGCATCACTCACCTGTAGTCAGATGAAGACACCTATCTAACTTTTATGATTGCAGAGTAGACACGAGGAAGACAGACGTGCACCTAATGTTTCAGTTTCAGGAATCAGAGGCACCAACAAGAAACTCAGCTTTTGCTTTTCTTCATTAACTAGATAAGCATGGATAATGAAGATTATTACAAGTAAGAAACAACTTCTATTCAGGGGAAGCTTCTAGAGGTAATGGAGAAATAATCATTAACATGGCAATACACACTATTATGGGAAGACAAGAGTCTAATTTATTCTTTCGTCAGGGGAACCAGTTTGAATCCATACCAAGAAATTCCTAAAGAAGTATTCCCACTCTCTTTCTGAAGGAGGTGATGGGTCTTGAGAGAAGGCCTTAATATGCTGAGGGTTTATCTCAATTCATATTGTGGTCACTGCGTGCCACCTGGGATGCACATAATAACAGGCCCCTTCAGGCACTGTACTTCCTTACACTGCATTCTGAAAGATGTGAGAAAAACACTGATTCCCTTACTTTGATTATAGTATATCCCCATCAACCATGTGGTTATAAGCTCCTTGGGAAAAAACTCTAAGAGTTGAACAGCACTGTGAGATGACTGGGATGCAGAAAAAGCAGATTATGTCATTGCTTGAATGACTAAGACTATATCCCCCACAGGATAACTGACATCTGTTCCTTGTCCTCAGAAGTTCAAGAATTTCCTTTCAACTTCCAGCCAAAGTTTATGTATGACCAGCCCTGCTAGAGATATACAAGCAGCTAGATGCATTTAGGGACTGAGCACAGAGAACCTTACAAATCCTCGTCTCTTCTAGTAGGAGTAGCTCATTCAATTCACAGAAAACCTATAGGTTCCCCCAAATCACCTGCAGAAACTGCAAGCAATGCCTAGTGGGAACAGAGCTGAAGCCAAAGCCTGTCTCATGACTAAGTACATCAAAATCCAAGTCATCTTTTATGGCCTTGACATTCCACAAAAGCACAACCTTAGGAAGACAACATTCTAAAGAAAAAACTGTTGTCTTTTGTGAATTTCTGATGAAATAAAGGATTCTAGAGGATTACTATAGAGGGAAGTGAGGTCCTAGTGCTTCTTAAGTCTGCAAAAGCTGAAGATACAGGACACATCACCTTGAGCCCAAGTCCAGTATCATTTAATAACTATTTAATGAAAAAATTCCTACTTCTCTGAAGGTTGCCAACTCCCAGTCATCTTTCTCTCCTACTAAAGATCCTTAAACCAAACAAAAAGAACAAAAAAACCCAAACAAACAAACAAAAAAAAACCCACTTGTTTGCTTTAAAAGGGAACAAAGTCTGGAAGGGCTTTGGATTTCCTTGCACAAGAGAAATGTCAGCTGTCAACCAGCCCTGCTACTTCCCCTCTTTAACAGCAGCTGTGAAGTCTCATCCTGCTAAGTACTGCACGTACCAGAGAGTGACAAAACCTGTCTGCATACTCAGTGGTCAGAACTGAGCATTTATTCTTGAAATCTGCCATCACAAACTTCACATGCATGATGCCCTCTGGGGATAAGTTCAAACTCAGTTCTGCCTGACATTCATCTAGTGTCACCCATTGCAGTGTTATAATGGATCTTTGCTCACCATGGACTCTAGTTACCCCTGTTTTTATCTCCCTAATTTGCATTTCCGTGTCTCTAGTTACATTTTCCTTCAAAATATGTTCTGAAATCTTAACTGCCACTAAGGTCATGATCAGAGGTCTGTGGATCTCCAAAGCACCCTTCAGCCTCTTTCTGCTTCAATTCAAATATTTTTTCAGCTATTGTCTAAGCAAATAGAGAAATTTGTTTAAAAAAAAAAAAAAGCAACTTGATTCTGTGTTGGCAGTTTCATGAGTCACATGTTCAGGATTTTTGCAGAGCAAATCAGCTCAACCTTTACCTTCAGCCAGTGTACACTGAAATCCCAAAGTGATTCCCTCCTCCAGCACAGGCATTTACTTTGTGCTGATTCATTATCATTTAAAATATTTGCTTTAGTTCAACATCATTATAAAAAAAACTGAGGCGAATATCAGGCCACCTGAAATCTATCTCCTGCCTCAATAGCATCACTATCTTTGTTCTCCTTTTATTTAGAAAAGGATGAAGCTGAGACTACTGGCATCAATCTTTTCTCAAGGTCTAACCCAGAGTGACTCTTGGCAGTCCCCTGTGCTTCCTGATGTTTCATCTGTGAACTCACCGATTAGTTTGTAACCTCAGTGCTTGCTTATTCCTTGTATGTCTCAAGACCCAGTGACGTTCTTCCCTGAACTGTTCTCCCTTTCTCTGGGACAAAAATTCCTAAGCACTGTCTCCTGCCCCCAAGCTTTGGCCTCTTTATGCTGCTTCTTTCTTCTAAATTAAGCTGGCTTGACTCATGATTACATGTTAAAAGGTTATTTCTCCTGATCAAGAGCTTATTCTTCCTTTTGCTTAAAAAACACTTCACTCCCTTCCCAAATGCTATCGAGATAGCTTCATTTCTCATCCTTTTATTGAGGACTTGACAAAGAAATCAATGAGCTGTCACAAATAGTATTATTTGTGTCCTACCACTGTTGGTATCTGTCATTCTCCAGACTATTGCCAGCCACATAAAATCTCTTCTCCAAAAAACACTCAAAGAGATTTTGTGTAATATTATTGCACATCTTGGTTCAAATCCCAACCTGATGCTGGGAGACCCAAAGCAGACCTTTCCACATCCCTCTCACTTTTATTGAATGTGGATAAAATGTTTTACCTACATTACACCTTGCTAGTGCTAACCAAAAGTGCTGGTGCTGTCACAAAGCCTTACCCACACCACATTTTCTGGACAGCATACACTACTCAGGACAGCATTTACTAGAGAAGTCTTAAATCAGTTACTCTTCTGTTCAGCTGCTATACAACAGCTGTTCTGGGCAAGAATAGCAGTCCGAAAGCCATCACTTGGGCATTACTTCTTTTTGGCCCTGAATGGGAAGGTAGTTGCTTGATATCCAGGACAATGCTGTCACCCATCATGGTTATGACAGCAGCAGCCTTAGTCCTTGCCCTACAGCACCTGACATGAGGACTTCCCAACATTCAGATCTTGCAGGCACAGCAAGACTGTGCAGTGAGGTACATACTGCAGGTGGACAGACAACACATTGCCAATGTACTACAGTGTCAGGATTAGGCCAGAGCTGGGTAGGTGCCATTTTGATTCCAGCACATCTGATGCACAATCTGCTGAATAAATTAACCTCTGGGGGTCAGTACAGATCCCTCTTCAGCAAAAAATCAGTGCTGTGCTAAACTGCAGCTACACAAATTTCGCTTTAACTCAAAAGGTTGCATTATACCTTATTTACAGTCTCCTGATTACATTTTTAAACGTAAAGCAATAATAAATTGAGCATTAAAGATTTATGAAAGGACACATTACTAATTTTCCACTCAATTCCATAGCATCAATTAAAGATCTCTCATCATTAATCTGTCCTCTAACATCAAATCTCAAGCAAATTCACCCATTACTTTCTATATTTACTTAGATAACAATTTTAATTTCTTTTAAATTAAAAATCATTCTGCTTTTCTACTTTCCACTTAAATTAGAAAAACCCTAAAGGCACTTGTTTATCTTTTTTCCCTGAATGTATTACTCATATTAGTTTAATAAATGATTTTAAATGTGTTGAGCTGCAGAAGAGCTACAAGAATCCAGAATTAATTACTTCAACATACTAAGGAACATTTATTTTAAAATTCCTAACTGGATACACTGCCCCAAATGTCACCTTTATACATTTTCAGCACAAGTACTTCTTCTGATTCCTAAATCACATGTGTTATAACCTGCACGAACTTCCACGTAAAATGACACCTACCAGAGAGGGTAACTTCACTGTTCCAACATGAACATCCCTCTAACACTGGAAATAACAGCAGAATAGCTAGCAAACTGAAATGGCAGTTTAGGATCTTTTCACTTCTGAGAGTACAGTCTTTTAAGTGATGTAGTTTTGGCCAAGAAAATTGATGATGGAATGAACATCTAATCATGCTTTTCAAAGAACTGCTTTCAAAATCCAGAGTCTCCCTTCTCATTCAGCCCTATTAGTAGAACGATAAATATCTTAGGCCAGAGGGACTTATTCCATCTTGAGGTGGTTAGTCATGGGTAGATGTACCTGCCTGTAAACACTCATTTCAGGTTATTATCAAATCTCTATGAACCCCAACAGTGCAACTCTTTTCTGCTTTTCTGATTTTATTCCTGAAACAAGATAATTTTTTGAAGAAATATCTAAACCCTTAATATAACAAAATCACAGCTCTGTTTTATAAGCTAACCACATTTCAGCTGTTACTTAGCTACATATTATCATAACCTCATTAGAGGTGTCTTTGTAATTTTAGTAACGCTGACAAAATAACCTTCCAACTGTATCTGAAATTGAACTAAGCATGCTGACTTGGAAAGCGTTCCTTACTCCAGACAGTTTAAAAAGCGTGTATAACTTGTCCTCATTACAAGAACAAGCATCAGGTTCAAGGTAAAAAAAAAAGTCTTAAGTGAGTGGCTTACTCACCTGTACAAAGGGCTTCAGAACAACAAGAAAGCCAATACAGGCCATCCTCCAGCCTGTTCCAGGAACAACCAAGCTTTTTATGTTAGTGGTACATGCAGATTTTGTACATGCAAGCCAATGCCCTGTGGTTTATTTTACCATAAGACAACTGAATTTGATATAGGGTTACAATTTAGCAAAGTACCTGCAAATTTATGTTTATACAAGCCCTTTTAACACCTCTATTTATTTCCACATTCACTTCTAATTATTCCCAAATAATCATTTTTGTGAAGAACTCCACAATCTTGGGCACAGCTGTCTTGTCCTGTTAGTTACTAACTTCTAGTCAAAGCAGCAAGACCAGTACTAAATCAGACCTTTTCCCTTCCCCTTGAGCAAAGAGTGCTCTTCAAGGGAAATGTTAAGTGAGTAAAAAATAGACTAATGGAGCCAACAACTTTTTTAATTACCATAAAGTAAGAAATATCACAAGTTCTTCATAAAAAACTCACATCCATTGTTAACCATTCTCCCTAATGTAAGCACAAGAGAACAGACTCTACAATGAACTCTCACCTTTCCAAAGCACCAAGCACTACTCCCCTCATCCTATGTTCATCCCTACCCAAAATACCTTTACACACAACTGCACTTGAGCCTGATGCAAGGAAAGATCTGAACTTGAGCAGAACATGTTAGAGAGGCCTTAAGGACAACAGAAAGCTTACGCCATGCAGGCATCTGCATCCAAGCATCAGCCTTGTTGCTGGATTAGTCTTAACTAATTAACCAGCTTTTCAAGTCTCCCCCTCAAAAAATCTGGCACAAATATTTTGCTTTGTTTTACTCTAGGACATTATAAGATGATATTAAACCTTGGCTCCACAGCCTACATGAAAAAATAAACAGAAAATCCCAGTGCTTGAAGTCAACAGGAAATCTGTCATTTCTTGTCAGAAGTTAATATAAAACAACTCTTGCAGGTTCCAAAATCTGAAGAGAAGTGATACTGAAGTGTAAGTGACAGACTGACAGCATCCATGGGAGGAGAAAAAACAGCAACAAAAACAGCCAATCTAGGGAGTAATAATTGACATAATGTCCCTGTGAGACAGCAAAAGAAAGTCAGTTTTTATGAAATTCAACTGTAACTTCCTCATTCCAATGCAGGGCATCTCAGTACAGCCCCTGATGAGAAGTGTCTGGTGCACAGCCTGCACCAGATACAGTAGTGCACATCTGAGCTGTCTCCATCAACCTGTCTCTTAGTCCCTTAGATACTATGGTTGACCTTTGGGAAAAGAGCAGTTAAGCCTTAAGTTCCCCTTTATGGGAATTTCATCATAGATCAGGACACCTGTAATGGTCAGTCGCAGAGAGCAGCCAGCTTGAATCACTCAGAACTCCCTGGAAATTAACTGCATGGTTGAACCCAGCTCTAAATCCCACATGCTAAAAGAGGTTGTAGCAAAAAAGCATACGAAGCAACAGCCAAAAGTTGTAAAAGTGCATGAGCAAATAAACAAAAAGTAGAGCAATAAATGGGGTAAGTACATTCAAGATGTAACCCAATATATATTTGCTTGTAAAGAAGAATTGATGTTTTAAAGTGCACAGGATCTTTTTCAGAGAGCCTGCATTGCTTTTCAGTTCAACAAAACTGAGAGATGTTGCCCTAAACAAATCTTATTCATAGTGT
The DNA here is from genome assembly GCF_038088225.1 of Cyrtonyx montezumae. Lineage (NCBI taxonomy): Eukaryota > Metazoa > Chordata > Aves > Galliformes > Odontophoridae > Cyrtonyx > Cyrtonyx montezumae. Next base: position 25,905,956 of record NW_027071936.1, on the reverse strand, counting down.
CTGATGTCAGGGTAAAGATGCATAAGGGATGCATACAATACACTCCTCAACCACCCTTTAAGCCACAGCTCCTACAGTGCAAATTTCTAACAAACTTCCCACAGTGATGCACAGTTCCCCACTCAGATGGGGAGGGTTAAAAAAAAAGTGAGGGTTAAAAAAAAAATATCTCCTTTCAGCTCTACTGGATGACCCCTGGTTTGGAAAACAACCTCCTAAAGACCAGCTGCTTCATGCAATAAGAATCACAAATTATTAAGAGGCTTCTCTTATCTCACTCACCAGCACTTTGTTTTACCTCTGCTGCTTTTCAATCTCCCTCACAATGACAGCAATTTCACTGGTAATATTTCCTCACTTAAAAATTGTTTCTCTCTTGTCTGATGCTGCAAAATACACATACCCCAGTGAGAGGGTATGGACTAAGAGCACAAGAGAAACAGCAATACCGTTAGCATGCAAGTAGCCAGGATTACCCTTTCAAGCCTATGTCCACTCCTATAGGCAAGAGATTTCAGCAGTTTTGAAGTCTTCAAGATGCTTGTTCATATTTTTAAGCATCTAAATACCTCTGGAAATCCAAGCTGCATGTCCCCTAGCACCACTATGAATACAACTGAATATAACAGTTTTGAATCTAAATTTCCTTACACACGGAACTGATGTTTGGAAAAGTTGTACTTAAAAATCAACCATGGTCCTCTTATGGTTTGGGCAAGTTCTCAGTGCCTACCGTGTTGTTTTGAACATGTCAGCACATTTCCTATTATCTCTCTCCAGTGCATAATGCATACACTGCACAGCCCTTCAAACCAAAGAAGTGTTAATAATATACTCTGACTCACATGGCTGGTTTTAGTTCTGTTAGGTTGCTCCTCTGAACTGGAACTTAGTGACCTATTACTGTGAATCAGACACTTAGGTAGAGACAGGCATATCCTCAAAAAGGATACTAGCTTAGAAAAAATGAAGGAAAAGAAACACTGCAGCAGCAACAGGCTCCCTGTTATTTTATACTACATGCAAGCAAATGGTAAGTAGATGCATAATCTATAATTAGTCAACATTAGGATTCCTATAGGGATCAAAATAGGAATTACTTGAATTCATGTTTTATCTTCTGTACGATACTCTCTCCTCTGTGCCTCAAACATATGCAATGTTGGCTCAACATTTAGTCTACAAGGGTTATACAACGGTTATTAACACTGCAGACCAACAGTGGGACACTGATACAGAGGAAATACAAACTGATCCACATAGATACTTAAATTCCCAGTCTCTATTAAAACAGGCAGCAATACGAGGCTGGATAGGATCCTCGGAGGCAAATCTAAACAAATTTATTTATTCACAAGGAGCAATATAGCTAGTGTCCCACATCTCAGCCAAACAGCATACCTATGCAAGCCAGAGGCTGCCAGCTTCCACGAGAGAATACTGTGGGAAACAGGGTCAACGCCTTTGCTGAAGTTTGTGTACATACGTCCACAGCCTTTCCCTCATCCAATAGGTGAGCCACTCAGTCATAGAAGGAGATGAGGTTGGTCAATCATGAACCTGCCTTTCATGAACGCATGCTGGCTGGGCCTGATCCCCTAGATGTCCTGCACAAGTCATGTGATCTCAATCAATATGATCTGTTCCATAACCTTCCCAACCTTCTCCCAGTCTGTACTCATATCCAGTATTGCCTCAACCTAAGTGCAACACCCTGCACTTACCCTTGTTGAAACTCATTAGGTTCTTTTGTGTTCACTTTTCAAGCCTGTCCAGGTCTGTCTGGATGGCATCCCTCCCTTCTATTCTATCAGGTGTACACTCAGCCTTGTGTAATCAGCTAACACATTCAATCCCAATGACTAAGCTGTTGATAAAGATGTTAAACAGCAGCAGTCCCAAGACAGATAGATCCCTGGGTGACACGACTCATGACCAGCCTCCACTTGGACATAGAGCCATTGACAACAACCATTCATCCAGTTCTTTACCCATCAAATAAGTCCAGCCTTCAAATCCATCTCTAATTCACAGATAAAAACATGATGCAAGACTATGTCAAAGGCCTCATACTTCAAAAGGAAGCCAGCTCATTTTGTAATGAAATGCACATTAAAGTACAGTGCCATCAAAGTGAAATGTTCCCTTTGCTCACTCTTATAAAGCTGACTAAATTGGCAGTAAGCGTCATCTACCTAAAGGGGGAACATAGAGGTCCTCAGGTTCTGCAGACTGCTTTGAAAAAGTAAGGTCAGACTGCAAATGCACCAACAGTTGCTGTAGTTAATCCAAATATTAGCAGCATGTTCCTTGACAAACCTGACACAGGGATGGCCGGGTACACCCTTTAGCAAAGAGATGTATATACAAGTCTCACCAGCCCATTCTCCTGCCTTCAGCTTTAACCAAGGGAAAAAAAAAAAAGAAGAAAACATACTTAGGGCTTGATAGCACATTTGTTTGTGTGCACTCTGACAACTGCAGTACCTATTCTGGATGCTAATGATGCAAGGAAAGAGTTCCACAGCAGAGGGATAGGAAAAAATCAACAGTTGCACAAAATGTGCTGCTGTACAACTTGGCTATGTGTTTACATGTCCATTAAATACAAGACTATGTGTTTATAAATCCCAGCACTGTGACATGTTAGTGTAAAACCAAAGAGAAAGGCATTATTTTCCTAGCTTAAGCAAATGTTAAAATCCTTACCTAAAAAGGCTCCTTTCAAGTGCATACATCCTCTGAAAGTGACTCAAGTGCAAAACACGTTTAAAGTATTTCTTTGTCCAGAAACTATCAACATCTCTAGATCTGAATCTAGAGAAAGTTTCCTAATGAACCAGAGGATGTCATATTTAGCCCAAAGAAAGGCAGATGGAAATATACAGATGACTGATGCTTAAAGCATCGGAATTCTTCTGGAGCAGAGTTCTCAAGCTATGCCCTCCCTCTTCCACTTCTTGGGCACAACAAGTGCAAGGGACTCAGAAATATGGCAAAGAGCATCCCTTATGGCTGAGAGATCACAATACAAGCTTAATATCACATCCAAGAAAAGGCAGAAGGAGGCAATAAACCCTCCAAGTCCTGCTTCACCACAAGTTCTTACAGAGCAGAGTTCTCCAAGTCCCTTAAGGATTGCAATGCTCAAAGCAGATACGCATGACATCTTCCCAGCGTCCCTTAACTGCATGTTCAGGTTGAAATGAGAACCTATGCTATAGGCAAAACATGACACACAAAGTACCTGATCAGAAGACAAAAGCCATGTAACACTTGGAGCAAAGGTTTGAATCTTGGACTACCCTCTCCCTGACCACTGTTACAAAGCTCAGACAGGTGGTTCGACTCATTGCCTTCGGCAAACTTGTCCTTCATGCAAGGCTGCAAGCAAGGATGTTGTCATGATCTGCAAATACAGATACAAAGCTCAGAAAGCTTTGCAGATACCGTGCACAAGTATAAGGCTGTTTTGGCCTTGCTCAAACTCTGATTTTGCTGGAATCACGCCTGATCTGAAGTAGCAGTACAGAAGTCCTAACAAACTTACTACCCCAAGCAGTGTGCTAGGAACTGAGAGCCAGAAGTGTGTTGCCCCTTTACTCTTGAGCACTTCCCTTCCAGCCTGGACGATAAGGCTGCTCTTGCAAGACAGAGGACTTAAATCCACATACCAGGCACAGGTTTCATCAACCATGGCTGGTCTGCACCCAGTTCCCATTTGTCTACTCATGCCCAGTGCAGCTTTTGGGCAGGTACTCACCCCTTGCCAGCCAGCCCTAGCTAGCTTTTTTATTATGGCCAAACATTAACAGAAATTCCTACTAGGTTCCTGTTTTCTCATCTATATGCTTGAACAATGCCTAGCTATAATTATCAATTAATTATTAAGAATAAAAAACAGTTGAAGATAACCTGCACAGTTTGTCTGACCTGGCATCTTCCACTCAGATGTGGAAAATTCCCACGACAAGAAACATCTCATCCTTTCTCATTCATTGCACCCTTCATCCCTGTTCTCCAACTTTATGGGCTGTCCTGGAAGAAAAGCATTCCTGCTCCCAAACACTGAATGAATACAAAAAGCCCCCAGTGGGTGATGGTTTCACCTGCTCCCAGGATTAATGCAGGGAATCAAATATAGAGCCAGCACATGGAAATCTCCCCAGAGAATTAAAGCTAAGTTTATAGGTATGTCTCTGTAAATAGATGAGAGATCCAGGCTACATATAATGCAATATGTAATTTTCTCCCTGGAAGACAGGTATAAAAGCATACACCTTTCTGATGTGAAGGGAACATCTATGACTCAGCTCTATCTCTTCCCTCCTATTGTCTCCCAATAAACATTAATTCAAATATCTTCAAAGAAGGGAATTGTGAAGGCACTTACTTGTTTAAAGTTAATATAGCTTCAAGGTTTGCTAAGAAAAACAAACAAAAACCCAGAGGATGCATAATTTTTTTTTCTGCAGAAGCATCTGAGGTATATGATTGCTTCCTTTGAAAACATGTTTTGTTGTTTGTTTTTTTTAATCAATTTTCTGGTACCTTCAAATAAACCTTTAGGTCAATAAGGACAGCCCAGCTGCAAAGTTTGGTTACTTTCTTTCATGCTTCTAAGCACCTGGAACTCCTTGCTTGATGCACATTCTCCCAAGCACCTGGCATCTTACATAGCATTGCCAAAAGGCAGCTGATAAGTAAATTTTACTAGTAAAATTCAGTAAGTGATTAATTCTGCCACTACTCATGCAGAGAGCTGTGATCAGAGACACTCCGCAGTAGACCAAGAAAAGCTAGTTACTTACTGCTAGTGACTCAAGGATAGAAAGGGCTGAAGGCAATGGGACTGAAAAAATCTCTGTTCAAGGGGTGAGCTCATTCATTTTAAACCTAAAGTTGTTCAACACACACCACATGGGAAGGCTGGCAAGATTAGGATTCCAGACTGCAATGCCTCTCTTGTGTAAATGGCTCCAAGCTAGGATGATATCAGATGTCCATCACCAGAAACACTGGTCCAGGCTGTTACGAAACCAGCATCTAGAGTGCCCACATTTTTCTGTTGAGAACAGCAGACAGAAAGGACCCAGCACCAAATAAAAGTGGAAAGAAGGACAAGCCCTCAAAACAGAAGTAATGGACAACTTCAACATGCTTATATGCTCGGGAAGCCAAAGGCACAGGTGGCTCTATCTTCTAGCTACCTTCTGTTCCTTTGTTTCCCTTCTCTGGTCAACTTCACTCTCTTCAGACTCAAAAACCAACTTCCCCACCACCATAACATCCTCTTTCACTATTTACTCAACCAGCATCTGTTTGTAAAGGTTGGCAACTGCTAATATGAGAACAGAGAGACATTAAAAACCCATACTCAACTCTGGAAAAAAAAAAACTATACCACCACCTAAAGCAGTAACTCTAGTTTACAACATTCTTCAGCACTCCGGCTGAGCCAAAAGCAATCTCCGAGCTCCAAAAAAGCAGGTTATATTTATCTGTTGCCTTATTTTCACATCCCTCTGCCCTTGCTGGTTTTATCAGTGAATATCAGTGGAAAAACAATACTCAAACACCACACGAAAGTCTGTTCCTACCATATGTCCAGCTAGTCCAAAACAAGACATGCTGGAAACCTCTCAAGAAACCCTGATGCCACAGTATTTCTAGCTCAGCTTCCAGAACAGGGAAACTCACATTTCTTAGTCTTCAATATCTACAGGAGGTCAGTGCACAAGAAAGAGGCAGCTTCAGATTGCCCTTGTAAGAGCAATAGCACAAGGTCACTGTGATACAGCATGCAAGGAACTTGTAACCTTTTTCAAAACACCAGTTTGTTGCACTAGTTGCCTTTAGATGTTAAGAAAAAGGAGTCAGTGCTCCAAAATGCTGTTTCCACACATGATGGAAACCTAGAAGCCATTAGGAGAGCGTAAAATATTTTACCAGTGGATTAAATGCATAAAGAGTTTGTACAAGAAAATTTTGTGTTGCCTGCTATATGTGACTCCTCCCTCAGGCATTGTTCTCTTTCTCTTCTTACCATTCCACCCATACAATCAAAAGCTTCCCCAAGCAGGCTAAATAGAGGTAAATACAAAATATTATCACCTACCTTAATTCCTGCAGGGCTGATATCAAAAGCTTTCATCATTTAAGTTGAGCGAAGAAAGCAGAAGATACAATTAAATTATCTGTAATTACAAAACAAGTAGTCAGAACAGAAGCAGTCTTTTATCCACTCACAGTTTGCATGTTAACTGAAGCTGAAACTTAGGGCACTAACAGGTGCCCCTAATGGCCCTAATCATCCTCACCTGTGCATCCACCCACACACCTGCTCATGGACCCAAAGGCTCAATTGCATCAGTTGTAACGGCTTAGCCATTAACTAGGTTTAGTCCCTACTAGAGGTACACGGTAGGTTTATTTGTTTCCAGCTTGGCCACAGCCATGCTTAAGCCTGGACAAGTAACTGACCCAAATCCTGACCACAACATTAAAACATACCCTAAAGTGAAACCTCAGCATGATTCTCTGTGATCTGTTCCCACCACCTGTTCACTTGCTCACCACATCAACTCTATTACATAGGTTTCTCTGAAGTCAGACAACTATTTATGCCTTTTGACCATCAATGGCCTCTGTAACTGGAGCATTCCCAATAAAATTAGCATCCCAGCCTATATCACCCACCATGAGCTGTGAACTAACACACCTGTTAGCACATTTAGCAACTCAGTATGGCTTGACCTTAAACCAAAAGCAGCCGAGTCCCAAAGACTTTGTTGAATGGCTGGAACTTGAAATCCATGGGGGGGGGGGGGGGGGGGGAAGTGGGAAAACCTGCTTATTTCTATCTGTACCTATCTAAAGGGTACACTGAATCAAGCTCCTGGCAAACACACTCCACTGAGTAGTGTGAAGCATGGAAGGAAGGAAGCTGGCACATCTCTGCTTAATCATATCAAATGCCATTTAAGCCAGCAGGGTAGCAGAAAGGACAGTTTGACTAAGAGAATTTTTTCTTTCCTCCTTTCAAACTCTTAAAACAGAGCCTAATAACAAGGAAGCAATTGTCCTGTCCTTTCTGGGGAAAATACCCTACCACCTCTGCAATACTTCACACATAAAAATGTTGACCAGATGCTGCTTTTTTGCTAATTTTACCTTCCCCCTCCCCCCTCCTGTTTTTAATCTTCTTTTAAACGTAGTTTGAAACATGTTTGAAGCAACTAATCAGCAGTGGTAACCACAGGTCACCTAGCAATGCGCAGAGAAACTAGTTGAAAAATATAGCTCACCTTAGTGTTTTAAACAATACAGTGCAGTAGTTAATACTGTAATTTTACCAGGTATTATTAAAATCCTTCCTCAGAAAGACTCAATCATCCTAACTCCATCACCACTGCTTTTTGTTCTGCACAGTGATAAAAATATGACTTCCCTCATTCAGCATTTAAATCTTGCACAAGCTCTGCTGTCCCAGTTAACTCCTACAAGACATTGAGTTCTCTCTCCTTCTCATTAACCACATGACTTCTGTTCAGAGCTCTGGAGTGATAAGAAAAGTGATAAGAGAAATATTTCCAAGGTGTCTGTGACAGTGAAATAATTCCCGGCTTGCTCAGGGAAGGCAGTCAGAGACATGCTTGCACTCTCTGTGAAACACTCGTTCCAAAGTCACAGCACAAAGTGTCCAGAAGTGAAAGACACAGCATCTCAGCAACTTGTCATTGTAGGTAACTCAAAAATCTATTTTACTACATAGCAATGGCCACAATGTTTACAACAGTATTCTAGTAAAACAGCAGGCTTGATATGGTGATAATTGCCTACTGAAGTTTTAGCACAGAGTTTAGTACCTCAAAAATACGATACAGCTAATCCTGTAAACTCTCATTTCTCCTACACATTTAAGTGTTCAAGATTATGTTGACTGGGGCTCTGATAAACCCGACCAAGTAGAAGATGTCTTTGAAAATGGCAGTGGGCTTTAAACTAGATGATCTTTACAGTTCCTTTCCAACCCAAACAGCTCTGTGGTTCTATCGCTCTGACTCTAGTGGCTCTCTACAGCATCAGGCATTCAGTATGCTACAAACAGCAGCATGGCAGTGTACTCCCTCCGCCCCATCCCAAAACTGACATTTCACCCCTAACCCTGTTAGGGTGATAACCACCAGTGGTGGTTGTTCAGAACATCATAGCTCAATGGGAGGATCTCCCTGAAAGTTTTGTCTGACCCTGTTCTCTGTTCAGTACCATAATCAGGTGACCTTGCCGTCATAAATGTTAAGTCATGTAAGCTTTGTTAAATCACAATTTAATAATAATAAAATACATTGATGCTTCTCTCTTATCAGTGAAGCATATAATCTCCTTGACAGGCAGCTTGTCCGTTCTTATTCCAAGCTGAACAAAGAAGCAGTGATAATGGTCTATGTCAGAGATACTGAACTCACTGTATATTTCTGCATACTTCAATACACAAAACTCTTCATTCAATCTACCTAGTATTTCCTGAGCCCTTGCAGGAGTATAACCCTGCAACACTTCCTTCAGAAACCATGGAGTTTGGAGATCTGCTTTATATTCCATGAGTCATATTTCCATTTCGTTTTACCAGATCAGCTGACCATACACACACACACAGCACACCACACTAAAGCATATCTGAACTTCATTTTTTGTGTTTCATTGAAGCAAACATCATCATAATAAACATCTAGTGTGACCAAGACACAGCATCTAGTCCAAGCCAGAGGAGCACTCAAAAAGAAGCACCTTACAATAAGTTTCTCTGTCCTGTGCTCCAAAAAGCCCTGCATTCGTAATGCAGAAGTTCAGCCCTTCCCTCAACAATCAGTGAGATCATTTTTCTCTCAATAAACCTCAACCCCAGACAGCTACGTTATCTAATTCACTACTGGCTATTTTAGCATCTGGAAATAGAGCAATAGATGCCTGTAGTACAACCCAGGCATATCTATGCATTTTTAGTGTAGACATCCATATTGGAGGTGCGTGTGAGGTTTTTTCTCCATGTGAAAAATACTGTTAAGAACCTAAGTCCGGGGTTGTACTAAAGCAAATACCAGGAATTAGCTTCAGGTAATAAAGTGGTGCCACCACAGCTCCTGGCTTCATGCTGAATTCTGTGTGGGGAAGGCCTCTTTTTATAGCATAATTTCAAAACCCATTACATCATTAGACCATGAATTACAAACGCCACCATGCAAGTAGTCCAGAGATCGAGAAAGGAGAACATCTGTTCTCCAGCATGCAACTACAGCTCCTGGAGCTGCAGTCTGGAAGTGTGTCTCATATTTCATTGCAGAGGGCTTTCTTTTCTCTGAATGCTGAGCAATATGGGACTTTGGAGCATAAATTAAAGCTGGCATTAAGAAACATTTGTGGAAGCAAGCCTACGTGAGGTTTTCACATTTTTCTGAGGCAGATACCTCAAACATTTTGCAGTAAGACTGCATCCTAAGAGCCCTGGTCACTGCTTGTTTTAGGTACACAGAGTTGCTGTCTAATTTAACAACTATTTTGGAGTTGACAACAGTCACTAACATCAGTTAAGGGGATTCGCAAGTTAGAACAAGTCAGTGCTGAATTCACACCCAGAATGTTGTGACCACAGGAAGGCAGGCTAAAAGACACATGCCTGGTTTTTAAAACTGATCATTTTACAGATGCTGCCCCAGGTCTCTATTTCTGCACTTAGAGCTCTCCTTTTGTTAATAATTAGACTGATCTTGGGACTTGTAATGGATTTCCTGTCAGTTGGTTTAGGAAAGTCACTTTAAATAACTCTGCTCAGAAGTCTGGATTTTTTTGTTGTTGTTGTTAAAAAGCATCAAAATGCATCAATATGTCCAGTCAGAGTTTTTAGGACTGTTTGGTGGATAGGGGTAGCGCGTTAAATAACACAAATCATGACATCTCAATTTTTCTGCATAACTTGCATGTACTATGTATTCAAGAAAGACTTCTGTGGGCTGGAAAGTCTCTCTCTTTTCCAATTCCATTCACAGACAAGAAGTGTCAGAAAACACTGAAAACACCATCAAAATAGCTGATTATTAACTAACTGAAATCACACTACAGTCATTTTCTGTCACAGAACCAATCTCACACATATATACCCTGCTGACTACTTGTAAGTTTTCTCTAGAAAAAAAAAATTACCAGTCCTTTACTATTAACAGCAGGAAGAACTCCAGATCTAAGATCTGTTTCTGGATTTCTTTCCTAAGGCAAGCAGAGTATCATCCAAGCATGCTTCACACAAGGAAGAAGAAAAGCCAAGTTTTGGCACCTAGATTCACCGCTGACATTTTCACTTGGTTGTTACATTAAGAAAACTTCCAACCACAGACTGGCAGACACCACAGTACTGATGCTGACGAGTCACTATCCTCAGAAAAGATGGCCTAAATCAGGCCGAAGAGCTTGCATAGTGCTCCATCACTGCTTTCCAGAAGTCTGCTCTTAGACAGTGGACCCGCTTCTTCCTAGAGACCCAGGGCCAAGAACGGGAAGAAGGACAGCACAAAGGCGGCTTACAGCAAGCTATTCAGTCCCATCTTTCCACTCAATTTGAACCAATGATACACCTTTGACAAATTATATTAGAAGAGTTTTATAAGCAATGTAATTTATGTTAAAAATAAATAAATAAATCCAGAACTTAAATGTCTTCTTCACTTGCTGCTTGGAATTTTATTCTCTTATGTTTAAGAAATGCAGTCTCTCATTCTCCTGTGGAAAAACAGATCATTTATATATATGTTCTGAATTCTGCATTACTTTGAAAGAAAAAAATAAAAATGCAATTTTACTTCTCCTTCAAAAAAAAATCTTTACAAAAATTTCCTTTGTTTAAATTTTAATTGTTTCCACATTACCATCTTGCCTACAGTTGCGCTGAATGATAAAAGGCATGCAGAAAGTTCCATGTATGCATTATACATTAATTCCCAACAGGAGATCTATTCTTTCATCATGTTAATGCTAAAATGAATTATTCAATTAATTCAAACATCTCTCTGAGCTTCATTCCCCAAATCCTATTTTGTAATATCAAGAGTCAAACCATCAATTGATTGGAGGCCTGTCTTCGGCAGTCAGTAAAGTTGTGTGTACATTGTCTAATGGTATTTGTTAAGCATTTCCAAGTCAGGAGAGTTTCTCCATGTATACAGAACATTTGACAGAATCAAATTGTTGGGGGAAAAAAATCAGTATAGAGAGGGAAATGTGGCCAACCACCGATGCATTCCTTTCATGAGCTGAACTGCCACTAGCATGCATCAGACATTGGCAATAAAGATCTGACCATTCAGCAACGTACCACCAGGTCTTAGGTTCATGAATACAGAAGGATAACACAACCCAAGAATGAAAACCAAAATATACTGCTCATGTTAATAGTTAACTTCCAAAATCTTTTGTCTTTTCTTTCAAGCAAGTGTAAAAGCTCTGCACAGTTCTTCATAAGGCAGATCCCAGTCCCCAAACACACCTAGCAGAAAGAAAAAGGTAGCAACAACTCTTGCCAGAGCAAGACCAGCACACTGGGCTCTGCAACAGACGAAACACTGATGAAGAGGAAGAACTTCCTCACTGACTTAACCTCCTGTCTGCTGTGGAGCTCAGTTTTCAAGGCTTCTCAACTCTTGCAAAATGGACCAGTGGCAGTGGGAATAACCAGGGCTGTAGCAGTTCTGAAATTAGAGCGGGCACACATTTCTCAATGGTACTGCAGCAAGCTAAGTGAAGTGTTGCCTTCCAGGTTTCACCTACCAACTGCCAAACACATCCTGCTTGTGGAGCAGCATCTCCCAAATGCATAACACCTCCAGTTCATCCCTCAAAAAGATACATTTCATGAAAAATGCTTTAGTCTCATGTTGGTTATCACAAACAGCTTTTAACAGACAGGATTACCGTTCCGATCCTCTAATGCATTTGCTTTGATAAACAGACTACTAAAAACCTTTTTAATTGTTTTGTAAAGATCCCTTAAGAACAAAAAAATGATTCAAAACTGGCATGCTTCTGATAATAGGCTTTTTGTTGTGGTTGATCTTCTATTCTTAAACTCTATCTGAAAAATTTGGAGACAGACACCAAAAGCTCTGACAACATAAATACAGTGATTCTACCCTTTGATCACCGACTGGAAATCAGCATCACAGAATCATGGTTAGAAAGGACCTTAAACCCCACGCAGCCCCAGCCCCCTGCCACGGGCTGGTTGCTCCCCAGGCACCTATCCAGCCTGGCCTTGAGTACGTCCAGGGATGGGGTACTGGCAGCCTTTGCCAGTGCCTCATCACTTTCAGTAAAGAATTTCCTCCTAACACCTAACCTAAATTTCTCTTCTCTTAGTTTAAAGCTATTCCCCCTTGTCCTATCACTAGCAGACTGTGAAAAAGATGGACTCAAGCTTTTCTAAGAGCCCCCTTTAAGTACCAAAAGCCCACAATGAGATCTCCATAGAGCTTATCTCTTCTAAAAAGCTTGTAGTTCTCAGCTGCAGTGTTCCAATTGTTTGACGTGTTCTAACATATTTCCATGACAGCAATTAAGTCACAGTTTTCTATTTGCATCATGGTTTCCAACTCCTCCTACTGATTACCCATGCTCTGTGCATTGGTGTAGAGGCACTTCATCTAGGCTACCAGTCATATTACCATTCTAGAGGATGCTCCCTAATTCCTTTGGGACAAATCTGAGGTTTTTCCATGCTGCTTCCTAAAGTCAGTGCTCACTGGCCCTTTCTCTGTCACTCAGAAATACATCCCCTTCTCTCATCTAATCCAGTTCAAAGCCTCGCCAGCTGGTCCAGATAGCTTGCTGTTCAGCACACTCTGCCTCACTTTATTAGTTGTGTCTCATCTGACATCAACACTCCCTGAAGATTCTGCAACTTCCTGCAACCAAAGGTCTGTCTTTCCTAGCGTATCACTGCATCCTCTTCAAGCAATATCAAGGAATTCATAACTTTGTTGTCTCCAAATATCTTTACATGAGAAGCAAAGATGCATGATGCAGACAAAATGTGAAGAAGTAATAGCAAAACAACACGGTCTGTAGATTCTTTCATAACATAGTTTCCAGACAAGTCATCCTTTGAGTGTGTATTAGCTACTAGTCATTAATTTTCTTATTCTAAAAAGTTATTATCAAATCAGGCAGTAGATAAAACAGTTAGGAAACACCCTGTGAATAGCCCATAATCAAAGCAAACAGCTCATGAACAACCAGCTTTGTTGTAAAACGATCCCTTGATGTCTATGAAAACAGCTAGATGCTCTGGTTTGATGCAGAGTCTTAAACAGATAGTCAACTTCACTTGGTGCATCTCCCAGGTTTAGGGTGAATTCAGGGGCAGCTCAGTGGGACAGCCCCAGAGCATGGGTAGGCCTGCTGGACTCAATCTTTGGATGAGGCCATGTAACTTTCCCAGTACCTGCACAAACACAGAAGCCCCACTTTACCAGCACACTGATGTACCTGAAAGCCATACTGACCCAAATCCTTCCGTTTCCTGATTGGAAACTGTGCTGCCTAACCTGGGGTCCTGTGCAGGACCCAGCACAAAAGCATCATTTCAGTGCTGACTCAGCTGTTCCAAATGTGGCAGTGGATCCTATGCATCAAACTTCTCATTTCCCCAATAACAGCCATCCTTCACCCTCCTTACCCCACTATTCTATTTGTCTCACTTTTGTTTTTCTTTTTTTCTATCACAAAGGTTACAGGAATTCTACTTCTGTGTTTGTTTCACGTGGCTCTTCCTGTGTCGTTTCTCATTTAGGCAGTGTTCTCCATCCAGCTGAGGCAGGGACAAGGACTTCTCACGAAAGGATAGTGAGAAACAGAACCTCGTTTCAGGAACATCAGCATGGATGGTAATGCTCTCAAGCGCCCCTTTGAACACCCACATGCCTCCTGCCACCTCTGTCTGCTCCTCCCATCCTTTTGGCAGGTTTATTACACTGACTTGGTTACAGAGAGCACCTGGGGCTCTTGGATTAGGGACAGCACTCCATGAATGCACATGTAGAAAATGACAGTCCTCGCCCCAGAATGCCTTCTTCCTTCTCCGCGAGAGCTGTTTTCTTCTCCGCCATGCCACTGAGCTTGGAGGGAAAGAATAGCTGTACATCAGGATGAGGAAGAAACAAAGAATGCACTTGTCAGGCCCTTTCTTGCTATTAGGCATGTGGACAAGACATAGGTCTGTCAAGTCTGTGACCTGCCCTTTCTCCCATGCTTGTTCATTCTGCCTCAAGTCAAGAGCTGACAGTATGAATTTGCCAGCTCCTTCACTATTGCCTTAGAGATAAAAAACCCCACAACTCTCCCAGAGGGAAACAGGTTTAGTTAGGCTTTGTACAAGAGAAAAAATGGTTTGGATGCACCTTGTGCTGGAGTGTACAACTTCTCCCTTCATGCAGACCGAGCCACTGCACTCCGTCAGCAACATTTATGCTCACCGACTCCTGAATGATCAGTGATATGTCCTCTCTGTACATGCACACATGCTACAGACGGAAAAGCAAAGCTCTGACAGGATAAAGAACTTATTTGTTGGCTTACACACAGTCCAGGAGCTGAATGCAGGCTTGTGTGTCACAGCCACATGATCCCTTCTTATGCTCAACACATAGATTTAAGAAACACACTGTGTTTTACTGCCATCTTATGGAGACTCGTCTCTCTTTTCTACCTTGATAACTGAACATTACTCTATCCCAGGGCACCTTTAGAACAGATATAAAGCTCATTGCACTGGGCAACCTATTTGTGGCTTGTCCTCCCTTCCTGGCATTACCTATTAATAAGACAAAGCAGAAGCTATTACTGTATGCGGCCAGAATGAGGGCTTGCTTAAGCACTCAGTCCTGAACAGTGGGGAAACAAAAAAGCAAGATCTCTCTATAGCATACTCTATCACAATTCTCCAGCTACAATACAACCCAATTCTTTCTCTGAAATATTTTGTCTACAGCACTCTCAATCTTCCAACCAACCTTACCAAACATAATAAACATCTGGCTCCTTCTGGAGCATCTGTTGGAAAGAAGGAATACTGGAATATATTGTTTCTTAGAAAGGCCAGAGAGGGTTTTGTGACCAGTGAAGTGATAAAATGACATTTGCACTTCAGTGGCAAACAGACCTTAAGCCTGCATTAATAAAGCCCTGTGCCTTTCTTGGGTGTTAAGCGAATTTAAGGTAAAGAGTGCCCTCTGGAGCAGCTCTGAGGAAAAAACAGACCTGCCAGGTACACTCCTGCAGCAAAATCAATATCATTTCTATTCATATTAGAGTCGAGGAGACAGGTTGCTGCCCTCTTATTTTTGTTGCCATTTTTACATCTATTTTTGCCTCAGATTGATTAAATCAGCAAAGCTAAATTACCCCCTGGTAATGACGTCAACTACTTACCAGTTTTCCAGCTCCCCTCAAGCCATACTTTCAGGGTGGATTTCACCCAGATCTTTCAACTGCCAAGCTGCAATTTATCAATTCTCCTCCCACTCCAGGAAAGAAAAAGTTAAGTGCCAGTAAAATAAGCAAATAGAATTACATTATCAGTTAGATTAAGTTTGAAAATTCAAGTCCCAAACATACTTCATGTCTTTGTTTCATATATCTAAGAAGAATCTCCTGTCACTATTTTGCTTCCAAAAGAGTACATACATTTTAACATAGAAGCTTTAGTATCAGGCCTTGTAAAGTTTCACTTACAGAATTCATGAGTAATATGTACTGAGGTGTGACTGTACATTTCTGCACTACACAGCTTCTTCCCAGGGCTACAGTACTTCAGTTTCAAGTAGAGGGAGTCAGATCAGGGAATCCACTCTACTTTAAAGAAAGCAGAAACTTCACAACGGTTTTTTAAGATGTACTGGTTTGCTTATCCACATTTGAGATTTTGGCTGTATTAACTTGTTGCATGGAGCCAAGAAAGGATGAGCAGAGAAGGGGAAGACTACCAGTGAAGACCAATTCCCCACTTGGTTCACTCTTGAATACTACCTTACTTTTATCTTGGTACTAAACACCAACATACGAAGTCAGGTCTCTCAGACATCAGAAAGGTACAGCTGCAATTGCAAAGAGGTGATGGCAGCAGGAGACCTAACAGGCCACCTGATATCAGGACTGGGGAGGGGTCGTGACAAGGCTCCTGGGCTTGCAAGAAAGTTGCCTCCACCTCTCACACATGATCCTATGAGCCCTACAGACCCAAACTTTCACTACTACTTTGAGCAGCACTGTAGGAGGGCCCATCTCCAGATGTGTAGCAGCTGATTTAGGGGAGACACAGACACCACTGATCTGGTCTCTGACCAACAGGTACACTTCCTGACTTGACCCATCACTGCCTATACTTTAGTGATAAAGTCTGCATTAATAAAGCCCTGTGCTTTTCTGGATTGTGTCTGACCTGAGTTACCATCACTAGTCCCAGTCCTAATTCACAAACTTGTGCTCTGACTCATCAGCTCAGAGTCATATGATGGCCTGGATGCTCAGGTGATGTAGGCCTGCTCACTTTGCTTGGTCACCATAAGCTGATCCCTGACTGGTGAGGTCCTGCCCATCATCAGCTATGGCTCCTTGCCCTTTGTTCTTCATAGAGCATCCAGTATCCTTGACAGCTAAGGAGGGTTTACAACATATTTTGTGCACCAAGATCTGCTATTTTCTTGGATGGCAATAGGAAATTGGACTATGATAGTGGAATCTGAAATTAAGCACAGTAGACAGGTAAATCTAAATGGCTTATTTAAAAAAAATAAAAATTCACATTTATGCAGTGCTTCTGGCAGTGAGGAAGACACACAGCCACCTCATGGGGATCTAAATAAGAAAAGTTGATGTTTCCCATTTTCTGTGCTACATACATACATCAACACATGCAGGTCATTTCAGTCCTGTTTCTTCACATCTTACCACAATTCCTTGTCAGGCCAAACTTTATTCTTTCTACTTCACTGCTGAACTGAGGATGGTAGACACAGTGCAGGTGCTGCTTAACATTTAAAGCTTTTCAAATATTTTTAATAACTTGGCTTGTTAAATGAGTGCTTCATGCACTACCTATTGTAAGAGGAATGCCAAAGCAGCATGCTAAGTCTTTGGCTACTGCAGTGGCATAAGCACATTTATAAGAATAAGCTTCAACCCATCCTGTGAACATGACAGTGATTACAATTACATAGGCACTGGGATAGAATCTGTCTGCAGATTAGCAAAACGTCCCCAGGCTTTGGGATGTGCTGCAGGGCTGGTTTGTATACGATGGCCAATGTTACAGATGAGGCTAATGTGATAGGTACTGCGGAACTGATGTGTGTCACAAATCTCAGGAAACTCTTGCTGTTATTGCAGTAATAACCCTGTCTTTGCTAGCGTGTAATATTCCTTGGTACACAAGAGCAAGATAGGGTAAAGTTGCAAGGTGCTGCCAGGAATACATCCAGAAAGTGCCATAAAGAATCTTGAGTGTTAATAGGCAAACACTGCAGAGTCAGAGGTCCTTCTCAGGTGAAAGTGTCTTGTGTTATAGTAATGAAAATTCTGAAAGAATGTGATACAGATAGAGAGAGACAATTAAAAAAAAATCTGGCATAGATGTTTTAGATGAATTCATCCTGTCATGTCTCTGGCATACCAAGAACATTCTATCCAAATGACAGAGCAGTAGGACTTGAGAGAGAGAAGTGTGACAATCAGAGATATAGGACCAATTGAAATACTTGGAGTTATTACAGAATATGGGATGAAGTGTCCTGCAATACCAACAGCATTTGTAACTTCAGAAGACTATACAACACCTGGGAAGTCAGAGGCACATGAAACAGAACAAGAAACCTCAGACAGGTTACATTTTTCCTGCAATGTGACAGTTTAGATATGGTCTACTCTTAAAGCTAGCAATAGAGTCAATTACCTCTTCCTGTTCACTAACCTAATCCAAAAGATATGGGGACCAATTAGAAAAAATAACCCAAATGCATAAGGTCATTCACAATATCCAGTTCTACTAGATCAGCAGTATATGCAAGAGATAAACATATATGCTGACGTGGATTAGTTTGTTGATAAGTTAATTTCTCCTTCAAAACTTTTAACTTCTTCAGATTTTTTTTTTCCTGCGAGTCTGATAGGCTCTGTGTTGATGATTCATTGCATAGTTTAGAAGCCTCACTGAACCAACTAAAAGGGTAGTGCAACTGAGACTTCAGTACCCCGGGTTTTTTTGTTTGGTTGGTTTGTTTTCTTGTTGTTTGGGTTGTTTTTTTTTTTAATCAAAATTGAAAGCGTTAATAAGTTTATTTTAGCAGTGAGTTCATAATGGATCCCATAACGGATGCTGTAATTTAAGTTTTCTAAAAGCTTGCAGGTTTTCTGGAAGTCATTTTTTGTAATGAAACTGGGCCAGTTACTTTGGACTATTTACTTTGGACTGTCCATTCCTCATCTATATCCGCTTTCACACACAGATACATACGTACACCACAGGGTTAAGTTTCAGGGAATGCTAATCTGGAGGAAATGCATGCCTACCAGGGTATCAGACACACCACTTACATCAAGATGGCAACCCAACCAGTGACACCAGGCTTTTGTTTCAGTTACACCCAGACTTCACTCATGCCAAAATAAAGACCCACCCAGAGTTGCCATGCCTGCTTATCAATAATGCCAAGATGATATATGCAATGAGCATGGGGCAAGGAAGGAGACAATGCACAATGGAAGTCTGCTGGCATCATAGAAGCCTATGCCTCACTTCGCTGTTTCAGGCAAGTCAGACTTCTGGCTAGTGTGGCTCATATAAGAACTTGAGATACGAAGGGTAAGGAGGCCTCTCCTGTTGAGTCACAGGGTTTAGCATAGACACTCTTGCCTTTAAAATCCATTTAGAGCCTAAGCACAGCTCAATTCAATCAGTCTCAGACTTGGTCAACAGTTCACATCTATTAAGAGTTCTCATATTTGCACACATACAATTAACCAGACATCCACCAATAATCGCAAACCAAACAAAATAACCACCTCAAATAAATTAAGACCTTATGTTCACTAAAAAGTCAAGATCCCCCCTGAATTTATCGATTAAAATTAAATTTACTTTAGCCAGCCTTAAGTTTCTGGACTGATTTGTATTTGGAGTCCAGAAGGCAGCATTCAAGCATAGCAAAGAGCTCACAAACAATTCTCAGTGAAGCCCCAACACAATAACTTGACAACAAGAAAAAAAAAAGAAAAAGGCCCCTTCCCCATTTAGTTTGGCTCCTAGAGTTTAGAAAAATAGTCTACAGTTCTTCCAGGTCATAGCACAAAATGAACTAGCTAAGTCACAGCACCATAATTGTTAGGGAACATCATGACTCCAAGTGCAAAATAATGCCAGTACAATTGGAGACAGAAGTTTTATGAACTACATTGCTAATGACAGGACACCTGGGCAGCATCTCCCCTCTGTCCTCTTTCCAGTGGTTGCAGGGACCCGATCTATATACAGCTTCAAAGAAAGAAAAGAGGCAGAAACACAGCTTAAAATACAACCCTGGAGCAGGTCTACAAATGTAAAATTAACACAGCACAGTTTTTTCATACTTAACATAATCTCTTCTGTATGCATCGTGTAACCTTACTTTTTACTATGTAAGAGATAAAACTTCTGAGTTACATTTTCCAATTATTACCTGTCTGGTATAGCTGCAGCAGGACCATATCGAGTATTTGAGTTTCACTGGGGAAACATAATTACAGTTTGAAAAAGCATTGAATGCATTCCTATCACATCCTGACTAGTAGTTTATATGCTAAAAAGAAAAATGCTTAGGGCTCAATTCATAAGAGCTTTATGCTTCATTTACATTTTTCCATGCAGTTTACTTGGAAAAGTGGATAAATAATGTGTGCCTTTGAAGCAAAGTATGAATTTTGGTGAGCCATTCAACTTCTGGCTCAATGTACAGAGAGAGGCATACCTTGATCACCTTAGTTACCAAGGTAAGTATAAAAAGGCTGCCTTCAAAGTAAAATTCACTAAGAAGAAGCAAGATTCACACAGCATAAAAGTCCTACTTCCAAGTTATCCTATCCACAGTTACCTTGATTTTAGCATCCAAGGGCTGAAAGCTTCCAGCAGCTAAAAGAACTAGGGACTTTGGGATTTGAGACGTTTTCTTTACTGGGTGCCACTAAATATTTGTGAAGATCTCCTTATGAAGTGAGTCTCAGTACCATTAACACCTCCATAAAGACAAACCTGTTTTGAAGGTACACCTGCATTGCTCATGACAAAAATTTAAACAAAAAGTAACATACTCGTCCAAAGTATTGACTCTCACTTTGCAAATCATACCTTCTGCAGACCTGTTATAGACATACATTTGAAAACTATGTCTATGAATCCACTATCTGCTGAGACCCTCCTCAAACAACTCCAGTAACCAGGACTTTAAGAATAGAGTACCTAACACCTCAAGGTTTCCAAGCTTATGTAATACAAGAGCTGGCAATCTGTCACTATTCCTATTGGTTGTCATTATTGTCTATCTGATGTCTGATTTTTAACATTTATGTCATTATCCAGTCCTCTCTGCACAATAACTAAACAAATTCTATAGCAGGTGGAATTGAAAACATACCTCAGGTTTAACAGAAGAAATATGTAGGGGAAAAAAACCCACCTAATCTATATTTTTAAAATATACCAAAGAAAGTAGCTTTTCAGATAATAAATTGGAATGGCTAATCAAAGCTACAATTAATAAAAGATTTCAATGTGTGAGTCTTGATTAGATGGCTGTGGGGAAAAAAAAGGCACGAACAGCCTTGGTCTTAAATTGCAGACTAAAAAAATCACACTACAACACCCACAAAATTAGGAAGAAAAAAACCCATTCAGATCTGATACATTCCCCTTGGTGCATGAAACTTGCCTTTTCCTGGTCCTGATCTCTTCCTCTCACTCCACCCAACATATGCCATTTTTTATCTACGTAGAAAACTCTATAGACAGTCAAAGAAAATCAGCCCAGCAGATTAAGTATTTGTTGAGAAATCAATGCCCAATCTCAAGGAAAGACACTGTGCTTTGCATTCCACCAAAAGCTGTTATTGCCCTCAAACAAGATGAGATGTTCTTCATGAAGGAACAGGAAGACAACACATCCCTTCAGCATCATTGCTGTCTCCTCTGTAAAGATCCATATAATGCTAAAATTATAAATACAGCACTTATTACAGAACGGCACGTCTGAAGCTTCCCACTACAAACCCATCTTGAAGTGTTTACATCTTTACCAAATCTAAACTATCTGGCAGGATATTTTTCAGGTTGTTTGTGAGACTGCTTATTCAGAGGCTGATGTCATTCAGCCATTTCCAAATACAATTCCAAGAAAAACAGTGTCTTCTCCACATATTTTCCTTCAAAAGAACTTTGTGTCTCTGAAGCAAAACACAGAGAAGTTAGGACAACAGAGAAAAGGAGGAAATTGAAGGAGACCATCAACCCTGGGAGGATAAAAGACAACATCCACAAGGCTACTTTCAGCACAAAACAGTTGTCCTTGTACAGACGCATCAAAAACCAACTTTTTGCTAAAAACAAGGAGTTCTAGATGCCCCACAAAGACAGACTCATGGTGAAGCCAGTTCTGCCCCAAGCTACGCAGAACGTATCTCCCTGCATTTAACAGCCACATTTGGAGAGTAGCTAAGGCAGTAGCACTGAGTGGCCACTAGAAACCCTGACAATTCTGTGAGAAACAGCAATGCAGGTTGCTCTGCTTGCAGCTTAGCCACTCCTCTGTGCTTGTTAAACTAGATGACTGCCCATAAAATATTTCTAAATAACAACGAGGTGGTGTCTAGCTGATTCTCTGAACAGCAAACACCCTGTGCCTTTCTCATCCAGGTATAAACAATCCTCATCTTCAGTACAAACCATTGCTGAATTATGGGATTATCAAAGCAACTCTTCCTGTTTTTCAGAATCCCTTTTCCACCACCTGAGCATGCTAGTGCACAAATATGCTTGCTTAAAAAAAAAAATTGTTTTTGCAGTCTTTGTTGCTGAACCTCTCCACAGCAGTAGGAGGAGGGTGTGGGTTTGTAACTAAGTCTGGCAGAACCCTAACAACATCAGTATGAATGTCAAAACTAAAATTAATAGGCTATTTTACACGTGCATGAGCAGTTGTGAATTGGTGGGGAGGTGGCAAGTGGAAAGAGAAACCCACAATAAGCAAAGCGTCCTGTGAAGTCGCAAGTAAGAAGATGCAAATCACTTCAAAGAAGCAACAAAAACTAATCCATTTTAAAACGTACTTCCCACATGTATCACTGAAATACACACTTAGCAAACTGAAGATTTCTGACAGAACAGGTGATTAGCAGAAAACAGCACATCCTTTCTCTGCTTATTTCTCAAGTGTTTCTTCAGCCAACTGCCTCATGAAAGTCAAAGAAAAGCAACATCAGAGAGCTGATTTGTTTGAAGAGAAATAACTAGAAAGACAGGAGGAGAGATTATTTAGAGAGCAGCTTCACCTAGTGTAGCAAAGGGCAGAGAGCCGTTAACAATAAGTACTACACGGGGTAATTGTCTCCCCTGCTAAACGGAGGAAAGCCCTGCTTCATTCATTACAGTGTCTGAATCAGAATTTTCAGGCAGTACTGATAGCTACCGTGGCCTAACTTGCCCACTGAAATACAAAGGCAGGGGCAGATCCCAGAGCACTGGTGTTCCTTGTGATAGAGTCAGTGATCTGTTAGAACTGCTCACAGCCATAGGCAGGGAGTGAGACTTTGGAGAGACCCCTGACAAGCGCAGGGAAGGTGGATATCATTCAGTGCAAAGGAAACCTGCAGAGCTACCACAGAAAACCATCAAAGCTAAAGGAGCCTGGGAACACCAGTGCCTGCCAAACAAGCTACATCAGACCATTGGTAAGTCAGCCCACTGCTCCCACACAGCAGAGATCTGCTGATGATGAGCATGCAAGAGAAGACAGAAGAATCAAAATATAAGGCCTGATTAAGTTTCCTGTCTGGAGGCTCTGGAAATGGATAAAAATCCTTAGGTGCTGGAAAAGGAGAGGAATGTGTTGGAGTCAAACAAAGGCATCTTGTGCTTAAGAAAGTAAGCTTTATGTCTGCTGTTTAGAGAATGGCAATGACTTACGAATCTGCTGCATAATGGGAAATGCAGCCCATGGTAGGAGCCTAGACCCTCAGAGATGTCTCAAAGTAGGAGATGCCACCATGACATCACAGCATTTTGTTCCCGTTATTACGTTTACGCAGAGATGTTTTGGTAGCAGGGGGCCACAGGGTGGCCTATGTGAGCACAGCCCAGCACCGCTCCGTGCCAGAGCAGAGCCAGCTCCAGCTGCTCCAAAAGGGATCCACTGCTGCCAGACTCGAGCCACGAGGAAAGCCGGGCGTACTATGGGAAAAGCAGATTTACAGGAAAAACTGCTGAGCGAGTGCAGGAAGCGCTCTAGACACAGAGCAGAAGTCCCTTGCAGCCAGGCAAAACCTATGGTGGAACATGGGCTCTCTGAGCTACTGTGAAGGAACAGCAGAGATGAAGTTATTAATGGACTGATCACAGCCTCCATTCCCCTGTGACACTTGGGAGCAGGATATAGAAGAGGATGGGTGAGAGGAAGGTGTTCTAATTTGCTTTTAGTTTCTCACTACTCCAGTCAGCTAGCAATAGGCAATACATAATGCTACTCTCCCTACATTGCATCTGCCTGGCCCATGACAGTGAACAATCTTCCTGTCCTTATTTCAGGATGAGCCAATTTCCATAATATTTTGGACTCCATAATAATGACCATAACACTCCATAATAATAACAACTCCATAATAATGAGCCAATTTCCATAATATTTTCTCCCCCTCTTCCTTTGAGGAGAGGGAATGAAAGAGATGTGGGGGAGTTCAGTTGCCCATCAGGGTAAATACACTTAGCTAAAAATATAAGTTTGGTTCTGGGGTTGGAAGAGAGAAAAGTGAAGGGTATTGAAAAAAAAAAATATATATATATATATATATATAATTTTATTTTCAGTAGGACTAGATATTTTACTTGAACATTCCTTGGTTACAAACAAAGTTAAACTTTGCCTTCTCAGTTCTGCTTAAGACCTAACCCAGGTGTAGGTAAGTGCCTCTTATGATCTAGCTTTTGTTTTCAGGGGTCATCTCAGCTTTCCAGCCAGTCCCTGAAGGGACAGGAAATCCACCTTTACAAAGGTAACACATGGAAACAGTGCCCACCAACAAAATCCTGTCTGCTTGAACAATAGCATATCTTTTAATAAGGCAACACAACTGCCTTTATCTTTAGATGACTCCACCTCAGCGTTCCTCACTTTTATTTCTAGGTAAAAAGTTTAAATAATTTTCTCTTGCATTGCTCTGCCAACATCAGGAGTTGAATGAGGGACTACCAACACTGAAAGCTCAAACTGTTCAGAAAAGCCACTTCCACACAGACCTGGGCTTCCAACTGTGCCTTCATCTGCCCTTGTAGACATCTTTGCAGACGTTCCCTCGACAAAGTACAGAGCTTGTGTCTACTCACTTAGGAAAACAGAGCCAGGAGAAACGCTGAGTAACAGACAGGGAATAATGCAAATCTTGGTGTGGCAACACTACATTATCTAGCTAGTATAATCTGTTTTCCAGATAAATAAGCAATGAGCTTCACACCATTACAGAATAAGAGGGGTTTGCTTTAGAATACAGGCATACACATAGATTCGCTGTGCTATTGCTCTAGGTGGGGAGCATGCATTTTTTTAAGCAACTTACCAGTTTCTGAGGGCATACAGTTTATGTATCATATAAACAGGCTATTACCTAGCAAAAAAATACCAGCAGCAAGCCAAGCTGCCACCTAGTGGCACTCTGAGGATAAGTGGCAACCTATACAGCTGTGTTCCATTCTCATCCCCTTGGCAATTCTGGTCCGTCCTGCTCCAAACCTGACACTGTTCCTAATTTTATTGGAGAAAAGCACCCTTGTTAGAAGGGCTCACACCACAAACCAAGCTGTCAATGCCCAGAGAGCATATGATGTTGATGGCAGCAGAGCTATGGCTTCTCTGTCCCTTTGCAAAGCTGAGCAACTTCAAAAACCTCATTCTGTTGTAGGACGCTGGGTACTGAGAAGGCATTTTCAGGTCACCATATTCCACACAGGCAGAAAGGGAAGAGGAGGAATGATACAAAATAGATGCAAATATATCAATTTTGATATTACTAAACTATGTCTCCCTTTATCTGCCTTTGGTGTATCAGATGAAAAAGCCATCTAGAGACCAACAAACAAGGGAAGTGTGATGGTGTTTTAGGGAGAAGCTTAAGAAGGTTTAATTCATTAGAACGCTATAAAAATGTGATCAATTCCCACGGAAATGGAGCAAAAGATATTTCCTGCAGAATAATCACCTGGCAGAAGATTATGCACCATCCTGTAGAATTCCACAGAAGACCATAAAATCCTATGAGTTGAATTCAAGCCACTGAGACAGGTCATTGCATGCCCTTTTACAGAGGCCCTGTACATTGATGCAGAACCAAAAGCGAGTAGAAAGCAGTGACAGGAACTGAAAGACACTGAACAAATATGAATTAGCCACTAAAAGCTACCAAGCATCAGTGAAACTACTACTACTGAACTGGTGTTTTCTCTGAGGCAGACACAGTGACATGGGGAAAGAATGAAGAAAAATGGCTGCATTGTGACATGAAGTCCAAGCATGTCTATGATGAACTCTTTCTGACAGGGGAGCTCAAAAATGAGAGAAGAGAGCAGCAGGCAGGCTGCCAAGACAATGGGGAGGAAATGATGGATTAAAAGGGGCAATTGGCTAAATGTGGCCTCTCAACTTCTCCCAAAATGTTTCATGTACACTGATATATTCTCTGCTGTTAACGACAGTGGTACTTAGTAGCTGCTTTATGGGTAAGCCAAAGATTCCATATGCATATATGGAAACAGAAATTACAATCATGACCTTTCATTAATTTAATCATTTGTTAACGAGTCAAGGGAAATAGCAGAAAGACAAAATATAAGAGCAACTTGAGTGACTTTAAATGTCACTTTGGTCTTTTGGAGGATATTTTAACGCAGTAATTATTTCTTGTCTGACTTTGGTGTTCCTCTAGGAATAGTACAAAAGCCTGCAAAGATTGCCTCAGTTTTCTGACTTAGCATCCCAAATTGTTAAGCTTAGAACTTTGTCATGTTGTAATGCTGAATTTAGCCTGCTTGGTTTCCATAAAAATCAGGGAGAGACAGGCAGAGTTTCTCAAGAGGAGTCTAACCATCTTTAACAACATATGCTGTCATGCTAAGTACTGAGAAAACTCAGTACTACAGCACTACAGAGTGGAAAAGCACTTAGAACACTGAGTCTCCCTCCCTCTCCCCTGAATCCCTATGCACTGTCACTGTCCAAGTACAAATTCACTACAGTATGCTGTGTACAGTATAGCACTATGCATATGTACATGTACTCCATAAAGAAAGCAAAGAAATACCAGTAACAGGAACAGAAACATCAATTACAGCAGTGTACAGAAGTTCAGAAGGACAAATAGCTTATTTGGGATTTAGCTAGAAGTGCACAGCAGTGTTACTGCCTGCACTTCCAGCCACGTGCCACAGGAGCCAGCAGCACCTGGAATGAGTGTGAATGTCCCCAACCTGCACCAACACAAAGCACACATCCCTGCCTCATCTCATCTCACCTCATCACAGGTCTATGCTAAAACAGTGGCAGCAGACAGTGCCCTGCAAGCCAGGGCTGCCAAAGCTATCATGGGGACTATCATTATTTTTCCAAAATATAAACAGTTGCTGCAGAGCTTTAAGCCTCAGCAGGTGTCAGCAATCTAAATGTACCTTGGCTGTAAAGCCTGAAGTTGCTAATTTAGTGAAGATAAAATTGGCACAAAAGCAGGTTCCCTGACAGAAACTGGATCTTCCACACAAAACATCACATCATCTTAATATAGAGAATTTTCATAATGTAAGTACTTAAGGGGATGGAATCATCTACTATGCGTTTCTGGATATCTGATTTGACACAAAGAAAGTACTACGTGGCAAAAATAAAAGAAATGCAAATTTAAAGTGGTTAAAAGGTAGCCTTTTAAATAGCTTCCAGCTGTTACAAGTGTTCACCCCGTTACGAGTGGTGTCCCCCAAGGGTTGGTATTGGGGCCCATCTTGTTTAATATCTTCATTGATGACCCTAGAGGGGATTGAATGCACCCTCAGTAAGTTTGCAGATGACACCAAGTTGGGAGGATGTGTCAAACTGCCTGAGGGTAGGGAGGCCCTACAGAGGGATTTGGGTAGGCTGAATAGCTGGGCTGAGCTCAATGGGATGAGGTTCAATAAGACCAAGTGCCGGGTCCTGCACTTTGGCCACAATAACCCCATGCAATGCTATAGGCTTGGGGCAGAATGGCTTGAGGAATGTAGAGAGGAAAAGGACCTGGGGGTGTTGGTTGATGCTCGGCTTAACGTGAGCCGGCAGTGTGCCCAGGTGGCCAAGAAGGCCAACGGCATCCCGGCCTGTATTAGAAGTAGTGTAGCCAGCAGGAGCAGGGAGGTGATCATCCCCCTGTACTCAGCTCTGGTACGGCCGCATCTCGAGTACTGTGTTCAGTTTTGGGCCCCTCACTACAAGAAGGACATTGAGGCCCTGGAGTGTGTTCAGAGAAGAGCAACAAAACTGGTGAGGGGTCTGGAGCACAAGTCTTATGAGGAGCGGCTGAGGGAGCTGGGATTGTTTAGTCTGGAGAAGAGGAGGCTCAGAGGAGACCTTACTGCACTCTACCACTTCCTGAAGGGGGGTTGTGGTGAGGAGGGGGTGGGCCTTTTCTCCCTGATAAGTAATGACAGGACGAGAGGGAACGGCCAGAAGTTGCGCCGGAGAAGGTTTAGATTAGACCTGAGGAAACATTTTGTCTCTGAAAGAGTGGACAGGCACCGGAATGGCCTGCCTAGGGAGGTGGTTGAGGCACCATCCCTAGCGCTGTTCAAGAAGCATTTAGATGAGGTGCTAAGGGATTTGATTTAGTAGTTCAGTGCGTAGGGATGGTGATAGGAGGATGGTCGGACTAGATGATCTTGTACGTCCTTTCCAACCTAATGAACCTATGAATCTATGTTGAAATGCTCTGTGTTTTATCCAGTAGCACAACCCCATCCACACACATTTCCTTAATGCCAAAGAAAGAAGGACTTGGCTGTGAGTGACAATGTCACAAAGCACCCAAAGTGCTTAGCAAACCAGATATCTTCTCAAAAGGAGAAACTCCATGCACATGCTCAAACCTCTCCTGTGAATATGAGTCTAAATGACAGCATTTACTCATCTGATACTGTTCTTCTGCTCAGCACCAACATACATACAGCAATACTCACTCTTAGGGAAGATAACATCTTCAAAGATTTTACTTTAGTCACGATGCTTCTTTATTAACAGATCTAAGTTTAATCTTCCTTAGTCATAAGGTTTATCATATGAGTATTAATATACAACCCAAAGTGTTCTACCTCATGAACATGAATTAAAGGGAAGACTTGAAACAGGAAAAAAACCCCACACATTTTAGGGAAATTGTTTTTCAGAAGGGCATGTGTTCTAAATTAATCAGCATCTAGTGGACACATATAACACCAGCACTGTAGGCAAAAGAGTAATTGAAAGGAGCAAAGCTTGTTTAATAAATTAATTTTGGCTGTGCAAGAAATTGAGCCAGAAAGCGTTACCTGCATAAATTTTATACCCCTCAAAATATACAGCTGGGCCCAGTAGATAAAAGAGGAAAGCACACCTCTGGGAAAACTTAGATCCCATCATTACCACTCCACCAAATAGAAGGTTTGGACAAGCATTTTTCATAGGCAACCCACTGGGCCATCTAGAATAACATAGTATTCCCTGAGCAGTACAATTTCATTCTCTAATTTGTGTTCAAGACCAAAGTTACTTGGTAGTGCATCTCATCACCAGCATTTCCAACTCATTCACAACATCATAGCCTAGGTCGTTCTGAAAAGTGCCCTCTCCCCCTCCACCCTAAAAAAAAAAAGAAACCTTCAAACTGCTGACTTTGGAAACATACACAAATGTGACTTAGAATGAAATCACCGCCTCTTAAGTAGAGCCTCTTAGTAAATCCCTTGCTAAAGCTGCAAGTAAGGGAACCTTGAACAAACACCTGGATTACAAAAAAAAAAAAAAAAACAATTTTTTGTCAGAATAACTCAGACATATTTCATATGTGGACAAAAAAAAATAAACAGGTAGGAGAAAGAGGTAAGGACTAATACTCTGTAAGACTAATAGTGCTGGGAGCTTCCCCAGTTCACTGCTTTAACTGCAACAGATCAGTACAGTGAGAAGGTGTAACAAAAAGTAACACTTACTCATCTCTGAAGATCTACGCTCAAACAAAGACACCACAAAGGAAGGAACTCCAGCAAGAGATGCTTCCTCAGGGGCAGCTAGCCCTTAAATGAGTTCTGAGAGGGCTGGAACCAGGCAAATTACCTTCACCTGTGCTTCCAGGGCTAACAGTCTTTTCTCCAGGTGCTCAATCAGTGGTTCAGGCCATGACTCAGCAGCTCCCATACAAGTGCCTGACAAAGAAGCTCTGGACTGACACAGAGCTCAAGCCCTGAAGTTCTAGAAGGGGCTGGGAAGACTCTGGGAACTTCATGAGCTCATAATGATGTCAGAATCTAACTCATATTTCATTTTGCTCAAGCATTTCTCTTCAAAGTATCCTTTCTTGTTAGCACTAAGTGATTACAAAGTCTGCCAACTTGAAATTATCCACTCATCTCATTGGGTTTACATCTACTGTGTATTGGTTTTACTGCTTTACACAATTCCTCAGTCTTCCCATCGTGCAAATGAGTTCCATGTTCTTTTTAGCATCTTGCAGGGCCTTTTTTTTTTTTCTTTTTCTTATAGAAAACGTCCAGAAATGAACTTATCCAACTATTCTACATTTATAAACAGGTTTTGGAGTATGATCTTGCATTAGTCACATTGTTTGGTCTCCCTCTTTGGTTCTCGTTTACCTGCAGGCTTCTGCAGCAATGGGATGTGCAGCTTAGATGTTATGGAGAATGTCAGTTCACTCAAAGATACCTCAAAGGGCACATCCCTTGCAGAGCTGCACTGCATCACGGCCACGCCGGAGAACCCCACGCTGCGCTGGGAGACGACGCCAACGCGCACGCGCGCGCCCAGCAGCTGCAGTACCGCCTTTCAGTCAGCGGGCGGCAGGAGCGGACAGCTCTGCAGAAAAGAGCAGAACTCCGCTAAAAACACAGACAAATCCGCTCATCCCGGCTCTGCTTCAGCAGCCACGGTTGTAAGACCGCGTTTCGCCGCCTGCCCCTAACGCTGACGGCGATGAAAAAGGATGCTTCCCTGCGCGCCTTGCCGCCCAACATGGCCGCCGTGCTCCCGCACTGCAGGACTACCGCTCCCAGCATGCCGCGCGGCGCGACCTGCCCTGCGCGCCCCCGCCGCCTTTACTTCCGCTTCCGGGTTGCGCCACGCTCGCAATGCGCAGGCGCGGCGCTCGGGGGAGGCAAAAGCAGATCTGGATAGAAAAGCGGCGGTGTGCGCTTCGAGCGGATCCATGGGGGAGGAATTCCGTTTTACAAGTGTCAGTGCCTCTCGTTTTGGTGTTCAGCCAGTGCTGCGAGGGCTGTCTGGATGTTAAACGCGGTAGACTGCGGATTGGATCTGGGTGTGCTGACCTCCCTGCAGTTAGCGTTGCCAAGCTCTGCCACCTGTCGGCGCAGGAGAGACAGCAATCATCAGACGTTCTTCAGTTTTGTTTTCATCCATATTTTGCTGTCGTGTGTCCAGCTCCCCTCATCAAACTGGCTTTTGAATGACAAGTACTCTGTTGTTACAAATACTAAGCAGCGTTTTTCCTTCAAAACCTGGTAGTATCTCAGTTTGCTTGTGCTGAAGAAATCAAGTGAAAAGGCAGAAATGGGGTTAACTTACAGGCAAGATATGGGGATGGAGTTCTGATGATTTCAGCAGAGCTGTGCTTGCATCAGTAGGCAATCTGGACCTGAGGTTGAACATTCATTACTGAAAATGACAAAACGTTTCTATATAAAGGTAACAGCTTGAAGGAGACTTGGTGACTTGACCTAGCAATTAGCAAATACATCATTTCAGTACATTTTTGGTATTTAATATGCCCATGAACAACCATCGTTACTTGATAACACAACTATCATAGCATTTCTGTTCTTGAAAAACAGCAGCAAGGAAAGCTCATTCACATTTCTGTAAGGCTTCATGGTGGGCTAATAGCATTCTGTAAAACATAATGATGCAGAGGTTTTATTAAACATCAAGTATTATTAAACAATAAGCCTATGACAAGTTACTACAAGGTACTGCTACAATGCAAACATAGTAATAGCAAGGAGTGTATTTTTCATTATTATACTGAAAATTACCATTAATAGCAAATACAATTACCTAGATATGTATGTGCTGTATGTCAGGGGAGTAGAGGTACAGCATTCTCCAAGCCAGTCCCAAGAGTGGGTCCAGTCAACAACAGACAAACTAATTCCAAAGGTGACCTGTGTCACCTTTCTGGGAGACAGCTAGGCATCCCTAGCAAGGATCCTGTTTTGGAGATGTCATTAAAAATTCCATGCACAGGGAGGCCTCAGAAAGAGGTCCCATTTTGGGTAGAAAGCAAGTTCTTCTTATATTATGGATTTCCTAAGACATGACTACTTGGAATTTTTAGGTACCCTGCTGCATTTCAAAGGTACCAGTTGCACATCACAAGGATACTTGTAAGCCAGTCTCCTGCGTTATCAGACATATTCTGTCACTGTTTTTTTCACACTTTTCCTGTATTTTTTCCCATTAAGATGAGATCAACTTTACGTCCACTCCTATCAGCCCCCTCTTTGCAGACAAGAAACAGATGAAGCCATAACTAGGAAGTAAAGCAAGGACTTAGCCACAGGTCTGCATTGCCTCACTGAAGGAGATTTAAGTTACACCACAGACTTTTGACAGCTTAGAAAAAGAGTTTATCATTGCAGCTGAACTGGCAAAACACACATCTCTATAAAAAGAAGTGCAATTTGCCATAAATTCCCCATGCCTCAGTGGTAGACTCAGTCCTGGCTGTTCTCAGCACTGTTCCTCTTTGTGCATCCAGCTTCCCATCCCTACTATTCACACCATCCCCATGGATTAGCATCCAATTCACACACTAAACTGATCTGAGTGTTAAAACAACCACAAATAGCAGATATTAGGAGCATGCAGTCTACAAGGGCAGAATTGCAGCAACATCTCTGCACTCCAGATTCCCAGTTCCTTTAATGGGCCCATACAGAAGGTAAACAGCACTGTAGGCAAAGTTTGCACAGAAACACTTTTTGACTAACAAAGATTGCACGCTGCTGAAGCTTTCATTCAGTGCCAAAAGTGTTCCTTAACAGATTCATCTTCTGTAGACATAGTGCCATCTATGGTGGGTTGATATGGTGCTTAGAAGTTTCACTGTGCTTCAGATTAAACTCTGTAAGCTGATGGGAACACAGTTTAATGAGGTAACCCATTACAAACGATGAGACAAGACCTGATTTTGCATTTGGATTCAGTGATTGATTGATTGATAGATTGATTGATTTTGGCAAGCACATATTCTAACTTTAATTCTGTCTCAGGTTTTGTCTTACAGGAGAGACATGGATTTTTAATGCTGCATGCCTGTTTTCCTTTGTTCTCAAGATGAGGCAGTAGCCTCCCATAACAACCAGACGGTGTTTGTATTAACAGCTAAGCAAAGATAAAATCAGCACCAGTAGGAAATACAGTTTTCTATTAGGCACAATAATGTCTGGGTAACACATGAACTGATTTCTGCACAGGTCTACTTTAAAAATACATGAATAGTGAGGGCAACAGTAACTACTGTCAAAAAGCACACTCTTATTCCATGCAAGTGCTGGATAAGCCTTTATCCTGGGATTTTCAGAAAGTAAAGTATGGGCTAGCAAGAAGCTGTTCCTATCAATCCTGATGGCAGGCTTACCTTACACTGTCAGAATGCTCTAAATTCCGTCAGGATGCTTGCCACAGACTACCTCACTTCACCACTCTGTTTTCCAAGCCACACAAGACCACTGCAGCCCAGCCCTGAAGTTCAACACATGGGCCATTTCAGACCAGCAGCACAGGATCTAGGAGACATGGGCACTTGCATTTCCTCTTGTTCTCTACTGAACAGCTGCTCCTATTTTAGATCAGGCACAAAAACCAGAGAAGCTGCAAGTCTCTCAAAGCAACGCCGTGATTTCATTTTGTTTAGTAATCTATTGGTAGGCCTGGCATTGTGCACCACATGCAGAAAGCCAGACTTTGGTGAGCCAGGGCAGAGCAAAGGACAGTTCTGTACTGAGCCTTAAATCCCAGATGTCCATAGCAAACAGGAAAAGCAATCCAAACTGGAATAAGTAAATAGCTGTAAAGCTTTGGAGGAGTGCTGAAGTGGTGCTTCTTTAAGTTAATGAGTCTGCAAATGGTTTTCCAGCAATAACTCCGTTCATGGCTCTATATTCCTGCTGATCCTAAATGTTCCATACCCAAGGTAACAGAGAAAAGAACGAGAGAGGAGTAAGTGCCATGCTCAGTTAAGAGCTGTACTTGATAACTCTAAAAAGCAATCCCAAGTCACGATCATTTCCTCTCCCCTTGGGCTGGAGTGTGTGGGTGTGCAAGAAAGGGGAAACCCTGCTCCTCACGGCTGCAGAGAGCACACAGCCAGCAGTGAGTGGTGCCAGCTCCTCCGCCCATCACAGCTCCCGTGCTGTGCCAGGAGCTAGAGGTGCATCAGCAACAAGGCCTGGCAGCAGCCTGCCTGCTCCTCACTCCTCGCTGCAGGACCACAGGGCACCATGCTCAGCCAGAGTGCTATTTCAGCTCGCCTGTCTCGTGCTGCACAGCTGAGCCACGCGCAACGTGACACTGAATGTTTTCAAGTATTGCAACTTGTAACGTGCAATGCTTCACAATGATTCCAGTTCAAGGGCAAATTCAGATTGCATCACTCACGTGCTATAAATGGAGAGTGCTAACAGCACAGCGTGAGCCACCAGGAACATTCTGCCCTAACTCACTTTCTTCCGTATTTAAGATCCTTCACTGAGAGCACAAAAAACACAGCAAAAATCTACTTCTGCTTCCAAACAAAGTGCTTTAATAACCAAAAGCCATTTGACGTTTCGGGATGAGCGAAGGATGTGGCCCCGGGCAGCCTGATCTAGCAGGGGCTAGCAGCCTATGGCAAGGCTTGGGGCCGGCTGGCTTTAAGGGCCCTTCCGCCCAACCATTCTGTGATTCTATGAATAAACACTAATTGAAAGATGAAGAAGGTCCCTGAACGGGCGTTCAAGAGCCTGACAGACAAACCCAGCCAGGTTAAAACCTGGCTAAAGCCTGAGTACTGGCTCCGCTGAGAGGCTGTCGGAGGGAAATGGAAACCACTCGTTCTTGGAACGCCGGGATTGGGCACCCACCCGAGCCAAGCACGAGGAAGAGCCAGCGGGAACAGCAGCGCGGCATCCCACCGCCGAAGCCGCCCTCCTCCGCTCCCCGCAGGGCGGGGTGAAGGCGGCGGGGGGGCTCGGCCGCCTCCTTCGCCACCATTGGGGCCCTCGAGGGGCTGGGCCGCGCCGGGACGGCCCCCAGCGCCGCATTGGCCCCGCGGCCCCGCGGAGGGGAGAGGACGGGCGGGAGCATCGGACGTGGTTGTGGGGAGGTGCCGCCGCTCGCCGCCGGCTTCCCGGGCACGGCGAGAGAGCGCGGAGGAGGAGGTGGAGGAGGTAAGGGCTCTCCGCAGCGCGGCGGGAGGGGGGAGTCGGGTTCGGCCATCGCCTCCCCCCCGCTGGCCGCGGCGGGCGCGGTATCCTCCCGCAGCCGCAGCGCCGTGCTGGATGCTCGGCGTGCCTGGTGCGCTGCGGGGCACGGGTGGGCTGTTAGGCTTTTCAGCTGCCGGTGAGGAACGTTTCCATCCGCCGCAAAGAGGGTAGCCCTGCGGCTTTTGGTCTGCGGCTTAATCATTAACGCTAAACGCTGCGTTTCCTCGTCTACGTATACAGACCGTTCCTTTAGGTTAAATACTCGGAGGCTGTCGGGGTCAGACGGAGCGCCCTGCTGCCCGTTTCCCACCGCGGCCGTCTCCTTTTGGCTGCAGCACCGCCGGCCTGTTTTTCCCACATTGGTTTTTCTCCGTGTCTGCAGGCGTACCGGTTAGGAAAGAACAAGCTGTCCCCCAGCAGAACGCACAACTATTTACATCGCAGCAGCCACAGCCTGTTTTCGTGTTCCTCACTTGCAGAGACAGCTGAAGAACCCGCCCGCCACCGGGGTTTAGGAATCATAGAGCCATTATGGCTGGAATAGACCTTTAAGACCACCTAGTCCAACCGTCAGCCCATCCCCACCGTGACCACCAAAGCCTGCTGGTGGAAAAGGGGCTTTTAGGAGATGCATGTGATGGAAACAAGCACATTAATTAGCTCTGGATGTGTCTTCTGATCCACGCTGTGGATCCTGGGGGCTCTAAATATAGCTAACGTTTCTTGCTCACCTCTGGAGCTGACAGAAGTGTGGGCTTTGTGATTTGGCAGGCTTTCAGTTTTGTTGAGCTGTGCTTGGCAGGAGGAAGTGAACGTACTCTGCTGGCACGAGTCAAGGGCAACAGGAAACAAGAAGAAAATCTCAAGGAAGAAAATCAGGTATTAACTACCTGTGAGTATAGTGCAATAAGGGTGAGACATTGCAGACATCCAGGAGTAAAATGGAAAATCACTCACTGTGGAAATGAGCCAGTTCCATTCAGCTGGTGTCTAGGCCAAATTCATCCGGTGCAACAATATTGATTCCCAGCATGTTTGGCATTGATTGAGCTGGCTGTTCCTCTGTAAATGCTAAATAAACAAATATTTCCTCACCTAAGATACTACATTAAAGATAAATCAAGAGCATCCAAAATAACATGCTTTGAGCTGTGCAAGCTTACTGTATGCCACCAGAAAGCTCATGTCCCAGCCATTCTCTAATTAAGCAACTGCTCACCAAGTTATCTTTATGAATGTTTTTGTAAGCACCCAGTTTTTGACTGTGATTAAAGGTAGTTGTAAAACTGTATTTCAAAATTACAGATGCAATTGTGATTAGAATCTGAAAAACACAATGGCAAGGTGTTCCAGTCCAGAATTACGTATCTCCAGGGTATGCATACTGCTCACACTTTGCTGCTGGATCATGTCAGACACTTCTGCCATCCTATGTATTTTTAATCCCTTTATTATGGTATGGAATACTTTTCACTCATAGTTTTGCTCTTGGCAACTCTCCAATACAAGCAAACATTTAGCAATAACAAGAGCAATCCCTTGCTTAACTCTTAGCATGGTTGGTTACAGTGATCTGAAAGTCTAGGTCAAATCTATCTGGTGCAACAACATGAGCTTACTACCAAATGCACCCCAGCTCTTTTGACTTTAATCCTTTGGGCTGTTACTCTGCAAATAACTAAGCAAATCTCTCTGTGTTATTCAGCTTGCTAGATGGATACGTGTCAATAAATTTTATCTATCTGTGCTGAGCCAACTGGTGTATTTAATTCATCTGAGCTGGAAAAGACATCTGAAAAGTCAATGGAAGATCTTGCTTCCTATGATAACTCAGGGATTTCAAGGTTGGGTGGTAAAGAACGCCAGACAGAATAGCTAAAAGCTGCATGGACAGTGTTTTGTGAAGTTCAAGTGAGTAATTGTGCATATACACAGGCAGACTTAGAGGCTGTTTTTAGCCTTAAAAAATAAAAATAAAATCATAATTCCCTTTCCATTTCTGTTTTGAGAAGTATTACTCGAGTCCTAATGAAATGGAACAGAACTGAATATCACGTCTCCTTTGAAGCATTCAGCTCTTTAAAATCAAAGCATGTATATTTTTTTTCCACCCTCCACAATTCACAGCACATATATTATAGCAATTGCTTGAGCTGGATGCATGATAAACTCATTCAGCAACCTTACCTCATATTTCAACGTTTTCCTAGTTCTGCTGAGATGGAACGAAGTTATTATCACTCTCATTAGCTCCATTGCAACCCGTGCCACCTCTGAAAATATGGGATATCACGATGAAGGCAGAGATGGCTTGCCTCGATTTATCTGCAGCACTCCTCATCAGAACTGTAACTGTGGGCTGGTCCGTGCAGGATTGTTTCTCGATGAGTCATGCAGAGGCTCTTCTAGGCAGTGCTGTGCTATGCAGTATTAGCTGGGCTCTGACTGTGAGATTGTTTCCTGAATGATGTAACTGATAGTCCCCCTTCCTGTGCTGATTCTTGATCAGTTTTCTCTTTGTTCTTGAAGACATTCCAGCTGCTGCATCTCTTTTATCCCTACGAATCTCTGCGAAGACAAGTTATGTCAACAGCTGCTTTAATCCATTTGGTAAGAAACGGAGGTTATCAAGTCCGGAGGAGAGCCCTGCTGACATCCCGCCTCTTGCAAGACGAGAAGCGTACGACAGCTGAGTGCTACGTTTCCACCTCCGAACGCCGGCCATCCCGCTTCGATCCAGACGGGAGCGGACGGCCCGCCACCTGGGACACCTTTGGCATCTGGGACAATCGCATTGATGAGCCTATTCTCCTCCCACCTAGCATAAAGTATGGGAAGCCGATTCCAAAAGTCAGCTTGAGCAAAGTGGGCTGTGCCAGCCATATTGGGAAGCGGAAGGAAAATGAAGACCGCTTCGATTATTCTCAGCTGACTGAGGATGTCCTGTACTTTGCAGTATACGACGGACATGGTGGGGCGGCAGCAGCAGACTTCTGTGCTAAGAACATGGAGAAATATATCAAGTAAGTTTGCATGGAGTGAACCTTGGTTAATGACTTATAGCAGAGCCTCTCTCCTTACAGCTAAAAGGGAATCTGTGGGCCATATGTTGCTGCTAATCGTCCCAGGTTGCACAGCCATCTAGCCTTACAGGGACAGCAGGAACACGGCAAAGGAGTAATTCGCGTTACAACAGATGTGCCGTGATGCATTCCTCTGTATGTTCCCTGCCCGGGGAGCAAGCCTAGAAAGACAAGAAAAGAAAATGTGATTGTACTCACCAGGAGAGAGCTGGGAATACAGAGCATATGAATTGCCTGTTGTCAGATGGGGTTATGTGATCATAGACCCAGTAGGTTGCTGACACTCCTCTGTAGCTCTGTTATATGCCTGAGTGCTGGAAGAGGCACTTGAAGTGTTTGCAGAATTAGAGGGTTGAGCTTTCAGTGCAAGTCATTGGTAAAGCAGTATTACCTTTTCACTGTAATCTAGCATTATTCAATGCATGCAGAGTGGAAGTAAGTCCATGAAAGAGATTGATTAAGGTGAATACTTCTTGGTAAAAAGTCTTAATTTTTTATGCATTGTTTCCAGAGAATTTGCTGCTCAAGAGGAGAACTTAGAAAAAGTTTTGAACGATGCTTTTCTAGAAATAAACAAAGCTTATGAAAGGCACGCTCAGCTGTCTCCTGATGGTAGGTAAAAAAACATTCTACTCTTACGAGTGTGGGGAAAAAGGGTTTGGTTACTGCTTGGTATTTTTGTACTTTTTCTGAGAACAGATAAAAGATTTTCTGAGAACAGCTTGAAAACTGTTTTATTTCATATATGTTTTTACTCTAATCACTTACTGCAAACTAAACAATTGTGCTTTACTTCCCTAAAAATGAAAAAGCAATAAAAAAGTCTAGGTCAGATTTACTGGGGGAGTTATTTAATCTGAGTTTTAGCATAATCCACACTGAATTTATCTTAACATCATTCTGTCAAGAAAGGTGTTTGTCAAGTTGGCAGGGAGTGATTTAAATTGGCAAGGTGCATAATTTTCCTGTGTGAGAAACACTGTCTTCTTTGGGTTTGTTTTTTGTTTTTGTTTTCTTTCTGAAAAGTTGCTATTCCCTTTAGTAGAAAGGAACACTGTCTAAAGTTCCCCTTTCTTACTTGGCTGCTGCAGCTGAGGAGCAATATGAGCCAGAAGTAATACCAATGGTAACGCTTCTGCACAGGGAATCACCAGAGCAGCTGAGTATGAAAGGGAAAACAACAGTCAAGAGGAAAACAAGATTTGCTGTGGTAAAGCTGGCACCAGCCCCTTCAGATTTTCTTAGTCCTGGCTGTTAACCAAGTTCTTGTATATACATACAGAGGCTATCCATATCTGAAATTCCAGTCACAGCAGCTGGAGCTTATAGGGAGTAATTTGGGAAGGAGATAAAGGAGTTAGTTCACCCAGTGTTTAAATAAATAAAAAGAAAACCAAACCCTAACAACCTGTCCCAGTGCTGCTGCAGATACTGGCAATGCTACAGGACCTTTAGGGAATGGAGCTGCACTGTGTCCTTGGGGCTACTTTTACTTCCCTTAAGCAATCTGTGAAAACAATCTATTAATGGAGTGGTTTCCTGCTCTTAAAGTGCTAACCAAACCTACCTAGCCTCAAATGCTTCCTGGCTGGACAAGTAGCCTGACTGCTGCGTCACTGTGAGGGATGTATAGCTTTCCTCTTACCTGATAAGAGCTTATGTATCAGAACAGAAAATCTCTCAGGTTCTGAAACACAGCTCTTAAAAAGGAATTTAATCTGTAAAGCTCATTTTTCCATTATAACCTATTTTATTTCTAAATTCTGAAAACCACCTGTTGTTTAAAAAGAATAATAATTGTGTTAAACATCCATAGTCATTTTTGACCTGTGAAGTCAGTTTTAACTGAGCTTAATGAGAGGGATATCAGTAGAGCAGATGAGTTTTGGATCCAAGAGTCTCCTTGTAAGCCCAGATTTAAAAAAAAAACAAACACAAAAACACAAACCTACAGGCTTACATGCTTCCCTGTATCAGCAGCTTTGATTTTTAGTAACATGAAGATTTTGTTATATTTGTGCCCTGCCCAGTCCATTCGTTTTTAAGAGAGCTCTTTATTTTGCTCACGTTCAAATCTCAGCATTTCCTCAAGAAGGATGTTTGGAACGTATACTGTTCTGTTACTGTGAACACAGTTTCTGATTATAGCATTCTTTACTCAAGATATAATGAACTGAACAAGAAAAATATTTAATAAACAAGCTGTACAGCAAGCTGGGCATTTTGGAATTCCTTATGGGATTTTATCATACCATTTAACTGCCTAATTGGGGCTGCTCACTGAAACAAATGCCAGCAAATTTATTTAACAGTCATC
This sequence comes from Cyrtonyx montezumae, assembly GCF_038088225.1. Lineage (NCBI taxonomy): Eukaryota > Metazoa > Chordata > Aves > Galliformes > Odontophoridae > Cyrtonyx > Cyrtonyx montezumae. Next base: position 25,865,518 of record NW_027071936.1, on the reverse strand, counting down.
AAGATACTGAACAAGCCTTCTGCATTAAAAAACCTTGAGGACAAACAAAATAGAAGGGAAAGGCAATCGTTTAACATCCACAAGGGGCCATGTCCTACAAAGTACTCAGTGTTTCTTAGGGAGGCTGAATGCTTGCATACTCTTCCCACAGGAGCCAGTGGAATCTAAAAATGCCCAGTGCTCTTGACTGGTTGCCCAGCTGCAAATAAAGCTAAAAGGGAAAGAGTGGAGTAATGGGGTGCACAGACAAATGCAGATTTCTGAACAAAGCAAACTTTTGTATATCTGTTGATTTACACACACAAAAAAAAAAAAAGTTCAATGCTTGGTTGACTGTTTGGTGTGGTTATTTTTGTCTTTGCTGCTCTTTTGAAAGTTACGTAAAATTCAATGGTTTGCATGTATCCTTGTTAGAAGACTAATTCCAAACTGATTCAGTTTGCCAGCAATAATTCTGAATAACTGTGGCTATTCTAGATGTGATGGTCAAAGTTTCTCAAAGATGGTGCTCACTAGTGTAACACGGGTTATCTGGCACACGCTGGATGCTCAAGGCCAACCTCCTTTTCAATCACTGCCACAGCTGATGAAGTGCAGAAAAATATCTTACTTGAGTCTTGTTCCCACAGACAGCCCTGCCAGGACTCCTTTCACTGTATTCTGTAACATGCAGGGGGGGATGATCAGGGTGTCCAGATCTTTACTTACACACAGCCAGCTTTGAAAATGAATACTTGCATGTTTGAAGGAACGTAATTGCCAGGAGGTGACTAGAGGAAATCTGTAACAAAATTATGCAACTTTGGCTAACACAATGCTTATAATGATATTTAGAAGGGAAAAAAAGGACATCCTATGGCAACAATTTAACAGGACATGAGTTGTTGGAGAACCTAGCATTGTCTTCCAGGACACTGCCCTTTCTAGGACAGTTTACAATTTATAAGCATTTAAAGTTAGAGTTGAAAAACAAGTAAAATAATACCTTATTTGAGTTCTCAATAAAAGTAATTGTCTATGCATGTGTTCCAATACTGCTACTATGCTTGGTGTGCAGGTTTGCTAGTTCTGTTGGACTGCTGTACTGGCCTGCAGGCTGTTCCTGTGTCCCCTCTGACAGTTTCATACAAAAGCATAAGAAACTTCCTGTTGGAGGAATTATTTCTAATCATTGAGAGGTCAGGGAGACGCCTGAGTCTTTAAGCATAGTGTTAGATATTTCTTCAAAAACTCATTTTCATTCACTTCCACACATTCAAATATACCCCGTCACTGTTATATCACTGCTAAATTAACATACAGGACACAGTAAAGGAAGCTCACAATCAACAAATACATCATCATCCATGGGGCAACCACTAACAGAGATGGACAGTTTTCTGTTATATTGGAACAGCAGTAAAAACCTAAGTGTAAAATCTGAATAGCTTTCTTGAGTAAGGACAGAAATAAACAACTGATCATGCTCAAGGAAATTAGGACATTGCTCTGGAGAAATGGAAGACAAACCCTGCCCAGGCCTAGTGAGGTCCTACAAGGTAACTGCTGCTGCTTCTGTCCACTGCAGGCACCATCCACCATTCAGGAAAAATGACAGGCAGTCAGTGTTTCCATCAACCTCCATGTTCAGTGCATCTAACTCTAATCACGTTGACCACTCACTTCTGGAATAGCCATCTTGTTAAAATATAGCCTGGTATTACCTGACGTGTCTGTGTTTGAAGGGCCTTCCTGGAAACTTAACGTGCTGAGCAAACAGCAAAGTATTTTAAAATGATTACGTTTAAAAAATAGTATTTGGATTTTTTTAAGTTATTGTTTGAACACATGATTATTTTTGCTTTGAATATGTTATCCTGCAACACTGAGGAAAAGGGAGAGCTGCAGAAATTGTTACTTACATATTTCATAATGCCATCAACATCACAAAGACTACTTTTTTTTTATCCAAAGCTCTCAATTATTACCAAATTGAGTTGAACAATACTAATTACAGTATGTTGGGGGTGTTTACTTTGCATGTTTGTCCATGGATCAGAAGGAATCATTCACTGTCTTCATTAAAATAGCCCTATTTTAGCTGGTGTGGGTTTGAACTCTCAATTTTTGTTTTGTATATATATTGATTATTATATATAAATTACCTTGGGAAAATGGGCTATATTATATTCTGAAAATGTTCAGTAAGGTGGCCACTCTCATGTGAGACAGTCATATCTGGCATCAGTACATTTGTTTGGTTGACTTTTTGATTGGACATTTAGCATCAGCCACCCCAAAAAATTTGTCTGTGGCCAAAGATGCACATGTAAGTCTATAGTATGGCCAAACAAGACACTGCACAGCTCATCAGGCCCTTCCTCTGTAGAAGACACCGTGGGCAAACCCAAAATGACTGCGTGCCCTGTTTTGCAGCCCTTGTCCTTTCATCTCCAGTGTTGCAGGTTTATTTTGTTTGAACAAAGTCCCTGGGTCAATTTCCTATTTGCCTCTGTGTACGTGTTATTTGTGGCAGACACTGTACCTGGTCAGCAGCTCTAGAACTGGAGGCCCTGGACACTATATGCTGGGCTTCAGTGGAAAGAGAGATCTGCTTAATTTTGTCCCAGGTGAAGGAGTCCGGCGGTTCCTAGCCTGGACTACTGGAAGGTTCCCACATCCTCTTTGTCACATTAGTTGAGATGACTTGCAGTAAAAAGTGTCCAGTGAGTGTTAAGAACCTATTGAAAGATCTTAGTTTTATAGTGATATTGTTAGGTAAACAAGATAAATTCTTATAATTTTAAAAACAAGTACACGTGCTGATGCGATACATTTTTGTGTTATTAAATAACCTAGCAGCGGTCATAGTAAAACATTAGAAGTGTTATCTCCTCATCACTGCTGTGTTTTGGAACTGTGTGAGAGATCACATAATCCCTTTAGTCTGACCGGACCCACGTTCTTCCACCCCTACCAGATGGTGATTCAGTTTCAGAGAAGAAAGCATGAGCGGCATTTGTTTTCCTCAGAGTGCAATTTAACAAGCAAACTTTTTTAGGACACAAGTTGGCACGGCCATTACCACAGCTTTGTGCTGTATTTCTGATGGGTCTTCAGTATCATCCTCTGCTTCCTGATAGCAGGTCTGCTGGCTTTAAGAGTTGGCACTGTAAAGATGCACATTCACCTGCATGACCAACTGTTTACAGTCAGTCATGGATTACAGACTACAGACCAACCTATTCTGAAACCGTATGTGTTTGTCAGCATAGTTCCAAAACAAGTGATGAGATGGGAAACTAGTGGCATTAATTTTAATGTTTAAATAAAATATATTTTCTGCAAAGTAAAAGAGGCACTTTTAAGTAGGTTCTTCATTTTACTTCTTTTAGCTGTTGGCTAAAACAGGTATTTTACTGGCTCTAATAAAATTTCTAATCACACCACTACTTACTATTATCTTATTTTATAATATACCTCAAAATGAGTCTGCACTTGACTTGTCCTTGCTTTCAAGTAGAAACAAGATGTCAGTGCTTACGTGAATACTCAAGAGGCTTCTGGCATCTACATGGTTTTGAATCTTGTAGTCTGTATTATAGCTGTAACACAGTTCAAGGTGCATCCTGTGTCACTATGGTGGATGTTCACTGTGGACTTGTTGGTTAAGTCTGTTAACCAAGTCACTACCAGCAGTAATAATACCTGTTTTAAGTAATAACACAAGCTTAGTTTAGATGGCTTTCTGAAAAATTTTGGTTTTTTGTTTCATCAGTTCACTGCTTTCACCTGACAGCAAGGCTCCATGCACACATCAGGGCGTTGTGTGGCCCCAGTCCCTTCCACCATTCCCGGTCAGTGCCACAGAACTAAAGGCAGGAGCATGTGTAGCACAGAGCTCTGCAGAAGTGGTGGTGGGAAGATCTTCAATCATTACTCGTGAAAATAGGAATATATTTAGAGATTCTCATTGCCAAGAGCCCCAAATCTCTCTCTGGAATTAGCTAGCTTTTAAAACCTATTACTGAAACGCCTCAGTGTGCAAGAGGCCTCCAGAGGGCCTTTCAGAGGCACTTGCATGGGCTGTGAGTTGTTCCCAGCTCAGCTTTTTACTGTAAAAGCTCAAATTAGCAGGAGCTAGTGCTTTCTAGGCAGTTCTCCCTAATCAGTGCAGCGTGTTTTGCAGGCTGCAAAGGTAGACTCTTCCTTTTAAACAATAAGCAAGCAAAAAATGAGGGCTTGGCAGTTCTTCTGGCATTTCCTTCACCATGGATAAATCTGCACGCCTTTTCTGAAACAGGCAGACAGACTTGTTTTTCTCCTTTTTAAGCACAGGTTTTATTTCCCCTGAGCAAGTTTGCTTGCAGTGGTCACTGCAGCCAGGCCCCTAAAACAGTCAGCTCAGATCACTCCCCTGCCCTGTAAGAGGAGAAGACCAGCAGCTAAGGCTGCAGCTCACCCTCCAGGCAGCAAATGTCAAATAATCCCACCAGCATGCAAGGGCAGATTGCCCAGAGGCATGGACGGCTGCCAGGTGACTTGCACCAGTTTGCAACGCAAGGCAAGGCAGCTCTGCCTTAGTGCTGCAACCTCCAACAAATCTGCAGGGCTGTAAGAGAGCAGAGTGCCCTTCTCAAAAAAGGCAGCGCTTGCTGGCAGAGCCCTTTGTCTCTTGGCAAGCCAAGGGGAACGAGAGAAAGATTATTAATAACAACAGCAACTGGAGAACCCCGCAGACTGCAGCCAGGAAGCCATCTGAAGGTTTTCTTCTGCAGAACTACATGCAGCTCCAATTACAATTACTCAGCCGTCCACTTCACTGCCTCACAGGAGGAGAGAACCATCAGCCTTATGGTGGGCTACCAATGCACTCACTGTGCAAAGGGATAAAGACAAGAACCCTGTACCTTGAGAGGAACTGATGGGACCAAAAGGTTTGCTACAAACTGAAGCCACTGTATCTCATCCTGCTTTAACTCCACTCGCCCTCTTGCATGGAGCCATGCTGTTGCACAGAAACAGACACTCCTCATTTCCTCCCTCTCTCCCCCCAGCCCAAGTCCCATATGCATGTTTGTTTGCTATTTATTTTTTTATATATCTATAGTTTCAGTTTAAACTTAAAAGCAATTAAATAGTGGCAACATAGAACACAAGTTATCTTTGTTTTAACCAGTTGACACTGGTTGCTTTGTTACAAATGGTCCTGTGCTTTGAGGCAGTGATAAAACCTCTCTCTCTGATATGACATTTGTAGCAACTCTCATGAACTCTGGGACCACTGCAACAGTGGCCCTGCTGCGGGATGGTATTGAGCTGGTAGTGGCAAGTGTGGGTGACAGCCGTGCCCTGCTGTGTCGAAAAGGAAAGGCCATGAAACTCACCATTGACCATACGCCAGAAAGGAAGGAGGAGAAGGAAAGGTACTTGTCAGCTTGTGTTGTTGCTTTCTGGGGAACGGCCTCTGTCAGGCTGTGCTGCTGCCAGGTAGGACCTGGGACAAAGGCTGGAAAAAAAAGGCACAGCCCCAGTTAAGTCATTTATTTCCATTTAAAGAACTGGGGACTTATAAAGTACTACGTGAGTATAAACTATCATGGCAGTAAGACCAGCAGAGCTAGGAGGCTGTGACTAACTGGCTACTGAGCTGTGACCACATGGTTCAAAGACTCATCCAAGAGTTCCAAGGGATATCCAAGATGTGAAGAAATGTGTTGTAGTTCCCAGGGCAGTAGTCAGCCCTCTAAATCCTATTCCTTTTGTGGAACCCTTCAGAGAGGGCCTCTCAGCTCAGGTCCCTGGTACCCCATCTCACATGAGCAGATAGTGGCAGAAATTGCAGCTACAGATGGGGAAACAGTCTGAATCTGTAACTCATCTTTGCTTTCTCTCTTGTGCCTCTGGACAGGATTAGGAAGTGCGGTGGCTTCGTTGCCTGGAACAGTTTGGGACAACCTCATGTGAATGGTAGACTTGCAATGACGCGGAGCATAGGAGATTTGGATCTTAAAAACAGTGGTGTGATAGCCCAGCCAGAAACAAAAAGGGTTCAGGTAAAAGAAAGCCTGGTTTGCAGAGACAGCAATTGGACTAAGGGGCAACAAAGCTATCTGAAGCAGGTGGTGGTAACCACACAGTTTGCTCAGGTGAAACCACATGACCAAGCTTTGGTTTTCACTTGTGGTGAAATAACCCACAACCAGCTCTACATAAGTTATCTCAGATTAACACTAAAGATAGAAGAGAATCTAGTCCTGACAGTAAATTCAACAAGGTTAACTTCTAAATCCCTGTTATCACAGTATAACATAGGATAACAAATGAAAGACTGCACATGATATCCATTACCATAATACAAAGGTTTCATTCTGTTTGGGGCTTGTGGTCAGATCCTACTTTCAAGGTTAACACTGGTACAAAGCCACCACTGAGAACTAAGTGGGATTTGGAAAAGCAAAGTCACCAAGGACAGTAGAATTTGTAGAAGGTTACATATTTAGGAGGAAGGAAGAAGGAAAGGGCAGTTGCATCCATTTTACATTAGCTTCACAACTGTCCAGGAAACAGATCAACCACCCAGCATAAATGCATTCATATTTTTGTAAAGACAAAACCAAGTCCCTCCTCTCAGCTCATACTGTTTGACATTTTTCCCCAATGGATTTCCCGGTGCCCAGGGAACTTACAGTCATTCTTTCCCAGTCCAACGCAAAACACTGTCCATGAGGCCTGAGGGGCTCAGGAAGTAACTGCAAGTGCTAATGTGTCTTCCTTGAAATCCTCAGGGGTAATGTACAGCTCTGGTCTTTTGGCCTCACTGTATCCAGAAGGCTTCTTCCTAGAACTGTTAGACCTCATATAGAAAGCAGGAGAACAGGCAGCACTCCCAGAAAAAAGTACTTTGCAACAAAGGGTAAAAAAAAAGAAATCAAGGCAGCAGCTTTGCCTTGCAGCACTCTCTTCACTGTTGTGCATACTTTGTACCTTTATTGCAGTTACATCATGCAGATGACAGCTTCCTAGTCCTTACTACAGATGGTATCAACTTCATGGTGAACAGTCAGGAGATCTGTGACTTCATCAACCAGTGCCACGACCCCGCTGAAGCTGCCCATGTTGTTACTGAGCAGGTAATGCTAGCATTTCTTCAAGTATCAAAGCACCACATCCTTGCAAGGGCACAAAGACATCATTTCAATTAACACGCTTAGTTCTTGGTCCACAGAACTGCCAACAGTGTAGGCAGGAACCACCAGTTTCTTAATGGGGGTTTTGGTCAGTGGTATATCCCATGGAAAACTTGGAAGCATGCAAGAGCCTGCAGTGTTGGAGCTGGGAATAAGCAAGGAAGTTTCAGAGCACGCTGTCCCATGTGGAGTCAGATAGCTGCTTCCCTTTCTGAGCAAGATTGTCACGCTGACAATTTGTTTCTTCCTTCAGGCAATGCAGTACGGCACTGAAGATAATAGCACGGTTGTCATAGTGCCATTTGGAGCATGGGGAAAGTATAAAAATGGCGAGGTCAACTTCTCCTTCAGCCGTAGTTTTGCCTCCAGTGGGAGGTGGGCGTGAAGACCTGACAGAGCTATCTTTTTCTGCAATAACCTGGACACAATGTGTTACAAGAGAACGCACCCATCTGTTCACAGGTTGACTCAGTGTCTCGTCCATCCCTTCTGCTGCCAGCTATGGAAGATGCAGTGCTCCTTTGGTGCGTGATTGCTGCTTACAGCTGATCACATTTTACTTTATTTATTCAGATCAGCACTAGGGCAGCTATATCTGGGTTTCTAATCCCAGCAGCTCCTCACACCATTTCATTTGCACAGTTGAGTCTCTGGGCATGAGCTATGGCAGATCTGTTGTATCCCAACCCTTGTTACTGAGTACTTTGTTACCTGGCAGCTGTGAAAGTCCAAAACTGAGCTATGCACCATCTTCTTTGTACATTAACACACGGGAACAAATGCAGTGTTCTTAGCAAGACAAAAAGGGAGTTTGTTGTTTTCCTCCGCCATGGAGTCACCCAAAACTCCCCCATGTTTCAGGAGAAACAGGTAAAATACAAGGGGGAAGTGTCTGAGCAATTAGCCTGTGGTTATGTTCTGGTGCCAGGGCCATTCCATGTAGCCGAATGACGTCCCAATAGAGCACTGCTTTGCTGAGCTTTAGGCTTTCTCTGCTATTTTACCTGGGATCCTTTAGCTCCAAAGAGACAGAGCAAGCAGGAGCCATGTGTTGTTGGACAGATGGGAACCCATTGGGCCCAAAGCCCCTACAGTCTCTGTGGACCATGCAGCAGTCCCTGGCACTGTGCTGCCTTCAGTGTGTTGGTGCCTGACATAGGTGCATATAGGAGGGGAAAAAAAAAAAAGCAGCACATTTTTGAATTGCAGAGACTGTCATCAATTTTCATGTCTTTTTTTTTTCTTATTCTTCTTTTTTCCCTCTTCTTTTTGATTTTCTCTAAGAAAAGGAAATCATTTCAAAGAGCTTTCACTTCAAGATCATTTGGATGCATGGAGACAGGAGAGTTTATTTCTTCACATGTGAGAATTTTCCTGCCCTCTGCCAAAGATTTTTTTTAGTTAGTTTTGGTCTCCTGGTATCAAGAAGACAGCTGTAAAATACTGAAAGCAAGAAAGCTTGAGAAAGAAAAGAATACTTTAATAATGTATGGCAATTTTTCTAAGTTTTGGGTGCTGCTACTACTAGGCATCAGGTAGTTGATCACCAGAAGGCACAAAGGGCAAGAGCCCTGAGCCAGCTTGTTGCTGCTGTGATACAAACTGCTGCTGACATGTCAACAGCAGGTTGAGCTGCTCTTCATACTTCCATTCAGCCCCAGTTTTTCCTCACTCAAAATAAGCTGAGCATCTCCTGTAGTCTCCAAATTGCCCCACAGTGAGAAAATATGGGCAGAGAAAAATCAGGCTTTTCCCATACAGACAACATTAGATTTTGTTCTGTATTTCCAACAGCACCATTGTAAAAATAAATAAAAATAAAAAGCAAGCAAACCAACCAACAATAACTAAATGTGAAAGAAAATTGTCTGACCCTAATCTCCTTACAGCAAGGAAAAACATTTCTGCGATGCCTGGTCCACTTCTCATTTTCCAGTGAGTCATAGGCATCTTTTTTTAGCCCCATCCAGGCCCAACGTGATAGCAGTCATTCCATGTGTTCTCCTTCTGGCTGCAGGCTTGGGAACACCCTGCAGGGCACAGCTTTGTACTGACGTTAATACTCTACGTATAGACAGTATGTTGGTCATGTCTCATCACTTGGCGTATTTAATATGGTGTACATTATGTGTGTATTAGGTTTATAGATATAAACAGATTGTGACTCAATATTTGTAAGTTTCTATTGTGTTTGGTGCTGTTGCCCAGGCAGGCACGTTTAATGAGCACATCAGTTTACAGTTCTAATACCTTCACTCTCCCCCAGATTTCCCCAGTTCTGTCTTCACTCAAGATCAGAATGTTTAGTCCTGGTCTCCCCCTTGTTTACTTGAGGCAAAAGGGCACTAATAGAGAACTTGCAATTCTCAACCTGCACAATCTGTTTGTAGCAAAAGCAGCACAACACATCCTCTCCTGAGCATTTGCAGAGAGGCAGAACCTGACAGAGGCTCAGCAAGCTGCTCCAGCAAAGCAGTTATGACCCATTTGCACTGCAGAGCTAACTCCTGCTGAATGCAGAGCTAACTCCTGCTGAAACAGCAAGTGCTCCCAGCTGAGGGTTAACCACACAGCAGTCTTACCATGAGCCAAAGAAGGGCTACAGTCAGCTTTGGTTTCAAGTGTCAGGCATGAGTAGCAGAGTAAGGATTTGGACATGCCTCATGAACGCCCTTCAGTGCCAAATGCTGCTCATTCCTGTTTGGCCAGCCATCCAGCTAGGCAGACAGAAGATATCAAGGGCCCTGGGGGTGTTTGTGACAAGTACGCATTGATTTGTTTGAGCTGTGCTGGGTACTTGCCAAGCTGAATACATGATATCAGATGCAAGGTGGTAATGAATAGCACTGCAGGTGCTCTGAGAAATGGCCTGGCTGATGGAGTAGCTTCTAAGCATTGATCAGTAAGTATGTAAAAGGAAGTAATTTTTATACTCGAGGGAGTTTGGAAGCATTTTTTTGTTTTATTCCTATCTGGTTCACAGCCAGGTTGGATGGGGCCCTGGACACCTTGGTCTCAACAGCTGGCAACCCCACCTGTGGCAGGGAACTTTACGATCCTTGAGGTCCCTCCAAACCTGAGCCATTCTGTGATTCTATGGTAGCCTAATTTCATAGAGAGTGGAAGCAGTTGGGTGCTTCTGTTTCCTCCAGAAGACTGATTGTCCTCTCAGAGGAAGGATCTATGCATAGCAGTATATATAGTTTAAAAAGGAAGGGATAAGACAAAGCTTTGCAGAATAGGAGGAGGTTAGGTAAAGATACACTGGCAGTTCCTATTACTACATTTAAACAGTCACAGAAAAGCTTTGATTGGAAAAGACATGGTGATGTCATCCCATCCAGCCTACTGCTCAAAGCAGGGCTCATTTCAGAATTACGTGCTGCAGCTAAGGCTGCATATCTACTGACCCTGGACTACAGAGACTGAAATGAGGTGAGAAGAAAGAGTTTGGCATGAGAGCGGTCTGCCTGTGGAACCACCAGAACACAGCGAAGTTGAAAGCTTACCAGTATCTGAAAAACAGCAGGTACTTTGTGTGGCTACTAATAAATGTCACCAATAAATTAGTGCAAGCTGCTTCATTTAAAAAGCAGTGTGACAGGAGATTACAAAGACACATTTCTTATTCCCTGACTGTTCCCTGTAGTTTTCTGCATCTCACTCTGAAGTGAGCAAGCTACCAGTGAAGGCGGATTGCTTTGCCAGGTGGCCCACAGGTCTGCCCATTCCTTTTTCCATTGCTAACAGTGACTTTCACAACGGCTTGTGTGAATTCCTGCCTTCATGCTGTGCGTTGCCAGACTCCGAGTACATCAGAAACATTGTTTGGCACAGACCCTCCGTTACCAGGATCTTTCTTTTTCCCAAACAACAGCCCTGGCTTTTCTTGCAAAGGAGATGACCATCTCCCTTTAGATTCATCTGCACCAAGCCTTGTTTTTCTCCAAGAAGTCAGAAAAAAACCTGCAGTGTCCCAGGTGATGGATTTTTCTGACACTTGACACTTCTTACTAAAGAAGCATTAGGACAAGTCACAGGAATTGTGTTTAGTCATGGGGCTGTTTTGATACTGACGTTGGCAGGGTGAGCTTTGCCAACATGTGGGTGTATGGCATTGAGATTCCCTGGGTGTGAAGTTGGAGGAGTAGAGCCATGCCAAGGCAAATGGAAGCAGCTTATCAAAACAAGTATTTCCTTGCCCAGACACTCGCCCTTGACCAGTGCTGTCTCTCACAGTAGAGGTGCTGCAGGAGAAGGTGCCTGGAACAGCTTTAATACAACACCCTCCAAACAGTCAGTCAGTCCCTTTTGGTCTGAAAAGCTCAAGATTGGTAAAGAATTGTAGAGCACATGTTGTGGTTGAGAATGGGGTTGGGGTAAGAAACTGGCAATATTACTTTTTACGGTGGTAACAATGAAAATTCTTAATATCTGGGGTTCACTACGAGATTTCTGCTGATGGAGAAATCAGATATTGGATTATCTTTTCTGTGTCAACATGCACAACTGCTGTTTTCAAAAGCACATAAGGAGGTTTCTAGCTAAAGCAGTAGCACAAAACAGATACAAGTTACAGTGGTTTCATATTAACTTCTGTGAAACAGAATCACTTAGGCACTTCTAGGTCCATTGGTCACTTATCCAATAAGTCAAGCACATGGTATAGCACTCCCCTGCAGTTCCCTGGTTCTGAAGCTGCTGTTCTGCTCTCAATTCAGAGGTACCAGTGGGGATTCCCCTTTGCCTGGCACATTAAGTGCTTGGGCAGTGCAGTGGTGTGTGTCATAGCTTTCTACAGACTGAAGTGCAATTGTTGTGTACATTCACTGCATACTTTGCCTTAGGACAGTCTATAATTCCTGATGTTTAATGTTTATTTTTGGTGTAATCAGTGACCATAATTAATCTACTACTTCATTTTACTGAAGGTTTTTTGTTTGTTTTTTCTTTTTGTTGTTCATTTGTTGAAATGTTTCTTTTTAAACATTTGTTTGTCTTCAAATTTGTGACTCAAATCTACAGTGGGACAGATAACAGATAAGGCTGTACTGGAATGCTTAAAAAAAGACCTCTAAAATAAAGAATCGGCTTCTCACTATCAATGTCTTTTTTTTTTTTTTTCCAACCACACTGCCAACCACCAGAATTGTGTTTCTCAGTCTCTGCCATGACTGTCCTGTGAGCCCCAGGCCTTTGCCTCTGCCATAAACACATTTACCAAGGCTAAGCCTTTCAATGAGAGAGTGCTGAGGCCCTGGCACTGCTGCCCAGAGCAGCTGTGGATGCTCCATCCCTGGAGGTGGTCAAGGCCAGGTTGGATGGGACTCTGGGCAGCCTGAGCTGGTGGGAGCAAGCAGCCCATGGCAGGAGTTGGGGTAGGTTGGCTTTAAGGTCCCTTCCAACACAACAATTCTGTACTTCTATGATACAAAGGCATTCAACCAGCAATAAGTGGTGCAAAGTAGCCATCTCTGTGCTCTGTCAGCCTTCACTGCAGCTTTGGTCCGTCAGGGCCATGTGTCCTAATTTGAGATCTCAGCCTCATATATTTTGTTATATTACAATACCAGGAAATCTAAATGCCATCTCTCTAAATACAAGTGTGCCTTAAAATGTTATTTTGTGAACCAGGAAAGCACCTGAAGTAGCTGTCAAGGAGAGCACTTTCACTCTGTAAAAGTGAAAAGAAACAAGTTGGGCCCTCCTCAACACGAGATGATGTTTTGACTTCTACATCACTTCAGGCGTGGTGGGGATGGGTTGATGATCTTAGTGGCCATTTCCAACCTTAGTGATTCTATTATTCTATTAATTCAGAACTTTTCAGTTACTCAAAAGAAAGAAAAATGGAGAGCAAAGACTGGCCAAGGGTTTTAGTTCTGCTGCAGAAGCAACACTGTGGCAAATGTGACAACTTATTTCTAACTTTTACTGTTCTTACAGCCGAACTGAAATCTACCTTTACTTTCTCTGTTTGAAGGAGACTTGAACAAAGTCCTTACACTTCCCTGTGGCTGAACTCCCTTCCATTTAGGATGAATGCAAGTCCTTTTTCATTATCCTTTGTTGCCACTCCATTTCTCATCTCATTTAGGATCTTGTCAGCTCTAAGATACCTGCATGTATTGATCACATAGCAGTAAGGGTCCTGCAGTTACTGCTTCTCTAAGTCAATTTCTAGAGCTCAGGCAGCACGTGAAGAAACCTGCTAGACAGCTTTGCCCTTTCCTCACCATTTGGCCACAGTTGGGAAACAGCTACTGGGTTACTCTGTAATCGGAGCATTTGTCCCATAATGAGTGTCCCTGTGACCTGCTGGTTAATTCACACCAGCAGAAGGGGAGAGGGTGGCCATGTGTCAGCAGCAGCATTGCAGTTTTCTGCCATATGTGTCCAGAACAAACAGAGCAGCCAAGCACTATGTAAAGCAACACTTGCTCTGACATGGGGCACTCCGAGAAGGTTTAAGCCCTCTGCAGCCCTCCCCTAAACTGAACATGTGACAGACTCCCCAGTGTTAGATGTTATTTCTTTTTTAAACACATACACCACACAAGCTATCTGTAAATATATTAAATTTGCCATTCAGCACCAATGCAAATTTCTACTAAGACCATTTCCTCTGCAAAATTACTCTGTTCCTGCTCCTAATATTTCTATGATTCTAACCCTTTCCTGTTTATTTGAAATCCCAGCATGAGTTACTAGTGAAGATGCAAACCTGTGTTGCTTGCAGATGTCAGCCAGTTCAGTTAGACAACATCAAAGACATCTCTCTGCCTTGGACATCATGAGTAAATCACTTGTAACTAGCAGGCCCCATGACTGCATCACACTGAGAAGCCTGTCATGAAGAGTTGCATGCTTTCCTTTCATTAACACCACATCTTACAAGAACATGGCATCCACAATGAGCCCCTGCTGATGGACTAGACCAAGTCATCCTTCTGAATGTTTCAGTGGCTGTCCAGCAATGCACAGCCACGCGCTGTGCCTCCACCCCTAGCGGTAACACCCATCTGCGTCCCATTGGTACGGCACAGCCTGGGCTAGTCCTTGACAAGCCAGCAGCCTGTTCACCACAAGGAGCTGAAGCTCCCAGGGAAATTCAGTGTGCACAAATTGCACAAATTCAGTGTGCATCTGAACTAGCAACACTTTGAGAAGCTGCTTCCAGCTGACTGCAGGCGCATCACAAGGAAGTGCTGACAACACAATCCCCATGTACAAGGCTTGCTGCATCTCCCTGCAACAGCAAGGGTCTCCCAGAGCAAGCATTAGGCCAACTGCATTTATCCTTACGCATTACTTGGGTTTACCACTGAAGTTCTAGTTATGGGAAAGACCCTTTCTTAGGCAAGAAATTGCTAAGTAGCTATTGAAATTTGATTGGAGGAATTTGTTTTTCTTCAGTAAATATTTGATCTGACAGATCTTATCAGTATCATTTTACACTAAGAAAGTCTGCAAAATAGATCTCACAATATTCCTTCTCACATCTAGAAAGGCAACATGTAAAAAAATATTCAGGTTCAATGCATGAACCTTTCTCAATCCTGTTTTGTTTTTCTTTTTTAATTTACTTTAACGTAATTTTCTGTAGCTAGTGCAAATGGTGATATTCACACAAAGGACAATACAACTCAGATAGCTTCGTGGCTATGCAGGAGTTACCTCTTCAGTGTGTTACCCGTCACTCCATCACTGTTTGTTCTGCTACATTACTGAGAAGCAGGAGGAAACATGTAGCCAGATGTCTCCAAGCTGAAGTCTTCCAGCACCCAAAGCTTTACCTATGAGCAGGTTTGACCACATTATCAGGCTGCCATTAGCAAACTTTCAAAAGAATGAATCTCCTACAGCAAGAAACAAAACAGTGGCTACTCCTGAAATAAAGCATGGCCACTAGCTATAAAGACTGAATCAGCGTGAGCACATATCAAAGAGATGGAAAAAATTGAAAATTGAAAATTATTCATGGCACTATAACTACAGGTTCTTCATATCATTCGGAACACAACACGAAATTGAGCACAGGATTGATGAAGAAGGCTAGCACATTTTTGCCAGTGATAAGAAGATGCTGAATTACCATACAGCAAGTAGTTCTGCTGTACAGTCCAGCCTGGAGCTGGGGAAAAAGGGCATTTCTCACTGACAACCCCAGACCCAGCATCCTGACTCCAGGGTGCACAGTTGGCTCAAAGTGCTCTCTGCTGAAGCCTTGCTAACTACAACCACAAAGTACGCTTAAATACTCTCTAAACACCCCCCTCCCATCCCACAAAGCTTTTGTGAAATCAGTTTGTGCTGAATGCAGTAAGCACAGATGGTTAATAACATTGCTTTAAGGTACTTTTATCTTACAGCTAAAGAAATCACTTACTGACAAGCACTGAGAAAGCACTGTGAGTTCTGCAGTTAATCAGGCAAGGAACGTGGCAGATCCAGCTGCATCAAAGCCTGTTTTATAATTGGAGAAAAACTGTTAGCAGCCAGCATTGCCATGCAAGTAACCACTACAGTGAAAACCCATCTTCTTCAGCCCTACCAGATTAGAAGAAAGTATACAAAGGCATTGAAAGGGGGCATGGGATAGTGACAAGCTGGTGGCTGGACATGATTATCTCTTATAGGTATTTTCCAACCATAATCATTTTATGATGCTAAGCATTAGTAAAATATTTCAGTGTTTGGGGATCTTAAGCTATGTCTCACCAGATAAGGTCAAGTCCTGCTCTAGCAGTTGTCCTCTCCTTGGAAAAGAAGTTTTCAATAATTTCTCCTCTTGATATGTCCTTATGGAACATGATTTAGAACATTCTTTACTGTCTGCCTTCTCTGTATCAGTACAGCTTATTCTTCTAAACACTGTCAATCTCTGCTGGCTTCTCACTCTCTACAATGACACTCTTAAAGCAAAATAAATAAATAAATAATTCACAGTTTCACATTGCATCACTGCAGATGACCACACTTGTGTACAGAAAGCAAAACAGTATCAAGCAACAAGTTCACTCCTCAGAAGGATAAAGAAACATGGTATTCATCAACTACCACTCCCATTTTAAAAACGTTTATTCCACTGCAAATGTTGCTTAGTTCCAACAAATGCAAAACAGCTTTTTGGTGGTAAATAGCAGGTATTTATTTGAAATGAAAAAAAAAATACTTAAGTACCTGAACTATTGCATTTAATCATGTATTGTAACTGTGTTACTCTAACTTTTTGCATTGGAGACAAATATACAATGAACATTCAGATATCACAGATTGCACACTAGATAGTAAATCGTCAGGCCTTTTACGTAACCACCAAAAAACAGATATTGGATTCTGCAATATAGTACAAAATTCCACACTCCAGTCTTAGCCAGTTATCTTCAATTTACTCCCGATGCTGTACAAATAAATGGCCATTTAACTAGGGCTTACAAGTTAATAACAGGACAAAAAAAATATACATTGCACTGACACAAAAAGTCAGCTGTGTTAATAGTCATGCAACAAGTAACCAAACTTGCTGAAATTAAAAATACTGTCTAAAAACAGTTTCAACTGCATAAATATTTTATACACAGTTCATTTACTGAAACAAAAGGAGTCTTTAAATGATACAAAGCAAATATAAGTATCTACCAATTTTATACATAAGAAAGTGCAAAATAACTTATCTAAAGTGTTCTGCTATTGAACTGATGACCGTGGGCTGGAGGCAGCCAGCCCCCTCTCAGAAGCATGACATTACAGTTGCACACTACATACGAATGTTAAGAGTACATGAATAAGTATACTACAAAGAACAAGGCAGGAGAAGACATGTGAGGTACTTGCAGAGAATACAGTCTACTGATGTTAGTGTACATGAGCATATTTTTGCGCAACCCATTTTTACATGGAAAACAAAGCAAGTCTTTGCATTAGAAGCTTGAATGAAAAAAACCACTCCCAAGTGAACGAAGCAGTTGTCCACAGCACCAGCTGCCAGAGGAAATACGAGCAGGCGGGGTTCTTCCCCTCCACCTCCTACCAGCACAGATGTGGTTTTGGAGCAGTGAAACTGAGGGATTAAGTCAGAAGGCTGCAGCTATTGGTTTGCAAAATGTGAATGTGGACCAACCTCTACGCTACAGGCTTTGAAAGAAATAGTGATCCTGATTTTAGTACACTGCCAAAGGTAAAAAGCACAGATCAACAACGGTGCCTCGTGCCTGCATAACCAAATATGGCCACTACATCATCACTGTTGGCACACAGTCTTCACGAGCCCACGTTAGTGATACATGCCAGATCTTGCTTTTAATGTTCAAGTTATACCAAAGTTACTGCCGGAAGCCCTGTTTTGATTAGGGTTTAATTGGAATCAGTTCACAGAACAGAATTCTTCCTTAAATTCAGTTTCATTTTGAAAACTGGAGGCAAGAGGGGAGAATCTCTGAGGACTCAAAAGCATTTAATGGTTGTTAAAAGTGCCTTCTCTTCAGACAGCAAACACATAGGCCACCAGCCCTTCTTCTGAATTACGCTGGCTTCGCATCATTTTGGGAAGGGTCAAGGCAACGTTAGAGAACATCTGAATATAGATATTCCAGCACTCCATGCACATTTACTGAGGGCTTCTCCCCTTCTATTTTCAGCAATAAATCTGCCAAGGGAGCCATGCAACACAGCTTGGGGTTGGACTCAATGATCTCTTGAGGTCCCTTCCAACCCCTATGATTCTATGATTCTACTCATCACAGTTTGGATCCGAAGGGATCTATTTGGGTCAGCTAACCTAAACAAACCTGCATTTACTCAACAGTGTGCAAGGGCTCTAGAAAAGCCTTTCTGCTCATTTGGGGATCTAGTATACATACCAGAACAGGAATTTCTCATTTTACAGACCAGCACATACTTAATAAACAAACGTGTCAAAATACATATTTAACTTTCAGTGCATAAACATGTGATACCAGGGTAAAGAGTAAGTGGTTAGGATTAACAAATTGACCTAGAAGCTCCAACCAAGAGAAGACAGGCATGTCTCCAAGGCGCAGGGACCCACTGCCACAGAAAGGCTGGCATTTCCCATGCTGCAATTCCAACAACAGCTTAAACCATCTTCCTCCTGGGGACAAAGTCTGCCCAAGGCTTGCTAGTGCAGGGTAACCTCTCCAACTGCAGCAAAATGCACTCACTGACATTCTGCAGAGCAAAAGTAGGGCTGCCTGTCTTCTGTTGTTTTGGGTCAAATCCATACCGTTGTTTTGCAGAACCCACTGTGAACATACCTAGACCTAGATCAGTTTGTCACACATTTACAAAATATATACACATATATTTAAAACAAACAAACAAACCCACTGTCAAAACCTCCTTTGGAAAGCAGTCCACGGGCCTGTGTGGTGCACGTGTTCCAATCCCAGTGGATGTCCATGTCTCTACTTCATCCCTCATGTAGTGCAAAAGAAGTGACAGAGTAGTAAAAAAATACTGCGATTCAATTCATTTTAAAACTTAAAAATGGTAATGGAAATCTACCACTGTCCTTAGGGTCATGCCATTTGCTGACACATGGAGACAGCTCAAAAGCATCTCTGGCAGAACAAGTGCTAACCCATTCCAGAGCGACTATGTTGTTCCAAACTTTTTTTTGTTTTAAATTTTTTTTTTTTTTTTGCAAATAAGCTACGGGACAACAGTGGTAAAATTCTATGCACAGGAAATTCATTCTGTACCTGTATGCAAGCCAATAGCTATTGACTTAAAGAAGATAAAAGCTGGTTCTTGCACTGCATGAATCAGCTGCTAATGAACGTGAAGTAATTAACAAAACTGCAGCTCTGACATATGTATAAAACAGGCTTTGTTAAATATGAACAACACTGAGGCGGTAAATAGTTTTGGTATAAAATGCAACCAAAGTATACAATTTAGTTCCTGGTTATCTTACAGCTAGAATAAAATACTCCAAGTCTTTCTCAAAAAAAGTTATCTTTTGAAAAAAAAAATCCATGTAATTCCATGAATAGCCTTATTTAAATTAAGATATTGTGGGCAACTGAAAGAACGAACGTGCACAAACTGGATTTTTAACAGAAATACACATAATGCCTTTGAGTTTTCTGTTTTGTTCTTTTTCTTTTTCTTGTTGTTATTTAGACATTCATATTTAAGTTGATAGATGAGAAGGATGCCACAACAAAGTATAGTGGTTAATCTGAAGTCCCATGTAACAGGCAGTTAGGTTCATATTTAGATAAAAAGGCCATTATACCTATTTACAATATACACAGTTGCTTGCGAAGAAGGCAGATTTACAACTATCTTCTAAAAAGCCTTCCCTTCCCTCCCACCCCCCACCCCAGTACAGATGGACTAGCTCTACAAAAACAAGACAAGAAACGGTGTTTCAGATAAGTGAGGATTTTCTTCATAGCCATGTCAACACAGAGTTAGGGGTTGACAGTTCTATTGTATCTGTGGTTATTAACCATGTCTTCCTGGGCCTTGCTCTTCACTTCAATGTGCCGTTCACCTCATCACACACCTTCCATCAACACAAATCAATTCAATGATCCCTTATACTTTCAGTGCTTAAAATGCAGTATAAACTTAAGTGTAAACAGACAATATTCTACTCCCTTCTTATCGCAGCACAATGCTCACAGTAGATCTCAGGGTGACAGCAGGGCTGTATAGGGTCTCCATTTACCACCACCTCGTCAATTTCTGGGCCCTTCCTCCAAGCCCCGCTCGTGCTGCAAGTTGTAGAAACAGTTCTGGCAGACTCTGACCGGTGATGAAATCTTCAGACGCTTGATTTCAGACTGGAACCGACTGCACCTGCAGAGGAAAACACCACCGTGAACACGTGTCCTCTCCCAACCTCACCATTTTCTTCCCAGGTGTGGAAATCATCATTGTGACTTCAAACACCTCAACGCCATCCAAACAAATCTTGACAGACTGTGTTTTGTTTGTAGACTGATAAAATTAACTGTTCGCTGAAAAAGAAATACATTTTTTTCCTCCTCGTTAGGTTAATTTGCCTAGAATTCATTACTTCATTTCATTCTCAGTTGATACCCGTTTTAAGCTGACAGCTTCACTGTTTATATAAAGGAACTTGTCTGTTTTTTTCCAACTCTTCCCTGGAAATTTTGACAGCATTGATGTTTGGGGTTGTTTCTTTGTTTTTAATCAGTTCTGTTTCGATAAGGGAGTGGGAAACCTCAGTATGTTTGTAGAGCTCAGTGGTATGCATCAGCCTAAAATTCTGTATGGGAAAAATCTAAAAGGAGGCTGGTGCTAGCTTACTTCTGGCAGAAGAGCTGCCCACAGTTCCTGCAGTGGTGACGCCTCTCCGTGAGCGAGAACCGGACCGCACAGCCCGAGCAGCTGTCCCCTCCCTCGTCCTTCACCCAGTGGTCGGCTGCCGACCGGCCTGGCTGATCACTCACAGACCAGCTGAACACTCGGCCACGGCCATCCCCAATGAGAATTCTGCTGTGATCCCTGGAGGAAAAAAGCAAAAGCATTCCCTTGACAATTCTGGCCCAGTAAAGTACAGACAGCGATAGCTGATTTTAGATGTCAGAATGTTTAAAGATGTTTTAATGACCAAGATATTAATCAGTGCTCTAAACAACCAAACACAAAAAAAAAAAGCCAACATAAAACAACATCATGCAAAGAACAGCATCTGCATCCTTTGACAACACTGAAAAAACGCACTGAGTGATCACTTGTGAGCTACTCACTTGGAGATGCCGAGGGCAGTGATTTCTGCTGGATGTGCGTTATCTTTGCGATCGAATGCTGTGTGCATAGTTAGTTTGCTCCTAAACACCAACTGGCGCTCCCAACGGTATCCTAGAAGGAAGCAGAAGAGGAAAAAAGGAAGAAGAGGAAAAAAGCAAATCTGATCATTCTCATTTCTACATCCTCCTTCTTCCCCAAAATACCCACGCATCACTTCGTAGAAAGGAAACACCTTTATCTCCCCAAAGGCTGATAACTCTCACAGATTCACTTCCTGCTCAGGGATAACACTTTCAATTGCTCCCCAACAGATCCAAGAAAGGAGAAAATGCAATACAAAGGAGTCTTACATTTCACAAAATGCAGCTGGCAGTTGCAGAGAACCGTGACATACAGAGTGGAGCTGGCACTGAAGCCCAGCAGGACTGAGGGTGCTTCATTATTACTATTATTATTATTAGGTTTTTTTCTGTAGTCAAGATTCAGATTTCCAACAGTGGTTAATTTTCTTCACAGCATCTCTATGGTGCTGTGTTTTGGTTACATGACTAAAACAGTGTTGAGGACATAGCAGTGCTTGAGGTACTGCTGGACGCTACTTTCACATCACCAAGGTTTTCTCTTTTTCCCCCGCTCTTCCTCACCCACCAGCAAGTAGGCTGAAGGTGTACAAAAAGCTGGGAAGTAACACAAGATGGGCAGCTGATCCCAACTGACCAACGGGTATTTCATGTCATACACAGCATCATAGTCAGCAACCAAACTGAGGGAAGGGCACTTTTTGGTAAGGATGCTATTTGCTCCAAAACTGGCTGCACATCAGTCTGCTTGCAGGAGGTAGTGAGAGCCTTTGTATCACTTGTAAAAACAAGGCTTTTATCTTCCTCTTTAGTTTGCTTTGTAGACTACCCTTAGTTCAACCTTTGAGTTTTGCTCTTGCCCTTTATATCTTCCTATTTTCTCCCCCCACCCTGTTGCAGTGACGGTGAGTGAGCAGATTAGCTACCAGCCAGGGTAAACCCACCACAATTTCTTAGGAAAAACCTCAAAATAATGTGCAGCCTCAACACAGAAATTTCTCACCAATGATTCTGAAATTTACCAGCCATCTCTGCTCAAAGCTGCAGAGATGCTGCCTTTTGGGTCAGTGCTGACAGCAAATTTATCTGACAAAGGAATCGTACTCAACTTCTTTTACCTGGTTTAAGCTTGCTGTAGTGCCGTGCTTCAGCATAGCTGGGGTGCAGGTGGTTAACCTGAGCGTGGGGATGCATTTTTCCTTGTCCTTCAGAATAATTCACAAAGATAAAGCCATCTTTCTCATCCAAGCTGAGCTGGTCTGACCAACGCCTGGAGTCATCTGAGCCACTGTCTGCTGACCACGCCGCTGCCACTCTGTTTGAGGCTGACCTCGGTCTGTGGCTGGTGCTGCCAGGCTGACTTTGGCTCTCCTGCAGTTTTGCATCCTGGCCAACACATGGATCATCTGCATCAGAGTCACTGCTGTCTTCTTCATGGGCTTCTTGTCCTGGATTCATGCAGCAGGAAAGAGAATATCGTTAGCAGGGCTGCCTGTAGGCTGAGCTTTTCTCCTTTCATACCTACAACCCAACACGTGCCATCACAGCACGACTAAAGGGAAATTCAGAGCCTTTGAAGAGATTCAGCTCCCATCACGGTAAATACCAACAGGAATCATCAAGTTTTTCATCTCTTTAGCACTGGAAGCAGTTTCTACAACAGTTCTTCTGAGGTGGGATGGGAAAGAAGCAGTGAGTACAGCTTTCAAAAATGTTCAAGTTAGCAAAAATAAAAAATTCAAAATTCCTCCTGTCACTCAGGAAAACAGTAAGCAGTCAGCAGTGATGTGACTCGAGACAACAGAAAAACATGAGGCAGACATGTTATCAACAGGCTTAACATGATGTGAAAGCTCAACTATTCAATACATTTATATTCTCCGTGTTACAGAAAAGCTGAGTTGTGTGATTATAAGCATACTATAAGCACCACAGGACCCACATCCAAATCTAGATCATATCTTCAACATGAATATGAAAAAATGAAGATGAGATGAGTAAAGCAAATGCCCATCAAGCACGGACCAAATTCTTCAAATCAGAGAAAACATTATGGTATGGTCAGCACTGCTTATGTAAAGTTCCAGTGATGGAACATCAGGTTGTCAACTCTGCTGTTAGGCTGTAATTTTATTTCAAAATAGAGAAATACATAGCTTTTGGAC
Organism: Cyrtonyx montezumae; assembly: GCF_038088225.1. NCBI lineage: Eukaryota > Metazoa > Chordata > Aves > Galliformes > Odontophoridae > Cyrtonyx > Cyrtonyx montezumae. The sequence goes on along the minus strand of NW_027071936.1, from coordinate 25,842,355 downwards.
AATGGTAGCATCCATTAGGTTCACTGTACCAGAAGCAACCACAGAAAGGAATATACTCCTCACAGAACAAAAGGAAGAACGGCCATGACTTTCCTTACTCACAGTGGTATGAGATAACCCTAGATGTACTGGTGAATGAGAACTCAGACACTTCATGATGCCCAAGGGACATCTACTCTCCATTGAGAGAAGGCACCTCTATCCTATGTTCTGCACTGCACAACCACAGGATTTTACCTAAGTAAAGAGCAAATTGGATAAAAGCCAACTGTGGGTAGGCGACATACCTATTTGTGCTTCCTGGCAATCCTCTTGCATTTCCAGCACCTCTGCAGGCTCAGGAGCTGGTGTTTCTGGTACTTGCAAGAACTCCATCCGCCAGAACTGGAGGGAGAGTGGACAAGCAAACTGGCATGAACTCTTAACTCTAGCAGTAGCTAGGAAGAAAGCTAAGAGAGATTATTAGAACTGTACAAGCACAGCAGAGCACAACAGGTCACTTTTTTTTTTTCCCTTTTTCCCCCCAAGGAGCATAGGAGGTCAACTGCATACATGACTGAATGACAGCTGAACAAGCCTTGTGCTATTATTTAACACTTCAGCTGTTCAAACAAAAAATCCAGTCAATACTGCAATCTGACCATCAGACTCTGGTTAAGGCAGACACAGGCAAGCACATGACAAAATAATGAAAGCCAGTTGGACTGGCAGTGAACAGAAATGCTCTTTTTATTTTTCCTTCTTTTTCCTCTTTTTTCTTTCCAGGCAGCAAAATTCTAGCATACCTAAAAGTGCGCTGGATAAAAGCAGCAAACAAAAGCTACAAACTCCAGGCATAGAAGCTGGTGAGCAACAAGTGACTGAAAGCATAATGAAGCATCCCAGAACAGCAGGACTGCTTTCAGTACCAGCCAGGACACTATGTTGGACAGAATTTACTAATCTATTACATTAAATATTAAATCTTTTTTTTTTTTTTTAATTTCCTAAGCAGTGGTTCTCAGTACATACCCGTACAACTCCATCTGAATGTCCTGTCACGATGACATTCTGGGTATCCCACTCATTCATTTCTGATACAAAACAACACATGATTTGCTGGCTCCGACCAGTGAAAGTGTTCACACTTGCAGTAGGGCTGCCATTAATACTCCATACATGAATGTAAGTGCCAGCACATGATACAATATCCCCCTGAAAATACAAGTAACACCTCCATGTGTGAAAACAAATCTCAGGTTCTGTTTCAGCAAAAACATAAACCAGGTTTGCTTGCATACTTCAGCATTATCCCAAGCACAGATACAGGCTGGATGGTGAATAGCTTGAGAGCACAGCCCTAAGGAGAAGGATTTGGGAGTGCTAATTGATGAAAGAGTCAACATAAGCTGGCTATGTACACATGCAGCCCAGAATGCCAACTGTATTCTGGGCTGCATGAAGAGAAGCATGACCAGCAGGTCAAAGGAGGTGATTCTGCCCTTCTGCTCTTGTGAGACCCCACCTGGAGTACTGCATCCAGTTCTGGGTCCCCCAACACAAGAAGAACATGGAGCTGTTGGAAGTGGGTCCAGAGGAGGGCCATGAAAGCAACCAGAGGGCTGGAGCACCTCCCCTATGAGGACAGGCTGAGAGAGCTGGGGCTCCTCAGCCTAGAGAGGAGAAGGCTCTGGGAAGACCTTATAGCAGCCTTCTACTACCTGAAGGGGGCCTACAGGAAAGCTGGGGAGGGACTGTTTATAAGGCCACGTAGCAACAGGACAAAGGGAAATGGTTTTAAACTGGAAGAGGGTAGATTTTAGACTAGATAACAGGACGCTGGCTGCCTAGTGAGGCTGTGGATGCCCCCTCCTGGAATGCATTCAAGGCCAGGCTGAATGGGACTGTGAGCAACTAGTCTAGAGGGAGGTGTCCCTGACTATAGCAGGGGGGTTGGAACCAGATGATCTTAAAGGTCCCCTCCAACCCAAGTCATTCTATGACTGCAGCAGGAACTTTTCAGTAATTCCTATTCAGGCTGAGTTTGAGACCCTAAACAAAACTGTACGACAATACACCTTTTTTAAAACTGTACAGAGAAAAACAGACATATTAATAACCTGTCTGCTGAATTTATAGCTTTTATTATTTTATTAGATCAATTACTTCATTTATCACCATTCTACAGCATATTTTAGTACCTTCCATTCCCAGTTTCATGACTCAGCTCAAGCCTCCACTCTCTTTCACTGCCATGTGCTACACTAAAGTTCATATGATTCCTTCTCCTTATTGAGGAAAGGGCAAGAGACAGTCCTTCTACCTAGTGCAGAGCAGAACTCAGTAGATGTGGTTTAAAACACCAGCAACACAAGTGGTTAAGCAGCTAACAAACTGTGTCTCTTCCTACCCTCCCCTTTGCATTTCAGCACTATCCTATCTTGTTTTCAACCACCAGATAGCTGCAGTTGGAACACTGTCCATCCAGCCCTGATGGACCAACTAACTCAAGTTTCACACTGGGTAAACACTTAAAATGTGTATGAGTGCTGGATAGATGGCTATGTGTAGATTATGTGTAGATATGTGTAGACAGTTGACTGTTTCCACTGCAATTGTCACCACAAATTCATTTCTTGTACCTTCTGCTTCCTCTAAACTAAGTGTAAGAAAGCAGAAATTAACAGAGGTCATGTATCCACAGGAGCTTCTCCTAGCTCCTGTGGTAAAAAACCCACTCTGAACTCAGCGCTGGTTACACTGCTGCCAGCACTGTTAATAAGATCTGCCAAACTCAAGCTACCCTGAAAGGAACAAAAGATACAACTTATTCCCTAAACCAGGTAATTAGTTTTAATGTGAGTTACACAAGTTTCCCCAAACCAATGGAAGAGCCTAGTTTGACTTTCTTCAGTTTAACACTTCCATATTCTTGCTAGCACTCCCATTGCACATGGATGTTTGCTTCTTACCGTTAATTCATTTATACAGAGTGCTGAAACTGGAGCCCTGTGACCTCGAAGCTGTGTAAGAAATGAGAGCTTATTCAAATCCCAGATAATGCAGGTGCGATCCCGTGAGCCACTCACAATGATGTGATAAGCTAGTGATGCTGTTAAGCATGTGACAGTGTCAGTATGACCCAGTAATGCCTGCAAAAGACAAAAGGAACATGCTGCAATCAAGTGAGAGCACAAAAGTTGTTGTATTAAATCTTAAGAGATTCAGGCAATGTGAACACGAATAACTTATCGGAAGGCCCAGCTGGACTGAAAGCATTCATCGTTGGTGACTGCTTCCATAACTGAAATTGGTAGGAGTCATTTTATGAAAACAAAAATTCATTGCAAATATGAACTGGCTCTTATTTAAAAACGTGTGTTGTTCAAGAAATGACCAAGAAAGAAAAGATAAAATTACAACAAAACAGATAAAGTTAACTGCAAGGAGGAGAAAATTACAAACATCTGCTTTGAGAAGATCCCTTTTCTACATTTTAGCCCTGAAATAACAATCAAAATAGAAATCTGGAACACAGCTGGATTTCTCCTGTTTACCAAATTAGAAAGTCATCAGATAAGCTACACCAACTGGACTTGCTCTGCCTTTGTCAGTGGGGACAGAGGAAGTGCAACTTAAATATGTTGCCCTGAGATTCAGGATACAGTGTCTCATCTCGCAGTTACCGTTAGCAAAACACTTCTGAAAAACAGCTTCAAACAGTCAGTGTTGGAGACCAGTGTCAAAAAGTTGATTAATAATTCTCTAAATTTGTTCAGCTCAGTTTTAGTTGAAGCTTTCCTCTGGAAAAAAGTCCTATTATTAAGATACTAACAAGAAAAGTGTTGCTTACAATCTGGCTACTTAGAACAATGACATATCTTCTAGAGGTGTTTGTTTGTTTTTGTTTGTTTGTTTCTGGTGGATTGGTGGTATTGTGTTGGTGTGGTTTGTTGGTTGTATGCGTTTTGTTTTGGTTTTTTTCTGACTTGCTTCTTGGCTTCTTGTTTTAGTTTAAATACACACACAAAACTTCCTCTGCACTTAACTGCAACTGACTTAAAAACATAGGTGATTCTTCATTTTATTCGAGACTGACGTTTTGAATTCACAAAGCAAAAACAATGCAAATATATCCCGAAGGAGTATGCTGCGCTCTGCAAACAGCATCTTACTGCCAGAAAAATCAAAGTTTGCCCAGAAACACAATTTAAATTAAAAAACTCCAAAAGAAAATACAGTAGTTTAAAAAGGAGAAAAAGGAAAATGAACAGTAGAGACAGCCTCTTTTGCTTCCCTCTCTGTCAGTCTTCAGATGGGGATATTTTATAGAGCCCACTAAAATAACATGGATTATTCCACACAAAACACATCTACATACTTTTTCTTTTTTCAATAAAAAAAACTTATTAAAATTTACTTTGAAAAACATTGCTAGCCTATCTCCCATTTCTACAACAAGCTCCATGTAGTCAACGATCCTCAAAATGATGAAAATTTTAAGATACATTTTTCCTATTTTCAGTGTAGACCACTACTGGGACTATTCAGATTTCCAAAAGTTTACTCAACTCACAGTTTCAAAGCTTACAAACTTTCTTTGATCTTGGAACATCATTTCCCTAATTGACATCTTCGTTGTATTTTACCTGTTTCAGTGTGAGGGCTTTAGCTTTTTCTTTGGAGATGCCCATTTCCCACACACACACCGCAGTGCTTGTTCCCCCAGTGATAACCAGCTTGGGGTTGGGACAAATTGCACACAGTATCTGACCCCATTCTGACAAACATTCATAAACAATTACTGCCTGTAAATAAAGAAAACAGAGAAGGATTACTTGCAGGATTAGAGTTTGGTATGAAAAAAATAAAAGCCCAAGTGCCATCCTGCAAACTGAATCATTAATTAACAAAAATTTTGCTGCTGCCCCTTTTATTTGCATGTTTTTCTCAAACACAAATAATTCCAGCCTCTGCCATAAGATGCCTCCTTAAAGAACACAAGAGATGAAATTTAATTATGTGACTTAATTCTTTGTTTTTTGGGTTGGTTTTTTTTTTGTTTGTTTTTTTTGAAGTCTTGTTAAAAGTTATTATGAACTGGGTTACATTATTCTGTTCATGTTCTGATGGAGAAAACTGGATAGGGATAAACAAAACACACAACACAAAAAATGTTATTAATTCATATGCTAAGTTTCTCCCTTTAGATTCCTTTCACTATTAAACAGTGATTTATTTTAGCACATTCAGCACTGAAATGAACTTCAGATGACAAACCTTGTCTGACTCGTAGGTACCCAGTCTACAGCTGAGGTCCGCATAGCCCCAGGCAAAAGTTTTATTCCATGTAGGTGGGATGAGAACCTTATTCTGTTCAACTGCCAGAATGCCTTTATCAGTACATACAATCTGTCCCACAGGCTCCTTGAGCTCTGAAAAAGAAGATACAGTTAACTTTTACTAAAGAAAAAAGACTGATACTGTCCAATCCTATTAAATACAAGATGCTTCACAAAAGCCAAATCTTTGTATTGCTTAAACTGCTCTGGTCCCACCTGCAATGCTGCAGGAGACATCTTTCAAGCCAAACAAGAGACAGACGTAATCACTTTGATGCTTTTGGGTATTGAAAGTGATTGTGCAATTATCAGCACAATAAAATGTAATTTTTTGGTATTGATTCCAATGTCTAGGCCAAACATTTCCACAGGCTGCATTCCTGTGATCTCTGTTGTTTTTTAATCAAGTTTTGCAAATATTGATCAATACTTTATTGTCCCCTATCCTTGAGTATAGCCCTAATATGTTCTGTGGAATGGTACATCCTTCTTTTTTCATAACACACACCAAACCATTTAATCAATCAAGATTTACCTACTTTGCTAACAATTAACTTTTATTCACTCCAATGTCAGAGATTAATTCAAAACCTATTCCTTTGGTCTCAGCACAGTTTGCCAGTATCCCTGCCTGCCAACATTCTCAGCATTTTTTGCACTGAGAAAGATGAGAGGAGGAGAAAAAAAAAAAGGGGAGAAAAGGAAGCGAAAAGGAAGCGAAAAAGAATCCTTCTTCCACAGCACATCACAGAAAGTAAAGCCTCTGTGGGATTGGAATTAAACTCCTGTGCACCCTTCAGACATTCCTGGAATTTGCTTCAAACACTTCTTGTTCAAATTTCAAGAAATGCCTGAACTCAATTTTATTCTTCTCTTCTAAGAAATTATTCTAAACTGGCACAGATTTGCCACTTTCCAAAATATACCACAAGGGAAGTAGGGGACCTTACAGCACCAAGGTACCCTAAATTTGTCTCTCGGAAGTACAGATACAAATATCAGGTGAAAAAGATAAATAAAATATAGAAAAATGTTCCAAGTGCTGTGGTTTTACCTTTCACTGGTGCAAGAGATGGCCGCAGGTTGTCCAAATGGTGGAAAAAAATCTTGTCACTTGTGGAACCGGGGGGCACAGAGGTTCCCACAGTCTCCCCATTCAGACGGCTTCGAACACGTTTCGGAGGATGTGGCTTTTTGAAGAGCTGAAATTCATCACAGAATTACAGATTTATAGGACCACAAACTAAAGAAGATCAGTAGCGTTCCATTCACCTAAAAATTCTACATATTATATCAGAGGGCATATCACTTTTTTTTTTAAGAGTTATTATAGAAATTTATTACAGGGAATAGCAAATAGAAATTCTGTCACCTAGCAAATAGAAATTCTGCAAACGGTGTACCTGCTTTGGTATCTGTCCAAAGTTGTTAATGAATCCTATAGTAGCTGTCTCTTTTAATGGATCATTGATGTTATATATATCCACTTGCCCCTCATAGAAGAGATGGTGAAAGACATTTACAGCTTCTACTGCAGCAGGACCTTGTTGTTTATAGCCAAAGATCAAATCTATCCACTCATGCAGATGTGCACTCACGAAGTCACATTCCAGAGCCTGAAATCCAAAGGACATGCATTGAGATTAGCCACTTCAATCACCAGTTGAGTCTACTACGCCTGACAAAAAGAAAAAAAAGCAGTTTACAATGACATATTCTCAATACGTTTTGATAAAGCTTTTTCATTTTTTTCAGCCTCAACTTACTCTCTAGCCAAAAAGGAAGAGGAGGAAATGCCAATTCTGCAGCTATTTGTAATAAATAGTCATCAGCTCAGAACTTACAGACCAGATAGCAGCTGCGACTGCATGAATCAAGTCATGTGTGTAGTATAAAGGCACAACTGACATTTTCTATTGCCATTAACACCCAAATTACCTCCCGATGAACTCTGATAAATTCACGAGGGTCTCCTTTTGCCCATGGAGGGAGTATTACATCTCCAAGTTTGGTGCCATTTTGCTTGCAACCTGTAAAACAAATTAAAAATTTGGAGATAAACATCAAAACTACACAGCAAAAGCAATAGTTTTTAAAATCAACACCAACAAAATCTAACATCTTTCTTTTATAGCAAGCCATCCTTCAGAGTTTTCTTCTAAATACTGCCTGTTCTTTAAAGGTCAGGCAATAAAACCTGAAGATTTCCAACTTTGTTGTTCATATACGATATCTTGAAAGAAGAGAAAAATAGGAATGACTCAAACATTCCTTGCTAAGGCTTTTGAAGATGACAACACTGTTTCCAAGTTTTGTTGATACAGCTTGCACTGAAACATCTGATACCCAAGAAGATGTGCACCTGGCAACTAGAGCTATCACTGTACCAAGGCACATTTATTTTCTTCGCTTCCAAGTTAGCACTTATTCATGATGTAGAAACAAATAAATGCAATAGCTTGAATTTTAGAGTGGAAAAATCTTTTGTTGAGCATGTACATAGCAGCAGATACGTCAGCTGGGTGTATTTTGTAGGAAAATAAATGCTGGTACTCAATGGCTTATCAGGAAACCACACTGACAAGACTTGGTGAAACAGCTTTTGAGCTTCAGATTTGTTTTCTTCAAAATAGAAAGTTTTTGCCAAACAACTGCAATGTTGTTTTACCCATGAGAATAACTACACAGTAGTACAAACTAAATATTCACGTACTGACACTAATGAGCTAAGAGCTGTGTGAAACAAGCTTCACACCCATGGGCAGTAGAGTCAGTTCCCTGGGCATGGTCTGGTCACACACAGTTGTCTGGGTTCCAGAGAGCTCACTTCTCATTCTGAATATTCAATGCTGGCATGTTTAGACTACTAAAAAACTATTTGACTTCTCAGTTATATTCCTGTGTTGACATCTGTTGCTGAGAGACAATTCACACTTACTAGCTCAGAGGAACACCAGCAAGCTTCCAAGTTTACATGGGTGTACAAGCAGTGTCCTACATTTCTTGCATAATCTCATTAGGCTTTGAATGTTTTTTTCTCTATTTGGGAGCAAGGAAATAGAATGGGAGCAGAAGTATGAACACAATGTACCACACTATAGCAGTTAAGAACAAAGAAATTTCCCATTGCTGGTCTAAATATTGGTTGAAAATTTTCTTTTGTCTGATGATTACAATCTAAATTTATCAGAAGCTGAACTAAACAAACAAGTTCAGTATTTTTATGGCAATGGTTATACTCCTATGTGAAGTACATCTGGGAGGTGTTCTGCACGTCTTTTTTTCCCATTTGCTATTTCAAGTACAACCTTACAAAAGCAATTTCCAACAATACATTTTGAACAATAGATATGAGGCTGTTTAAATGTATCATGTGATCTTTCTTATGGCTATCAGATTCACAGCACAGAACTAAGAGCTTAATGCCTCAGTTATGTGTGACATACCTTCCAAAGAATATTTATCTCCAGTGGCCAATGTAAGTGAAATTAGACTCTTGTTAAGTAATTACTGTCACAAACTAAGAGCCACATTTCAACAAAACCTTTAGAAAGTGAAAAAGCAAACAAAACCTTTAAATGTGAAAACTGCCAAACAGATCTTGCCAAGCCTGAAAACACTAAGGAAGATGATATACTACAAAATGAAGTAGCATATAACATAGAGAAAAATGGAAACCAGAGAACTCCAGGTAATACTTGATGATCTGAGTGTTTCAAAGTGGTTTAATTACAAATAAAAATAAAATAAAAATAAAATAAAAATAAAATAAAAATAAAATAAAAATAAAATAAAAATAAAATAAAAATAAAATAAAAATAAAATAAAAATAAAATAAAAATAAAATAAAAATAAAATAAAAATAAAATAAAAATAAAATAAAAATAAAATAAAAATAAAATAAAAATAAAATAAAAATAAAATAAAAATAAAATAAAAATAAAATAAAAATAAAATAAAAATAAAATAAAAATAAAATAAAAATAAAATAAAAATAAAAATAAAAATAAAAATAAAAATAAAAATAAAAATAAAAATAAAATAAAAATAAAATAAAAATAAAATAAAAATAAAATAAAAATAAAATAAAAATAAAATAAAAATAAAATAGATAAATCACCAAACCAACCAACAAACAAAACCACCTCATTGCAAGCCAAAAACATTTTGGTTAGCTAGATGCCTTTCTTAGCAATTATCAGAACAAACTATTCATTAACTTTTTAAAGTGATCACTTGCTGTTTGAGAAACGAAAGTAGATAAAACTGAAAGACAAGAAGGCATCACAAAAGTAAATACTAACTCCTGCTATATTCTTACTGGTGAACAAATGAGCTCTGTATCCTTGGAACTTTAAAAAATATTATACAAACATGGAGCCATTTATCCCTTCCTCATGCAGCTAACTGCATCATACTCTTCCCACCTAATGGGTTTTTCTCATATCAGACTGCCTGGCCGCACTCTCGCATCGGTAGCAATGCTATCAGCTGCTTTTGCTTACCAAGATCAAAATTGTTGGAATTGAGCAAGAACTCAGGGAGGTAGAAAAATTCTGGGATGAGTTCCTTCACATCTGCCATGTTGTGCTTTGATGCTGAGTACCAGGCCTCACGCACGCTGTGAAACATTCGATCTGCCAGGTCAAAGTGACCACCCTGAGGGACAAAGGGAGAAGCATCAGACCACAGCACCTTGGCTGACAGAAGGAGAACCAGAACACACATACACAAGGTATCAAGATAGAGATTTTCAGAATGTTAAGAAACACACTCAACCCTACTTCAAATTTTAGTCTAGGGAAATATAATCCCAATGAAAATACATTTTTATTTGCTTGATGCTTTCATCTAGGACAATACTGGAAATGTAATGTTAAGACCCCAGCTCCCTCTCAATCTATGAAAAGTTCCAGGCTCTCCAAGTTTTAGTTTATTTTAACACTCAGTAAGAAACTCCTGGGAGTTTAAAATTTGGTTTAAAAAAGGAACCTTTTAACAGCTTCACACAAAATCAAGGAACTGGCACACGATTCTTTCAACAGCAGACAAATAAAGCTTGATGAAAAATGTAATTTTTTCACAGCAAAATCAACTTTGGTTTTTGTCTGGTGCTATTTTGTTCATACATTTTTTCAAAACATTCTAGCTATGAGCTTTATGACAAAATCTGAATTCCACTGCATCTTTTATTAAGTAGCCACAAAGATTTTTGGACCTACCCAACCTGCAATCACTCAACTGATTTTTTTTTCTAACATGTTTTACAATAACAAAGCAGATAGATTACATTTTTTCATGTAGGTCTCAAAGGTACAGCAGGAAAGCAATACAGGAAGTGCGGTCTTATGCTTTTTACCTGTAGTCGTAAAAAAATCTGCGTAAAAGGCTCCATCCGGACGAGATAGGAAGCCACGATCATGGCAGATGAATAGTGGGTCCCATAATGATAAGCTGGGGTTTCACCTGCAGAAAATCAAACGTAATACACATAGAAGAAATTAAGCAGTTAGGTGAAACAATTACTGGTGACAGTACTACCATTTAAGATGTTACATTTAAAATTGGCACATGTACTCTTCATTCTGCAGTCATCAAAACTGTATGTTTTCTCGTGGCCGTTTCAGATCAGACTGCAGTGCAGTAGCTGTAATTCATTGGGCTTCTGCACAGCAAGACCTCGTGGTTAGTCTTTTTTCTTTCTTATTTTAAATTTGAAATGCCTGAAGTGGTCCAACACAGCTATGGTGATTTCTGCAGATAGAACGTTACTTTCATTCTTCTTGATTACTCTGGAAATAAGGCTTGGGAAGGAACAGTTCACAGAATTGCTGGCTACAGATTTTGCACAGCTAAAAAACCATCTAAAATAGAGAATACATAACTTGATTGGCATCTGCTTAAACTTAAGAATTTACTAGTGCCAAGACTTCTTCTGGATAGTAGCAAGGAAAGCGCTACTTCCTGAGCAGGAAAACATACATCAAACTCAGAAATGAAAAAGCTGAATTGCTGTTACTGCAGAGATATTCCCACTCCTCTGGACAACTTACTGCCTTTCAGCAGCACTCAAACTGTACTAGTTAAAGAGAAAACTGGATGTGTGTTTCTTCTAGCCTTTAGACATTGTTGAACTGTTTTAAAAAACAACTGTCTTCATTTTATATATAAACACATGCTGGTCAGATTTAAAAATCAACAACATAACAACGCTCCTTTGCTTCAAATTTAATATTTGTTCACAGGTCCCTAAAAGACCCATGGTAGGTCTCTGCAAATCCACTTCCAGAAGTCTTGAGCCATGACATCCTCCCAAACTGCAGCAGGCTCATGCTTCTGTTCTCTTCCCGCAGGATATACCACTTCTTACCATTGGGATCTTCCCAGTCTTTGTATCGCTTCTTGTACTGGGCCAACCTGTCTTCTGTTTGAGCTCCCATGGGCTTCGCCAGGTTTCTGAATGTCTTGGGATTTGTAAGATCCAATTCCTTTAAAAATAAAACAAACATCAATTCCATTTTAAAAACATGCTTTCCTTAAGTACACAACATCCTCCAAGATATACTTCAGAAAGCTAATGCAAAAACTTACTGCTGCACTCTTGCACATTGCTACACAAAGGAGATGCAACTGCCTTACAACAAACAGAACACGAGGGCCTTCTCCTGTCCAACAGCATCCATAAAATCAGTATGGGCAAGGGCCTGCTTTTGCAGGACTGCCAAGTACCTCCAGGATCCTAACGGCTGACCCCATGGGTTGGGCATCACAAAACAGATGAAAATTAAAAAAGCCAAAAAAGACACACCACAGTTTTATGAAGGCAGTGGAAGCCAACTGTAATACTCACAAGACTCAAACACAAAAATAATTACTGATAGGATATTTTATTTACCTCTGAATCATAGTCTGCAAGGACCCAGGGAAAGACAGGGTACTGCATGAGATCGTTGTAGGATCGGCCAGCCAGGGTGTTTAAGTGCATCAGGTACTGGAAGTTACTGATTTCTCCTCTCTGAAGGAAGACATAATGGAGCAGTAAAGACATCACTTCACAACAATCAACTGAGCTGTCAGACTTCACAGGCATTTGAATCAGCTCTCTCCAAACATCTGAAACTTATTTCCACATTACAATGCCCAAACTCTATTTATACTTCTAATGATAGAATCATTTACTATTTGATGATGAAATAGATCCAAAATGAAATATAATTTGAGCATGAAATACAACCAGTTACAATACTGAGACACTTAACCCAAAGCAGTATATTCTACCTGTTCATAGGATGAAACTCAGGTGCATCACTACAAAATGTGCCATTAAAAAAAAAAAATATTGCACTTACTTCCCATCTTTGAGTAACAGATTTTTCTCCCACCAAAGTGCTGAGCAAGCCAGACCTAGTTGGAAGAATCATAGAAGAAATTACATTTTCTCATTTCCCAGTAGAACTTGTGCTGCATCTTCATAAGGCAATTCAAAGTGTCGAGATGAAATTCTACAAATTTTTTCAATTAGACAAAATGAATTTCATTCCTTTTCACACTAGCAGTGCATATTTTATTTCTGAGCAAAGACTGATATAATAACACATATTATCCATGCAATTCAGTGCATGTTCTAACATACCTGACAGGCTGCTGATGAGGAAAGTATCTAATAACACAGAGAAGCCAAATAGTTTTGGAACTTCAATTCTTTCACAATGTACCAATAACATTAATCCAGAAAATATGTATTTATTTGTAGGAATACATACCAAAGGTGTTGATGATACTAGAGCGTTCAAGGAAGCTGGAGCATAAAAATCAGTGTTTATTTGGCATTGCCCAGTTATAAACAGAAGTTTATACAGGTACTCCCCAGTACATCTGGACCTTAAGGTCAGCATCATTTGTTTGAAAGCAATGAGATAAAGAGCTTATGAGGAATGGTAACACTTACCCTTGTTCTACACTGGTGTTCGGCCTCTGTCCAGACACCGACTCTGAACTGTCAGTTAGAGATGGCACCACAGCCAAAAACCTGCACCAGCAGTTAAAAGATTACTGTTATCATGTCTGTCCTAAGGATGAACAGATCTGGTACAATTACTTTGTTTTTATCAGCTATGTAACATCTTCAACAAAACCAGAACGTCCCTCCTCTCTCCGCGTCCACACTCACTGTCACATCTCTCATACTGACCACATGCAGCAAGTTTAGCATACAGGCATTAGTGCTTCCTAGTGGCTCTTTGGTGCCATACCATGTTTGCTACACAGTTATGAACTGTCTCACACCAGTCACTTGCAACCTTGTTAGCAGATCACTGCAGGCTCAAATGTAGCTCAAGATAGATACTTGCAAATAATCAGATTAAATATTGTAACTGAAGTCACTTTATAATACCTCTGATAAACTTTATTTCTGACCCCTTTTTGGAAAGCCAGAAGATAGTTTCGTCCATCTCCTGAGAAAACTTCAATTGCAATTGGCTGAAAACAAACAAGACAAACAAGTCACCACTAACACATTCGCTTGTCACCTCCAAAGGTCAGAAGTAAACAAGTTTGGTCATGCTGAGCTTCAAATGACACCAAATTATTGCAATGCACATTTTTGCTTAGTGCAGCCAGCTGTTACATTTCCAGAACACAAAAATCCACTAATTCACCCAATTTATTAAGTCACAGTAGAACAAACATGGCTCAGATTAGATATCAATAGAGTTAAGCACTTGTATTTCATCACAGTGAATAGCTTTGATTTGCCAAATACTGATCTGTGCTCAAGTTACCTGCAAAAGGTATCGCCTTTTATGTACTTCCTTGATATCTTCATATGCAAAAATGCTGCATGTTCTTTTGAGTTGACTCGGACCTTGCCTTGCCCCCCTTGGTATGATTGGCTCATGCATCCTGTAAATGAGCATAAAGAAGAAAGCGACCAAAAAAAGAGATGCATTGTAAGAATCATTATTTTCATATGTGAGTACAGGAACAGAAAGACCTTAATTTCACAATAAATCACACCACCCTTACTATTTTGCGAACACAGAGGCGATCACTCCTCAGATCTTCAGCAATCTTGACATTATTTTGTAGTTGATACCTCAAAAAAATCTCATTAAGTATCTGCAGTTCACCTACTAAAGACTGATTAAACTCTTTATTCATTCACTCACTTCGGAGGCAACGTCTCAATGTCCCGTATTTCTCTGGTGGCTGTCATGGTAAATCCATCAATTACATAGAAGTGCTCTTTGCCAAAGAGGAGCAGCCCTTCACTGGTGTCAAGGCCCTGAACCCGAGCACAGCGGTACATATGCTGAATCTGAAATGAAAAACAGACACTTAGCAAAAGGAGGCCGACAAGCTGAGACTCAGATCATCGCTCTGTTAAAACAAGCCCTAGACACTGCTTTATCGTGTGTAGATACAGTAAAAATTCTGTTATTTTTCCTGCTCACTGGAGAAAAACATAACCTTGGCAATCAGCAATTGGGAAGGGAGTTTAATGAAAGTTTCCACAGTATGATACAGATTGGTAAGCTTACAAACTTCCATAAATTGCTTCTTGGGCACATTCTACACACTGTAGCCAACTTGACTGATCAAAATCTATTCACTGACATACTTCAAGACAGAACTATGAAATAACCAGAGCAGCCTTTCAACACTGTTCTTGGGGATAAAATATTCACTGTCAAGAATTTTCATTCTAATGATGAGAACAATTAATCACTTTGTCAAGTATTTATATTTTCAACGTGCATTTCCTCTCTCAGCTCATTATGCCAACTGGGTAAACAGAAGATAACTACAGAACAATTCTTATGAGAAGGGGCTGAGGGAACTTGGACTGCTTGGTCTGGAGAAAAGGAAGCTCAGGAGACATATTACAGCTCCCTACTGCAGCCTGAAAGGAGGTTGTTGAGATGGGAGGGTTGGCCCCTTCTTCCACGTAACTAGCAATAGGACTAGAGGGAACAGCCTTAAGTTGCAACAGGGGACCTTCAGGTTGGAAGTTAGCAAAATTTCCCTCTGAAAGGGTGTGGTCAGACACTGGAATGAGCTGCCCAGGGAGGTGGTGGAATCACTGACCCTGGAGGTGTTCAAGAAACGTCTGGATGTTGCACTGAAGGACATGGTTAAGTGGGGAGGTGTCAGAGGACAGTTGGACTGTGTGATCTTGGAGGCCTTTTCCAACCTTAGTGATTCTACCATTCTATGACTCAGTTCTAGGATAGGTTTGGTTTTCCTTAGCAGGGAGAAGGTAATAAATAATAAACAAATAAATAATAAATAAACAAAAGAGTTTCCAGTACAATGTTTGAACTGAAGCATGCATTTTTTTTTAATCAAAAATGCCACAAGAAGCAGCTGACTGAATATTAAACAGATGCAGCTGTAGGATGTTTATTTCTGCTTGCTACATGCAACACAGAGATTCCAATACAGTAAGCATCGTTTGTTTGCAGTACACAGTACCTTCTCTCCTTCTTCAAGAAGTCGAAGCAAAGTTGTATTGTCAGTCTTCTCCTCTTCATCAATCGAACTGCCCTCAACAATTTGATCTTGTGATTGTTCCTGGTTCTCATCATCTCCTCCATCAGGAGCAGAGCGAGATCGTTTCAGGGGAGGCTTCACAAGGCCTAGAGAAGCAGGATGAAGATTAAATTTAATAAAATGATAATTAAAAGATCACTGCAAAAAGCCTCTTCAACTTTAAGATTGCTGATCAAACTGCTAAGGCAGAAAACACTCCTACATGGTCCTTATGTTTATCTCAGTGCAAATGTAACAGAAAATATAAAGGCAGACAAATTTAAAGAAAATGGATCAGGACAGGAGAAGTGATCTAACCTTTGACTCTTGCAATTGTGTCCTCCCCATGTTCTGGCTCCTGCTGAGTGGTTTCACCCACTGTGTTTTCTTCTATGGTGTCCTGGAAGATGGCAGGGTTTCCAGATGCCAGGCGCATGTAGTACTCCTTACTGTCATAACTGATAGCCCTTCGGTAGCGAGCAGGTTTCTTAGAAATGAACACAATCACTTGGTCAGTCAACTCTTCTCACACATTTCAGGGACACAGGGCATGCCTACAATGTGCTCTGTGCATGTGCAGCGGTACATCAAAACATATGAAAACAAGGACTCCACGCTGGATCCAATCTAATTTACAGGGGAGCTATTCAGCTACTGAATTAACTGTGGGCTTGTGGAAATGCCTGCTGCTAAACCTAAGCACAGGGAGTACTGAGCATGGCTATTAAATGATGAACAACAGATGTCACAAAAGATGGTGGGATACTTTTGCTGAAGTCAGACAGATCAAAAGGACATTTTCTAACCTCTCAGTGCTCCCTGCAGTATATGTAGCTCATTCATTGGACAGCCAGCTGCAAAAACTAGACAGTGGTCTGAAGATGAAGTTGTTATTGACTGAAAGAGATGGGGACCTGAATTTAAGGCTCAAAAATAAACTACTTCAGTTTTTTTCTTTCATTAATACATATTTTGAAGGACCCCACGAAGGAAGGAAACTGGTATAAAAGGATCCATTTAGAATTCACCAATAATCATCTGTAATCACAATGGATTACGATGCATTTCATTATGGTGGTGGCAAGGTGTGGATTTTTCATTTAGCACGTTAATTCTTAGGTTCTTCATTTAACTTCAGAGGTAATGTTAGATGTGAGGACATTGTCAGAAACATCACTGCAGAGGCAAGCAGGGATAAGAGCTACTACAGAGCTAAGTATTTTTCTCACATTAAAACAAACTGCTGCACCTGGATGGAAGAAAACCCACTGATTTTATATTTCTATTGTACGTTTTCTTCTTCAAGAACTACTTAATCCAACACCTCTAGAAGGCTCCTTTTGTGGACACATTCAGCTCTTCAACACAGAAGAAAGTTTTTACTTTGTAACATAATTTTCCATTATCTTTGAAATTATATGGAGATAACTAAAAATATTACTGTGAGTCCACTGCTTTAAATTATGTGCTATTGCAGAATATCAATTCTCATTTCAATGTAGATTTTAACTTGTTCTCTTATGCAGTAGTAACTGGAAATACATACAGTGTAATTTTCTTTTTTTTTTATCCATACAATTATGCAATGTGAAAACAAATGGCCCTTAAAAACAAATTAGCTCTATTACAAGTAGATGCTTGGTATGACTAGGTGATTAAGATTGGCAGCACGGAGATTCACTACTTCAGGTCAATTTGACTGCCTCAAAACTCAAAGATGCAAGTCATTGTGATTTAATTTGCATGTTTATACTCAACTAAGCCTTTGCTCCTTTAACACATCAGTGGTAACTATTGACGCAGCGTAACATGGAAACACCCGCAGAGCAGCCAGTTACAAACAGTTCTGTTATTTTTAAGGTAGGATTCATATTTTGAAAAGTGTAAATACCACACAGAAAAGTGAGGATTTTAAGGAAAAAAAATTGTCTGCAGTGCTAACAAAAATAGATCTTTTTCAGCCCACAGTCAAAAAGGGGAAAGAAAAACCTGCTCGGCAGACCCTCTACAAATAAACATTCATTTTCCTAGCAGGTGCCTCCCACCAATCATGTTGCCCATTACTAAACATTTTCCATAGACCATTAGTTCAGACCCGAAGCCACAACTGTGTAGACAGTGAGAACAGTGACAGCACAGCCCAACACAGCCTGTTAGTGTGCAGCAAAGAAGGGAAGAGCTACAGAAAGTTGTATTTAGGTGAAGGCTGAGGAGAGCACAGTAAAGTCCTTTAATGTGAATACTGAAAACAACATCTTTAGGCCTGGAAATGTATACTGAAAGAGCAAGTTGAAAGCCAAAAGTAGAAGCCTTGTTAAGATTGCTCAACATGCAGGAGAAACAAAAAGTTGTATTTATTTGACATTCTTTCAGTCAGTGTATTTGTGTCTTTACCTTTTGAGGAACGGTATCATCAGCTGTCTCAGGAAGGCTACTTGAGAAGTCAGACTGAAAACAGGGCATTAAGTATATGCATCAGAAAAAGAACACTCGTGAGAACAAGGCATGATGCTCTCCATTGTGTGTGAACTTAACCGTCACTAGAGCTATTCTGCATCTGATTCCAAGTAGACAAACATGCCTAACGTGTAATGCTGGCTATATAATGTTTTTTGTTCACACATCTTAAGTACCTTAACACTCATTTTTGATTAGAGAAAAAAAAAAGAAAATGTTGCATGCTCCATTCCTTAAAAGCAAATAGGAACTAATTGCCAAGCTTTCAAAGGCCACGTGCATTTCAGCCTAAGTGGCCCATGCTCATAGACACAGACTTTCACTGAAAGCACTCCCAAATCAATGTCCATAGGCCTGCTTGTTTTTTTCATTTCTTCAGGTATGTTTTAAGTGTTTTTTAGCACTAGAATTAATTTTAGCACCTAGAATTCAGACAGAAATCTCCCATCCATAAGCATGGCATTTTATGGCCTCCTGCTGCTAGTGAAGATGCCTCTGCTGCTTGCCAGCATGTGCACACCACATCATGTTTTGGAACAGGCAGAGGTCTCAAATTAACTCAATTTTTAGCTGTGAGAGGTCTAGTCTATTCCCTAATCATACTGTGATTAGGGAAAAACTGGACCTTACCAATCGTTTAGGCTGGTAAACCAACAGAGTAAAATATGCTTCTTAAGAGCCACTTTAAAAAAAATAAGTTAATTTTACAACAGGGCATAAAATTTCTCACAACAGAATTTTGAATTACTTACCAGCAAGTTTGTTTCTTGCTCAGCTTCAGGCATGTAGGGATACTGAGTGTAGAACATGTCATTTCGCACCATCTTCTTCCTCATTCGGCACGGCCCCTCAGTCATCTCCAACATCCACTTGTCAAGATGGGAACCAATGGGAGGACCCCACAAACCTCGCTCTCGTAGTAACTCATATTCAATTTGAGACCACTCTTCTGACACATATTTTAATGCATTCTGTTGACGCTGGATATAAAAATGTTTGTACGAAGCATTAAAAGCTACGTCTTTAGGCCTGTATCCGATATGAGCAGATATTTTCACTACACTACAGAAAGCCTTGTAACTGAAATTTCTAATAACTTTAAAGAAATACTCATTAGAGCAACACACTCTAATGAGATTTCCAGTCTCAGCTACCATTAAAAAAAAATCAAGGTTCATACTGTAATCCTCTAAGCAGAAGAGGAAAAAGAGGATAAACAAGCTCTGCTTTTGGCTTTAATCTGAAACTGAATGTATTTGTAAATAGCAAATATGAACATACACAACATTAATATATTGATTTTGAAAAAGGATTTTAGGAATTTTGGATTGTTTTCCTACCAACACTTCAACAGATGAGAAAGATTAAATGAAGCAAAGCTAATCCGGTGGATTTTTGCTGGTAGCTTTCAATAACTGATTCCTGCAGAAACATTCAGCAGCTATAGTGAACTAAGGGATTTTAGGGGCGCTTAGAACAAAATTTAGGGTGCAATGATTTTTTTCTTGAAGTCACAGAACAGCTATGTTCTTTTGTCACATGAGTAGGATAAGGTATCATAAAACCATTTTTGTGCTACTATGAAAGTAGTCTTTGCATATAATGTTTCATGATTTCATTGTCTTTTTTCAAGAATCTACTGTAGTATTTTGAATAAAGAAAAGGGATAATAACATGAGGGCTTTCTAAAGCAGCATAAAAAACCTTTAAGATTTAACTTAGGTAGTACTGCTGCAACAAGATCAAGATGAATTTTCCTCATTTATTTGACTGGATTAAGAAACCATCCTTAAAATAACAACCGTTATCTATACATAGAAGCATGTCACCCTTCTGATACTTTATAAGCTACAAAGTGAGAAACAGGATCTGTACTCTCTAATATGTCAAAAATATCAGTTTGGGGTAATTCTCTGAACCATACCTCCTGATATTCTTTATACTGCATATCAACGAGGTCACGAACCACTGCAATGTGAGTGAACATCCACTGGGAAATTTCCTAATAGAAAGATAAGGAGAGAGAAACAGTCTTCATAGAAACAAGTTATGGAAAGACTATAAATGAATAACCCTAACTTGCTCACAAAAACTATCTTAAGCTATATGGACTAATTTCAAACTACTGCATGCAACTGTATTGTCAAGGTTGTTTCAAGGTTTGGCTTTATACTGATGCTCTTGTGGTTTTTTTTTTTGTTGTTGTTTGGTTGGTTGGTTTTTTGTTGTTGTTGTTTTTATGGCAGCAAACTTATGTACTGGGATATCCTTTAAGAGAAGCAGGCAAACATTTGCTAAGTATTGAAAGCACATGGTCCAGAACATTCCCAAATAGCTATAAGAGGTGTTAGCTGAGAAATATTACTACTATTCTCCACTTTCTAGTAATGTTTTGTAGATGCTGACCAAATTTGATGGAAAACCTAGCTGCATCCATCCACCTGCTTTCACTTTGCTCTCTGCAATGATGTGTCCAGTAACAGATGCCTTCTGCTGAGCTTGGGGATTTCTTCCTTTTCACTTTAATGTGTGTGACTGTTCACCAGGAAAATGACTGAGAATGCTGAGAATTTTTTTATTAAATCAAAGCCAGTGCATAACTCCCAGATGAACAAGTGAACTGGCGAGCTTCTTTTCTATTTACACAGGACACAGCTCCTGATAAAGACAATAAGAGTTACACATTTCCCTATGGCAGGAACATATCTGCCTCCCACGATCTGTCTCCTCATTGCTTTACATGCTTATTGCAATAAGAACTCAATTAAAAAAATGTTCAGATCCCTCTTTCCTTTATTTTCTATGTCCCAGATATTTTATATGAAGTCTTCACAATATCCCATCAGGTCCTGTCCTACTGAGAGTACGCAGTTTTTCTCTACCAGTGTCACTTTCTAGACAAGCAAATACTATTACAAACTGGTGCGGCAATCTGAAATTAAGACCCAGTTAACCAAAGCAATTGAGCAGCCCTTCCAAAACCAGAGAGCTTAAACTCTCGATTTACTGTCCTAGATAGGCAGATACACCTGCTGGATTAGGCCACACAAAAGCAAGAACAGACACTCTCAGCATTCAGCAAGGGGAAAACCAAGCACAAGTTATCACCTCACACCCTGAGAGACACTTCGTATTTCAGTATTTACCATATACTCCAAACAGACAGTGTTGGATTTGAGACTGCACAACTTACCTGTGTAGAGAGATTGTGTTTGTTGAGTCCACTCTCCTTTCGGTTTCTCCTGGAGCCTGTTAGCTTGGAAAGGCCAAACCCACTGCTGACTCGTGAAAGCTTGGACTGTGTGCTTGGAACCAAGGCCTCCCCTCTACTTATGCACTTCTTCTCATGGGCTGAAAAACAAGGATTTTGTGTGTCAGATTTTTTGTGTGTTTTTTACTCTTCTTGTTGTCACTGGCATTTCACTAAATAGAGTAACAATTTATATTGTTCCCATAAACTCTGTGTGCTTGTCTGAATGATGTGTTGTTTTGTTTTGTTTTGTTTTTTTTAAGGAAGGAGTTGATTTTGTTGTTGTCATTGTTGCATTGCTGTTGTTTTTAAAAGGACAGGTTCCCAAGAGAAACCTTTGTATGTTTTGCACTTTAAAAAGGCTTAACAGATCTGTGACTCCTTTCAACAATTACCAAAATAGAGTTCTGTGAGCATAAATTGTCACCTACTATCCCTCCAAACACCAATTAGTTCCAGTTTCCCTGAACTACATCCCTTAAAGATGACGAGGATATTCCAAAGGAGAGAGACAGTACCTATAGAAATCCAACCCTGAGAAAGGCACAACAGCTCATCAAAAGGAGCATTCTAGAAAAGGCAAAGAAGTGAACCAGCCCACCACCACTGCAATTCGTAAGACACTCTTTCGTATATGCTCACACATAAACACAAGAAGCCATTATGATCAGCATAAGAATTGAATAAAGGTCCCAGCGTAAGTAATTTCCTACACGCAGTGCTGTTTCTGAATTAGAGATATTAAACTTCAACAATGTATTTACCAACACACAAAAGGTAAGCCCATATGAAAACATCCAATGCATGTGGTTCACTTTGGGGAAAGCTGCTAATCAGAACAGGTAAATCTTCAACTGCACTTACCCAAATGATTTTGCCAACACTTTAAACTTGCTTCCTCAATTAAAGGTCTTGCAACAGTTATATCCACTTGGCCACGGTCATTGACAGGCAGCGTCACTTTGAAAACTTCTTCTAAAACCTGTTTTTTACTGTGAATCAGTTCTGTCCACACTCTGTTTATGGCTTTTAAAAGAAGCTGGCGACCTGCAGAGATACAAGACCACAAAGAGCAAGTTCTCTACAGTGCTTACTGAACTGGTACTTCAACAGCAGACAGAATAAACTAAGCAACTGCACTCAAGGTTCTTCCCTTCCTCCTTGATTTCTGAAATGCCTTTAACTAGGCTTGGGGGTTTTTTTGTTTGTTTGTTTTTGTCTTTCATATGATGCCGGAAAGTATCTGAAGTGTGATTTTTACAATTTTTCCTCTGTGAATCTGAAACATCAGCTCCAATTAGTCCTGATTCCTCTCCAACAGTCAAGCATACATTATCAAAATCAGATTAAAAAGAAGCTTAAAGATTACATGTTTATATACACAGTTTCATATACAAATTACTTCTTTTTGTCTGACTGCACTAATACACACATGCATAAATATTAACATAAGAAGAACAAAACTACAATCCTTTTTCCCCCCCACAGACAGTGAATAAATTTCCCATGAGAGAAAGATCCTAACGATATTTTACACCCTATATTAGTTATGTCTTAACTGTGCCCTTGTAAGATTCAGCTTATAGAGAAGCACACTTAAAATGAGCCATTTATGTCGCATTCAATTCTGTTCATATAAAGTGGTGTTTCTAATTCTAGTGCATGTCCAGCAAAAAAATGAGGAGCACTTGCTATTTTTACAGAACAGAATTCACCCTGGTTTTATTTGTCTTGGTGTTCAAACTGTTTTGAAGGTTTTTTCTTTGTTGTTCTTACACGTACACACGCTCCTGTCCAATGAATAAAGGGAGTAAAAGACTACTGATGTCAATAAAGAAGCACCATTAGAAGACATCTGTGGCTTGATCACTTACGGTTACCTTCACTGACATCTTGATTGTAGACTCCATCTGGTTCTATATCAGAAGGGATCATAATGTGCCAAGTTGTCATCCTGGCTTCTGCCTCCAATCCAAACCCATCAACATTGCTAGAAATACACAATGAATTAAGAACCAGAAACAAATACAAACTAAAACACTTGATTCCCAACAAATGAAGCACAAAGATGTGTGCTGCTACAGGAACACACTGAGTCCACTTCAGTCAGAAAGTGAACTGAATGTTTTTGAAAAAGGGTATGATATATACAGCGATGTAACTAGAGGAAGCAGAAATTGTTGAAGAAACACAGTGTGGCCAAGGCCATCAATGGAGACCATTAGGGTTTATGCTGATGATACTTCCCAAATGACTTTGGATAAGACTCAAAACCCACAACTTTTTGGAAAGAAAAATGGAAATGCCAGTCAGGCATTTGGAGCAAAGCAGACAAAGGGTGTTTATCAGCTTATGTTACATCCACCTGGTTTTATTCCCGACTAGACTTACTCAAACATCCAACTACTAAGATAAAAAATACATACTAAATGACTCTATAGACAGCAAATCTTGTGACAGATCTTCTGACAATTACTTAGCACCAGCATTTCTTTCTGCCTTGAAAAAGCATAATAGTGTCAAAATGTAATAACAAAATGGTTAAACATCTATTATTTTAAAATACCTCTATAAGAAAAAGTAAGACTGCTCCTTAAACCTGAGCTCTTCAAGTATCATTTCATTTAAATGAATCATTTCAGTTTCCTTGCATTTCACTGGCTTTAAAGTTACAAATTGTCATCAACATTTTGCTTATTTGTTCACAAGGCAAGTCCAATTCTAAAATAAACTTCTATCTGAGATACTTACCTTCCCACATGCAGATTAATCAAGCAGTGAGCTAGACAGCTGATGAACTCTTGATCATGATTTCCAGGTCCCAAAATTAAGTTTCTGTTCACAGTGAGGACCCTCAAGGAATCAAGGAGAGCCACTTGCTGAGGAACAGTTTTGTGTGCTCTTGAGAACTGATACAAGATAGTTCTGTTCAGGCAGTGATAAATAGCATCCAGCGATAGTCCCTGAGATCTTCTTTTTGACTGATGGAAAAGTAAGAAATAAAACAAAATAATATCATCAGATGGCAGCAGATAAACCAATTTACAGGTAGGTAGTCTTCCCACACGTTGACTCATGCTGATTCGTCAATATCAGTAGCATCAGTTCCAGAGATCTTAAGAGCCAAAATTATATCAGTGCATGATAATACATTTAAGATTTCAACACCTACAAATATCTGCCTACTGTTATTTTCTCTGATTTCCAAAAGGAGAAGTCTTCAACAGTTTCCAATAGCAGAACAGGAGGAAGCTTTCAAAATATCTTCCAAGGTAAATTTAGGAAGCTTTCTGGGGATTTCAAAAACAGTTTCATCTGAAAGCAGTTTTAACTCAACTGCCCCACAATAAAGTACTGCACACTAACAAAATGTGCTAGAAAAGCTCAGTAAAGAGTGAAAGAAAAGAACACACTTCTGTGCTGACTAGAGTAAGGCTAGTAGCATGTAAACAATTAAAAAACACTTTGAGTCTTACCTATCTAGGCTGTACAATTAGCATGCAAAAAGCCTCATCCAAATAGTATGCAGGCTGCCCAGAGATGTCACTGTAGATTTTAATTTCAATTGTAAAAATGGCTTTTCAAGTCGGCTAATAAGAGAACACTGTTACCTGTGCAATTAGCTGGATTATGAATTCCACAAGAAGTTTGGATTCTTTGTTGAACATGCCCTGCCAAAGCTTATCTACCACACGCTGTGTAAAATAAAATACATTGTTCACCAGCACTTGGTAGCTTCCTCCACTCGTTATAGGCAGAGATGCATCTTCACCTAGATAACAGCGCAATAAAGCATTCTCCATTAAAAAAGAATAAATACGAATAAATATATAGAGATTAGTTTGTTGTGCTTTCTGGACTTCTGTAAAAGGGAAACAAGGACTTGGATGGTCAAAGAAAAGCTAGAAGCTGCAGTTTACCTATAGTGAATGCGCAAGTGATTGCTTGAAATCAAGAGCGGTAAGGACACAATGAGAGGGACAGGGCACACACTAAACTCCCACAGCAATCCTAGAAAACCCAGCATCCAGCTTGATACTTCTCTAGCCTACAGCAGCTATCAAAAATGAAAAGGATTGATGTGGAATTACAACCCAGAATGCTTACTGGAACAGAGTAGATCATGCAAAAAACAGGGTGAAAAACAAAAGTCACTGTGGATACTGCTGGTGATTCATTCTTACTGATGGGAGAGGTGTGCTGACCAGTAACACTTTCTAAGTTTCCTTTCTGCATTAATGTCTAGCAGTAGACTAAAACAGCACTTGAGACTCTACTCAAGATAGACTGTTGTTGCATTTTAGTTGACTCTATCGCCAGCAACAGATGCTGCATAAAGTCATGATACAGAATACTGATAAAACCAGGACAACTGTCCTTCACACGTGGGTACATGCAATCCTTAATTTGAGAATCATCACCTGGATTGTCACTTGCACAAGATGCCATGAAACTCTGTTCTGGTGCATAACAGTTCCACAGAACAAACTGTGCAATGATCCTGAGCTACCAGATATATTCCAGTGAATAAACTGATCTCACATACCACAGTGGCACAAAAGAAAAAAAAGAAGACATACCTGTACCTGATCAACTAACAAGAATTCTTCTGCCAAGTTGTTTACTTTATTTAAACATCAAGACTATCATACTTACTAAAAAGAACCTTACAGAGAATACAGGACTCAAAAACAAATGCTTATGTAGGTTCTTTCTCTGGGACAAAAATAGACTGCTACAGCTTATGATGATTCAACGATCTCAGCAGGGCATACATCCACAATCTCCTGACACAGTTTCTCATTCAGAGATAAATATACCCAAAGGCATACATATATTCTAGAGTTGACAAGAAACGATACTCCTGTGACCCTGAGACATCACATTAAAGCATGGTGCTTCCTTTCATTTGAGCTGAACGTGTGCAGAATGTACCTATAGCATCTTAAAATTACTTACTTTTTTAAAAATGTAAGTAACTTTTAAAAAATATCTTGAAATAATAAGCGATACCAGCTGGCATCACTTCTCACTCACTGCGCTTCGCTCAAGAAAGCTGGGAGTTGATGGGAATCAGTTGTATACGTCTGCCCAGATACAGTGAAAAATGCACAGTACAAATGCTCCCCAAAACCATCAGTAAGCACAAATTTTGCTGGAAATTTCTTTACATTTATTAATTTGCTGCCCCATCTGCACAGACAGCAACAAATCACATCACACACGGAAGAAGATGGCCATAACTCCAAAAAGAAAGAAAAAAAAAAAGATAGCTCTTAAAAACTGAAGTCCCACTCATAATAAATGAACAAAAGCTCCAGAACATCTTCCAAGGCAAGAAGGACAAAATAGATGGCACTGGGAAAGCAAGGCCTAGCTTTATTTCATTTTGACAGGACTGAAATTTGTCTGGCTTACATACTCAAAGGGTTCATCCTCCATACTTTCTTCCTCTAACTTCTATTTTACAACTTTGGCACAATCAAGATCAAGAGGGACCATAAAAGCTAGGCAATACCATTTACACATCAAGGAAAGAAAAGGGCAGAATAAGAATACTGAGCTCAGGATTTTCTATGATTCTAAAAGAGAGATAAAGGTATTCAACTTGTAACAGACAAGGATATCAATAAAGAAAAATAATTCTTAAAAACAAAATCATAAATTTTCCCTTAACTCAGATAGATTGAGAATTAAACACTGTTATATTACCCAATAAAACATCGGCTGCAAGTAAGTGGTCCATCACGCTATCCAAAACATAGGTCTGAAACTCCTTTTGCTGTGTTCGTGTTGATCTTTCAGGGGAAGCCTGATTCAAGAAATGCAATGAAAAGATAATGAATGTCACTGAGGTAACCAGAAGGGAGAAGGGGTGTTCTAGGTGAGTTTTCATTTTTCCTCTCTCACAAACTTTATCTGAAAACTTAGGAATGAGCATCAAATATACATCAGCTGTAAGCAATTTTATGGAGCGAGCACTACTCCAATTTAAATCCAGTAAATGCATCTTCTGCCAAGATGCCAATACATCTTCTATTTCTTCCATAATAGGAAATGGAAGAGAACACTCTCCTAAAACATGCACCAATTTGTAACTGATCATATGGTTCAGCTGTGATCTCCTCAGCTCACATAATGACTCCATTCCTAAAACAAAAGACAGATCAAACATCTAAATTCATCATCTCTGCTGTGTGGGCTTTTGTGTATCACTACATCAGTTTTGATACAGTCACATAATAGATGGATGCACCAAATCTTGATTTCCTTTGCACTTCCACAACACCTTACCATATCTACTAAATGCTCCAACCAACATTTTAATGGTTTTTAAGGCTAATTAATTAAGCCTGCTTCATTTTGCACTCTCAGCAGCGCACACATAGGCAGCATGCTTTTTATGAGGGACTAGTAACAAACACTGACAAGTTGCAACAGGTTAAAACAGAAGTAAAGTAATCAGAACAGGCGGACACGGCATCAAATATTATGTAATATAATACGTGATATTTACGTAAAGTTGCACCACTTGATGGTTTATTTTTTGCTTTACAACAGCAAAGAGATGCCCAGCTACCTCAGGAAACGTGTTAGGGGATCATAAGCACACTCCAAATTCCAGCAACTGCTGAAGCAATCAGGGAGACACAGCAGCAGTGGGATGAGGTAACAAGTAGTTAGGGGCTGAGGGAGAATGTGAATTGAGGTGAACTAAATGTTTCAAAATACACTGTATGAAGACGGTGTGGATATATCAGAGCAGTTAAACTCCTCATTGCCTGCCTAACCATTAACAGAAGGCTGCACTGCACAGCTGTTACAAACCTGAAGAGAGAATTTTTGCAAGATGATACAGTTACTCTCAATTTTTATAGCATATGGCACCAGATGTCCTGCCACTTTTTTTTTTTTCCTTTTATCTAGTATGAATAAAACGGAGCACTTAATATTTCTTTTGGGATTTGTAAGGATTTTACATTTTGAGCAAAACCAATACAGTTGCACAGGCTAATGGATGTATAACAACTTAATCATACTCTGCATAATAGAATTTAAAGAAAGCTACCACAACTCTTGCTCACTGCTGAGTATCTACTGCTGCAAGCCTCTTCCTCAATCACCAGATAAAAGGAGTTACTGGCCCAGATGCCAAAAAACAAGGTTAAAGAGCCCACAAACAAAACTGATAGTAGGAGAGAAGTGAACATAACAAGAAAATATTCCATAAATAACATGAGGATTTTTTGCTCAGGCATTTAAGGGCGTCACTAACACGTAAATGTCATGGCAAGGAAACAAAATCCAGAAGGCATTCTAAAAGAGACTGAAAAAATCCTTCTGATGTTTGCTTTCTTAGCTTTTCCAAGGTGTTAAACAATTTTTGAGATAATAACATTCTTTTTTCTGTATCTCTTACTTAATGACAATTTCCAAGATTCTACTGAATGCCATACAAATAGAAACAAGAGTCACAGTAAATGCAAGTCAAAATTAACTTTACCTCTAGCAGAAGATCCACTAGCGGAGTTTGTTTGCTGGCTGGTGTGAGACACAAGTTATCAATTATCAGCACACGCATGAAGTCAAACACAAACTTCTTGGCAGGATGATTTGTTAGGTATGTCTTGGTGCCAACATTGCAGTATTCTGACTGGCTCCTGTTCATGCCAGAATCAGCTGCAAAAGCTTTGAATTCTTCAGCTGGGGACCCAACCTCATCATCAAGATCAGTGACCTGTGAAAAATAGCATGTCAAAGCTCCAGATTAGAGCAAATTAACAGGAGTCACTCCAGTCCTCTATTCTCCACTTGTCATTTCAAGGTTATACATTTCATATCTCAAAACTTGTTTTTGGGGGGATTTTTTTTTTTCCCGCAATATTATTGTGTTCAGGATCAGGTCCAACAGGCAAAGAATCCAAATTCTAGTTTCTGACTGACAGGGAAAAAAGGTCAGCAAAGGCTGGCATGAATTACCTGAGCTAGAGGCCATATTTCATATGAATGATATCTATGAACAAGAATTTCTTGGGTAACTTCTACATTGCAAAAATGTATATTCTCATTGCAAAAAAAAAAAAAAAAGAAAAGAAAAAACAAAAAGACCCAAATGTTTTGAAAAAGTTATTAACTAAAGAATTAAAGGTACTTGGCACTTAAAGAATGGCCCAGATGCAAGGGTCTTCTATACACGTGAATGCCAAGTCAGCATTACCAAGATTCCTAGTATCCACTTCAAGTTAAATGTAAAAGAAAAATAAATAATCTGAATGTCTTCATTAGACTCAGCAACATCTATGTGCATGAAGTTTATTGTATCTTATTCTAGTTACAGCATCTGCCAACCTGTAACCTAATTATTCTTCCATGTTCTTCGTGTAATTATATGTTGGCTAACAATAGCGTTGTTTCCTTTCAAGCTCTAGAAACAGAACAATTTATAAATAACAATTAGCTCAAAGAATACATAAATTAACACCTTGTAATATTTTCTGCTTCAGGCAGCGACGCAATGGAAAATGGATTCAAACACTATCCTAGCTACAGCTCAGCAGTTCCACATTAGACAAGAATATTGTTTTGTGGTTAAGCCACAGAAGAAGAGAAGGGAAGAAGCAGTCTAAGATTCTACTACATCCTCCAGAACGTAAAGGAGAAGCTGAGCCAGTATTTTTCCTATTGTAAATCTGAGTTAACTTGATTCTTGTATGTGAAAGAATCAGCCCACTAGAAAAAAAGTAAGTTGTGTACGTTACCTCTAAAATACAGTTTCAGATGTTACTGTGCAGTACCTGCCTTTTGGTTGAACATTTTCTGTTTCAAAATGTATGTACAAATTTTTCAGTCCAGTCTTCAAAACCATCAACGTCTGAATTGCAAGTAGAGCTTTATCTTCATAAGGCTTATAATTGATAAAACCTCAGAAAGTGCATTTGTGGGAAAAAGAACAGAAAATCCAACTCACTGAGTTTCCTACCATCTCAGAGTAAGGTCGTATGTTGAAAGGAAACACAGTTGCTGCCAGTGCACACAGGAACTCTGGGCTCATCCACAAGGAAACAAGGTCTGGCACATTGTGATACAAATAGCGAAAGAACTGCATCAAGGTGACAGGATATTCTCGAAGCCAAGAGCCTTCCTCCTCAGACTGCCAGGGCTGGTTTGAAAAACAAACAGTACGTTAAGGCAAATAAAGCTATTTGAAGAATACTCCTGTCAGAGAAGAGCTGTGGGAGAAGGAACGGTGTGGTCAGAAATGGGGAGCAATGCATCAAAAGTGGTCAAGCACTTGTCCAAACAGAGCAGAAACATGATGAAACACGATGCAGTGTCAATTAACAGATCATGTCAAAATGTATCAGATGTGCTGGAGCATGTGTCAGAACAGATGACCAAATAGGCATGCAGAGGTTATGTCTGAAGACATGGAGTCCTGATACCTGAACTAATAATGTCTGATCAAACATGAGACAGATGTGTGTTTGAGAACTTCACTAACCTGTGAGGAATGAGGCACCACATGTGACAAAATGCTTGGCTGCTGTGCAGGGCATGTGATGATGAACCACTGACCCCAACATGCGACCAAGCATGCAAACACACAAGTCTGACACACCAACTTGTAACAGGAACATGTACCCCAGCAGGTCACCAATATATGTTTTCTGGATACACGTGCTGGTCACATCAACACATGTGTAGCATGCAGCCAACACTTCCCAGTGCATTTTACAAACGTGTCACCTGCTTGGTCATTACATCTGAACAGGTGCTGCTTTTCAAACATTTCACAAGACCATTTTCAGCAAATAGCTTTAGGCCCCAGTTAATACAAAATTTTCCCATTTAGAATCCAACTATCACTACTATTGACATTAGATTAAAAAATGAAGAGAACAGACATTTTCTGGCAGTAAGTTCATTTCCTCTAGCACACAGCTATTAATAGGGGACTTCTCAGCATATGGAAGCTTCATGCACTAAATCAGCAACTATCAGAGCTCTGAGCAGATGGACTGGAGAGTCTCAAATATGATGTTAAGCAGGAAAAAAAAATCTGTTCTCTCTGCCGAGGGCATTTTATCCTTCTGTTTCCTGGTTCTGCTTTACTTGCAGCAAAATGCAAAGCTTAACCTTTTTGTGAAAAAGCAGTGCCAATTTTCTTGTCATTAATATTGCTACAGGTAACAAGAAACAAAATAAGACTGAATAACGCAGTGACAATGATGGGTTTTAATGCAAGTATTATGAGTTTAAATACTGGCTGGGTTTGTCATGACAGTAACTAAAACTACACCTTCCCAATTTGGCTTTTGACCATATGGTGGACTCAAGCAATTTTTTTGTTCAAATAAATGCAGAATACTTATGCTTACTGAATTCAGCATGCTCCTCAGCATTCCCAACAGCAAGAAGGCAGCTTCTGTGCAAACACTATGTACTGAAGAGGTAACAGTGCCACAAGAGGCAGGAACTCCAAATATGAATGTCCAAATAGAATCTAAATCAAACTATAAGGGACAAAAGAAAAGAAAGACACAAAGTAAATCCTTTCTGCAGTGCAATTCAGTACTACTTTATATCATACCTACGACTTCCATTTGACATTATCTAAATAATAAAGGTTATGGAATGTAAAAAGATTAATCCCCCAGAAATTCGTAGGGAGATCACGTGCCATGAGGCACTGAAGAAAATTCTTTCCAACCACAGAACAACATAACTACAGCTTTCTCCTTCTCCAACTATTTACACAATTTCTGAAATGAGATGTGCCACCACAAATGCTGCACAGTTGACTCATTTTACTTCAGTTATCTAGCAACAAATCTCGCTGAGTCCCACAGAAAAAAAAAAAAAAAAACATGAACAAAGCAAATATACTAAGCTATATTTTCCAGTAATAAATAAAAAAAAGCACTCAAAAATAAATAGACAAACTGCCCAAACTCTAGCATTCAGAACTCTACTGCAGAACATTATAGATAGCTGCATTTCATTAGTTTAACATCGCTGTATTTCAACACTATAAGCAGAGGATGAGCTTAATGACTCTGCAATAGCATAATGATGCATATGCTCTGAAGTATTCCTCTCCAGAAAACGTAGGCAGAATACTTTCTGATCTATGATTTTTACCTTCCATTTCCCATTGAGAATTGGATGCTGGCACTCCTGGTACCTGTTCTAAATGGATACTCTGTCAACCCGGAGCAGGCTTTTCTCCATAAAATATTACACTAAGGCTTCCTATTAATTTACATGCAAATAAAACAGGTTCCATATCAACCTGCTCAGAATGATAATACATTTTTCCTCTAAGAACTGTGATGTTTCCCTGAAAATACCATTTTTTTAAATAACTGCCTTGTTTCGTCTGTAACCCTGCAACCTAATCACAATAACTCCATACCACAATATCAACTCCTTATCACAATAACTCCCACTCTTACAAAAAAAAGTCATACCCCCTTCCACATCAACTTGACCCCAGAATGCCCAAGACAGAAACCAGCAGCAGCCCAGCCACAGCAGGCTGCCTTCCACATACTCCCACCGCACCTCATCCTCCCACTCCCAACACAGCACAAAAGAGGATGCATTGACTTCTCAGTCAGCTGCATGGGATCAGGGGTGTTAATCCATTATTTGTTTGACAACAAACAGAATTACACTTACAACCTACTAGGTAATCCCTACCTGTGAGCCCTGCTTACATCGGCTGCTGACGATGGGCGCACTGACCTGCAGGTTTTCAGGCAGCTCAGTGACAGGCTGCTGCAGGAAAAGGGCCATGAGGAGGAAATAGAGAGCAGGGACATTTGTGTGCTTGGGGAGAAGGGACTGCAGGACAGGGAAGCCTGGGAAGTGACACGCATCACGGTTAATCTCCCGGACTGTCGATCTTCCACCAGCACTCCTGCCAACATTGAACCCTGAGAGAAAGGAAAGCACAAAAGACAACATTGATAATAGGGAAACACCTGCGAAGCTCACACATCCAGTAGGGAGCTGCTTTGGCAGGGGGTTGGACTCGATGATCTCTAGGGGTCCCTTCCAACCCCTACAGTTCTGTGATTCTGTGAAGTGTGGTATCTCCCCAGAAATTTCACACTATAAAAACAAATGCTTGAATATGTACATACACACTCAGATCTGTATATATAGCAATAAGGAATCCAACCAATTAAATCCTTGCCACAGATCTGCACAAATTCTATCAGCAAGATCAAACAAAAATTAATCTCAGCTGGTGGCAGCAGAAATCTTTGAGTCAATGTTTTGTAATGCATCTAAAAAATACAGAGTATGAAAATCAAGACAGTTGTATAGGTTATTGTCATTTGACAAGAAGCAACAAAAAAAAAATCTCTTTGGCTACAGTGTAGCTTGGCATCAGTTAAAACGATACATACCAAAGTATGAAAAAAAGAACAACTCCACATATGTTCTTCAAACGTAATGACTGTAAATTCACATCTATTTCAGAACGATGATGTGATACATTATTGGACATTTAAAGAGAGTTCTGAATAAGAAATGGTCAACGGCCTAAACTGCTAATGGGTTTCAAACTTTAAGGCACGTACATGCAAATGTAAGGAAATTATTACACAAATACAGACTACAGATATATTTGTATACACAGATATAATTATAGATATTACTCAAAATACAGATCTGAGCCATTATAAGCCAAACAACAGATGCTGCAGTACAGTTTGCACATATAAGATGGTTTCTTAAAGACTGATTGCCAAATCTTTCCTAGTTCATTGCTGATGCGAAGCATCATCATAATATCATGAGAGATATGTTATGGGAAGCCACCATAAAGAGACTGAGTTCCCAGATAGCCAATCTGTGTGAAGAATAAGGTTGCACAAGGTACTCTGACAGAATTCAGAGAGAAAAGCACAACAACCTTGACCTTATATTTCAATGAATTGTATTAAAGTATGCTTTTCAGGAAAAGACCTACTTCAAAATGAAAACCAGTTCAAATTTTAACAACTATTTGCATATAATAATCAGGTTTAAAAAAGTCTTTAGTGAAGAAACAAATCATTTACAGCTTCAACACAGAGTAGTGGCTAACTTGCACAATCACCTTAGAAATGACAACTAAGCTGTATTAACAGTAATTACAACTGCCCTGATCTAAAGCCAGTTACAGCTCATGGGAAGACTGCCATTTAATTTCACTGCATTTGCATGAGGGTCAGATTGCTATCAATTTAGAAAACCACTGCTTTCATATTACTAAAAAACCAGACCCACTGAAAATAGGATATATCCCAATCAAGGTTACCAAATAAAATGCCTGCATATAACATATCAGAGGAAATAAAGTTAAAAGCTTGCATAAACTTGCATAACACATACATTACTTCTCTCTGAAGGGTGTCATTGCAATAGTGTTAACAGAAGAGGGGAGAAGTTATTCTTTATGACAACTTCACAAACCCCTAAAATAATACTGACTTTAATATCAGATACCATGTCTTGTTTTTCCTGAGAAACTCTATAGTGAGCATAGCTACTCAAGATCCAACAGTTAGGGGATGAAGAAGAAAAGAAATACTGAAATACTCCAAAATATATATATATATAAAAATAAAAATATATGTATATATTTTTATATATATTATATATATCTCCAACCTTGAAATACTGCTTTCTTGGTAGTTCTTTATGGCTGTGGCAAGTGGGCATTTATGACAGACTGGACATTCTGTTGAGATTTAATCTAGAATCTCAAACTTCACAGCAAACAACTAAACACCTTCAGCAAGCAGTGATGCATTCTATGCTTGTTATTTTTTTCCTTTTTTAAATATTGCTGTTAAGTCAAGAAGACTAAAAAAGGCACATTCTCATGCACATAAACTCTGGGAGTCCCCCTGTCTCATGTTGCACACCTTTAGAACAGTTTGTACACAGACTTCTGCCAGTAGAGCCAGGGCAAACAGCAAGGTACAAACTCTGTAATAACTTCCAGGGAATCAGAAGGTCAAAAGAATACCTCCACTGACCATTCACCAAAAACTAACATCCTTTACTTTAGCTCAGAGATAACTTATAGATCTAAAACCTTACACCATCCATTCCAGGTTCTGCAGGGTGATGGAAAACTCTGGTAAAGTTGGATAAATAAGGCTTTAAAAACCCCAAAATAAGCTTTAGTAGCAGCCAGGGGGCATACATGTGCTAAAGAAGGCACAACAGCAAGCTAAGCAGAAGAAGGGCAGAAATGAAGCTGTGCACACAGAAATTTCCCAGGTAGCACAAATCCAAACTGGCAATTCTAAGTTGCATAGAACACATTACGCAAAGCAGCACATGTTCAACAATGCATGATGCTGTAACTCATGCAACTAATATTTTTTTGTGAATCTTCATTTGCTTGAGTGTAGCATCTTGTGTGATGCCTTTGTGTTTAGCTCAGATGTGCTTGCTTATGGGACACAAATAACCATGCAGTGATACAAAACTGCAGCTCAGTCTCATGCAGATGAAAAGACTGAACTATAACAACATCTGTGCAATGTCAACTTCAGAGAACTGCTCCCTTTCACTTAGGAAATCTACTACTTCTCAGAAAAACAAAGGGCAACAGCATCTGACCAGAGCAGATCAAACAGTAATAGGAAGGATGCATCCACCAGAGTTTTCATACCATACCTAGCACAGTACCAATCTTATTGGTCAAGACAGAATCTGTTTGATCCAGCCAGCCTCCACCGCTGAGACCTTCCTTGAATTTAATAAGGATGGACTGATTACTCAGCATAACCACAAGAATTCGCATGGCAGCCGTGACCGTGGTGGAATGCAGATGTTCTTCCATGAACATCATAATCCAATCAAACCCCAGGGTCCTCACCAGTTCTTCACAAGCCCTAACAAAAGAGAAAAAAGGTCACACATTAAAGCATTTATTCTCCGACTAGATAGCATATGTCAGTATCCTCCACTACAAATTTCAAGACTGAAGAAAATTCAGATCAACCCAAGTATTTTCTGCATGCTTAGGTAGGTTAGCACACCTCTGAACAAGAAATGTTACTCTGCAACTCTCACTACAGAGAAACCCAGAGAGCAAGTCCAATTTTTGTTTAGGTAAAGGGAATAATTGAATATAGCTAACTCAGACTGTTCTGATAGGGAATTCACCAATTGCCATTTTTTATATGAAACATAGAGTGCTGACCTGAAAACATTTGTCAACCAACTGTTCTTCCTAATTACAATTTGTTGAGCCATACATGATATGGAGTTTTCACGTGTGTTTCTTTTTTTTTTTTTTTAGTAAAATGTTTTTGTTTTAAAAAATAATATTTAACCTATTTGTTTTACTAAGAGAAGAATTGCTTGGGAATATTTTAAGAAAATACTATCGTATAATTTCTACCTCTGAGAAACCCTTTTATTTATTTTTATTTTTTTTTAATCAGGATGGTTGAAAATTAACAACACACTCATGAACAAACTGGTATTCTAAGATTAACAGTTTTAACAGTGACCCTTACTACCGAAGCCATTTGATCTTCACCAAAATGAGAAATGGTTTATCTCACTTCTCTAAGAACACAAGCATTTTCTTTCAACAGATCACATTTTCACCATAGCCATGAATGACGTTAAAAACCAAAGCAGCTAGACATTCAAACTTCTTCCTGCTGTATCCTTCTCAATCATGGTTCTCAAATTTTTAACACTGACAGTTTTGTAAACACTGTTAATTCTTCAGGAAGTAAAACTAAGAATAAAGCAGCTCTCTTCCAGACCTAATATGTATGATACTCCCTTGTCAAGCATACGCTAATGTTTTTTTCTG
Organism: Cyrtonyx montezumae; assembly: GCF_038088225.1. Classification (NCBI taxonomy): domain Eukaryota; kingdom Metazoa; phylum Chordata; class Aves; order Galliformes; family Odontophoridae; genus Cyrtonyx; species Cyrtonyx montezumae. Next base: position 25,804,950 of record NW_027071936.1, on the reverse strand, counting down.
TTGTTTCCATATCAAAGTATGTTTACACTGATTTATTTAACCATGTTCTTAAACTTCTTGTTTTTGAAAGATTCAAAACCAGAAAGTGAATGCAACAGCCAAAAAATGTGCAACTTACACCTTACTACATGCTTACTGCTATCATCATAGCACAACTGAGAAAAAAAAACTCATAAAACTCAAGAATCATGAGCTCTGTTTCTGCCAGCATACCCACATCTTATTCAGCAACGACTCTGTAAATCATTCAACAGTTCCTATAAAATTACACAATTTAACCAATAAATGGAGTACGTGCTGTGTAATTCTCTCCCTTCAAATTAGAAAATATTATCCTTGCTCTATCTCAGGTTCTTGGTACTTACTGCAAATTAACAGCTGTCTTTTCTTTGGAAGTATACAGAAGTTTCAGCAGGATATCTAAAAGCCTGTTCCGCAGTAGAATAAGATTAGCTGAAACAAGTCCTCCAAAATCATCCTCAGTTCCTAAACAGTAAGTACAAGAAAGTTTAAGCAAAATTAGACTTCTGGAACATGGTTTTTTAAAGGTGTAATCTCTGTACACAAATAAACTCAATCTGTTCCTACTCGGATCAAGAGAAAGCTGTACTACAGCACAGATAGCCTGATACACTTGATCTGTTACACACTGCTGACAAATGTGTGGTCCTTCCATTATTTTTTCACAAAGCATTTCTTGAGCTTTAAGGATGGACAGAAGGATATTGCACCTTCTCAGACAATTATCTAACTGAGGTGTTCTGCATTAGTTAAGGTACATGATATACAAAAAAAAGAAAAAGAAAAAATAAACTTGTAAAAGCTCACAACGGTTGGATAAACATTATGCATTCTATGGGATAAAAAATCAAAAATACTAAAAATCAAAAAAGGATACTTTCAAATTCCCTTGAAATGTAAGACATGGGAAGAATGATTAATTTCTTTTTCTTTCAAGTCAGATCTCTGAACTCCTCATCATTTGAAAAACAAGCTTACTGCAAAACGTGCCATTACACACAGCTCAAGATCAACTTCACTGCTATTTGTTGAATCCCTTTTGTACCTTACTATGTCAAAGGAGGAACAACTTTTCATAATATTACAAAAATGCGTACTTGAGGGGAGACATGCAAAAAAAACCCAAGACATTCTGTACACATTCTGTGCCGCAGTTTTGTGCATAAGCCACAAATAAGAAATCAAAGCACCTTTGAGGGCCACAATACAGCTTATCTGATGAAGACAGAAACCTAAAAATATGAAATCTGATGCCCTCCACCTCACGCTTCCCTCTCCATTCCTGTCCCAGAGCCATTCTACCCCATGGCTCTCCACTGCCTCAGGTAGACAAAAAGCAACACAAGCCCTGGGTAACCTGGAAAAAAACAACAGCAAACAGGGCCAGCCCATAGTGGAAACACAAATAGGGAACTCTCTCCTATATCCAGCTTTTTACTGACAAAAGCTGAAATGTCTTCGTCTTTGAGACTGCAATGAGAGAAAGTGTTCAGAAAGGAGAGATATGACGTGCAGTGAAAAATGTACAACTACCTAACTTTGATCTTTAGGAAAACAGACAAAGTTCACTGGGAAGTACAAATCCATCCCTGTTCCTACATACCACTATATTCCCAAGGGATACAGAAACAGCATCTTTGGGCACCCCTTTCAGATATTGGTTCAAATCCACCATATGCCTAAGTCTTTTCTCCGAGGGGAGACTGAGTAAAACTACAACAGTGTAAGTATATTTGCTTTATGAACTAAGGGCAGAAATGTTCTCAAAACTATTAAATGTAAGTATTACCGAAGGCTAAATATATATATATATATATATTTTAGGAGGGTAAAATAAAATCACCCTAGATTGCCTATTTTTTTTCCAGTTTCTTCACACATGGAGCGAAGAAGCATCTAGCACTTCCCTCTCTCTCCCATCCACATAATGAAGCAGAGATACACGATTAAAGATGCATGGAAACAGAAGGACAAAGATGCGGGGAAACAGAAGGACAAAGCGCAGCGTTAAGTGAAGAAAAAAAATTAAGAGCGTGTGGTTTTTGCACTGCTTTCTATGCAATACTAAATTAACCTCTTTCACAGTTACCTGACAACCATATTATAACAAAATGATACTGCTGTACATTTTAAGTATTTAAGCACAAAAGAGAAACTATTACTCTTCTACTGTTTCTAAGTCATGCAATAACTTACCACTGTCAAGCTTTTCTTCATTATTTATTTCCATGACTACAAACTTCTCACAGACTGCAAATGTAGGTAAAGTGGAAGAGATGAACTGTCCAAACCTTGATATACACAGAAAGAACACATGCATTGATATGACAGATGAACCCTCACCTATCAATAATTTACACCTAATGTAAAATCAGAACACTAGTGAAAGGACAATATGCAAAAACTCCCACATTTAGAGGCTGATAAAAACAGCCTAAATCTTAAGTTGTTAGCCAAAAAAACAAGTAATGTACATTAATAACTGGATTCTTGGCAGACAAATTTGCAGCTACAAGACTCAGAAAACTTGAATATTCAAGAAAGTGTGAAGATACCTCCAAGTCCAGGTAAAAGGAATTTTACAAGTTAAAGAAAAGAGAACAAAATATTTGCCAACCATTACAGCTGAGCAAGTATACCATATGAATGACTTTTTAATGTAATAACATTTACGTCTACAGCTTGAGGTGATAGAACACAAGGTAAAGTTTTCATGAACAAGATGATACTGAACTACTCTAAGAAAGGAGATGGAATATATTCCTCTTTCCACTGGAATTAACCTCAAAAGGTTCACAGCTACTTATCCTATTCTGCCTTATATGTTTATCTTTAATTCCAGGAATCAGAAAAGGTGATGGTGGAACACTCAAATTTGCACTGGAATTCCATAGGAATTCAAGAATTATATCTATGCTGCCTATTCCTGAATAACTTTGATACCTTTGATTGTACTTGACAGAAGTAGCTGAAAATAAAAGTACTTATAAGAAAGGAACATCCAAGTCTGGTAATATTTTATCCACTTCCATAATAATCAAACAGGAGATGAAGAAGCCCGGTTAAGGAGTTCAACTCATTTAAAAACATTTCATGTGGGCCTGAATGGATGAGTTGCAATTATTAATGCAACTTTCACCAGTCTTAATTATGCAAAATAATACAATTATACATAATTACTATCATTATACCTAACAACCTTAAATATTTTTCTGTAGTGATTTAGAAAAAAACTTGAAATTAACCTTTCAAGAGAGTCATCAAAGCTGGATTTTAAGTAGAAGCATCCTCATGCTCCACCCTGAGTAACAGTCAATTGAATCTAAAAGTGCTCAGTATTTCACATGAAAAATGAAGCGAGAATAGGGCACCACTGTTACTTCCCTGCAAAAACACTGAGCAAGATCTATCATTCAGCCACCCCTCTTTAGATATAAACTGAATTTAATATTTAAGTCAAGGCGTTAGAAAAATGACTATGCCTATGCCCTCAGTCACTTCTTGTAGGGCAAAATTCATTGCAGGAACTTTCTACATTTGTTACTCCACGACCGTTTAACTGTAAGTATTTTGATCAAGATCAGCAACATAATGAAAACACCTAAGCCAGACTGAACATGGGGATGAGCTACCTGAGTAAGTCATAACTGCTGGGGAAGCCTTGAAGCAAGAAGCTCAGCACATTGCTAATTGCAGCAATAGTAGGTTGGGAGAGAGACATATCTCGAAGAGTCAAGAGCAGCCTTGGGATAAGTTGGAACTCCCTCATTAGCTTTGCATTCTTTGCAGCTTCACTGAAAGAAGGAAGGAAAAGAGGTGTCAATTTAAAATTGGAGCATTCTCTACGTGTTATCTAATCTTGAAGGCCTCATCAGTAGGCTAGCACCAACTCATACCTGGACTCTGTGAGAAGTTCGATGAAGTGCTCAAATAATGACAGATGAAGTTCATAGGGCGCATGAAGCCAGACCTGAAATAAAGAGTAAACAATGGTTAAGGTTTGTACTCACATCCAGTTGAAGACTTTAAAATGCCATTCAAGCTTAATATATCAAAGGTCATGGAAGTCTTGAAGAGAAAACTTCTACCTGGCCAATGTGCTCATAAGCTGACCGCAAGGTTCTCAATTATTTTTCCCTCAAATTCAGTTAACTGTCAAATATTCTAGTTCAGACTAAAGTAGCATGCATTGGTAAAGGCAGTCTCTGTAAATGTATCGTGCTTGAAATTTAGTTACAGACAAAAAAAATTTAAACATTTTTCTTCAAACAGACAATGAACTGACCCAAAAGTTACTTGGGGTTTACAATGCTGATGTGAAATGCTGGATGGCACTGCTGTGCTTATTTGACTGAAGGGAACACTGTCCCTCTGTAGAGCGGACTTTCTTCTGACCACACCAAACTCAGGGACCCTCCCATTTTTATTTAAGTCTTCCTCTTTTATTTGTAGCTATTTTTATTTTTTATATTTTTAGTCTTTACCCAGCATTTTCTGCATGGTATTTTAAATGATTTAGATCTCAGAACAAAAAAAAAAAAAAAAACAACGACACCCAATTACTCAAAACTAATAAAATATAAATAAAATCAGAAAGTTGAGCATTACAGCTTCAGATCTTAAAACCTTTCTCCTATTGAATAAAACATTGATGAATTAAATGTGTGCAAAACAAGCTCCAAAGAAAAAATTTTGCTTTGCTTTTCTTCAAATCTCATCTAAAATGATAAGAACAATCTTTTCCTTACTCTCTTTAGCAAAAGAATAAGAACATCGAATTGATCAGATTTTCAAGAAATTCTGATTTCTAAATACAGAAATAAAAAAGTAGGAATAAAAAAATCACAAGTCAGAAAAAGTGACCTCTTGAGGGTTCTTGAAATTTTCCACTGAGCGACTCAGAGATTTACTATGTGCAGTTTTGTTTTGTTTTTTAATTAATACTTAAGCTTACTCTTTTTCCTTTTGTTCTTGGCCTTACATGAAAAAAAAAAGACCTTGAACTTTCAAGTATGAAATTGGATATTTCCAATAACAGTTTCTGAGTGACTATAAAATTGATGAAATTTCTCAGCTGGGTCCTTTATATATCGAACAAAATAAAGTAAACCAAAACAAGATAAACTAAGAGTATTCTACAGAATTTACAACTATGCAAATATCTCACCTTCTCTCTGCTAACCAGCCCATCCAGCTTAAGAGTCTAACACAACTACTACCAGAGCTAGATTCAATAACCCCTATCAGGCTTATATTTGATTTTGTGAGAACATAGGAAGCATCACTGTAATCCAAAATGTTTGTTAAAAATACAAAAAGAATTATGCTGTTTAAACTATATCTAGTTTTAATACCCTTATAAAAAAAATAAAAGAAAGAAAGAAATTTCAGTGATTTTCACTTCCTGCTTTCATTCTGTAATTACAGTGTATTATTCATCTTGGCAAGAGCATTTCTGCTTGTATTGAAGTCCAATTCTGTTAACATGAAGGCAACAGGAATTTTTGCTAGATATGACTCTTAAGTAAAGATTCCAGGAGTACTTTTAAACACTGAAATGCCTATCTAAACCAGAAAAATTAGTAGTTCTGTGTTTTTTATCTTTTGAAATAGGTGAGAATCACAACAGATTCACTCAGTTTGCCTCAGATACAGATACTATAAAAGGAATAAACAGCAAAGTTCTACGCAATGCCTAGCACTGTCAATCAGCCTCTATCACAAATCACATCTATTACATTAGCATTTCATTCTCAACTTGTCTATCTATCCTTACTTTAAAACATGAAAACTTGAATACTTCATAGGTTGTGCAAGCAGAATTTTAACTGCTTTACTACTAACTTGATAGAACACATATGATGAAGTGATTCCAATGTGCCAGGTTGAAAATTTACCTCCTACTGTTACTTTCAGTGCATCTTTCACACCTGAATATATTTACTGCAGTAGAACACAGTGTAAAATAAAATTATTGTGAAACAGAAAATTATAAAACATCCAGGAATTTGACTCAATGATTGTTACGGGTCCCCTCCAGCTTGGGAAATTTTGTGATTTCATGATTCTGTGACCTTCTAGAATACCAAAAAACATAAAAGCCCTTGGTACCTGTGAAATGTTTCAGGAGCTATTCAAGCACAAAAAGTTACCAATAATTTTGCACATGAGCTATTTTACCATACAACATCTAAAACAGTACGTTTGAAGGATAGTAAACTAAATCTGCTGTTGTTCAGTATTAAAAGTGCTATTGGTTTGCTGAATTACTTGTTAACCAGTATCATAATCACTTTTTATGTGGCTTTACGTACCTCAAAATCACAGAGCAGATCCTGGAAGGCAGTGGAATTTGGAATAATGGAGGTCTCATGTCCACTGTCAACAGTTCCCACCAAGGAAAATGTCAAATGAAGTATGTGACTATTCAGAAGGGATCGTTTCTTCTTTAACAGCATTGCCAGCAACTAAAATGAGTATAGAGATAAGGAACCCTTATGGCAATGCAGGTGCGTCATCTAAGAATAATGAAGCATGTGTGAAACGGCTGCATCCCTTTTAAGAATGTCCTTAAAGTATCTCTAATTCTTGATAGTTCTGATGAAAAAGTTTGGAAATGGCACTACTGTTGATTAAAAACAAAAACAGAAGAAGAAACAACTAACAAGAGTGTATCCAGGATACCCTCCAACTTGTGAAACAGCTTCTGTTCTACACAGTAGAGGGTAGCAAGTAGTAAGTCACAGTCTACACTAGGCTAAACAGAATCAAAAGTTTCAACACAACTATACTAACCTCTAGCATTAAAAGGTTTGTAAATATACAGCCCAAACCACAGGCACATTTTCACTTCCAATAAAGCCATCTTCATCAGAAACAGAAAATTCATTTGCCACATGAAGACTTTTTTTTGTCAAATATTCTTTTGCTTAAGTGAATATGCTTTCTCTGTCTCAGTGGAGAATTAAGAAGCTTTAAGCTTGAAAATGAACAATACCACTTATGAAATATACGCAATCATCTCAAATAACAATTCTAGGAGCCTGCTTGCTTGGTTCTCCTCTCTTGCTGGTAGACCACTGGTATGGAAGATCCTATGTTTGTAGCAATGGGTTCATGTTAATAATATTAAGTACCATTTATGTTTGTAGCAGTGGGCTTATACTAACAGGGTTAAGCGACTTAAGTTGTGCTCTTTCTTGTTCCTAGGGAAGAGTGTTTCAGAAGAACAATAAAATAGGCAAATCTGCTTGGAATAATTTTCCACCTTGCTCTTTAAAAGCTACCCAACTAACTAGTCTCTGTTAAAAAGCCAAGAGCCTGGTAAAACCAAGTGCACAAACTAAGGTCACTGTAACGCAACAAGGAATTCCCATAGGAATTGCTAGCAGAGACACTGAAATTCAACAAATCCTGTCTGTTTTAAGATATTTCTTACATACCTGATAACCTCTGATTCTTTCCATTTCTTTGCTGGCTAGTGGATTGCTCTTTACCACACAGACTAAAGCTTTCACAGCTGCATACAATCCCTCTACATCTGATGCCATGGCCACAAGTCCCAGAATAGCAGCAGCTCCACCAATGTACTGCAGAGTAGTGGCAACGGGCTTGGGAACAAATGTTCTTACTCCTGAGCAAAGGCAGTGAAAATAAATCAATTAAAATCAAGTCTTACAGGAAGTCACTGGGAACTCATGCAAGTAATTTGCATTCTAGCACTGCATGATTTATTAAAAGAATATCACCAGGTGAATTATGACACCTCAAAAGAGGAGGTGATGGAACTTTTGTTTTGGAAAATAGTTAATGAACTAAAAAAAGATTCACATTCAATGTGAATGTATTCATATGAAGTGAAAAAAGCATCCCATACCTCTAAAAAAAAAGTCATGAAAATATAAAATTGCAAAATACATTTAATAATGTACCATAAAGACCACACTGATCAATATACAATTCATCTTCTGATCTTCTGGCACCATGCAACAATTCGTTAATAATGATTAAACTTTATAATTCTCAAATACTCAACTCACCCAAATATCCTATCAAAGCTGCACCAATGGAGCGTGCAGGTCCGTTCAGGTGCCCTGCTGAGTTATGTAGCAGCTTCACAGGTGTGGCATTTTCATGAGAAGAAATTGCAAGCTTTAGGAAATAAAGAAAAAAAAAAACGATCAGAAGGGTTTCAATTTTTCTACAAGAGTCTGAACATAACCTGCATATTTTTCTCCTGTGATAGTAATAAAATACAGAATTAAACTACACCGTAGTCGTCGGGACATCCACCAGAGAAAAGAAAGATCTGTAGTCTCCAAAGTTTAAGGAGGATTAATGTAACTTCAAAAAAAAATATGTTCCTCTGTATAAATAACTCTCCTATAGGAAAAATATTCATATGCTCAATACTCATATGTTCAAATGCACAGCCAGAGAACTATGCTATCAGTTTTGTACATCTGCAACAGCTGAAGTACTGCTCAACTATATCATTTTGACTCTTCTTCTACAGGATTACAATGTCTATCTACATTAAAAAAGCAAAAATGCCTCCATAAAGGAGTCAAGCTACATAGTTATTGGTAATTTCAAGAATAGGAATAAAATCTGGAGTGTCAACCTCTTTTCTTAAAAACAAACAAACAAAAAAACAGCAAAGAACAACAAAGTAATTACAGGCAACTATTCCAATAAGTATATTATTGCTCCTAGTTCCTATAAGCAAACTATTGAAAAGTCACATGTATACATTTATCTTTCAGTGTACCTGTTTGGCAATTGCTTTACTATCCAATTTGTTGTAAACCTTCCTTATTTTTGCCACAGTAAATGAAGAAACTGAGAGTGCATAGAGACCAAAGGAGACCTTCTCTTCTGGTACTAGAGATACTGGACATGGGTTGTTTCCTTCACACTTGGAATCTTTGCCTAAAAAAAAAAAAAGAAAAAAAAAATAGCATTGGCTTCCTCTTCAGTATTACCAATAAAATACTGAAATCACATTAGAGGATAGGTACTGGAAAAGAGCTTTTATGGACACGTGAGATTTGATATTGCTCTTACATATTCTCATCACAGTCAAAACTAGGTTGATGGTCTAGAAGTCTACTGATGGCATACAAATCTGCTATTTAAAACAGGACAAAACACAACAAACATTTTCTTTCAACACTAACTTAGTGGCAGTGGGTAGCCGATGGCCTGGACATGTAATAGAAGATGCAGTTCTTCTTAATCTCATTTTCTGGAAAGTAACATTACTGCTATTCTCAGGTCGCACCCAGCCTAAGAGCTATTCGCTTTCACTCCAACGTAAAGAAAAATATATTTGGTCCATCTTTATGTGTGGCGGCAGGCTTTACGCAACGGCTTGGTAAGATAGCTACTTCAGGACACGGTACAAGAGATTTAAGACCGATTAAGGAGCAAAATGCTCAGGCATTAAAGAGAAGGTCTAGCCCAAACTTTCATATTTTTTAACCTTAGCTCCCATATTGGAGGCTTTTTGGAAGGCACTGCAAACATGAGTGACAGCTGTCCAGAGTACTCAGAGGAAGCGTGCAGAACACAGCACCCGAAAGCTTTGCAAAGATTCTCTTGTACATCATCAATTCAAGAGGTATCTAACACCAGTAAAATACATTAACAGAACTTAAGAATCATGAATTTTATTTGCCTAACACTGAAATAAATGACAAGCTCGGTGCCTATGTAATTTTTTCAGTAAGAATCACATCTCTGATGAGTCTCATTTGAGAGAATTTCAGGTGTCTCAGTTTTCACATAAATGAAATACTCATGAAATCATCTGCTCTCAGAGATGCCCCGAGAATATCCCTCCACTTCCACAAAGAAGGAAAGGAACCTATACTCCTGAGCTAATTGCTCTTTGAGAACTCTCCCCAAGGCCTGAAGCGTATCAGGTCTTTCTCACTTAAATACAGGACAAATTCTGAGAAGATGGCAAACTTTATTACCAAAACCAGAGAATAGAAGCTCTGATGTAAGCATGGTACAGTTAAATGGCAAGATGGACAGAATTTCCTTGGAAAGAACAACGGTAGAAGATTGCAAGGACTCTTCCCTTCTCCAGGATTCTCACAAACAACGATAACACTAAGGAAAAGCAAACTTTTTGGGTAAAGAAGCCAAGACAAAGGTCTACAATAAACAGCTTCATAATGTACTCTGTATCTGACTCTTCAGAGTTTGGCACAGTGCTCATATTGCGATCAGAAGCTCTGTCCCAAACAGAAACACATCCTCTGTTCTGGAGCTAACTACTCCTGAAACACAATGAATCAAGAAAAGCTCGTGTAGGAGAAATATGTTGCCATACTGGACAAAGTCAACATGTTAAGAAATTAATAATTCTCTCAAACCACTGTAGGATTCCAGGTGAATACGGACTTAGCATAAAGGTTGGAAGATTTTTAATTCTTGGAACTGAACATACAAATCCATTCATGGAGTTTGCTCTGGTTAATGTGGTGATTACAAGTTGCACAGAGCTAATGTGCATTTCAGGAGAAATGGTAACTGACCAGCAGATACTTAACACCAGAGTTGTTTGCTGGGTTTGACTCATCAACAAAAAAAGCAAGTAGTCAACACAGATCTGTACAGGAGAAACAATTCCCTCTCACTCTCTGACTCAGGATACACAATGACAACTACCTACTTTTCCGTGATAATTTGATATCACACAACCTGAACAGATTCCACACTTGTTCCACTTGTTATTTTTTTCTGTTGCCACTCCACTGAAAACATTTACCATGAAAGCTAAAACTATCCATTTCCTGTACCTCCTTCAATTTCATACCACTATCTTCACTCTGCTCCCTTCCTTGAAGATGGTGATGGATTTTCACTGGAAGAGCTGGAAAGTATTGTAATGCCAATGGAGAAACGCAACACAAGGATAAGATAATTTGATATTTCCTGATTTTAGTTATTTCATTTAAAAGCCTTACGATAGCCACATAAAAGAATGAACATCTTCTGACAGTATACTAACATGAGTGAATAGGGAACTTAACTGCACAGAAAGACAGAGAGCCCTAGAGAACATAAAGATCTCCACTGGTGACAGCTCATCTTACCAGAGCTACTGTCAAATCCATTGCCCAAATTGGCAAAGGCAGGGCTATGGAAACACACTTCTAATAAGGTTATTTATAACTTTTTACAGTCTATCTCCCTTCAGTCTCAAACAAACAAACAAAAAAATTGTAATAAAATCACCCAGACTTTTTTTCCCCAGTACTTGCTTTCAGACTATCTGCTGCACCACAGTCTCTCCTGTTTGACTGCCCCCTGCTGCCCCCCTGTTGATGTATATATGTTTATAACAATTCAAGTTAGCTATGTTTAAAGTACAATAAACAGTTGTCACTTGTGTTTACAGTGCCCTCCAAGAAAGATGCTCCTATGAAAGGCTTTTCCTCTCTGCTACTGCCTATTCTCTTTCTCACACTTTTTCTGCCAAAGGATTCAACTGATTAAGATCATCTTACTGACTACCATTTGAATTACTTACATGGTACGTATACTGCTTGAAAGCTTCCAACATAATTTGGTCCCAGCTCATAAATGGTGCTAACTCCTGGGGCAGGCAGAACTTCCTCCAGGAAATGTGTAGGGCCCAAGCGCCACACCAAGGATGAGAGCTGGCGCTGCGCAGGTGGTGTGCCGATATAGGCATATACAGTGCTGACTACAGGAGGATTGGCAGAACCAGAGCCACTGGGACTGCTATGAATATAGTGAAGCTGTAAAGGAGAAAAGCACAGAGAAGTTATTGAGGGCATCCAGGTACCACAAAAAGTAGATATCTTACAAATTTAGGGAAGCGTTCTGCAAACCAAGGGACATCGCAATAGATTGATATGTAACACATAGTATTCTGACACCGTGTGGTAAAGGTGAGAAGCATATCCAGGAGGTAAATGCAAAGATCAGAAGTCTAATGGTTTTCAAACAACCAGAGTGTGCAGAGAAACACAGGATGAAAACACAGAATTCTGCAGTTAAAAATGCACAGGAGTGAGGTTGTACCTTGCCTCTAAAAATGTGGTGCTTTATGACTGTCATTTTTGGGTTTCTTTTCCCAAAATCAGTAAGATTACCTCATAATCCTGTGTCCTTTTCCTCTCCTTCTTCAATTTATGAAAATAGGCCTCTGGTAATTACACCATTTTGTATGCTGAAGTGTATACGTATCTCAAATTGCTAAGTTCATCAGGTAACAGTAAACTATTGTAAGGATACAATGCTAGCACATATATAACAGTAGCAAAAATCTTGGGTGCATTTTCCTTCTACAGTGTAAAAATTCTATAACCAGGTATTGAAGATAGTCACGTATGGTCTAATACAATTAGCATATCAAGGCAATCTCTCTTTGCATATGCAGCAATAAACACAAGATTTAAAAATTAAAATATCCTTCTGCCTCTAGCAGTACACTAACCTAATTGATTTGCATCCCATAGTGCAATTATTTTACTCCCTCTTAAAACACCTATGCCAGCCAGGCACCAAATACTCCTTCATTTTCAGTTACAGGTTAGGGCAGGGTCCCAAGTGTTATTCCACAGTCTCTGGACTTGGCCTCCTAGCTTGTTCCAGCTGTTAAGAAAACACTAACCTGTACAATTACATGTATGTCACCCACACTCAACTGGTAACAGCATTTAACATCTCAGTAGCAAACACTTCACAAGACCTACATCTTGGGGATGGAAAGATGGCTGAAAAAGAAGAAACCTGGATATATGCGAAAATCTGTTCTTCTCTGTAATGTTGCTATGTTCAAAAATCAGATCTACTAAACGGTCCTGGAATAAATCATCTTCATCATTTTGTAGCTCTAATCTAGTTACACTCACCTCACATGTAATTCACCATGCCTGCTTCCCTCCTGTACTGATATTGCTCATTTGTCAGAAAACACTCGTTATCTTCTCAACAAAACAGAGGTTGGAAGCTGTGCAGCGAGCAAAGATCTCTTTTTGCAAGGTTCCTCTTATTTTTTATGCATTTATATGCACACAGAGAAGATCACTCCAACCAATAAAAGTGATTGTTTCAGGATTTATTTTACCTTAACAGTGTTAACAAGCTGTCCATCAAGGTACAGTGCTGCTGTACTATTCTTCAGCATGCCTTTACTCATGACCAGAACCAGGTGATGCCACTGGCCTTCTGCAATGAGCTCACCGCAGCGAAAACGGGCACAGCAAGGAAGAATTTCATAAAATGATGATTCTTCACTGAAATCATCAACTAAAAGGAATGTAGCAGTTAGAGGGCAACAGGAAAAATGTTATTAGCTTGTTTTTTATGTCATCAGAAAATGCAAAAAATCTGCAGTGATACGTTAAAGTCAGAATTTCAGCAGACATGTAGATAAGCAAAGTAACCAAAAATACAGCTAACAATGCATGAGTAAAGTAATACAATTAACAAGATCAGAATACTTTAAATACTTCTTCTAAAATTTCAAGTACAAGAACTAAAAGAACAAATTAATTTTTGAAGAAGTACTCAAAGCACATTATCACAATTGAACAGACTGAACTTCTAAGAGTACTTGTGTATAAGCCAATGAGAAGTTTATTTGCTATCAATAATGTCTATCTATTCTTCTGGCCCTAGAAGTTCCCTAAGAAAATTCTCAGGATAATTTCAGACAACTGAAAATTACATTTTACTTCTCCACTACCCCTGCCACGACTAACTTTCTCAGGTTTCTCTCTAAACCTCCAAAACTCCTTTTTAATCTAAAACACACCTTAGAAAGATACCCATACATCTCATACTTCTTCCCGACACATTTCACACTGTAGCCCATAGAGAAGGGACAGTGCTGCAGCATGATCCTCTGCAGAGAGCATAGGGGAACCTGCACTCTGATGCCTGCAGCATCTTTTCCTGCTCCGATCTGAATGTCCATCAGTGTTTCTCACACTGTTTTTCATTACTCTTCACTCCATGCAAGCTCTTTCTCCTTCTTACATGTCTGTCTTCAACGTATATTGCTGCCTACAATTCTCAATTAACAATGTCTATTTTTTTTAAATCACTTTTTCTAAAACACATTAATTGACTTCACACCAGAAAGCACAATCAATTTGCAGTACTCAGGTTCATTAGTTTATCCATCAGAATCAGCACAATCTCCACTCTCTACCTGAAACCCCAAGAAATTAAAAAAGAAAGTTTGAAAATTCTTCACTAGAGAACATTTAAACAGAGAGCAGGAGTTTTTCAGATTTCTCTTCATTCTTTCATGTTGAAGGAAAAGGCACTAATCCTCTTACTTCAGTAACTGCATACAGAGAGAATGCTACTGTCTTTAGAAAGGGCACAAGGAAAAGGATAAAAGCATGGTTCTTAAAACTAACTTTCAGATAGAAAAATAATCTTTTCCTCAACTCCTTTTTCCTCCAGCCAAACACCTCAAAGTGCAATGCCCAATCACAAAAAGAATCCTAAAGCACTCAGTTTATTCTCACAACAGATTGTCAGCACTTTCAATCCCACACACTGGCAGACCAGCTATCTCTGTTCTTCAGGCAACAACCTGCTCAGGACTTGACTGTACACCATCAACTGCTACAAGCCATTGTAAGGCAGCAGGCCACCAAAGCAAAGTATCTCACTGACTTAAAAAGGAATCTTTGTAGGCAGAGATTTTCAAATCCTCTCTATCAAAGCCTCTTCAAACCCAATATCTTTCAAAGAGTTAGATATGAGCTTACAAACTAAAAATGTATAATTTACTGTTCCACTGCAGGCTAAAGCAATTACTAGGAACATAAACTTGGGCTTATTCAGTCTGGAGAAGAGAAGGCTCAAGGGATGCTCAAGGCCATCCAGTAATTAAAAGGGAGATTAAAAACAAGACGGAAACAGACTTTTTACATGGGCAGATAGCAACATGACAATGGAGAACCATTTTAAACTCAAAGAGGGGAGATTCAGATTAAATGTTAAGTGGCAATTCTTTACTCAGAGGCACTGGAAGAGGTTGCCCGTAAAGTTTACAGATGTCCCATCCCCAGAGTTATTTGAGGCCAGACTGGATGGACACTGGGCAGTCTGATCTGGTGGGGGGCAGCCCAACCCACAGCAAAGGGTTGGAAACATGTGCTTTAAAGTCCCTTCCAACCCAAGCCATTCTTTGACCATAAGAACTCAGCTTTCAAGAAAGATAAAGCTGTCACTATGTTTCTAATTTAAGAGCTTTAGTTCTACTCTTGTACAACAAGTCTCCAGCTCTCAAGTTTTAGGTTTTGAACACCTTTTTCTTTGATCTTCTACTTAGAGAGAACAGGAAATTATGTGAATGCCTATTTATTATGAAGGTAAAGAATATTCTTTAATAGTCTGCTTAGGTTTATGGAAATAATTGTGAAGAAAAACATTTGTATATTGTTTATTATTCAAAATGAAAGAAGACTAACACTGTGCTAGTTTGGTAAAGTAGTAAGCCTGAAATGCACAGAAGGCTGCTCCTCTCTCCTCAGCTTGTCTTCAGTAATCGGCCTGCCTGAACTGAACATCTGGCTTGGAAGCTCTGATGAAGAATAATAAAGCAGGAGACAGGAAATGGCTGAGCCTGAGGCCTCCAAACACACTGACAGCTCTCCCAAGCAAATTCAGCAGCCTCATCAGCTTCATTTTGCTTTTTATAGCACTTACTGTAACTCCTCTCTTGATCTCAGATGCCAAATGCTCCTACAAACTCCTTCTGCAAACTGCTCATAGCATTAAAACATAAAGGAAATGACTGCCTTCAACTAGCCTGCCAGCAAAGCTGGTGAAGCTCCAACTTCACTCATGCACAATTCCTGTGTACATGCAAGAAATTTATCTAGCCTAGATAATCACAACATTGTCGGGATTATTGGATGACTCAACAACTCTTACCATAATTTTGAAGTAATTCTTCTTTAGTTGAAACAATTAGTGACCGGTCTTTTGCTGAGAGGACAATGGCAAGGCACACATAATGCTGCTCTGAGGAGTTTGCACGCCGCACTACAGTAAGAAGTCTGACAGGATGGTTATTAGGAGGAGTACTAAAATGTTCAATGCAAAACCAAGTTGAGTAGCTTAAACCAGATGGTGGTGGGAAAAATCGTTCACCTAAGAACAAAAAGGAAAACTCATTATGTAGTTGGAGTAGCCACTACTTAGGACACCTACATGTTCCTATTCCTCCTTTCCCTAACCATTCAGTTCCTCAGCTGATACTAGTTATGCCTTCTCAACTTTTCTCTTTGTGAACTTTGATGCTGCTACTTTCATTTCTGAAAGAAGCCTGGAGAAAAACCACAGCAAAGCTAGCTCAGAGGGAATTCTCTCAAAATCAAGCAAAGCAACAGTTGCACACTATCTTTACCCTACAGACAAAAATTAACTTTAAAGATTGACTTGTTCAGAACACCTAAGCTTCAGTTCCCTAGACGAAAAAAGGGGTCCAAGACAGGTTAATATCACTCTGGGATACATTTTCCCACAGGTATGACTGAGTTAGAACTATCTAGTCTTATTTGGCAAAGAGATTTCTGCCACATACACTCAACCCTTTTTATTTTCCACAGGTGCTCCCACAGAACAACAAAGAGCTCAAGAGAGTTCAATTACTATCTAACAAAAATTCCATCTAACTGCAGCAAAACTTGCATTTTGTATAGCTTGTCATTGTCTTAGAAACAAAAAGTAACAGCAACATAAAAATCAAGACAAGACAAAGTTCTTAATTGTGAGCTTGCAATATTCAACATCATAGCATCACTTCATAACTGAACATCATCAGATAAAAATACTGCTAACAATAATACCCAGGTACTTACCAGTTCCAATACCACTGACAACTGCACCATCAATAAGTCCTGTTGTGACAGCATTATTGGTGGGTGCATTATGGGGAGCCAAACTTGGCAAGAACAGGCAGCTGTTAAACAGAAAATCAACATCACGCTAGAGTATAAGAAAGCCAGGACAATCAGAGCTCAATGAATAGGAAATATAACCTAGAAAAATACACCATGAGTACGTCATCACTCTCTATTAATGCATGTATTTCTGAAAGGTGGAAATTAATTAAAAGGTGGATATCACAGCAGATATCTTTACTTAGCAGGTGCTGAAGTCAATTAAAAAAAAAAAGTAAGGGATAATGGCACTGTGGCCTAAAATAAAAGAAATTAATTGCTATATTCAGGTGACATCTCCAGTTAATTACCAACTTTTTCCAGTTACTCCACATAGATTTCTGCTTTACTTACGTTTCTGCTTTGCCTACTTCCTCATTCTCGACTTCTTCAGCACCTTTAAGCAGATTTCAGAGCATTTAGGCCACTGAGAAGTCAGATGGAAATTCTAGCAATATCTGTGTTTCTGCAGAGGTATGACAGAACCTCTTTGTTATAGAAAACCCATCTAGAAATCTAGATCCAACAGGGTACTAGCAATATTGATTTACATGTGGACTTGCACTTCTACACATGGCAAGTATTATCCTCAAGTCATTAATGTCAGAATGGATGTCTGTGGCATGAAGTATTATCTACTTTTCTTCAAAGGATTCATTTGTTTCCAGACTGCAGTAAGAGAACACTGCACTGTGTCCTATGCTATAGAGAGCATTGTGGTACCTTACCCGAACCCTTCAAGAGATGTGTCAAATTCGATGAAGGCAGGAGTGACTGATGAGCCGTGAAGCCTGATATCATGGGGTGTTGTCATGGACACCAAGCACTTCACTCGTGTCAGGGGGACTGTGCTCCCTTCAGCTGGTTTGAGCAGGCTCCTACTGATCCGGTAGTGGCTATCCTCATGCAAACTGAAGACGCTGTCTGAACCCAGACCTTCCATTGAGGTAACCATGCTATCTGCAGTAAGAAATCATTGCACAATACAATATTGCAAAAAGAAGGCATTTTCAGGCTTTTTAATGGGTCTTCTCAGAGGAACAGCTGAATGATCAAGGACTGCCCCCAAGATCAGCCTCTCCACTAGAAGACCAGGAGTTAGGAAGAACTGCTCTCATTAGAATCATAGAATCATTAAGATTGGAAAAGACTTCTAAGATCATCCAGTTCAATCACGGACCCATTCTCACCATGCCCATTGACCATGTCCCTCAGTGCCACATCTCCACAGTTCCTCAACACCTCCAGGGACAGAGACTCTACCACCTCCCTGGGCTGTCTGTGCCAATCCCTCACCACTCTGAGAATAAATGTTTCATAGAATCATAGAATGGCCTGGGTTGAAAAGGACGTCAAAGATCACAGTTTCAACCCCCCTGCCAAGGGTAGAGTCACCAACCACTAGACCAGGCTGCCCAGAGCCACATCCAGCCTTGTCTTGAATGCCTCCAGGTATAGGGCATCCACAACCTCTATGGGCAACCTGTTCCAGAGTGTCACCACCCTCAGAATAAAAAACTTCCTCATAAAATCCAACCTAGATTTCCTGTCTTAGTTTAAAAGCATTCCCCTTCGTCCTATCACTATCATCCCGTGGAAACAGTAATTCCCCTGCCTGTTTTTACATCCCCTTCAAGTATTGAAAGGCCACAATGAGGTCTCCCAAGACCTAATATCCAACCAAATTATAAGAGCATTCAGCTGAGGCAAATTGATTAACATCTTTGCAAGGTGGCACACAAATTTGGTAGAAAATTTACCAGAAACTGAGTGAACAACTCATCTCATTACCTCACACCAGAAAATGCTCCTTTCACGTAACTCAAGCACATTCCTATTATATGGCTTAGCAAACAGGTAAAACTCTTATGCAGTAAGACGCAGTAGCTCTAAACTAAAAGACTCAGAGCTCAAAATAAGGAGAGAAGCTCAGAAAGATTTGCTTAGTGATTGAACGTAGTGACTGGCAGTATACCCACAAAGGTAGCTTTGCCTTCTCTTTCCTCATATAGTAATTTTTCAAATTCACATTTTCAGTTTTCACTGTTTATTCTTCCCCCATCCTTCAATAATAACCTATTAAACTTAAATAAAATAATTCAGTACTGGCCAAGATAAAAAGTTTACTCCCCCGTTCTCTTTTCCAGTGCAGATAATCTGATGACATAACACAAATAGAATAGAATGCAGTTACTTAATCTTGTGTGTCTGAAACTAAAATGAAACATGAGAGTTATGTAGACAGTGGAGAGAAGGTATTTAATGCTTGTAACTCAACACCAACCAGGACACTTTCTAATTCCTTCTAAATAACTCAAGCATTTCAATTAAGATGTGAACAATGCTTTACAACATGCTGTCTGATGACCGAGTCAACATCCAGAAATAAATATCACATGCTTTGGAAACTCACCAACAACATGTTTGTACTACCACCCACTAAGACTTCCCTGTACTACGTGAATGGCTGTTCCCAGGCCCTACAACTGATGGATAATAGAAGAGAGGGGCAAGTGTGGAAGACAGTTTCAGATCAGCTAGAGAAATCCACTGATATTAAATTCAAATAACCCATTACAGATATTCAGCACAGTTCACCAGGCTGATTTATTACATAGCTGGAAAACATATGCAAGTGTTGTGGCATAAGTTATAGCTGATGGGCCATTGCTGTATGAGGTATTCTACCAGACAGATACCACACAGAAATAATGAACGTTTTCACAGGGCATGTATGTACATCTACAATCTAACAATATCAAGTAAGTACCCTGGCTTACACAGAACAATTTCATCTGCCACCTTACTGAATCTATGGGAAAGACTACACAGAGATCGTGGCATGATATGAACCTCAAAGTACATAGGTCGCTCTGATAGCAATGCTTCTTATTTTTATCCATGAAAAATAAAACAGACACAAGGAGCACAATACCACTATTCGATAGAGCATATTCTCTGCTACAGAACACTATTTTTCAACACAGTCATCACCATTAACTATTCATTTTCACCAGTGACAAACAAGAACCTGTATGCTGTGGTCATAAAACTGCACCAGTAGAGATGACCTACTGTTTCACAGCTGCTGTGACAGCATCACTGCTAGGAAAACGTTGCCAATGCAGTCCAACTTCCACTGTGCTAATATCCATAAATGTGCAGCAAGCATAAATAAATGTCAGTGGGTATAATGCCTTCATATAGGGGAATTCAATTCCACACCTTTGCTTCATACACACTTCTATGTCAGATGCCATTTGGTCAGACTGCCCCTCTGCTGCCATCTGTCTCATGACAACAAAATGTAACGGAATACTGGCAGCAAGTTTCAACCTCTACTGCAATATCACCAACATCTGACTCTGACATTGTGGGCCAACAACATAAAATAGAAGGTGTTACTTTCAGAGCACCCCTCGTATCCAAGTATAATATTTTTCCTTTCACTGTTTATCAACTACAACCATAGCATCCAATTAAAACCTGAAAGCAATCTAGTATCAAAGAACCACAGAATGGTTAAGGTTGGAATAGTCCTCTGGAGGTGATCTGTTCTAGCAAGGAACACCCACAGCAGATTACCCAGGCTGATGTCCATGTGGATTTTTCAAGACCTCCTAGGAAGAGACTATGCAAACTCTCTGGGCAACCTGGGCCAGTGCTCTGTCATATCCAATAAAGACATGTTTCATATTTAATTGCTACTCTTTGTAAATTCAGAAATGTTTCATATACATCTAGTGATGTAATTAAGTACTCTGTTCCCCATTTACCCACTTAAATTTTCCTGATGATTCCACATTCATACAGTGTTGGGGCAAAGGTATGTCCTCCTGCATGTTTATATACAAAAATTTTCGTTAAGTATGCAGATAAAGGATATCAGTAAAATGATCTTCACACAAATTCCTGGTACCTCAGCACTTACTTCTCATTTCTGGTTCAAAACTCAGTGAGCTCGGTTTGTGCACACGGTACTGCTTCAACAGCTTTTTGTCCCAGGCTCCACAATTCAGAGGATTTCCCAAGCGTAAAAATTCCCTAGGAAAGAGGACCAAAAAAATTGAAGATCATATTTTCAATTTTTTAATCCAAGAATGGCACCAAACACTATACAATTAAAAAAAAAAAAGATAAGTAAGTATACTTTTAACTAAGAAACTAAATACAGAATAATTACAAGAAATCCGCATGGTTGGCTTTGAAACTTCAAACTTTGAAGACATGCTATCAAAAGCTGATGCTATTCCAGCTAATCAAAAAGGTTTTAATAAAGCAGCCAACTTCTTAGCAATAAGGCCACTACATTCTTGGGGAGAGGATCAGTATCCATGCTGCATACTCATAAAGCTGAGCTCAGCTAGAAACCACAGGCTCACATGAGAAAAAGTCATCTGCGTTGTTTTATCCATCTGTTCAGCCATAAGAGAAGGACAGCTTCAGATCTACCAACACCTGCAGCTACAGCTGTGTCATCAACATGTATGGCTTGAGGAAGCTCAAGTCCCTATGATGACAAGTGTGCACGCTGCAGTGATTTCCAGTACTTCCAGATGGCACCAAAGGGGAGTGAAAAACTGTCCAGAATGTATCTCAGACACTTACCTAACCACAGAGGATTATAACATCAAATTTCTCACACTAGGTGAGAGCCAGCAAGAAACCTCAAAAGAATGACACAGCTGTGTAGATTATCAACAAATGGTTCCAAATACGCGCACAATAAACTTTCCAACCTTCCTTTTCTAGCATCATAACATATACAAACATTCGTGCATTAACATACAGGAAGCACAACATTTGTAAGTTATGCCTATCGACATTAATTCTCAACTTCATCTTCTTATCTCTCTTATCCTTTCTAACTGTTCTCAGAAAGTGTTAAAGCAGAACTGGTCCAGAACAAGGCCAGGCAATGCTATCAAAGTTGAAGAAGAGAGGCAATCAGCCCCACTCTTGGTATTAAGGCTTGACTGCTCCAGGCATTTCTTCCATCACATCCCTGTTTTTCCTTCACACACACACACTGAAGGACCAAATCAAACAGCTGGCCTGAAGCTTTTCTAATCTGAGGTATTTAAAGTTACACTGAAACACCTAGGGATTGAGTCCCTTCTGCGGCACCATCAGTTTTAACAATCTTCTGTCTCCTCTTGCTTACAGCCTAGCCAGGGACTGCACTCTGGATAGCCTCTCAGTATTTACAGGAAGGAAGGAAGTATGCAACTTCAGTAAACTCTGGAAAAAATAACACGTTTCTTTCCACCACATTGCTCCTTCCCTCTGATTCCCTGCATCTCCAGGGCTACATGCTGATTAGCAGAAGCAAGACAGGCTATTTAAGGAGAAATAAAGCAGGATTCTGTGCCATCCGCTGCCACACAAGGCCGTTTATGCTCTCTAACAATCCAAGCTATTTACAGTCAGCCAGCCTCAGCACAGGCACAAGGGCCTGGCTCTGCAGGACTCAATGGCGTAGTTCTGACCTGAGCACCATGGGCTGTAGTGCCTGGGAGGCCAGCCTTTCAAACATCCTCTGGAGTGGGGGATGCAGCGAATGGTCCTCATCAGCCAGAGCAGCACTGCATCTCTGGAGAAGGCGTGCGTGGAGCCCAGCTTCGCACATGACTTGCTGGTTCCTCTCTGTATGCACAAGTGACTGCAGGATGTTGGCCACTGCCAGCTGGAGGTCCAGTGCATGCTGAAATAAAAATAATAAAACAAACAAACAAACAATGTGCAACTTCAGCAGAGACAACCTGAGAAAACCCTTATGTATAAGCAACAAAAGGGAAACCACAGATGGCAATTGATACAACAAAGCTACGTGTGCATCTTGCAGGGACAAAGAACACTTGCATCACCTCCTCTTTTGGAAATAAAAGATAGGAGTTCAAAAGAAACAAATGAAGTCAAGCTAACACAAAATTACTTCTATCAGACCTTTACTATGTAACTATTTAATTTGATAGTTCTGTGGAGCATATTAGCTTCTTGTCAGGAAGTAAGAATACACTGTCTCTTATATCCTGTAGCCATCCTTCCAACCAGTCACTCTCAAAGCAGAAGACAGCAGGGATGTTTTGCCCACCTCTGGGTGTGTAGTTGATCCAACAGAGGCCAGAAGATCCAGCATCGCAAGCATAGCACCAGGGTGAATAACAACCGCGTCAGAGCTTTGCATGCATATAGATCCCATTTGGAGTTTCACATCAGGTATGTTTTTCTGAGGGCAAACAGGAGGTGTTGAAACAGAATGATATGCATGCCTGCGGGGAAAAAAAATAAACACAACACACC
This sequence comes from Cyrtonyx montezumae, assembly GCF_038088225.1. NCBI lineage: Eukaryota > Metazoa > Chordata > Aves > Galliformes > Odontophoridae > Cyrtonyx > Cyrtonyx montezumae. Next base: position 25,781,674 of record NW_027071936.1, on the reverse strand, counting down.
ATTACAACCCTCAACTATCACAGTCTTTGTTGAGTTTTGGAGGGTTTTTTTGTTTGGTGTTTGCAGTTGCTGTAAAGTCTAACCAGTATGTGGACATTACCAGCACTCCTTTCCCTTCCCTCATGTTAACATACCAAGCACTTTCCTCTTCTCAAACCAATCGATGCATTTACTCACAGACAACCCAGAAGGGTCTTAATTTCTTGAGGGCTCTCTTAACACAGTAGGAATCTGTGCCCTAGGTGATGCACAAATTGAAGAACACAGAAGTTGCCTTTCTCATCTCTGTTTTCATTCCTGTTGTAGTGGCAGTGCATACAGGCTACCAATATTCCTGTTGAAAGCTGAATTCATCCCAGAGAATCAATTTCTCCCCAGTTTCTCTAGCAAATGCTTATGAAATTTGCTATCAAACAACTGCAGGCAACTTCTAGCCAACCCACAGGAACAATGTTTGCCTTGGTGCACACCCCTGCCAGCAGCCCATATGCTCTTAACCTTCCAGTGACCATTGCAGAAATCTCATTTTACATGAATCTTCTTTAGCATACATATGTACATTGTATATAAAGTATTTATGGTATACGCCTATTTGCGAGAAGAAAGAAAACATACTCTTATCTAAGATAAGAGTTTTATTGAGAATCAAGTACTGCTTGCCATTTTACAGAAAGTGATACCAGCTGAAAAAGTCTCTCTTCTATCCCATCAGTCAAGACAACCATTTTGTCCCTCCTGCTCCCAGTGAGGAAGATGTGCCTTCAACAGAAATAACACTCACAGACTCTCACTGTCTCAGCCATTAGGCACTTTTCATCAGGAAACCATTTTTCCCAGCTGAAACAGGATACACAGGAAAGGTGACAATGGCTGCAAGTACAGTTCTGTCCCAAATATTTCAGCAGTTGTATCCTGAACACATACACCAGCAGCAAAAAGCAAGATCATTTATGGTGAAAGCTGGAGGCACTTTTTATTTTAGCCTAAGACAGGACATTATAAAATACAGCACAATCTTCCTGTACTGGCCAGAAAATGGTCGTATAAAGAGAGTTTCAACAAAAGCATGCCCATCACAAAGATTAGTGACAGCTCAATGGAAATCTGGCATCTGAAAGAACCCCAGAGCACTCTTAACATAGAACATTTAAAAAAAAAAGATGAAATTTCTGAAGCTTAACTCCTTCAGCTAATACTTAGACAACACACGGAATAGTACAATGAAAATAAGAAAAATAAATAAATCTGTCCAAATCAATTTTTCCAAGGATTTCCACCAACTCTCTAGCCACAACATTTCCAGACAAATTTCCCTAGCAGATTTAGTGCTTGAAATACTTGGTAGATAGAAATAGTCTGTTTTTTCCTTTGAAAATTAAAAATAATTAAGGACAGCAGAACAACTTGAAATAGTGTCATGCAGAGAAGGTCTCTTTTCTTAATCCTTTCTCTTTCTTAAGGCAGAAATATAAAAATATGCTTTTTTCTTTTCTTTTTTTTTTTTTTAACTTGCAGAAATCTTCCTCCCAGCACCTGAAGAGGAAAACTGCCATCTCGTTGCAACATCACCTTGATAACCTCCACACAAGTTTTAGAGGACACAATTTAGAAATCTGATTGTATTTAGCCATGCTTTTTCAGTCTAATGAAATTCCACTCTCTAAAGCATTCTAAGAAAAAACTTCCATCCAATCTTAAGCACGATTTTTACTTCTAAGTGTCCTAATCAGCACTATCACAACCACCTTATTAAGTCAACTCTGAAGCTGTAATGCAGTAGTACAGGAAAAGCCTAATTAAACTTCCAGTCAATACTCAGAATGACGCACAAACAAGCAGATGGTCCTTGCCTCTATCTGCCCACCCTTTGACACTGCATGCAACAAACTGATCAGAGGGGAGCAGGCAGTTGACTCTTCTGTTAACAATATAGCACAAAAGTTATAACCTAAAAACATTAGTAAGTGGTGCTTCGCATGCCACTTGAAAACACTCTAATTTCCCTGTGTCTTTCCACGTGGAAGTAGTTACATAAAAACAAAAAAGAGTCAGTTCAAAACATTTCCCCTAGGCAGGGAAAAGACCACAGGCCTTACAAAATCCTGCCAAACTATTGACTGAATGTTATACATCAGCAAGCCAGTGCACACTCTGCAAAAAATTTAATTTACTCATGGCCTATGCATTATTCACATTATCCCCCTAAGGAGGGAAAGAAAGAAGCAGGCAACGTAAGAAGCCATTCTGACCGAGTCTAACTGTTACGAATGAGCACTCTAACAAGCCATTGACCTTCTGACTAAAAGTACCTCTTCCTGAAAAATTAATTGGGTAGAACAACTGGGGAAAAACAAATTCTGCTGCATTACTGCACAGACTAGCAGAGTCCAAATTTCTCTGAACTGCTCCTGATTGTTTTTACATTTCTTAGATCACATTCTACTCTAGACCTTTTGATTTTCAATTGCTAACATAACTCAAAGTAATTTGACACCCTGGAGAAATTTTGATCTCATATATTAGCAGAACTGCCTTCCACTCATTATGAAATACACCCTGACATTTATTTTATCCAATAATCATACAAGCAAAAATGGACACCTCACAAATAATAGCAACTTGATAGAAAAATGAGAATGAAGGAACAACAGTGAGAAACCAGAAGGAAGATGAACTTCTCTTAAAAGGATCGGTACCTTTTCCTCGACAAAGCTGGCGTACCCCAGGGAGAGGGGAGAGAGGTCTCATTTGTCAGGCAAGGAGGGATCTGTTCTGCACGACTATAGATAAAACAGACAGGGATAGGACAGAGATGTTAGAGAAGAAACCAGAGGTTGAAAGCTTGTTAGTTTTACACAGCCATCACCAGTGAAGCCTTTACTTGGACTCATTCTTCAGGATCAACCCAGAAGACAATGGACGTTACTGAGAGACACGCACCAGGTAAATGTGGGGACATGCACAGCACGTCCTTGTTTTGTGGCACGGCTCCACAACGCTCGTTCATTACTTGGCACAGTTTATCGATATGACCACACTGGCAAAACAGAACATCTTTCAATATTAGACAGCAGAAATTGGGAAGGGAAAGTAAAGCCTGAGCAAGATAAATACGATCAACGAAGACAAAATCAACATAAACTTCACAAGGACTGATGATCAGAAAACTAAAGAAAGGAAAAAGCAGCCACTGAAAATGACAACAATAAAAAAAAAAACTTGACTTAGTTTATGCCACAGCATTAAGGAATTTACTTACCGCACTGATTCCCCATGCTCTACTGCTAGCTACAGTTATAACTTTCTACAGTATGTGCAGCACTTTCTTAATATATTACTGCCCTATCACAACCAGAATATTTTAATAACCTTTTAAATTGAAATTAGAAATTGATTTCTGTACTTGGTTTGTTAGGTTTTTTGTTTGTTTGTTGTTTTAAAAGCCCAGAAGAGAGTATTTGCTGCCTTGAAGGATAATTTTTCACAAACCATGAAGTCTGGTGCTTCAGTAATCACCTACTTCAAAAAAGCTGACCAACCTCAAACTCTGTTAATATCTCAACATACACAATCATACCTGCAGCACTTGGAAAAAAATCAGACGCTTACTTTCACTGTAAATCAGTTGGCCCATCTTTGAACAACAGGGTTACATGCATTAAATATCTAGGGTATAGAAGCTTCAAGACCCCACTAATAAAGTGGAGGTATGTATCTTATTGTCTTGGATGTTGAATGATACACAAGATATAATTTACCTCAGGTAAAACAAATCTTAAATACATACTTCAATATGTTTTATTGCCATTTTGAATAATCTCAAACGATACCTTACTTTCCATTCCTCATATCAGGTGTCACTTAAATTCTACCTGTTTAACTCTGAGACCATCTTCCAGTTTATTATTGACAGGTTAAATAGAACTTGAAGAACGTGCCTATCCATCTAAAACGAAGTAGATTTGTCATATTCTCCACTGACTTACTTTAAAATCCCATGTTTCAATGAAAAGAAATAGTTAACGCGTAACATTGAGAAGCCAGTTTCTCATCCGGCTTAATGAATGCATGAAGTTCCAGTCGTTCTGTAGGACAAAGCAATCAGGTGGTCTGTCTATCAACCAACAGGCTGCTCAAACTCATCACATATAATCACAAGCAATATCTCTGTTTTAATTACTGTCGTGACGAGAACATTCAACATCAGAGGGAGTGTCTCATACTCCTGAGAACACCAGCAAGCTAAGTCAATATTTGGTGAGACGGAGACACCTTATTTCTCTCACTGGAGCAAAGGAACAAAGAAATAGATTTAAATAGATATACCAAAGCTTGCCGTGAATACATTTGAAGGAAATTACTTTGGCAAACATGAGGGAAAAAAGAACAGAATTCATACCTGTCAAAAGAATCTGTTGCAACCTTGTAGAGGTAAATAAAAAGTTTGCTGCAATGTCTCAGAGTAGGTGACACAGAATCCAGAGCGATTAGGTCATCCTCCAACAATCTTTGAAATAGCTGTGTATTTGAAGGAAAGACATTCAATGGACTTATTTTTCTTGAGTCTGAGAAGCAGCCAAGCAATCGAACAGCATCTGCCAGTTTTTCATACTGGATCTCTGTTTTGAAGAAATGAGAGTTGGCTGGCTCATAGCGCATTGCTGCAGTCAGTGTGCAGAACACCGTGTGAAGCAGTTCAAACACTTGATTCTGGTTTACTTTCTCCCAGCCATTCTTCGGTGGAGAGCACAAAGATCTTTCCATAGCAACGAGCAAAGATGTGACATACACAAATCCACCAACTTTTCTAAAAACAGTTCTTGTGCGATGGCTTTCCTTTAGCACTGACAGGAGGGCCTATGGGCGAAACAAATATAATCAAAATGAAGAAAAAAGAACAGCATTACTAATCCCTTGAAAGAAAGATATGAATATTTCTGTTTGATATACAAGCAAAATTATTGTCTTGCCATAAATTTTAAAGCCATGTTTCATTCAGCTTAAATAGAGTTGCTCAAAAACAAATCTAAGAGAAAAACAATTATGTAGTAAATGTTATTGATTGGAGGAAATTCAAAGCTACAGCACAAACAGTAGAAACAATGTGAATCTTAGTATCACAGAGTAATACCCATATTTCTGTGAAATGGGGGGCTCAGTGATGGTGGTGAGGAAAAACACTCCCATACCACCTAAAAAAAAGCAGCAGTCAAAGGCAGTCTGACCCACTTGTGAATAAAAAAAATAAAGGAAAAAAGAAACGCTGTATCTAATGCCACAAATAGCAGAAAACTGTTCCAGAATCTAGAGTGCAAAAGTAAAATAAATTTTCCATGACTGCGTGCTCATTTCTTCAAAATCACACAAGTTTTGATGCACTCAGAGAATGGACAATGAAACTCTGAAAAAAAGTGTCACTCTTAAGGGTAGTATCTCATTTCCTGCCAAACCCAGACCAAATTTACAGGACACACAGCATTCCAACAGTCTGGACTGCCAATTGCACCACCAGTTGAAATGGAGGGAAATATAACAGGACAGATAAAGAGGACAGGAACCTCAACTTACTGCCTTAAATTCATTGGGAACTGTAGTAACTTTGATGTCATGAATTAGATACACTTAAAAACAAGAAGATGCTGACAGACAAAATACATTAAATGAACTGTTTTGTTATTAGCTTTCCTCTTTCTCTTTTAGAATAACATATGGCAGCTCGTCTGCCAGACGAATACTACAGCTCCTTGTAACAAGGCTGAACTTAAATGTCTGCCAATTCTCTCGAGTAACACTTGCGTCTACTCAATACTACTTGCCTAGCTTTTCTAGCCTAGCATAACAGTATTATGCCTATTTTCAAAATAACATTAGCTATTCTGAACAGAAATTATGGGTTTAGATTAGCAGCCAAAAATCTTGTAAGAACGAACAGCTGACAGTGTTCTTTTTAATTCCTCCACTACCAGGCTTCTTTTGCAATATTTCTAGTTTTGCTTAAGAAAGCAATTTTTCTTTTGGAGTTAATTTTTGTTTGGGTTGGTTGGTCACCTCTCATATAGACTTATAGTTTGTGGATACTAGCATTTACATTTATAGTGACACATTCAACTTTTAGAACTAATATATATATATATATATATATATATATATATATATACACACACTATATACTATGCTGTAATAAATCAAACGTGTCCCCAGAAAATACAAGCCAGTGCTGAAAGTGCACTTCTGTGTTACACACTTGATTTTTTCCCTATGTATTCTCAAAGCATTCAACTGAATAATACTCTGCAGTGAAGAGTATCGCTGCTCTGAAACCTGTCATGATGGACAGAAAAAAAGCATCAAATATACTACAAATGTCTCAAGAGCAAGGCCTAAGCAGTACTTCATTTACCCTTAAGATGTCCGTTTTCAGCTGCAGTTCTGTAGGTGGAGCAGAGTGCATCAGTCCCAGCAAAGTACCCATATCATCTTCCCCACTAGGTGATAACACCAACTGCTGGATGATCATCAGCGCGTGCTGTCGGCACTGCGGATACTTCACAATGTTGTGCACACACCTCGCGCCACCAAACTCCCTGAAAATACCTATGCAGATGGGGGGGGGAGGGATAGGAGGATTGTAAGGGTAGGAGCACAAGTAATAAAAAATATTATATGCAATCAGTAACAAATAGTGAGAATGAAAACAAAAGAAATTTTGATTCACTTCTAAACATTGGACGGCAGGGTTTTAGCAGTATGGATGCTTAATGACTTTGACTAGTATTTGCCTTTCAGAACAAACAAAATAGAACTCCACTTCAAATACTATTTTCACGAAAAGGTGGCAAATAAAGATGTAACAAAAGCTGCATCTTCAATGAAGACTACCAGCTATTTTCATTAAGGATTGTGTTCACTGCTCTGGAGTAATTTGGTTCACTGCAAAAAATACAACTCAACTGCTGGACAAGAACAGCACCGATCTGCTCTGTACACAAGAACTTTGAGTAATACACAAGCTTTCTTTTGACAAGATTCATCTTTGCAACAATAGAGCTTCAACAAATAATTGTTCTCAAGCTTATTGCATACATAGAACACGTGCAATATTAATTGAAAATCATCTAAAACCTCTTCCAATCTCTGGATACAGGGTCATCAGGCTCACATTCCTGTCCTGCTGCACAAGCAGGGACTGCAACTTCTCTGAGAGCTGGCTTCTTCCCTCCTCCCATACAACTCTGTCACACACTTGAGCTTGGAGCTACTGATCAAAACACAGCCTTCAGCCTCTGCAGTCTTTACAAAAAACCTCTGTGGCTCCATGCCACAGCTCTGACGTGTCTAATTCTGTCTAATGAGAAAAACCAAGCTGAACAATAAATGTTCTAATGTATAATGGATCCGTATGATTTACCTGTAATCTACACTAACTCCTCTCTTGACACCTTCTTATTTCAGTCTAGTTGGTCTATTTGTTCAGTCACCGTCTAAGAGTCCAACAACATTTTTTCCCTTTCCCCTGACAGGATAACCAGTTTGATGGGTACAAGGGCAACAGCACATGCTATGCACCTCAACTGCAGTAAAATTTCTGGCAGTGTTATCCACAGCATCCTCACAAGCAGCCTGACACAACATGCTAAATGCAGTCATGACAGACTAAATACAAAACTAATTGAAAGAAAGCTATGTAGGACATAGCTATGCAGAAACCTGGTGAGCTTTTCAGTAGCTACACAAAACATTTACTCAGAATGACTTCTTATACATAGGTTCAGCACATATAGCCAGACACATATAATTTCATACCCTTCCTAATGAAGTATTTGTTCAACTTTGATAACTCATTCAGAAAACACCTCAACAGTACTTTATTTCCTCCAAAGTGCACTAAAACGCAATCACTTCTCTACCCTGAATCTCAGCTGTTATTCCCAACTCCAACATTTGGTAGAGTCCTTCAGAATCTGCGGTGCTACAATTCCTTGCTGCTAGTGAAAAGAGACGTGCTGGCACCCAGTTCTTGGCCTCCAGCAGACTGAGGAGTTGTCTTCCACTTGCTTGCACTGATAAGAGACATTCTTGCCCTACTCAGGCAAGATTTAAACTCATCTGAAGGATCTGAATGACAACACAGAATTAACGTATTAAAGCATTTTTACCCACAAGGCAAAGAAATACTATCTACCAGAACTGCATTAGTCAAAAGCTAGAGGAAAGAGCTTTTCAGTGCATATGTACACACCCGTGAAACTTCTTGTTTTCCTGTAGATCAAAACAACAATCTCTGTGTTCTGTTTCAGCCTCTAGCACAGCTTGCAAGCGATGTAAACAAATCTCGGCTTTTCAAGTAAAGTTGTAATATGTTTTTTCATGCTATTAGTATATAAGCACATCTGAACTCTGAACTCGCTTTTTGTTTTGTGGCCAGAAAAGACCGTGAGTTTCAGATGAGAATTAAGTGCCTTTCCCATATTTCCATAGGAAAGAAGAAGAGATACAGCCAATTTTTCCTTGCCTTTTCTTAAGAGAGAAGGCTTCTCCCCAATATATATATCCTCCTTAATCTGGAGGGAAGCCCTAAACTCTCTACTAGAGCTGCAGAATCCTTCAGTGACCTTATACCTAATGGCAATTGGCTCATCTGTATGATGGCTCTTGTCAGTCCCTTAAAATTACTCCCATCTGTAGGCTACAGGCAGAAAGTTATAGCTTTACACCAGCTCTGTTGCACTTAAGAACACCTTCCTGGTTCAATATGCCCTTGAGTTAACAAAGAGACAGCCATCAACTCAATGGGAATTCTCACAGCAAGCCACTCTGCTTTTGATGACCACCTTGTCAAATCTAAGAAGTAAAGCAGAGGGGCAGATAGAAAGCATACTAATTGATGAAGCAAGAAGGACAAAATTGTTTTAGAAAGCTCACGGTAGCACAGTCTCATAAAATGTGAAAGGCATAAACTTCAAAGTGGACTCCACAGTCAGACTCACTCCCTGTTGATTCCTTCTTACTTTTTTCATTTATATTTTATTTAGAAGCAACGCATTTTTTGTAAATATCACCTTATCCCAGGAAACACATCAATTCTCTTTTATAGCCAACTGTACTGCTTTCAAATTTGCTTTTATTCAGAAAAACTACGCAGGAGGATGAATGAACTCATCTATATAAGGAATACCACTACAGGAGAAAAGTTTAAAAACAACAGCAAAACCTTTTTTTTTTTTAAACAGAAATTTGTTCAGCAAAGTACTCCAATTTATCCAAAAGTTATTGAACATTGAATATGCGTTTAGAGAAAGCATTTTGCTTAATCAACAACAGAAAATAAAGTCAAAAGCTTTCTGCCATTAGGCCAGGAGCTATGTTTAAACAGTGAGAAGTCAATTGAGCTGGACAGTTGTCAGCATTTCATTCTTAGATATTCGTCATGGATTCTAACCTTTCATATTGAAATGAAAACAGGAACAAAACCTGAAGGGAGTAAGCAGCACCCAGAATGGAGAAAAATAAAGAAGAAATGAAGGAAAAAGACCTCCATGGCTAGAAACTTTATTTCTCCAAGGTGTTGCTCTTTTCCTCCCCTCATCTTCTTCCTCTCATAGAGCACAGCAGAAGGTTTTAAGAACAACTACCACTTTCTCAGTTGCTTTATATTAAGTTCTCAGAGACAATTTGTACTAATGTGAGAAAGACATATTTTCTGTTTTGCATCGGATAATGAAATAATGTACAGCATAATCTACCTCAGTTTGAAAAACACACTCGTAACTGAGACCTACTTGTAGTTACTGACTAGGAACATACCTTCAAAAAAAGGGAAACCCATCTTACGCTACAGATGGCACACATTTCTAAACCAGATTTCAGTAGACAGAGCACTGTCAACAGAAAATGACATGCCTAATAATGTACTTAAATTTGTCACAAGAAAGCCCTACTACAAATGACTACAGTAACGTTTGGGGAGAAATTACACGTGTGGTTCACTTTAAGTAAAATAACTACCAAGAATATCAAGTTAAAAAAAAGGAAAAACAGCTATCTTGAACTCCTTTATTTTATGCACTCCAAAGTTATGCTACTGATTTACTTATATAGCAAATAAAACTTAGCAAGAAAAAAGAGGACATTACAATGAGATTAATTGTCAAGACAGAAAATCAGGACTACTTTGCCTTTAGGTAAATTTCTCAATTGGATTTTTCTAAGTGCTTTGTCAGTGGTCTTTCTACTCACCTGCATTTGTGTTTGATCCTTGTAGTAGAACCGTCAGGGTCTCCATAACCAACAAAGCCAGCTGCTTTTGGTCCTCAAATGAACTGTTTCTTGAATCCCCTAAAATAATTGCAGAAGTAGAGACATAGTAAAAACCACTCTTTGCTAAGATGCTGCTTGTTTTTTTCCCACCAACGTTTTCATTTTCCTTATTTCCACAAAGAAAACAAACTAATACAATTTCAAAGCAAGGAAGATTTAGTCTGCACGAGCATCCATGGGAAAGCTCAATTATGAAAGTCATGAAAACGCCATTTATATAACCAATAATTTTAACAGAAGCTTTTGAGCTCCGTGAGCTCAGTGGCAGCCACTACAGCTGTATGTGTTGGTTCATATCTCCAAATGTTGTTTCTTCAAGTCATAATGCCACAATCAAAGTCACAATGTCTCATCGCTGTTGAAGACCAACAGGATCTGTTTTGTGACCAACAGCATCTGCTTTGTTCTTTAAGTACTTGCAAAGAGAAATCCCACCCAAAAGCACAAAACTACATCTACCTAAGTAACTTAAATGTGTTGATGACTTGATAGGTGTAACAGATGAACCTACACTGCATATGGCATTTTAAGTACAGCATAACACTCCAGAAAGAAAGAACAATTAATAAGCTGCAAGCTGGAACATGAGGGCAACATCCAACCAGGCAGCATGCTAATTGGATGACATCTTCATCCATTTATTGAGAAGCACTTGAGAAATCACTTATTTTCCAACAAAAGTTTCTGGTAGTGATTTTTACACGTGTAATCAACTGAATCACCAGCAAAGCTTCATACTATAAACCCAGAAAAAACAGCCTACAGTTATACACAGAAGTGTCACTGACACATGCTAACTTTATTGCTGTTTTGAGTAAAAAAATATATATTAAAAAAAGCATGCACATATGGCTTGCACTTTCCAAGCAACTACTGACTTAACTCTAAGATTTCCAATTTTGGATATGAAAACACTAATATATACATTATATGTGTGTATATATATATTATTTTTTTTAAGTTCATACTAGAATATAGACCTGATGTCTATTAAAAAAATTCAATAAATACATAACCCCAAGAAGAGCTTTATAGTATCCTAGGGGGGACTAAGCAAGACAACTAGGGGGAAGAGGAGGAGAAGCAGGCAGGCTACACATCATTTCTTCACTCTTTTGACGCAAAGTAACTTCAGTATTAAAAACAATATATCAAAACTTTTTCAAAATGTAAATTATGAACTCTTACTTCACATTTTCTGAGATTGCCTCACGCAGGACAGAAAGGAAGAGGGAATTCCCAACGTGTTTTTAGGATGGCTCAGGAGTGCCTGCCAGAACTCTGCCCTTAAGATACGCATTCCAACTTTCTTGTTTTTTCTCATAACCATTAACCTCCAACATTCCCAGCCAAAAAGACATGCATTAGTAAAACGGAAGACCACACGCTACCTTGATCATTCAAAGCCTGAGTGGGATCTTTCAGAAGGGCTGCATATTTATGAAGAAGATTTACCATCACCTCCAAAAGCCCCACCTCCCTGAAGACATCCTTAAAGATGTAGTCATGACGGGTGAATTTCAGGAGTGTCTTCATGGCAATGATGCTACAGTGATAAGAAGTGCTGGATTTTAAAAGGATGCTCACACTGATCAGTTCTTTACAGGGTATGTAATTCAAGCTGAAGACAACAAATTCCAGCATTTCAAAGTATTTGGTCTGCACTTCTGGAAGTTTAGAAATTTTCTCTGCGAACTGAGACAATGTGTGCTGAGACTCCAAAATGAAGTAATTGGCATTGTCCACCATATAAATATTCGTGATGGCATCAAGGATAATTTGTGCTAGATAGCTAGTTTTTGCTTTCAAAAATGCATTCTGAAGGACGGAAAACGCTTGAATATTCCTCACGCTGTGACCTAAATTAGGAAACAAAGTGGGATGGGAAGAAAAAAAGTGAAAGTTCTTGATTGTCTCAAACAATGAGTACACTTACTAATAACAATCCATGCATTCTAATAAGCGTGGTTAAAATAACAGTAATGTTCACTTTTTTTTTTAATTAAAATGGGCTCTTCACAAAATCCTTTGCATAACCAATTATACTGCAAATCCTATGATTTACTATTCTTTCAGATGACGCCTTTGTTTTTGAAAGCAAGTGTTTACACATGCAGCTAAATGAATGATAGTTTCTTTCAAATAGGTAAGCAAGGTGACCTATTTTTAAAATTTGCAAGGGTATACAGTTCTAGAGAAAAAATAAAGCCTGTATGTCATCAGTCTGTGGCGTAAGAAAACACATTACAGAAACAGTAGAATGTTCTGTATTCTGTAATACAGTAGATCACTACATCCTTCACAAGTTTTAGGTAAGCTAAGTTTAAAAGAGCATGCATCTGATCACCTTCGTTTAATAGAGCAATAAGCAATGAGAAAGGCTTATCAGTTGAGTTGAAAGCTAAACAGCATGTGTGGCCTCTGAGTTATCATGTTCCATTCGCTCTTCAGAAATTCTGTGCAATAAAAGACAGCTAAGTGTAGAGAAACTCCAGAGGGCTGCAGAAGGCCTGCCTTAACAGAGAGCATGCTCTTGCTCAGTTCTGCATCAGAAACTTATAGATAAGTCATCATATCATTATCAGATGATGGCAGCGAGGTGGCTTTTGAGAATCAGTCTATGAACAATCAGGTAATTAAAATAAATGGAAGAATTTGTGCTAATATTACTGCTACATTATACATTGTGCAAAGACTTCCCATCTCTAAAAGCTAGGTCAAACTTTTTTTTTTATGTGCCACAGTGCCATCAATCGCAATCAGATCTCATTCATTTAGCCAAAGAGCACCTTGCTTATGTGTGTTCCTGTGGCCCTGATAATTCTCAATGGACAGTGCAGATACTACCCTACTAGAAGGATGCCTCAAAGCTCAATGTTGTAACTTTTACAAGGATAATATAACTCATAGTGGTCCAATCCCACCATGTAAGAATCGCCTCATGATAAATATCCTTTGAAAAAAAATATATACATGTAAAAGAAAATCAGGATGCTCTAACAATGAAACCTTACCTTCAAACAAGCTAAAAGTAAACCATTAACATGATTTCCAAACCTTCTGTAAAAGAAGACTCTTGATTTGTCATGTATGCTCTGTGGAATACTACTGTCTCCATCTTTTATAAACTCAGTTGTCCAATTTAAATTAAATTATCTCAGCGTCTAGCTTCACCACTTTCCCTGCTGTATTCCTCCAGAAAGGAAAAAGAAATTTCCTTGAAAAGTTACATGCAACAGTTTCACTTACTGGAAGAATATGCACATTAAATTGCAAGTCATATTCATTCGTTTCTAAAAGAAGGTGTTTTGCATGCTTTCTTTGAAATGAAAGATGTTGGAAAGTGGACAGAGTTGGAATGTAAGCAGTGACAGACACAACTAGTAATGTTCTAATTAAGTATAACAGTTGTTTCAGGCAATCAAGCAGATTAATGCTTTATCTTTGAACGTTACAAGGACCCCTGAAGAAACCAAATCTTCATCAGCTCTACAAAGTTCAAAACCTAAAAAGATTTAAATAAAAGCAATTAAGAAAATGTGTTAATACATTCTCCATAGATAACTCATCGACAGAACGGAGAAATAAAAGGAATTGATAGACGCCATGACCAACGAAATATGAGGATGTTTTGAGTGTATGAGACTGTGTTTCTTACATTACTTTTCTATCAATGATGATTAGCTTGGGCAAAAATTGTTTTGTTATTACCAGAGCACGAACAAACTAAACTCTGCCTACGACTATCACCTTTCCCTATTCCATAAATAATGAACTCTCTCAATACCAGAAAATGGTTGTCCAAAGAGCTTAGATATACTAGAGAAATGGTCAAGTAAATGCATTAACATACAGATCTATAAAGATAATCCTAACACAAAACCTTTACAAATGTCTCCAGTACTACTAAAACCAGAGAGAGGCCAAGAAGCAAGCTAGCCCTACAGTCATCTGCTAAACTCCAAAGTCCTTGCCTACACACAAAATGAGATTGCATTTTAAGCGTGTAGAATCCAAATTCTGCTTTTCTAAGTCCTCCCCCTGCAAATCTCCTCAAGCTTAGATCCATATCATAATTGAAAGTGGCTGCAGGCACACCGCAGGTTTCACCACTCTGAATGCTCACTGGTGATGAAACAACAACAGCTCACAAGGATAGCTTTTGTCAGCTTTAGCAAGTGTAACAAAAAGCAAAACTCCACAATTACAAACACAAAAAAAATACAAAACAATAACAAACAACCACCAAAGCAGCACATAACTCCGCAGTAAGTTTTGTGAGATCAGATCAGAACATTACAGACCAAACAAGTGCATCTCCTTGTACCAATAATCTCTTAAAACATCCAAATAGAAATCTGTGGAAGAGAAGTTTGATTGCACTACAGTTCTCAAAAAACAAAAAACAAACAAAAACAAACACCTGTACACATACTTTTTAAGTATCAAACCCAAAGAAAACAGACCTCTAGGACAAGATAACCAAATGTTTTAAAAGCAACCTTAGTAAAAGAACTTACACTCAGTAGCAAACAGTTTACATAGTACAAAGCTTCTCTGTACTTTACTGTTTATATTTTAAAACATACAGCGAGGGAGGGAAAAAACACTCACCTTTGCCTGCAGGCTGTGGCACTGCAAATCCAGGTAGTAGGAAAGGTACTCCGGTGGTAACACCAGCTGGTTTCAATTCATTTACACCATATGTTGTTAAGGAAGTAATCAAATTAACCAAGTCCTTCAAAGCATCCTTTGATTCAGCCTCTTTCGCCTGTTCTAATCTGAAGGAAATAAAAAACAACAGAAGGCTACGTTAGCACAAGTTCCTTTCAACTCAAATCACTACCATCAATGATTTCTTTCATTTTTCTTTGTTAACTTAGAGAACATACCTCCAGTGCCCTGTACAGTATTTTACACATTCTCCATTCACATTTCTAACCATTCAGTCAAACATAAATGTATGCTGTCATAAATCCATTAATTTCCTATATAAATTCACTTCATAAATCTTGCCATGAACTCAACAGCCTACTAGAAAGCTGCACAGATATTAAAAAATATATTTTAAATTACCCAGAAGGCAAGTTAACCTGCATCAAAAGAGGAGTGGCAGCACGGCAAAGGAGGTGATTTTTCCTCTCTGCTCTGCTCTAGTAAAGCTCCATTTGGAGTATTGTGCTCAAGACTGGGACCCCCAGTACAGGAAGAATGCAGAGCTGTTGGAGCAGCTCCAGAAGAAGGTCACAAAAAAGATCAGAGGGCTGGAGCACCGCTCCTAATAGAGAGGGGCTGAGGGAGCTGGGCTTGCTCAGCCTGGAGAAAAAAAGGCTCTGGAGAGACACCTCACTGCAGCCTTCCAGTACTTGAAGGGAGCTGTGGTGGACAGCAACAAGCCCATAGCAGGGATAACGGAACTGAAGGGGTTTTAAGGTCCCTTCTAACACAAACCATACTAAGGCAAGTCCTCGTACGAATAGGAAGCTGATAGGCAAATACCTAGGCAGTCTGTAAAAAAATAAACCCGCGCTGTGCCATCTTCATAGCTAATAATTTATGTTAATGAAATAGTCCGACCAGAAATGGAATACCTAGGAGTGCACAGCCAAGTACCTCATTTAGAACTACAGGCTGATATCAGAATCCTAGAGGGTAGAAATTGTCACATGTATCCTAATCACCATTTACTTCTAGTCATTCAGTCAGGGAAAATAAAATGAAATAAATGAATACAAAGAAGAAAACACCCAAACCATTAAAACCCAGATTATTCTTTTCAGTCCCAATCAATTGCTTACACATTCAAATCTTTTAATCCGTGTATTACTGCTTCAGGAGGACAAGGCTAAGGAAGACACCATGAGCAAACAGCCTTCCTTAAGTCCCATGCCAGCTGCCCAGCCAGGGACCATGGGTCATATCCTGGGGCTGTGACAAACAGAGGAAGGAGCAAAGGGGTAGCTGGAACCAGGAGCTAAGACTCTACAGAGCTGAGAAGAAAAACTACAATCCATTATTAGCTTATGCAGTGTAAGTTGTGTTTTTCCTCATGCTGATAAATTGATTCTGCACCCTGCACCTTCTCCACAGTGAGACCTATGGTTGGACTCATTCACATAGCCATTACAGAAGGACTCAGACTGTTCATTACTATTTCATAAACCCTCCACACACCCTGCCCTTTCATGTCACTGAGGTGAAAGCCACACACTCTCACCCTTGTTCTTCACAGGACTCTGGCAATTTCTTACTAAGTCAGTATCTTCACATACTGTTTTGCCTTACCAGCTCCAAAGCCTTCCTTCTTTGTGACTGGACTCCCAGTGCCAACATTTCATACTCCAATATGACAGTCATCCTCCTAACAGTACTGCATACTGTAAGACCTTTTTCCAAGCATTTTTTGCAAGGTTTTTAGCAATTTTTCTGGAGCCAGCTCACAAAGAAGCAAGGATAACACATTTTTGTGCTTTAACTCTGTCATGATGCCAAAAGATGAACTGGTATGCTGTGCAATTGTGCTCTCCTTTTTCAGTCACACAAACACACTCCTCTGCCTCTTCTCATACATCTGCCAGGGAATCTTCACTCTTTGGCTGAAAGAATGAGCAAGGTCAGGAGAGAGTCTGTTTAAAACGATGTACAGAGGATTGCTTTTGTGCTTGAAAAATAAATTGCTAAGGACAGCACATTCCTACAATTCTGCCTAACCTCCTGCTGACAGATTCTAGAAAACAACCAAGTTTTTTTTATATATAACAGTGCTTTCGTTCAAATAATTTAATTCATACTCAAAGCCACAATTTATACTAAAAGAACAATAACATAACGTATTGTAGCAATTTCAACACAGATGGTAATTTATGCATTATTCTGTCACTAAGGATTTCATATGCCATGATAAAGTCTGGTATTCTTTAAAAACAAGCACACACAATAAAACATAGAACGTAATAGAAAATTAAGTTCTAATATGTGGGTAACAAAACCCTAGCAACTCAGAACCCCCAGAACAACCTGAAAAACAGAGTTAGCTCTTAACATCAACTCTTCTCGTTAATGGCTATTACAGCACTGTTTCTAATCATCTCTGACTCCCACATACATGATAAGGTGTAAGTTCAGATTTCATTTCTGTGTTAGCATCTTGTGTTTGAATAACAAACAGCAACACCAGCAGCACGGTACTCACTTTCCTCTATCATACAAGAGGATTTAGTAATAAAGCAGCACCAATGAGCAATAACCTAAACAACGTAGTTTCATAGCAGGGGAGAAGCATGTAACTTGATATTTTGGTTCTACTGTCTTCATTTCATAGCAACCAACAACCATTTTTTTCATTTAAATCCATTTAACTATTCCTTAATAGGAAATCTTTTTAAAAGAGCTCACAGCCATCTGTCTGCATTCTTTTTTCATACCTGAGGAGGAGATCACAGAGGAAGTTGTATCCTTGCCATATCCTGAAATCATCCAGTAGAGTTTGTGATACATCACTGGAATCTTTGAGAAAACAAGAAAGCCCAGCAAACATCTCGACTATTTCAAGGGGAGAAAGGTCATCAGACTGCTGCATGTTCTGAACACACGTGGACAAACATTCTTTTTCTGAAAAGAATTGTAAGAAATTTGGTATTTTATTGACATTAATCACAGAAACAAGAACAGTTTTTAAATTAAACATAGCAATAAGGTAATGGTTACTTAATTACCTCTTATCATGCAACACATAACTTGACAGAATGCCTAGAGATGAGTAAGACTGTCCAGTAGCTTCAGATCTGATTCCTATCCTTTTTCTGCCAGCCCTGCCCTCCCCTAGATAATCTTTACTTCTTGAAGAAGACTTAGAAGACAAATACCAACTTTTATTTGAAAAGTTTAACTGAGAAAATCACTCAAAGGAGAAAACAATCTATGAACTGCTTTAATCCCAATCTGTATTCAAAAGCAGTTACAGAAAGACCTGAACCACACTGTGTTGCTCGTGTTAGGTAAAAACCAACACATTCATTGCATGGCTCCCCTGGTCAGCAATATGGTTGGCATTATATGCTTATTCAAATAATCCAGAGGCAAAGCATACAGCTTGTCTCATTCTATGTAGCTACCATGTTCCATTGGCACATTCTAAACACCCTTCCCAAATCCGTACTCAGATTTCAGGTTTCAAAAATACTCCCCTTTGGTGACTCCCTGCTCAAACTTTCCAGTATTTACAGACAAGTGCTAGCACTTCCAGTTTGACTGATTACAAAACCTCCCAGAAGATGAGGTCAAAACACAATATACTGAACAGATGTTTCTTTCACATGATGAAAAGCCTTACAATTTCTCTAATACAAGATGAGTCTACTGACACGTTATCATCTCTTAAGTCAGGTTCATTCTAATGCACCATCATAAATCCATCAGAAGGTTGCTACAGTTCTATGTAAAATAATTACCAGCTTTAAAATCCAATTTGAAAACATTTAACCAATGCCTAATTTGTGCTTCTACAAGATGCCGTACATTCAATTCTTTCTCACTGGAATTGAAAAGATGCTGCTAGTGCAAGAAAAAACAGACACTAACATTTTCCGTGAAGTATGTAGAGACGGAGTGATATCTTCCATAAACTGCCAAAAAGGTTTTGCAGCACCTTATAAAAATTTGCTTCCCAGGATGTGGGGAAACAGCGACTTCTTTTCCCCCCCAATAATCACAGATCACTACAATTTGTGGTAAGAATGTCAGCTCATTGAAACAAGTGTTCCAATTTATAAATGACATATGCATTCAGGTGGTGCTGCAGTCTGAAAGCCCTAAATACAATGACAAGAAATACATTTTACTCTATCAAACCCTAAATACCTCAACACTCACTTAACTTTAAATTAATGCAACACCACTATTTTCATTAAGATATTTGTTGTCAAAGCTCTTCCCATGAGTACTATCCTCTCTGACACCAGTTGTCATTTCACTTTGTCCTTTGCCACTAACCAGTGAGGCAGCAGCCCTTCCGAGGCAAACACTGAGCAATTCCTTGTAAAGATGCACTGGGATAAAGTACTTGTTAACTTAGCTTTCAAAATTTCTCACCATCTCCCCCTGTATGCTAGTTTCCAAACCAAAACCAGGACACTTCCTCAAATAAGGCCAAGAGGTAAAACTGAAGGATTTTGGCTGCTTCATTCCATTGGTGGCTGTCACGGTAGCAGCACAGGAACAAAGAACAGCACCCCTGGCAGAGGTGTGGGTGACAGCCAAGTAAAAGAAGGAGAGCCCTGGGATAGGTGCAAGGAACAATGTCTTCAGGCTTGGGAACTGGAAGGGCTGGTTGTATGTGAGCTAGCTGCTACAATGCACTTTCAGTAAGTACCTGGGGGCTCCACATGCACACCAAGCTCCCCAAAGCATTTCCTGGTACCTCTCTATTATCCAGGTTTCACTGTGTTCAGATATAACAGCCCCTTGATATTCCAGACAACAGAAGAGACAGCAAATTACTGGTGGCTATATCAGTTTGACCTAGTACTTCCTGCAGAAGTGAAATGTCAGACGAAGAACATTCTTTCAGCATATCCAAATTAGCTCTCCCTGGTTTTCATATTGCACCAGTATTTACTAGAGAGCAGATGCTTTTCTGGGCTTCCAGTAGCTTAAAATGAATCAGCAAAACACTCTGAGATAGTTCCAGTTCCTGCAGCTTCCTCAGATGTCCCTACACTTAAGTTGCCAGCTAGAGCAGCACCTAGGCAACGCAGCTGTACACTAAGCACTGCTAGCTCACCTTGCCTCTGCAAGGGACTGCTGCTGCTAATTCAAACACTGAGAAGATAACAACAAAATTCCCTTAAGAATTAATGCTAGCAACAAAAATGACAAACCTATTCATTGCACAAGGAATGTTTTTCAATAGAGCAGTTACTGAAGTTGCTCAAACAGAAGCAACAATGAGATAGAATCTGACTTCCTGGTTATCAGAAGCTCTAGGCAAAGCAAGAGGAAAACACTATTCTTTAGTTTCAGACTGACATGTATGAAGCAAAGTGAACTGAAAATGCAAATGCTCTGAAATGTTATACATACATCAAGACTTAGGTCCAAACAAAAAGCCAGCGAGTTTTCCTACATCTACAATTGTCATGCCTATTTGACTATTAGTAAAGCAATCAAAGACAAATAAATAAATAATAGTGGAGAAAGACACATACCGTGAATGTATTTCACTACATTGACACTAAGGCCGTGACGCGATATGGTCATCAGTACTTCCCCTGCACTCTTCCTCCAAGGCAGGTTATAGGGAGGGCACCATGACGTTATTGCACTGAACAAAAGCTGCAGATCATCCTTTTGAGCCAGTTCTTCCGCAGGGGACACAAAACTGCACAGCTTTACTAAGATCTGAAACATTAAGTCAGTAAATGTCTCATATTATTACCTTGCTATTGGCGTTGCCATTTCTGCCCAGACTTAGGAGAAGTTGAAACTTTCTTCCATGTAGCATGCACATTAGAAGAAGCAATGTGCTGTTCTGCCTTTGCATATTGTCTTTCTATTTTAAATTAAAGACAAGGTTATTCAATACATGGCTACTTCAGGTCTCAATTCAGCCGAAGATTATTAGCAAAACAGTAGCTGCAGAGCTTAAATAAATCTCTCGGCTGAAACAGCATGGTTGTTTTGGGTACCAGCACATTTCTTCCTTCTCTAATCCACTCATTCACTGGCTAACAAGTTTAAATCCTGCAGTGGGGCCAACAGCACTGAGAGGCAAACCATTACATTCCTTCCTAATGCAAGGAAGTTCACTGAAAAGCTGCTGGTAGAGCAACATCTGTGCTTTCTCAATCAAACAAAAACAGCCCAAAAAGCTTGACAGGGCTGTAGCATTGCTGCAGCCTTTCCTATCTGAAAGCCTGTAGCCTGGATCCAAATTGCCCAATTACCTTAAATAAGACAATGTACAGCAACACAGCCTGCCAGTACACTATGTGTTCTCTTTTGTGCATTTTCTGAGGATATCTGTTGTCCACTTTCCGTCTTCTGCAGGAAGCTGAGGTTCTCTCCCAGAAAAAATAAGGAATATTTTGTATAGCTACCTGCATCTATACCTGGAGGTATAGAAGCTAAGAAAGCAAAAAGAGTATGGGTGCTACCTGAAGCCTCACCCACTCCAGCTAACTCATTTCAGAGCACTACTTGATGGCCCTTGATGAGGGAAAAGTAGCATAGAAGTACACAAAAGACATAAAAATAGGGAATTAGCATATTAGAGGAACAGTATTTAGGTAACTTCCACAATTTTTTAACTCTGCTGACTGAAATACAGCAATACAGTTTCTGAAAGGTAACTCAAAGCACATAATGACTTCTGCTTTGGAAGAAAATGTGCTGTACTAGGACAACAAAAGTCAAAAGAAGAAAATGGCTACATTCCAATATAGTGACTGTCACTGGGCAGATAGTGTAGCCAGTGATAGTGAGATTAAGTCTCATCTTAATTTTTGTAGCACAGGTATCAAAATGCTGCACAAATTTTACACTTAAAAATCTCAGCACTGCCTTCACATCACTGAAGGTGATGATTACCAACAGGCTTCTACAGTGTTGTGTATGTGGTTATGCAAACACTCCCAATGCATACATGGAAACTGACAGTATGACTGAATCTGGTCTAACAGTAACAGTCAGCTCCTTCTAATAGTTTAGTCATGAGAGCACATGGAATTCCTTTACAAAAACTCAATTTGGAACTTGGAAAGCAGGAGCGGGGAGGATGCAGTACCTGTCAGTACCCTGGCAAATCTGGGGAAAAGCATCTGGAAAAACACACAGGAGATAACTAGCAGTAAATGCATGCTAAGATGGTTCACTCTCATATTTAAATTACTTATTTCCAAATGCACAGTTTACTTCCATAAGTAAAAAGAAATCAACTCCTAAAGATTACTCACAAATTAATTGTTAATTAATTGTTAATTACTCACAGATTATTAACAATACTAATATTTTTTACTATGTTTACTTCTGTCAACAATGGCCAAAGATACCAAACACCAATTAGATTAAAGAGCAAATGCTTTGCTCCCTTAAGGCAGCTGTGTGGAAGAGGTGCAATAATGTTTTCAGAAGAGACACTTGCTGAGGACAGAAATCACAGGACAAATAGGACAGGATTTTAATTTCATCCGTGCTTCCAGAAAAAGCAATCTTACTCTAAGACCACAGTTTGCAAAGAATCAAGTAAGAGCAGTTTCTGGAGATTTGTCATGAAGCATTTCCCCTCTGTTAGACCTGTGACCTATTTTACCTTTCTTACCTGAACAAAGACTTTCTGTAGTAGCGCTCGGCGCTCTGCGAGAGGTAGCTCATTCTGTGCTCCTCCAACTACCTCAGGCACATGTGGAAGGTCAAAAAACAGATACAGACATTTAACGAGTGTGGAAGGCACTGACATTGTAGTCATGCAGTCCACGGTTTTCTGGAGAGAAAGAAAATAGAGCAAACCCACAGTTCAGCATATTATTATATTTGAAGTGCTTCTGTAATGCAGTTGACACAAACACTGGCTTTTCCTTCTAATGCTTCTGAGTTGTCCAGGTAACAGCACAGATGGACCATCTATTTGCAAAAACCTACATAAACAGTAACTTTAAAAATAGCATCTTAATTTATTTACATGAAAATAGCACCTAACAGCCACAGTCAGGTAGTCCTTGCACTACAGAAACTACACAGCCTCTGCCAACTGGAGCTTACAAGTTAATAGCAACACTTTCAGCCAAGCCCTCATTAACAGTTATTTAACAGTTAGAAAAGGGAGTGGGAAGGCATTAGTCAAGTCACGCATTTGGATGGCAAGAAGGTAGAAGTAGGCATAAGGAGCAAAACAGGAAGAAGTAAGAAAGCATCGCAGGTAAGGAAAGACAAATGGGGTGGTGGCTGGTGACATACTAAACATACAGCAGATGACATACTGAGTTATAATGCAGAGTAGAGCAGGAAGAGCAAAACACACAGCAGCCAGTAAGCTGCCACAGACTGGTTCTCCAGTGTGGGCAAAAAGTGGAACCAAAGGCAGAAGCAGTAGCATTTGTGGTATCATTTGCTCATCACTGCTTTTGGTTTCCCCTTCCAGCAATACTTCCTACGTAAGTGATGGGGTGGGCATGTATTGAGTCTGAATGATTCAGGTAGTGTATGAGACATGGATGTCTTTGGAAGCTAAGCAGCAGCATGTTCAAGAAGCCTTTGGGGAACAATGATTGCCTGCAATAATTCTAACTCCATGTTCCAAAAGAATGACTTTTAGGCAATTGAAACAACAAGGAGTTGAAGTGGAAACTCTGTGGCACTACAGCAAAAAGAAGACCTTAACACAGAATGCAGAAAGTAGTCAAGAATGTCATTTAGGGTGTGTTCTCGCATTTCATTATTGTGATTCTCATGTGTCTCCAAGCCCACAGCTTTCATTAAGCACTGTTGTTTAAGACTAACCTGTCCTGATGAAGCTAGTAAATTAATTGTGGTGAGCAGCATCCAACCTCTACTTGCTTCTTCACTTTGATTGATCTCCAGAAACTGGACAATGGCACGACTTGCAGCCTCTGTAAGGGGAACAAGGTTAAAAGAAGGAAAAAGAAATTCAGTTTGAAAGTCTGCAGAATGGAAAACATTCTCTCAATAGTCTGTGCACTAAGCATGAATACAGGTCTGCAGCACTGCTTGAAGGGGAAGAGGACTGGGTTCAGGTTCTCTCCCAACACACGTTCCTGTCTTTCATGTGCACTAGGCTTCAACTCAGCTGTTAGAAGTACCTTTTAGGTATCATGTTTTCAACCAGTAGTTAGGTTGTGCAGTTGCATGCAGCAACTTCTGTTTAAGTATTTTGGTTTTACCAAACATAACTTACTCTATTCCGGTACATGAATTCACTATAATTTAGTGGGAAAGGCTGATATTCATTGTCTGGGGGGGTTGGAAAAAGCACTGCGCTGAAACAACAGTATGGAGAATAACTGGACAGGACTGAAGGAAAGATATAAAAACTCAAAAGGAATAAAAACGGGAAAATAATAACAGTAAAATTAAGATGAACAACTACCTCAGCCCCATCCTACTTTTATTTTTTTGTAAGATTAAATTGCTAACAATTCATGGCTAATTAGTATGAGGAATGGACCACTTTTGAAATCAGAAGAAGCAATTTGGTATCAATGAGAGCATAAATTAAATATTCAGCCTGGGAAATAAGTTATCATCCTCAATAAATATGAACATAATACAATACAAACAAGAATATAAATGAACTGAAAATGAAGTCCTAACTCTCTGCTGTCTAAATACATGTGTGTTAAGACATCTGTAATGCCAATAATGGGAAGCACCCATTATGCTTAAGGAAAATCTAAAACTGTTTTGCATTAATAACTGCACATCAATCATCTTTAATGCTTTCAGTGTCATCTAGGACAGAAAAAGAAAGTGTATAATATGGCTGAAAAGAGGAATTACAATGAAATTACAAAGGAAGAAAGAAGTCTGCAGTTGAAGAAGAATCCAACTTTAATCTTGTTTTGTCTGCTCCATCTGCTGTCAGATTCCCCACAGTATATACCCGTGCATGAGCTTCTTCTAAGCTAAATGCACCCCTCTTCTTGGAACTCGTTAGAGAACATCTTGAGTGTTATGCTTAACTTTGGCCCCAACCCAGTACAGGAAAGACTTCTGTTCACTTTGGTATTGCAGGTTTCAAACTGCAGACATGCAGCAAACAACCACTGTGACAACCAACCATGCCAGGCGGGCAGTTCGTTTTCTCAAATAATTGGTCATAAATAGGGAAGACTGGCACAGAAGAAACAAGGTTCTAATAGCCTCCTTTGGGCATGGCACTCAGAAAGCCACCTGTGGAACACAGGCTCTCTTTGTATCCCTGGAAGTCAGAGACTGAGAGGTTAGGTATGTGCTTCTGAAAAAGCTGCCACGCTGCTGGCATTCTAAACAGCAGTGCAGTCAAACACTATAAATAGTCACTTCAAAACTGTCAGTCTTAATTGAGCAGTACCTAAAACACAGACAGCATTTTAAGTGCAGAAATACATTCTTTTGTCATCTGCTCTGAGCAAATTTGACAGCACTACTATTCAGGATTCACTTCTGTCGTCAGCATTAGCCTTACTTTATTGCTTGTAATTTTTCCTTGTTCTGCAGCATTCAAGAAATCCTTTTGACACAACATTCCCTGCACCTGACCCTATGTCCTTAGTCCTTTAACTTCTGCACAGGAAACCATGGAATCAAGGATTTGGATGTGATAGCTAATAACAACAGTAAGGAAGCAAAGAGATAAAGAACCAGAAAGTAACATCTCTACATACCAATCTGGACAATTCTACAGGCATGTGTGGATAACTATGACTACAGTTATGACTACAGTTAGTACAGTAGTCAGATTTTTCCAGAAGGGAGCTGGTAAATGCAGGAAAGAGGCTTGGTAGAATGCAATGTCCAAAGAAGTTTCATACAGAAGAGGCACTTGGGATGCTTTTTGTCCTGGACATCAGAAAAACAGCAGATTGAAACCTACAAGTTAAGTCCTATTCAGATTGCTAACAAAAGCTGCCCTGCATTAAAGGAAACATTTCTGCCTATAGCAACATCAGTAAGGATTAATTCTGTATTTGTGTAGGTATTCTAGTAAACAGAACAGAATCATTGTACTTTTTTATACTGTATTGTTATCTTCAGTACAATACAGCATTAGTGGCAAAAGCCTAGGTGAGTAGGGAGGGAAAATATCCATATGCGCACCAGAGTGTGTGTGGCAATGGGGCTTTTCATGGACCCCTCTTCTAAGAAAGCCCCCACTGCTCTGAAAGGAGAATACCTGGAAATACACTCAGATGCCTGAGGAAATGTATAGTTTCAGCAGGCCAACTAGTAAGAGAAACATCAGCTTAAACTAAAGAGGACTGCTTGGCAAAAGATAAATAATTCATTGATGCCAGCATTTAGCTTCATTAATCCAGCTGGAAAAAAAAAAAAGATCTTTCTAGGATGTCCTAGAAAGGCACTGTATCACCCACACTTACCTCATATAAGATCTGGTAAATAGTATCTAAGATTAACTAAAATGTTAACAAAGAAATAAGATGCAGCTGTCATTGACCAAGACTGATTCCTGGTGGCTAACTGATAGGGCTCTGCTTCCCCCTTGGAGCAACTTCTGTAAATTCAAAATACAATCACCATGTAAGGCTAAGTCACCTACAGGTCAAGGGGAAAAGTGCGAGGAAGAAAACAGTGGTGCAGTCACAGCAGGTCAGATCACCTCCAGCCTACTACTCTCTGCTCAGCAGACAAACAGCTAACCAGCATATCTCTGTGTTACCCCTAGCTCCCCTGTTAGCAAGAAACAGCTCCAAAGCTTCCAAGAGATGCAGACACTACAAATAGTGCTATCAGAAAAACTCTGACCTCAGTGTGGAAGGAGCCTGAAAGGCCACTTGCAGAAGATATGTTTTCTGAAAATGCCTTCCACAAGATTTACTGAAGATAAGACGCACTTGGACAAAGCAAAAAAAAAAAACAACACATTTAACACTTAGCAATTTAAAATAAACACATAATTGGTTCTGCTGATAGTGACAGATGTCAACTGTAGTAAAAATGAAAAACACAGGCAGAGTTCGCAAATCAATAGAATTTAAAAGGGAAAAATAAAGGCAGACATTGTCAGAGGCCGAATATAAACCACTGATGTGGTTTTCTGCTATGGCTAAACATTACGATGAGGAATGTTATCAATTTGGTCTCCCAGCATGGCTTTAAAGTAAGATAATGGCTGTCTTTAAGCTTGTACATTAGAGAAATGCAAAGGTTATTTTTTTATTATTATTATATATTTTTTAACAGTGAAACAGTTTGATTAAAAAAAGGAGATAAAAAGAAAAAAACAATAATAGGATGCAAATAATAAATGAAGAAGCTGTTTCTGGAGGGAAGGAGGGATTATTTTAACAGTCTAGAGCCATGGCAAAGTAAAAGAATTTAGCATGAAGTGGTAAATACTGTGACAGATTTACAGAGAATGTTGCAAATATGGAATGAAATGTCACTTAAAATTAACAAGGTGAGACAACAGAATTGATTTAAAAGCTGTCTAAAACAGCAATGCATGTAGAGTAGCAGCTACACTAAATAATTAAAAAAAAAAAAAAACCAACAACCAAACAAACCAAAGCCAACACTTGAAATTTGCCTTAAAAGGGCTTAATATTCCAGCTCTATGATGAATCTTCTTGTTTTCCCACTCTGGGATTTCTAAAGCAGAAAGTACAGTACTCAGTGAAACCATGACCTGAAAGGTCTTTGGCTCACGGCAATGTGCCACCAGAAGCTCTCCCATCCCATTGCACAGCAGCCATCTCTGCACAGAGGGTCTGGGGAACCACCCCCACCCTGCACCGACCCTACTGCATAGCTTCAACATACACACAAGTCCTGATGCCTGAACTCACTTTTGCTGCCATTTTTGCCCCAGGCACAAATGATAACAACGGGCCAAACGTATGAGAGCATGTTGTTGAAATACTCAGCCTATGTATTTATTTTATCTAACAGCAGTGGCAATTACACAGGAAGAGTTTGCCTCCAAGGCATGTTTTTGGGAAATACAGAATTAGAAGTGCTGCTTGCTTCCCAGCATCTGTAGCCAAAGTGGCCATTCACAACCACATTTGTTCTGACACCATTCCAGCAGTCTCTGCA
Source organism: Cyrtonyx montezumae (assembly GCF_038088225.1). Taxonomy (NCBI): domain Eukaryota; kingdom Metazoa; phylum Chordata; class Aves; order Galliformes; family Odontophoridae; genus Cyrtonyx; species Cyrtonyx montezumae. The sequence continues at coordinate 25,753,588 of NW_027071936.1, read as the reverse complement.
CCTTGTTTCAGCAATCTGTCTTTTCAACTCAGAGCCAGATGCTTCCAAAAGAAGGGACTATGCAAGAAACAGATGAGATTAGACATTTTAGTAAAACACCACCATGATCTGTCAATCAATTCAGACATGAAATGGGACGTTGGAAATTTGGCAGCTAAAACCCTAAATAATGTAGACCACGACTGCTCCACAGGACAGACCTCAGCGTGGAAGACAGTCTAACAGTTTTAATGTCCTCATCTGTATTACTCCATGGTTACATTCATACTGGAGAAACAGTACAGCTGAAACTGTACCTGAACAGTACAATGGCAGTGCTGGGAGACTACGTATGATAGAATGCTGGCACAGTTGCTACTGAATCATGAAACTACCGTTTGCCAAGAATAACTGAGATTTGTCTGCGATGGCAAGGCACTATTTACATAGCTACTACTTCAAATATTAAAAGGACTGATGAAAAGAAAAACTGCACTGGGCTCCATCCCCCACAAAAACAAACAAACAAAAAGAAAACAAGTTAACAGTCATCATACCACATTCCCAACTATAAAAAGCTGCCAAATGCATTTCCATTTTTAAAAAGTAAGTTCTTTGAAAATTTCTTTCCTTATTTTTAACTAAAAGCAAAGCTAAGTTTTTGATAATATTTATGGGGAAATCTTGTTTCTAAAAACAAGCTCAGTAAAATCTGGTTTATTTAAATTGAGCACTTCATGCCATGAAGAATTTGCATTTGAAAATGCAATATCAGAGATATCTCCCACAAAGAGATGTTAGTCTAAAAGCATGACAGAAGATACAATTACCTACTAATAGCTGTTGTGATACTGTATCACTTTGTTTGGTAGGAAAAGGACATTTACAATATCTATGCATCATTATTTTGTCTCTAAAGAAAAAGTACTTCTAAAAAGTCTAGGAGTTGTTCTTTTCAATGTCACAGGGAGCATTCACCCAGCTCTAAACAGTTTAGCACAGCTGCACAAAGCAGGAATTTTAACAGTTTTTTAATTGGACATTTACAGAGAGCAAAATGGAACTCTGTGGCTTGCCCAGGAGTCACAAAGCAACTGCAGTGCATGGAGCAAGCTACAACAGCTTCCCACACTAAATCTAAAATAGTTATATCAACAGAAGTAATAGCAGTCTTAACTGCATAAAAAATAAATTATTGTGTTTCTCCTGATAAAACTAATGCTACTCATCATATTAAAGCTCACAAGAGTACTAACCTGCGTTTTTAAGTCTCTGTGATTAAGTTTCCTAGTGAAGAAAAGAAAGAAAAAAAAAAGAAAAGCCCAAAAGCTCAACAACAACAACAAAATCTACTCAACTTCTGGGGCTGTGAGGATGAAAACTGGGCCACCTTGGAACAACTGGGAAGAGATAATGAGTGAAGAACTAAGTAACTAGATGGCCATTCTTAGCAAGATCCGGCAGAAAGGTGTGACAGGTGCTCCCCAAGAAAAAAGGTGCTCAAGCCAACAGCACACTTCTGCTGGCTGGACATTCATGTTTCTTACATACTGTGCTCCTGTTTTCCTGTGCAGTACAGGTTCTATTTGCTGTAGCCATTTGTCCACCCAGGACACTTTCCTGTCATTCTCTCCACTGAAAATGGAAAGGCATTGCAATTGGCACAGTTTGTGACTCCTGTGTGTAACGCTTTGCAGAGTCTTTTCTAGCTCGCTATTTCCTCATGTGCCAGCAAGGCAAACTGAGAAGCCAGTAGAGAACTTAAAAATATCTAGAAGGTAAAACCCTGACACTGCTCAGAAAAACTCTCCTCCTACCATGAAACAATACTCAGATAAGGAAGACAAAAGGCAAGGTTAAGGCAACATGCTTCCCAGCATATCATCCTCCAATACGCAACTTCCAGCAAGTGATCAGGGTTTGACACAACAGTGCTACAGTATAGAACTAAATCTCCCTCTGGCATTTAATAAACAGACCTTAAAGAGGAGCCAAAACACATCCTTCCAGTGCTGGGGATACTGGTCCCAGTGTGCTGCTCACCATGATTCTATGTCTTCTAGACCAATAGCTAATTCAAAGGTATGGTTTAAACACAAACATATCTGAGGGGTAAAACACCACCAACAGATGCACTGGGCAAGCTACAGCAGCCATCTCCATGATCTTCTGTGTCCTACTAGTTGATGCAACTCAGTGTACTCTGGCCTTCGATGTATTGTCAAGTTTGTGAAACTTAATTGTCTCTATATTCCAGGCAGGAGAACTCAACCTGCCTCATTCTCTCAGCCCAAAGAGACAGAACACACTTTCCTTGTGAAGACTTCAACGTCCATACATCATTGTATATATATAATCATGGACATTTCATGAGGCAGTATGCAGTACCTGTGGATTTATTTGATGCCCTCCGTCGAATCTCAGTCACCATCAATCGTGACACTTGAGTAGTGAATTGTAGGAGATCAGAAAATTTTTCTGTCATTGTACTTGGAGGAGCGTTTCCAAACACCTAAAACAGGAGAAAAATAGTTACATTTTAAAAACAATCCTGCTTACATGGATCATTATAAGATACCACTTCTTCCTTGCAGACAAAGGGTATCACTACTGAGATCACTTTTTTCTGCTTCATTATTCATCCTTGTACTGTTTTGTTTTTTTTTTTCCACAGTGCCCATTATAAGATACACTTACATGTGAAATTATGCCATCATACAGAGAGAAAGATCTGATAAATAAAGGAGGAGAAGAGAACCATGAATTTTCTTGCACAATGAAAAACTGGAGCGGGAAAGAGCACATTGCACAGTAAGCATTCCCACAGGACTTCTGTTTTAAGAGCAACTGCTTTACTGTCTGCTGGACCAACACATCCCATGGGGTGAACTCCAAGTACAGAATGACGAGCATGAAATATTCCAGAAGACACTATTCAGAAGTGACTATCCCAGGAAACCCCACAGGTCCCACATTTCCCAAGGCCTCATTCTTGAGGTCCTCCTTAACATAACAGCAGTAGTCATTAACATTTTTTTAATTAATTGTTGCTTAATTCTACTTACTTACTCTTCACGATTAAGTATCGATTTGATGATTAAATCATCCGTTGACTCACAGTTAACAGGGAGATATTTGATAACTCTATACAACTGCACAAAGTTACAGAACATGAAATTATCTTGGAAAGGATTCAAAGTTGCTTGGGTAATTCACTTTTCATGAAAGACTACACACAGCAGGGAGTCCCCGTCTGCTTATCTGAGGTACTCCTCTCACAAAAAAAATAACAAATAAAAAAGGCATGATGTTAGATAGTAATTACTGAAAGAAGCATGCCATCCACATTCTGACACCATCACTCGTGTCAGTGATGAGAAAATACAATAGCCTCCTGAATTTGAGTGTTCTCAGTACTTCTTGTCCTGTTGACTTATTTTCCCCCTCTCATGGCTAATTGCATATCCTGAAAGAGCATCACAACTAGCCAGCATACTTGGATAACATTTTTTTTATTACATTTTAGATCAACATGTTATATTTGCTTCTCAACAAGGGAATACAATCTTCAATGGCAGATTTGAACTCAAATGCTACTTCAGCCTCTTCTCCCTTTCTCCTTAATCAGTGCTACAGTTGCAGTTGAGCTGCAGACATATCTGAGGTCACTCAGAAGTCTAGGTGTCTGCATTGACATCCACAACATCACAGTGAACAGGGACACAAGGCAACTGTGGCACTGAGGAGCTTTGCAACTGACAAGTTACTAAAATAAAATAATAAACCCTAATAAGCTAAAAGATTAAATGATCTTTCTTAAGGTCATTTTCTCCAATCGCCCCTGTGCTTTAGTGGGGGGTTGAAGTAGATGATCTCTCTCTTCCAACCCCTGCAATTCTGTGATTCAATTCTGTGTGTAAACTTTTACTTCTTATCCCTTCACTCAGTAACAATAGATCTGGCATGTTAGAGAACAGCCAAAAATATTATTCCTGCCTACTTGCATTTCAAAGGCATGCTGAAACAGAGCCAGAAATACAAAATTAAAATTAAACACTCTATTTCCGCACTATAAAAATAGTTTTCACCAGAAACTCAGGTGTTCCTCACATAGGAAATTTCAGCTGCCATTACCAATGAATAAAGCAGACAGAAGCCCAGGCACTGGTGGCAGATGATTGTTTGAGGACGACTAGGAAATGCCTGCAAACTGGGACTGCAGAGCAGAGAGCATTCCTGCATCTTTCACAAAACTGACAGGCTGCAGAAGGTGAAGAAGGCCCCAGCGCATGCATGTTCCCTGCTATGACCTACTCGAGACCAGCCAGCCTATCAACAGAAGGCTGCTCTAGCTCCTCCTGATCTACTGATTAATAATTCTCAAAATAACCAGATAAAACAGAACTTCATTCCACACACTTCAGCTACCTCTGCCAAAACAGTCAGTCTTGGGTGGTAAAGCAAAAAAGCACCTGATTCATTATCTGCCTGATACTGGCCACGTGGATGCCCATGGGAAGCAGGTTAATGCCTCACCCTAGGTCTCTGCACTCAATAAAAATCAGTGTCATATCCTCAGCTTACAGCAGCAGTCCTAGAAGGACACAGTCCACCTCGTGCACAGTTAACTGAAGCATTCAGGGTCCGATTCAAATCAAGTTATTAACTGATGCCACAAAATGCTCACAGCTAATATCCTTGAGAAACAAGATTTTTTTATTATTATTTTTTAAAGAAATCCCTGGCAATGTTTTGATATCTCCTTTTAACAGAAGCAGGTCTCACAGGAAAGCCACCTCCAAATTTAGCATGCATCAAGCCATCTCAAAATTGATATTTACCAGTTCTTCCACTGAACACATTACATAAGACTTGTAATGAAAGGAAATATTTCACCCCTTCTAATTTTTTTATTCCTATCGACTTCCAACTTTGCCTTAATCTGCCCTGCTAAACTAGTGGGATTTTCCCAACATAAACATCTGACACTCCAAAAAACACAAGGCTAGATAAACCAAGAAAGCCACCTGCAGACTTCAGGCATAATCCTCTGAAGAAGGCAGCATTAACCAGCAACCTATAAAGAGAAACTACTTTGTTTCTCTGCCCGTAGATTACAATGCAGTGCTCAAGTGAGCACAGTGGGTACACTCCCCCCCTCAGAAGCATCAGCTACTTGAAACCACCAGAGGGAGAATTCCAGTTGTAATTGCACCAAAATATTATTCACAGGCTCAAGCCAAGAGTAAGACTCCACTGTGCATGTTTGTAAAAAACAATTAAGAAAGTTCATGGCTAGAGGGCATACAATCCAGGCAGATAAATTAAGGAAGAACTGAGCAAGCTGAGTTTTTTGGGGTTTTTTTTGTTGTTGTTTTTTTTCTCCCAGACTCACACAACAGGTTACCTGCAGCACTAGGAATAAAACCCAGAGGCAATAGAATGACATTTAGGGGGTTATCTACTGAAGCATGCTGTTGATTAGCCTGAAAATCCTATTAGCACTATACCTAGACTAGGACTGCTTTTTCTACACAACATGCAAGCAGTCCAACATGTAACACCACCAAAAGCCATATGTTCAACAAAACATCCATCTAGAAAAAGAATTGGTTTTCCAATCAAGTTTTTCTCTTTTATAGCTTAATCATTGATTCCACTTCTCCACAATAGCGCACACGACCAGAAATCCATCATTCAAGAGGAGATTCAGCAGTAAGAGCTCAGGTCAGAGCAGGAGAAAAGATAAATGTAGATCTCTGTATGTATTGCTCAATCAAGAGCCTAAAGCCACCACTGAAGTTATTAGGCTCAATGAAGCGGCAAAGGAACTAAAAGTGATACAAGGCATGGAGAGGATTTAGCTCCTATCAAAGCCAGTGGCAGCAGACACAGCCGTGCTCCAAGCCACCTCTCAGCGCCTAAGCACAGGGGGCAGTAAAATAGGAATGTCACTGCAAATGCAGCTACTGGATCCCCACTGAAACCCCCCTTAGCCAAGAAGAGTAAATCAGATTCAACACATAAGGAAAAGGCCGCAAGGGCAATCAGAATAGAGAATTTATCACACGAGAGAAGATAAAAAATGTTCAGCTTGCACAGCCTTGCAAAAACAAAATCTGACAAGAGCAAGCATGATTGTTATCTCTAAATATGCATTAATACAGTAAGTGTCAAGAACGGAGAAGTGTGATTTAGGCTCAAGGATGGTGCTGGCACAGAAACAAACGGGTACAAACTTGCTACAACTAACCTTAAGCTAGAAATCACATCTTAAAGAGGAGAATAAAGACTGCAGCAGCAGGCAACTTCATCCTGGAAAAAAATCTCATAGGGTACTCTGTTTCCCATGAGATAAAAATGTCTACAAAAACATTAAGCTATGTAGGAAAGGTGTCTGAAGCTATATCCTGCCATGGGCTGCATCTCAGAAACAATGCAGACAGAAGAAAATCACCACTGATGGGTTCATCCACTTACAATACATGAGAAAAAGATGGAAAAAAACACAGGATGCCAACAAAAGAGCAAGTTCCATTCTGCCAGAACCAGAGGTCCTGGGGAAACACAGTAAGAGCAGTTGGTTTCAATAAAGCAAAAGTCTTTCTCAGGCTCTCTGACTTACCCTGTTAAACACCGGCAGCATCATGTATAGTTTTTCCTCCTGCTCTTTCTGGGTCATGTGCCGGGGAGGGTGGCAGAGCTCTGTGAAGAGGCGCCGCAGGTGCATCAGCCCCAGCGCATTGTCCTGGGGGCTGCACTCCTCCTGCCGGGGCCGGCCCATGATCCTCTTCACCATATTCATCCTGACGGCTTCCGGAGCTCCCCTGCGTCCTGTGCAGGAAGAAACACAAACCACTGAATACAAAAAAGTCAGGCACCATCCCATCATAGCTTGTAAATACGCAGCAGCCCCTCTTGCAGTAAAGTTCCACGCCAGTTTGCACCGGTGGGTAATTCTATGTGCTAGGAACTGATTAGCACATGCTTGGAGGGTTTGAAGGAGACAGCTTACAACAAGGCAACACCCAGCACCTCCAGCACCAATCACAGCTGCCCAAGCAAACACTTCCGTGCAGCTCTTTGTCTGGAGATGCTGCTGTGATTCTTCAATGCTCATCTCATAGCATTTAGAGAAATGATACTGACATGTTGCAAAGCATTCTCAAAATAATTCTAGAATAATGGTTATATACTTTACAGTGTAACCAAACGAGACCTCCACACCTTCTCGAACATTGGCTGTATCAATACAAATACACAGGTAGTTTTTTTCCCTCAACTTCCATAGCACAAGCAGACACTGCCTTCCTAAAAACATACTGCTGATCTCACACCACAACTGTCCAGTCCACCCACCATCGCCCTCCTGGAGCACAAGCAGCTCACTGTAACACTTCTCACTGATACCACGCAGTGCCTGTACACAGCCCTGCACCATTCCGCAAGGCAACGTGGGCCATTCTTCTGTACCTGAGACTGAAGTCTGTGAACAAAAATCTTAGAAGGGAATTGAATGGCTCAGAGTAAATCAATCATTCAGACGTAGCCTGCTGAACACTTCTGGAAAAGGAAGCACTGTCAAGCTCACCTTCAGGTACGGAAAGGTGTGAAGAGCAACAGAAAGTGATTTCTACACGTAAATTTATGGAGACCAAAAATGAAAGAGTCGATGGAATTAGTGTCCACTTCTCAGTGCTTAAAAACTGAACAAGGTCAGTAAAAGGGATAAAAAAATATTCAAGGATAGAAAATGCCTTACAGCAAGAAATGTCAAGAAGCTGATCTACTTAAATTACCTTAATTAATCAAATTACCTCTACTTAAATAAGAGGTTATCATGAAGGGTCAGTTACAAAAAGGAGAAGCAATTATACCAAAGGTGCTGCGACTGGAATAACAGAGGGAAATATCAGTCACTGAAGAACCATCGAACCCAGGGATAAAGTCACAAGACAGCGGCTGGGGGGGAGGGGGGAGAAGCAGGGATAGTAGGAGGAATTTAACAAGAAGAAATACATTTTCTGCCTAATCTAAGATGAAATACTCTTCTGGAATGTATTGATAAAACTGCACTTTGATCTCAGAAGAAAAAGAAAAAAACCAAAAACATGATGGCAACAAACATTTTGGTATAACACACCCCTCCCAAAAGAAAAGGAACAAGAAGCCACTGAAAAACAGCTAAGCTTTTCTAACACAAGTGCCAGCAACTGCCAGCCTCTGCTGCAAACTTGCACTGACCTTTCATGTCTCAAGAGAAATGAGATGAAAGTGGCTGTGGTCTTTTACTATACTATCCTCAAGAAATAACACAGCTTACAGTCTTCAGGTCAGGAAGATACACACAATATAGAGTGAAATGAATAGCACAGCATGAGAGGCAACGGACTTGAGCTGCACCAGGGGAGGTTCAGGTCGGATATAAGGAATCAAATCTTCTGAAAAAGAGTGGTGAGGCAGTGGAACAGGCTGCCCAGGGAGGTGGTGGAGTCACTGTCCCTGGGGGTGCTCAAGAGACATAGAGAAGTGGCACTGAGGGCCATGGTTGGTGCTCATGGTGGGGATGGGTTGGGGTTGGACTAAATTATCTTAGGATAAAGCATCCAACCTGTACAATTCTATGATTGGATACATCCAACCTGTACGATTCTATGAAACAACACAGTTTCTATAGGAATCCCAGATCTTTTCCCAAACTGTTCCATTTATCGTACTATGACAGCAGGATAACTGATTTAAATGAAATATGGAATACCACAGCTGAGCCAAAACTTTGCTTCCTGTGCAGTGGGGAAGCTGTATTTTAGTGTTATTAAACTCCATACATATTATACTTGAAATTTGTTTTTACTGACTCACAAAACACTGGTAACTTCATATATAACATACAGAACATGTTGTCATTTCACCCACCGCTGCTGTTGACTTTTGCTCGTTCTGCCAGTACTTCTGTTAAATCAGCAATATCCCATGGCTTCATTTAGCCCAAACACACACTGAGAATGGCAGTTTACACTACTTCAGCCACATAGCTGCACTTCAAGAACTGGCCATTCCAGCACTGACCAAGAAGTCCAACTGAACAGTGTGTGCTGTGCATACCACTCTTGGAATTATGCCATATTTCTGTCAGAAAATAGGTGAGCAGAGGCTCAACACAACAACATCACTGAGAAGTGAATATAAATCTGAGGCATTTTAAAATTTCATTTTTTTCTACTCCAAATACAGTCCATTTTTATTACTGTAGCACAAAATTTCCATGGAAATACAGGAAGATAACTGTATGCTCTGAATTAAATCTCAATCTTAAGATATGTGAGAAGGACAATTCACCATTTACAGAAAGCAAAGCTTCTGTGGATCTGAATAACAGTATTTACTTATCCTATTTAAACACTGATATGTCCAAGCTCATCTAAAATTAAAAAAAAAAAAATCACCCTAAAATACTGGGAGAAACAATGCACTGGGAAGGAGTACAGTTGTTTGCCAACTGGAAGGATAGCTGCTGGTTGGGATTATACCCATACAAATATTTTGACTGCAGTTCTGTTTGTTTTGTCTTACGACCACCAGCAGAAAGCAGTATACCTCAACCTTTCACTGCCAACAGATGGTCCAGAACGAAGGCACTCCCTATTCTGCCACCTGAAGACATCTGCACCGCCTTCTTCCTGCCAGTGCCATACATGACTTGGACTCAGCTCGAAGAATGATGCTCTTCTTCACATCAAAATCAAATTACTCTAGGATTTGCAGCAACATCCAAAGCCATCTGTTCACATCTGCTTACTCAAAGCATGCAGAAATCAGTGAATGCTGCACAGCCAAAATCTACATCACCCCACACTGTCATGGTGCTGATACTCACAGGCCACCACTAGGAAGCATCTGAAAGCCAAATCCAACCACACCCTGGGGCTCTGTAAGCTCTACTCCATGGAGGTTTGATCAGAAGAACAAACTGAGCCCACCCAGCCCATACTTTCCTGTGCCAGCTCCATTCCCAGATGCTGCACAGAGCAGCACAGATGATGGATGCCGTACACCCACAAAACACTTGAACTCAATTTGCAGAGGTCAAGGTGACCTTTAGAGGCACAAGGTTTGCAGTGGTCCAGGTCAGCACACATTGCATTCTGGGTACCAGCACGGGAAATTCACTGTGTAAGTACAGAGAGATCTCCCCTCCTGCACTTCGTGTCAGCTCCTCCCAATTAGTACATTTATATATTTTGTAGATGCATTTCCATTTGCCTTTACACCAATAAAAAAAAGAAACCCTAAGTTTGGTTTGAGTTGAACAATTTTAAACTGATGGCACTCCAATGCAGCCCATATTAACCCTGTTTGTATGACAGCAAACAAAGTGCAGCATGGCAGCTACAAACCAAAAGGTTGATTCCACAGACTCTCTGCAACTCACAGCACTGACCTCTATAGCATTCCTGGGATCGGGGCCAACAGCCTCAGGAAAACAGAGCCCATTCCTTTCTGAAGTTCCTCTTCAAGAGCAATGCTGTCCATTCACTGGGGAAGGTAAGAAAAGAACAGGGGTTAGAACACAAACATGCCAATAAAATCAGAGCTTTGCTACACTGCAAAGAGCAGTCACTCCTAGGACATGTAGAGCACTGATTTCGGCTCTGATTCCCAACCTTCCAGGCTAAGCACCATCAGTGCAGGTACCCATGCTGTGGTACAGACATACCCCACGTCAACAAGGAAAACCTTGTAGCAATACAAAAATATACTTCATTCATTTTATTTTGTACAACAAAAATAACACAGATTCTAGGAAAAAAAACAAAAACACCAGAAGTGAAAAGCAGCAGCAAATAATCACTGTGCCTTCAGAAGGTTTGGCCAGAGAGGTGGCATTCATATAATGCCTGCCTCAGAGGGATGTGGTGCTTAATAACTATATGGCGTTTTGATCCAATCCCACTGCAAGCACTGAAAACAGAAATCAATTAGTTGGCAGGTCTGTGAGCTCAGCAGTAATAGCCACACCTTAGGACACCATGAACGAGTTCTTTGTTCAATACAGACAACAAAAATCTTATGTATACTCTACAAATCAGATCAAAGTGCATTTAGGCCAGACTTAAGTAGCACTGCCTAAATTGTCAAAGTTCAACTGACCAGTTGTTGTGCTGCAAGTACCCTAACACTGTGAGCTTGCTTGAGCAGAAATCAGAGTGCAGCATCAGCAGTTCTTCCAGCTTCCATCAAAAAATAAAACAAACCATTTTGTTTTATTATGATGCTGTTAGGAAGTGAAACCACAGAGACAGCTTCTGATTCCCCTTCCACAGGCATTAGTTACTCAGTGTGAAATCCTGTGGGAGCACTGATCAGGGTCTGCATGCACCAAGCTGCCTCTTCTACAAATGCTTTCCACGGCATGCACAGAGCACCTTGTCTCCTTAAGTCCTGATCCCTTACGCTGCCCTGCTTCTGTATTAGAAGTGCACCAGGGCCACAATGACTTAAGAAATGTTTTACTGCAGAATGGGACAGCTCTGATCTGCAGTCCCGAAACCAAAGGGCACAGGGGATAGGAGGGACTGTGTGAACACAGCCCACAGGAGCTGAACAGCTCTCTTGGTGCCAAAAATAAACCATGCCCACTTTAATTATGTCAACTAACATCTAGCATCGGCCAAACTCAATGTCTCTCTGTTGTCATCGGCAGAATCACCAACAGTGACTGCAAAGCCAATGGCACTCCCTACTCCACAACAGCAAGCAAAAAAAAAAAAAAAATAAGGAAGGCAGAGGCTCAGAAAGATGTGAATTTTGAGTACAGAAGAAGTCTGACATCATCAGAAGCGTAACTAAGTAAAGTAACACTACAGCTCAGTTTTCAGTATCCTGGCCACAACAGCAATGCTCTGTGAGCAGCCAGCACAGCTCAGGCTCTATCAGCCTCTCCATGTCCTCCCTACAGGGAAGTGAGGTGGCAGGCCCACACACATACAAGTATACAGAGAGCAGGGACAGTCAGCAGCACTGCCTTCCCACCACTCCAGACATGGACAAAAGCAGTGCCATACATTCTGAGAATGCAGAACCATTTCTGGACAATCTCCACAGCGTGGTCTGACCAGGCCTGCTTCCTTGGTTTCTCTCTCTCATGTCTTCTCTGCAAAGGATCAACACCTCTGGGAAATGGTGCACCAATTGCAGAAAACAAAACCCATCCTCTTCATTGTGGAGGCAAGGATCTGTTTTCTCCCAACAATCCAGACTCGCGTTCATCCATCTTAAAGGACCATTTAGGCACACAGCAAACAGCCCTATCCATCTACTCCTGCCACCTGTGAGCTCAACAGAGCTCCCCTGGTCTCACAGCGGGTACCTAAGTGACCCTGCAGTACTGAATAGGGCTGCACTGTTCCTTTGTGAGAAGCAAGACGTGGCACCTCGCTTGCTGCTGACAGCTCTCTTCTTGGCAGACCTCAGACATCCAATAGGGCTCTGACACCCAGCACTGAAGAGGAGCACACAAAGACTCAAACTGACCATTCAGCAGTAGGAGCATTCTCATAACCATTTTGGAAATGTGTAAGTAGCAGTTACCTCCTGAAAAAGGAAATGACATGCAACAAACATTACAAGGTGTCAGCAGGTTTCCACTTGCCCAGCACAACACTCCTTCAATGATCCCTCACACACCCAGAGCACACCCACACCTACACGTGCAACCTAAACTTGTTTGAATAATTATGTCCAACCACTCCTTCTCCCATCAAAAATGTTTTTCCAGCAGATGAGGAAGATGAATAAAGTTTCTCTTCTGGTGTTATTTAAAGCACACAGTGCATTGGTCAGTACATATTAAACTCAATGCACTTTTTCTTACTTTAAAAAAATACACAACAAAGGACAATTGAACTTGGACTACTGCTCTTCCAAACGCTCTCCTTCAGAACTGGAAGCGATATGTATAAATTCACTCCCAATGATGCAGAAGTGATTTCTGGCTTGTATCATGCCTATGAGCTGTCACTACTCCTTTCTCCCTGTCCATTTCAGTACTTTGCTTGCTTTGACACAGAACACTGGCAGCACTGCAGTGACCTCCCAAGCACAGGTTTTAGTTATGTCCCTAATTTTACACAGAATAAATATCTCTGCACTTTCTAGACACTCTTTATGAAACTCCAAAAATAAACACAATGTGCTGCTTCCCTCACCACACATCCCACAAAATATGCTGAATCTCAAATCACGCTGTTCTTGGAAAAAGCCAACAGAGCAAGGACCCGTCACAAGATCCACTCATTTTCTCCCTCTTGCTTCTGAAATCCATACAAGAAATACAAGCACTATCCGGTTCAGCTATATTCCCCTCACTTCACCACTCTGTGGACAAAGGAGTTTATCAAGTTGTGACATACTGAACTGGTGCCCTCACAATACTAAAACACAAGATGCCTAAAGCATTACCAGATATTTTGTTACACACCACAGGAGTTCAACAGAAACCCACTCAGACCTCAACAGCCTTTCCACCAGCCAGTGCCATGTTCTGCCCAGTGTCAAAAATTCACACGAGCGTTAAGCTGGAGAAATGCTTTACTACAGAAAACCAAAACAAGTTAGTAGGAGCAGAGCAAAGCACTGATCATAGAATCACAGAATCACCAAGGTTGGAAAAGACCTCTAAGATCATCCAGTCCAACCATCCATTAGTAGTTCCCACTAAGCCTCAGTACAACATCTGAATGTTCCTTGAGCTCCTCCAGGGCTGGTGACTCCACCAGCTCCCAGGGCAGTGTGTGCCAGCTCCTGACCACTCTCTCAGAGGAGTATTTCCTACTGTCCAACCTGCATCTCCCCTGGTGCAAGTTGAAGCCATTCTCTCTCATCCTGATACTGAAGCCTGAGCTGCTGGGAATTAAGGCACTCAAGTGCCGGTAGCCCATGTTCAAGAGATTAAAATTCTGCTTCTAACTGAAAGCAAAAGCATTGCAGCATTACATGCAATGCAGGTCCAACTTCTGCCTGCTCCAGCACTGATGCATGCCTAGCACCCATGTTCCAGACCATGGGTAGTATAAGGATGTGACTGTACAGCACATCATTTGAACAGACCAGGCTGAGGAAGTCAGGACCACGCACTGCCAGTAGGAGACAGTGTCTGAATTCTCCTTGTTCACATTCCAGACGTACTGCCAAAGGGTCCACTGGCTTCATGCACAGGGAAGACGAAGGAGGAAAATGCATCACAACACGTGGTGCACCCTCACAGATTCAGCCTAGAGGTTTACAGCAGAAAACACCAAAAATGACACAAAGGAGTCTACTGACATTTGTTATAATGGTCTGGTTAAGCATTTCTTAGCAAATATTACTTCATTCAGTCTTCAACTTAGCACAGAATGTGGTAGTCCATAATTCAGTGTCCTCCCCTTTCCCAAGAGCAGGAGTAACACAGCTCAGAAAACAGGGAGTATGAGGAGGATTGTACCATCTGGGGCAGGGAACATCCCACACACCTCAAAGCTAAACACCACCACTGCCTGACACATTAGCAGGGTAGAGGGGGATCCTGAACACTGTGTGACTTACAGATGTCTCTGCTGTACGACTGTGAGACAAAGCATGATTCAGGGCACAACCCTGGGCTCTCTCCAAGCTCCAAACACATACATAAGCACTGATCAGTACTGTAACCATGTTAAGCCTCTGCTTTTCACACAATGGCGGTTGTACTGCCCGGTAACAGTTATAACTGGATTAAAGGTAATGCAAATGCCTCAACTTGTATTCCCTACAGTTAATAGTACTCGGGGAAGGGATGTAGGGAGGTGGGAAGCAAGCTATTCCAAATCCAGCACATCCTCAAAACACAGACGATTTCAAATTCAACAGCAGAAGGGAGGAACCCAACAAAAGGGGTCACAGTGACAAAGCATCACAGCCACCTTCGCAGATATAACTGCTAAGCACTGCTCCCTACCATTGAACTCACCTAGAAGTGACAAGCAAAAGAACAACAAACAACAGAACAGGAAATTGCCAAGCTCTCCACAAACAATGCTGCATTCACCAGACAGGCCCTGTGTCCTCCTATGCCTTTCAAGCCATTCTCACGTATGCCAGAAAAATTCCAATCTTGCACGGGTTTTACTTCAGACAGATTCACCTCAACGCTGCAAAGCATGGCTTCACATTTATCTTCTCCAATGTGGTAATGTCGATGAGGTAAGACAGAAGGAGCCAAAACCTCACAGAGCTGCATTAACATCTCCTCCAGAAGCAGCCCATATGCAGAGGCAGAACAGCAACACAGAACTTCCAAGCTTTGGCACAAAGTAGGCTTCACGAGCAACAAAAGTTCACCGCATCAACGCTGACTTTTAAAAAGGAACATGGAAGTCAAGGAAACAGAGCAGGTCTCATTCAGCGCAGGCAAGGTCTGTGGGAGGGCCCAGGTCTCGCCTCAGTGTTGATGCAGTCACAGAAGGAGCCACAAAGATAATGCAATCTCTGTGCTACTGGAATGAGGAAGAAATGCTCCATCAGTTGAGCATTTACATTAAGCCAAGGCCAAAACTACACTGGAAAAAAGAATAAGAAAATCTTAGTGCACACTCAATGTTATTTTGCTCTTTAATTACTTCCTAATTAAATTTGCACGCTTTGATAATATCTACAATTCTATAAGCTGCTCCAAATGGAAATAAATGCTAATTCCCTCTCAAAATGAACCATCACAAACTTGTACATTTAAATAAATTGGGAAAATTCATTTCAAGTTGCCTTTAGAATATTTTCACATACTGCATTCAATCCCTAATTTACAGAACTCCCTGCCAGGGAGACATTAATCCACTATCACTCAGACTGTCTTCTGCTCTTATGAGGAAAAAATGTGCTTCTTGTACAGAGAAATCAGAATCTGTAAGTATTAAGAAATTCACCCCAAGATGTACCTATATAGGTACATTCAACTGACTTGCACATCACTTGTAGCATTAAACTTAAACATTGCTTGAAAGTGAGCATTGTTTTTAAGTAGAGGTTTTCAAATAGAGTAATTAGGTCTTATTACAGGACTGATTCCTATCATGGAAATACTGGCTATTCTTTGTATTTAAGTACAGAACAAAATGGGTTGGAAAGCATTCATGAAGGGGACGTGCTCCAACCTTGGCTTGGCACAGGGTCAGCTTAGATCGGGTTGCTTGGAGACAGCCAGGTGATCTCTGAGCATCTCCAAGGATGCAGATCATACTGCCTCTCTGAGAAACAAACTCTGGTGCTTGGCTGCCACCACAGTGTAGGCAGAAATTTTTGTTGTAGGTGTTATTTATCAAGTGGTTCTCATCCCTAAGCAAGAGGTGCACCCAAGAGATCAGACAGGCAAGCTTTCTACTGTGGTCATCAAGGTTAGCACTGATGTACATGCCTGAAGTTGATAAAATACCCACAGAGAAGACCCAAATTAGATCAAGTATAAATACAGAGTTGTTGTTTGAATGATGTAAACAACCTTTAATTTTGTGTATGAAAGAGTTAAAAAAATCTTCCTGAATGAACGTAATGTTCTGCTTCATCAAATCAGAACCCAGTAAAATACAGAGGGATTGTGTTCATTTCAGAAAGTTAATGCCTTGCTAATCCTTTAGCTCTCCCCAGGAATAAATACACATATAAACCCTTTGGATACAGAGACAAACCCTGATTACCTAAATTTCTGAAACATGGAGGTCAGCTATCTCCCCGAGGACAGAAGCTCAGTCGGCTTTGATGATATTTTGAAGAGTTGCAACACAACTTTAGGTGCTATTTCTTTGTTTCAGTAAGAAGTGTTTAAGTTGTTCCAAATAATACACACAAAAGTAAAGATTTTTCTCTCTTAATTAGTGTCAGCGTGCCAGTTTACTCAATACAGCCCAACTCAGTGGTGTTGTATTACATAACGTAATCAATATATCACTATGCTATCCCAGCTGCTAATTTGAAGCTCATATTAGTTGTTATTTACTTTAATTAATCACAAGATTACAATCTCCTAACTGAAGGCTGACCTATATTAAAAAGCCACAGGCTATCAGAGGAACAAAGATGAAGCCGGGCTCTTCACAACAACCAATGCATGGTGGGAAGATAACACAGTAGGCATAACCTGAAACAACAGAGGTTAAAACTGCTTGTAAGGAGTAACGTTCTTCCCGAGGACAGTCATGCAAGGAATTACTGCTGAGGAAGCAACAGTGTAGATGAGGGGGCAGCCAGGCTGCACGCAGCTCCCATCAGTGCTCCTGCTCTGGGCTCAGCACACTGCTCACACCACTTCTGGGCAGCACAGCTCTCATCCACATGTTCTCTGGAGCTGGGAAGAAACTGCTTGCAGGGCAGCTTTGATTTCCGGGCTGTCAGCTCACTAATTCTGGTCTGTACAACAGCCTTTCTGGTCAGCAGCCTTAGGCTTTAAGGGCACTTATTGCAAGAAATGACTTCCTCTTTAAATAAATGTCACTGTTCAGGGAAGGCTGTACCTCTTTTTTGCTGGATACTGCTCAACACCGCTTCACAACTCAGTGTGGAAATGACAGCAACTGAGCAAGTTGAGGGCAACGTTAAATATAAATCCTAAAAATAAAGCCTCCCTTATTTTATCATAGGCTACATCAGAAATCTTCAATGGTACAGCTACAAGAGGTCTCAGTTCCCAACAACCACCTATGAACTAAACAGCACCAAATGTCCCAGTAACCATGTGGGCCTCCAGTGCAAAATCAGAAAAGAGCATTTAAAGTCAAAGACCACTGTCACATTCAGAGACTCCCAGAGCTGAAAAGAGGTGTCCCACAGCCCATGCTGCACAGCACTGGCATGCAGTCTAAGGAGTTTTATTTCTTCTTTAACCAAAGAAAACCTAAGGGACTGCAGATCCAGCTCTAAAAAAAAAAAAAAAAAGAAAGAAAAAAAGAAAATAAAAAAATAAAAGAAGGGTATGCGTGCAGTTACTCCAAACATTTTCCACAGAGCTTCTGATGATGTGCTCCTTCCTCATTTTTCTCAAAGCAGCGCTCAGCAGTTTTAACTCAGCAGCCCAAGCTTCTGAGAAAGGCTTAACTTCGCAACAGGAACAGTTCAAAGAAATGTTCAGATGATGGGCTTTCATTTGCTCAAGCACTGTAACTAAATTTTAACTTTGTGCTTTTCTAAAAGAGCCTCCACACAGCAGACCTCATGCTGTTAAATTCACACTCAAAATTCAACCCAGCTTCCCTCTGCGTCTCCCCTGACAACTCCTCTGTTTGTCTTTTCATTCACTGCTTTCTCCTCTCCTCTGAGATAGCAGATGAGAGAGGTTCCTGGCCAAAGTCATCTCACTACGAGCATTTCTGACCGCTGTTAGTCTGGACCACATTCAGATAAGAAAATAACACCCATTTTTCTTCTCTGATACATTGTCTATAAGTCCTAAAGAGCGCGAAGAAGGATGCAGTTAGCATTTAGTTCCCAAAGTTCTGTTTCTGTCAAAGCATGTATACGGCACCAAGGAAACCCATTCTGCCAAGAGCTCAGACATGCACTGCGTAACAGAACATGGCAGAATGAGAACCTTGGCCTCAAAGCACAAGGCCTCGACAAAGATTCAGTGGGAAGTAAGCTTCAGACCCAAATCACTTCAGAATGGGCACTTTTTGTCAGACATGGGAAAAAATTATCAAGATGGAATGACCTAAATCGAGGAAACATCATTTTCCAATGTGGAGTTGCAACCTCTCTTCACACACACACATCTCTACTAGAATGGTCCACATGGTCAGCCACAGAAGGAAATGTTAAGACAAAAGCATCTACAGACCAACATTTTGACTTACTTTCCCATGGTCACCCAGTCCTCCCTGTTAGCACGGGCACAGAATCGCACCTTCATTAGTCATCATTTCCAATAGTTTGTAGTTTGTGCATGTGTGAATTCCAAGTGTGGATCTGCAGCTGTGCTGCAGTTACTGTGGGGAGGGGCATGGGGGCTCCCTTCTGGTTTGTTGGGTTTTTTCTTCTTTTTTTTTTTCCCATTTGTTGGTGGAAGGAAGGTGAGGGTGACTCACAGGGAGAGGGACGCAGCAGCTGAGCCGATGTACAGCCTGAACCTTCCTTCCCCTCAGCGTGCTCTTACTCAACTTCCTCAAAACATATTTTGAAGGATCTGTTCCTCCATTATGCAAGCCTCATTGCTGTCCTTCTTCTACAGCTTCATTCTCTACTACTCATCTGAAACATAACAATGCAAAAGCCCTACAAATCTAATAAACGAAATCCAAGTTGGTCACAGTCATTCTTCCCATTGTAAAGTTAAAACTAAAAGATAATTTTTAAAATTGGTATTTCTGGTTGAAATAATTTTTGGCACAACCAAAGCAATAAAATATATATATATATATCCATACAGGGGGGAAAAAAAGGACCTAATATCTTAACATTTCATTATAATTCTACTGCCTAAGAAATAACTGAACATGGAAAAAAAAAACACCTGTCAAGATATAAATCCTGTCTGTTAAAGCTATTTAAACTCTCATTTATTTGTGTTCCGATTGGTTTTTAAAGGGGAAAACAAATAAAAGAGAAACAGAATGTCACTGCACAAACGGCAGCAGCAGGAGCGCTGGGTTGGGTTGGATGGATTACTGCCATTCAGACACAGGCTGATCACGGTGCGATGACTGCAACCTCCAACAGATGCTATACAGAAATGGCACACTTGGCCTGCTGCCCGCATCGTTAAAATTAGCGTAATGAAGCCAACCCTGGGAGGCATTATTTTGAAGGAATTTTCAGGCTTTTCAGAACACCAGAACTCTTTCAGCTCACAATATGGAAACAAACTGCTGAACGCCACAAATTAACAGAATAACCACATTTGCAGAATGAGATTTCATCAGAACTCAAGAAACACCACAGAAGAAAAGTAATTGAGCTTATTGATGTCGACACCTTCCCAGTTTGCTCTGGTATTAGACTCTCACTAGACCTCATACCGTTTTTAAGCCTGACCATGACACTGGGCCTGCATGCTTTTCAACAACTGTCAGACAATACAGTCCCTGCCCCACAAGTCTCAGTCAAGGTGAAATCGCTTCTTCTATTAAGAGATCAATTTCAGCAATAAGATTTTGCTGCTTTTGCAATGAAACGGGGACACTTTGGTTTTGTCCCTGAACAAATATGAAATGGAAAGCAGTTTTAAATAGCCTGATCAATACTGCTCTGATAGAAATTATTTTCATGTCTACTTAACTGGTAACGCAGGTTAGAGTTACTCCTACAGAACCAAGGTGCAATGGACACAAGTTTGAAACTGTAAAATGCCCATCTTCTTAAAAACATTTTTTGTAGTTTAGTACAAAATTCCAGCAGCAGTCCACAGAGGAGGCATCACAGACTGAGCTGTGAATTCTCCAAGAGCTGTACTGACTATAAAGTAACCTGCCCCTCATCTCCAGCATTACCCTTACACCACTGCAAACTGACGCTAACCCTGATCTGCAACTTGAAACTCACATAGAAATGCCCCTTCCCAATGTCCCACAAAACCTCTGGTAACCGATTCAACAGTGCACTGAGTCAAGAGGGGAAACTGAGATGTAGACAACAGCAGCTTGGAAAAGAAACCACCAGATTTAAAGCAAGAAAGAAATCAACCACTCTCCAAAGCAACCAAGAAACCACTTCCTCTTAAATTGCTCAATTTCTGAGATTTCGAGCTCAACTGCTGACTATTTTGGAACCTAATAAAAAAAAAAAGTCTTCAAAGTGATCTCAATAAATACACCACCACGACCTAAGCGCTGCACTCCAAAAGTTATGTATACTTCACTTCATTTATCAAAGCTGCTGGAAAGTGATTAATGCCTTCTTGAGGAGCACTGCCTTCTCCCACCAGACAAATGAAGTCCAAGGACCACATGTCAAGGCAGGCATCAGGAGGCAAAGAGAAAACCCCACAGGAACGTCTCAAATCATCACCTTCTCCTCTGCAGTGAACAAGGCAGAAAGAGACTCCTAGCAAGACACTCAACTTCAAGTTCTTAAAGAATAGCCATTAGTTTGGATTCCGGTCAAGCTCTGAAGCAGGTTTGAGATAAAAACGTATCTGCCACACGTCTCAGTACCAAAGGAGCTCATGTGTACCAGCTTCAGGCATTTGTTTTGTCGAGCTGGAAATATCGTGTAAGGACGTTTGCCACAAATATGCTTTGTTCTGGGTTGCAACACATTTTCCAAAGTGCTTTGTGGCAGGCCTATAAGTGCTGGCTGGTAAGTTAAAGATTGATTTCTAAATCCCTTCCATTGCTGCATTAATTAAATAAATAAATAAATGCAACTGCACTTGTGGTGCCAGAACTGTGGGGCAAAGGTCTGAGTGCTGATGGTCTTCAACAGCTGCAGAAACAATGCGATAACCCAGTGACAAATGTGACCATCAAAAATGGATTGAATATGTACAGCAGAGTGAGGCCGTACTTGAGAAACGAAACAGAAAACGGAAATGAAAGTTCCTCCCATGAAAAATCTGGAGATTAGAGATATGAATAGAAGAGACTGGACTACACGCCACACATCCACACTTTCAGCTGCAAAAGAGAACACCTTCTTCACATATTGTGGTACCTCTAAAGCACAAAAGCAAAACCAGCTCACACCGAAGGGACAGTTTCCTATGACAGACAGCGCTCATACAGATCTCTACCCAAACATTCAGTCCCCAGTGCAGACACTAACCAAGAGAATACACTGCTTCTTTAGCAAAACAGTTACTGACTCTGTAAGGATTTTAAGCACATGAAGCCCAAATTGCTTCCCAGCATTGGACATTAAGTGCTAGAGCCTATTTATGACTGATATAGGTCATGTTTGCTATGAAAACAAGAAAATCAGCAACCAACATGCTATTACAGATCAACCATCTCTTCTCATCTACTGGGACCACACAGAGTATGCTCCATTTATGTGTAAGCAGAATCCTGCAGGACAGGTTTCCAAGGGCTCCCATCTCACCACTCTGTGTGGCACACACGTGTTACTGATGGCTTCAACAGATCAGAATGACCCACCTGGGGTCTCTGAAACTTCACACATCCTCAGACAGAGACAGCACACCAAACTGCCACCTGAAAATTAAGGGCAAATAAGGCAAGATTTACAGTAGTTTTACAAAGCATTCACTGTGTTATTGTTTCTATTGCCTTTATTACTGCAGTGTGATCACTTGGCTGGAAAAGAATGAGGCTTACAATTGACTCATTGTACACGGGAGTACTATATATTTTTGGTGATCCAAAGTGTGTGTGAGCATGGAGGGGAGGGGTGGGAAGAAAAGTGGAAATAAATATATCCGAGGCCCATCCTCTGAAGGATGAAAAAACACCAGATATTTACTTTATTCTAATATCCTGAGAACAGGAAATCGTAACTTCTGACCTTAGCTTAGGCAAATACCATTTGTAGCAGCATTTCATTTGGATCTAAGCAAACGCCTGGCTTTGTTGTTTTTTTGTTTGTTTGTTTTTCCTTTCTTTCTAATGACATCTATAAAGTACAAAGCAATTCTGGCTCTCATGGAAAACTAACATTTCTCTATCCATTTCATACTTTGAATGATATACAAGGGCAGCTTTATTTTGCAGCATCCTGAACTGAAGAAAAAAAACAAGCGAGACACTGTCTAACAGACACTGGGGAGAGTAAGAAACAACAGCATGAGAAAGAAAATAAGTTTGCAGAAGAAACAGGCTGCAGGGTTGAGGGGAAGAGGGAGAAGAAGATTATTAAAAAAAATAACAAGTAGCAACCAGCACAGCAGCAGCTGGTGCCCAGGGACTGGGAAGGGACTTGGGCTCCACTACAGCATCAGTTGCATAATCACTGCTGCCTAAGAGGTTATACAATGTCCGCCCCAATCCTCCATCAGGGAAACAAATCAGCAACAGAAAACATCCTTTCAGCCCACAGCACAAGTAAGTGAATTGCCACACGTTAAATGTTACTACTGACAAGAGCCTCCAGTTTCAAATGCTACTTTTTAGCTTATTTGAACACAAACCATTAATGCCTACCTTACTTCTCACTGAAAAGCGTCTTATTTTCCCTAAAAACACGTCCCATTACCACTGCCAAGTCACAGGAGTCTACCACCTGGCCTTTCCAGACCTGCCCTTACAAGACATCCCTGTGCTGAGAAGCTGCACGCAAGGCCAAGCTTCAGGAATCAAGAGCTCTGCTGTCACCACAGAACTTGATGAATGCTGCAGCTTCTGGAACACAGGAGGCAAGCTACCAAGAAAGCTCGAGTACTATCCACCTGCAGTTGGATATTTTGCAGATTCCTACAGCAGAAGCAGCAACATATTTCTAAAAGAAATGGAGATGGAAGAACCACAGAATCGCTTGAGATGGGCAGAGGAGTTTTTCCCGAGTGGCCGTGCTACGGCACGAAGAAGGAAAGGGAGGTTTGATTCAAGCACAACAGACCACAAACACACTGCCTGCTGATTAAAGGGCAGTTGATCTGCAGCTTGCCAGCACTGAATCAATACAGATAACTGTAACCTAATTACAGTCATCTCATCCAGGCCTTGCACCACAAGAACAGAAGTTTTACCTCCTCTTCCAAAAGCCTGCATTTCTCTAGTTGTCTCTCCTCTGCTCTCACTCTCGTCCATTTGGTTCTTCCTACCTCTGGGTCAGGAGGTTTACATCTTCCCAGTCTGATTTGGGCTCGTGGCCCAACACTGCTGCATTGCAGAGTCAGCAAAGACATGATGCAGCGATATTCTTGAATTTCTTTGGATATGAAAATAGATGTCATTGCTACCAAACACTGAAAGCCATTCAGAGACCCCAAGGCACTTCAGAAAAAAAGGAAAACCCACAGCAGTGACACCAAGATGGTTGTCCTGGCAATTTTAAGTCCTGTTAGCTCTCTGAATATTGCAGAATTCTCTGACAGTCCAAACGCAGCACTGCCATTTTCATGCCTACTCATTGCTACAGCGCCAAGAAGCAGCCTTTGCTCAGCAAGGACAGCTACCAGCAGGAGTGGCAGGAATCAGTAGTTCCCCTTGGGGTGGGAATACCATGATCTGTGTTCCAGTGGGAGCACAGATGAACTGGAGAAGAAAGCGAGACATTTAACCATTGCCCACAAGCCACTTTGGACTGTCAGCTTCTGAATAAATAAACAGATGAGAACAGACCTGCCCCCAGCAAAGGGAAAGAGACAAGTTTCTAGCCCCACTTCAACAAACATGCTGGCCCCAATGCCTTGACTTTGTACACACAAGATATTCAGAGATAGAAAACTACATGAAGGCCTGCTCTTCTCTGCTCAAAGGGGCCTCAGGCAAGTGACACAGATGCTGTATTTCACCCTACGAAAGGAAACATGAACACAGTATGACTGACATGGAAGAAAAAAGGACTGCCAAAACACCCACTGCACTGAGACTACACTGAGAACACCCCACTTCTACACACACCATCCCCATCTCCCCACTATTTCCATCCCATCATCTGAGCAAGCGCAAAACGAAGTTAAGCTATGGTCTCTTTAAATATACGGCTGCCTCCTACAAGTCATGCCTGTAAATCTTCCTCTCCTGCAGTTCCAAAACACGTGTCAACTTAAAATTGTTCATTTGAGGTGAGTCACTGTGCTGTACTATGACAGTATGTTTGGCTCAACTGCCCTCATTTTGCTTCAGCTTAGTGCTCAGGGAAGGGCTCCCTTCCCTCTCCCACCAGCCCACGCACTGCTCACAGCAGAAAGGGCTCCTTCCCAGCCACAGGAGTTCTCTGCGATGCTCTCACACCTCACACCTGACTTTCTAGCCTACTGCAGTCACTACAGCTGAATCTTGGCAAGCTATAACTTCAGAGGCAGTGACCATGTCAGTGGCAATTCACCAGCAACCACCATAACCAGCTGTAGCCTGTTTAAAACTTTGCTTTTCTTTGCATAATGGATTGCTGCAGAGGGCAATAATCCAATCCTTAAAATCCCTTATTATGAATACACTACAAAGCAACACAGCTTTATACCTAATGTCTCAGCTCAGAATTAAATAAGCCACTTACCTTCCCTAATGCTTCCGCAGCAACTCAGACTCTTGGTTAAAGACCTGTTTGCATCACATGCCCCCTGCACCAACTGATTAGCAGTCCCCTCGCTCCCCTCACGGCTCTTTGGCAAACAGTAATAACATTTCTAACTTCTCCAAGGACTCTGGGGTATGTTGAAAAGAGTGTGGCCAGCAGGCCAAGGGAAGTGAACCTCCCCACTATACTCTGCCCTGGTGAGGCCCCACCTGGAGTACTGTGTCCAGTTCTGGGCTCCCTAGTACAAAAAAGACCAGGATTTCCTTGAAAGAGTCCAGCGGAGGGCTACAAAGATCATAAAGGGTGTGGGGCACCTCTGTTCAGCCTTGAAAAAAGTAGACTCAAAGGGGAACTGATCCATGCCTGTAAATATCTGAGAAGTGGGAGGCAAAGGGATGAGGCCGGACTGCTCTCTGTGGTGTGTGGCAATAGGACAAGGGGAAATGGTCACAAACTGAAGCAAAGTAAGTTCTGCATAAATGTGCACAAAAACTTCTTCACAGTGCAGTGACGGAGCACTGGCACAGCTGCACAGAGAGGTGGTGGAGTCTCCTCCTCTGGAGACATTCAAGACCCACCTGGATGCCTACCTGTGCAACCTGGGCTAGGGAGTTGCTTTGGCAGGGGTCGGACTTGATCTCTAGAGGTCCCTTCCAACTCCTACAATTTTGTGATTCTGTGACTCCTGTTTCACTCACTCAAAGAGAAAAGCAACTCCAGTCCACATCTATAACAGCAAGACACTATCCCTTGTATGCCAGGAGCAGCAATGCTCCCGGACTCCAGCATTCCAAAGCAAACACGGTGTGTAAATTTAGTTACAGGACAGATACATGAATATTAAAGAATAAGCAAGTCAGAAATCTCAGAGCTGAGCTGTTGTGCTGCTGTATTACCCACTTCCTAACCCACAGGAAAGTGGCTTACATAAGAAGATGCAACTTACTGATAAGCGTACACATCTGAAAGATTATCACCTTCAATGACTCACTATTTAGGTGTCAAGGGTTGTTCTGTAGATGATATTTTCCTATTAAACAGCTCTCTGGAGTTATGATCACGAAACCAGAGTTTAAGGTAATGGGAATCAAGGATGTTTGGAAGGTAATTATTTCTTTTCAAGGCAGTATGGGTATTCTAAATGTCTTCCAATTACAGTAAGTGAAATGTTCAAAGTCAGAAGAGTCCATGTCCAAAGAAATCTTCCCAGGTAAATTAAAAATAGCTTTTCCTGCAAAGGGAGATGGAGAGAAAGGAGCAGACCAGAAGAGGGGAGAAGAAACCAAAGAAACATATAAATGGTAAGGAAAGCAATCATAAATGATGCAGAATGAAAACAGAGCTGGCAAGTTCAGCATCCAGAAGGATAAATGGAGATCCATCCAGAAGACATGAACTACATTCAGTCAGACTATGCATCCAAAAAAATCAATTCTCTTGATTCACTAGAAGCTCAAATGCACATGTTCAATTCTAATTATTTCGGCTTTATAATCCTAAAATTCAGTCTTCTACAGAAAAGGGAAAAATAGTAAAAATCAATAATAATAATAATAATAAATAGTTGTTGGCTTTCCCCCTTAACCCACTGATGGGCTTTTATCAGCAGCATGCTCTAGGAAATCCCAACTTGTTGTGTTGATCTAATAACACAAATATGAGCACACTATTACCTAAATTTATCAAGTTTCAACAATTACTTCACTGCACAGCAAAATAAATAAACATAAAACTTCTATCCTCATCTCATCCCCATCTAGATGATTCAGGAAGTAACACAGAAACAAAACCAAGTCTTCTTCATCCTATATAGAATGGAACTTCTTTAAACTTAGGGATCACCAGTCCTATTGGGCATAGGGAATGGCTCCAGATTCTTTGATTCTATCGGTACTGCACTGATGACAATTCACCTGTCCTTGTATACTCAGAAATAAAAATAAAAACAACAGCAAGAGTTCAGTCACAGAAAAAATGCTTATACATGATATGGAATGTCAATGCCATCCCTGAGTTAGATAAGCTCCAATCATATGAACCAACAAACAAGATCTAACAGCTTGCTGTATTTTCCCTTTGATGTCTAGTGATAACAAGAGAGATTTCCATATTTAAAACTTAAAATGAAGTGTGAAGGGCACAAGGGGGAGAAGAATATTCAGCAGAGGCTCAGTCCACCACCCCCGTGCTGCTCTCGAGAGCTTCTTGCCCGCTCCAAAGCATTTCCAAGAGGGCACTGAAGGAATTCTCTGTAGCAATCTTTTTCCAAGCGGTATTTTGGCATTTTAGTTCAGATTATGTGTTTTAAAACTGAGGACTGGCAGACTGCATCACAAATGGATCTCTTGAAAATCCACTATAGTTTTTTGAATAAGAGTTTTCTTTAAAGGGCAAAGAATTGACATTATGACCAAAAGAATGGCATAAGGGACAAATGAACACTCCAGCAGAACAGCATTCAAGCATACAAACACACTCTCTCTCTCTCTCTCTCTCCTTCGCTTGCTTGCTCTGTCACAAGCAAAGTTTTTGCAGGAGCAGAGCAGCAGACCCAAAAAAAAAAAGGCAAAATAATGCATTTGTTTCATTTAAAATGCTCCCAGGAGCATGTGGCAGACGCAAGAAACTGGCACTGCAAGAGAAACTGTGGGACTGCAGAGCAGAGATGGGATTCTCTTACCAGGGGCAAGCAGGCAGAACCCTTCACCCTGCCTGTCCAGACACATCCACATACCACGTGGAAGCAGCTGAAGAACTTCTAATCATGTTGCTGTCAGTAGGGCGTGTGTTCAGACAGCAAGCACCTCCTCCTCTACAAGAAAGCAATTACTCAACAGTGCAGCCAGGTGTGCCCAAGAGGGGCTGCAAACAAGGGGCAGGACATCAGTGACCTCTGAGACAACGGAAATAGGAGTAAGAATAACAACTCTGCATGACTGAAGACCAGAAAGCAAATATTCCTTTCCCAAATCCCAAAACACTTTCCTCTGATGAAAGAGGAGGGGCCAAAAGCTCAGCACAAGCCCAAGCAGGCCAGCTGCTACTTTCTTGACTGAAAGACAGCAAGAGAAAGTGATTTTCAAGGAACCACAGCACCATTGTCCTCACTCAGTTCGCAGGTTCTGTTGGAGGGTCAGAAGTGAATCAGCCTCCAAAAGCTGCTTGAGCACACACTGCTTCTCTGCAGTACACCCTGCCCCGCTGACAATACAGCCAGGAGAACAGAAACCCCCAAGAAACTCAAGACCAAGTTGTAGGTGTCTGTGATATTACTGCTCAAACTATTGTAGATCAGATTTTACAGTCTCCTTTCTGAAAGACTATTTAGTACCTCACCCACTTCATTAAATTGTTTGGCTTGAGATGAACAGAGCCTCCTAACACGGGTACAGCCATTGCCTACCCAAGCAAGGACATCCAGCCTACATCAACACACGGATATCATCAGCTCAGCAACTTTCCTTTAATCCCATTAAAGGCACACCAAGTCAATAAGCCAATACAAACGACAACCGACAGGAGCCAGCGCTCCACGCACTCCACTAGCATACCTAGCTGAACATGCCAGATGGATAAGAAAGCAAGCTCTTCGGATATCTTATGGAATAAGGCACCTTCTAACAACATCCATTTCAGTGCAGCAAAATGCACATCTGCATGCAAGGGAAGAAGGAGGTCAGGCTGCAAAGAGCACAGACCCCAGCAGTCGAAGGTAGAGGTCCAAAGCAGACAAGAAATGTTACTCCACATTCCACATACAACACTGAAAAACTTCTCAGAGACCCAAAGGTTGCACTTCTTGCAGGATGTAAAGCTGAAGGAACTTGGAGTGCAAATATGGCTATCAGTCTCGGTTTCTTTCTGTTGTTTTTTGTTTTCTTTTTAACACTGAGAGCTAAGTTTATTACCAAAGGTCGAGAGAAAGCTCAGAAGTAACTGGGTTACCTTCATGTACACAAAGTTATCTGCACAGCACAGGGCTCTGGAAATGAGCAAACAATGCTATCACATCATGCCCAGGAAGGGACGCGAACTCTTTTTCACTCTGGCAATTAGACTCAGGAGAGCAATAACAAGCCAGTGGGACAGATCATCCACCATGGGAGGTTCTCCCAGCACAGAGGTGCACACACAGCACGTCTGCAGAAGACATTCCCATTCCAGTAGAAAGTGTCAGGAGCAGTGCAGTGATGTCATACTGTTTACGTGGATAAACAGCCACCAATGTTTCTGTAAGACCTATTATAATCATCCACCATCCACTCAAGTGCCAGATCCTTCATAAAGCAGTTGTTTTCAGCTAGGAAGGGACACTGCAGAGAGTGACAAGGTGTCACATACTTGCAGATCCTTTTCTGAATCTTAGATGTCTCTTGTTTTGCCCCTCTCCCTTTTCCACACCATTTAATGAGAAGGCTGTAACTTACACTGGGCTAGTTATTCTTTGAGATGTACGCTGAACGTTTCAAGATACAGACTGAGACCTTGCATAAAAAATAGTAGAAAGTAAGAGTAAACTACCAAGAGGAATACATTTGGAGATGGCATTGCATTTTGAGCACAAGCCTCCAGTCCACAGTGCAGCTTTAGCCATTTTCTTCCCAGCCCTGTTCAAAATACAGTTATCTTCTCGGAATCCCATCTCAGGAACAACAAAAGAATGGAGACAACCAGGATGCCTCTGAAGAAGAAAGAAATGGCATTAAGGCAGCACAAAAAACCAAGTACAGATGTATCCTGCTTCTGACTGTCAGTTCATGAATAGCAGAGGCTGATAGTGAAAATGGAAAGTAGTAAAGATAAATCAGAAGAAACATACATAACAAAACTCACTACTGCTTTCAGAGTTTGCTGTAATTAAGGAAAAACATTATTTTTCTACTAGATGTAGTGAACACTGCCATACCTCCAATCATCAGCTTTAGAAACACAACTATAAATCCTTGTGTGCTGGGGAGACGTGTTGCTCAGGCAGCAGCCTTCCCTACGGACAAGCAACTGCACGCACCAGCCACAAAAGCTCTTCTTCCTCCATGCTTCAAACCTCTTGCTGGTGACCACCATCAGACTGCTGGTAGCCGTATAATTTCCTTAATGTGCAAAGCCTGGAAACAAGTATTTCAGAGCACTAAAGCGAGCAAATGCCATTCTTCCCTCTGGACACAGTTCAGTCCTTGTAAGCTCTCTTCTAACAGTAGCTGATGAGAAAGTTGGAGGGGAACAGTACGTTTACTTTCTAACCCAGCACTTGGTGTTACAGTCAACTGACGGACTTCAAAAGAATACTCTGAAGTCCTACAACATGTTTGCCAGACTGCTTTTCTGCTAAGCTCCTACAAAAATACTTAATTGTCATTACCAAAGAAACAGGGGGAGATGAAGGGGGGGGGGGGGGAAGAGATTTATTCTGCTAGTTTTACTTTTTACTGCTGGATTTTACTTGTTACCTGGCAAACTGGCCACGGCCATGTAAATAGCCACTGACACAAGAGTGAAAGAAAAAAGGACAAGAACTCTTGGCAAAACACTTTTACAAAATTCTTCAAGGTATCTGCAGACAAATCCCTTTTGTCCAGCGTATGTAAATGGTAGCAATACTCGTAGTACTGAGAAAATAACAGAAAGAATAAAGGTCTTTATCAAGCCTCTATTTTCCATTCATGTACACAAAGCTGTTTGTCTACAGAAACTGCTGAAGTATTTCCATACATTAACATGAAAACATCACTGTGCACATATTGTGCATTTTATTTTCCCTTCTGAACTATCAAAACCACCATAAATCCTGAGCAATACAGTTCTTCTACAAACCTAGGTTATTCAGAGAGTTTTGTTGTTTTTTTTAACTAGATGCTACTGAATGCCTTGAAAAGCAACCATAACTTCTCATCTAAGTTCTTCTTTCTATTTTTCAAGTTAATACCCAACTTCCAGTCAAGTTGGAGTACTTCCAACAGAGCTCCTTTCCCCTTCGCCCCTTACTGATTAACTATGGGCTCAACCCCTTGACCATATACCACAAGCAAAGTAAAAGGGTCAAAGGACGTATACTGTTTATAGCTGATCTGCTTAAGTTCACAAAATCAACCGACCGTCCCCTGGACAAAGGCAGGAGCCCTCCAAACGTGCTGACTTTCAGGGAGCTTCTATTGGCCCCTGCTGGGAAGGCACAGAGGCAACTCTCAGCCACTCATTCCCAACACACAAAGGAGAGCTTCAGATCAGGTACAGGTCCCACGGTGAAACAAAGCTATATTACAATATCCACTATTTCCATCATCCATCACATAACAAAGGATCTTACCATCTTCATTATCATTGCCACGGAGCTACTGGGAAGTGAACCAAAATGGAAAGATGTATTCCAGTGGACAATGATCCCAAAGTGACCGAGGCATGGGAACTTGTTCACCTTCCCACTCAAAAGTAGAGTTCAGAGAAGGACCGCTACCAAAGGCAAAACACCAGCACAGCTCGCCAGGGTCTCTGCTCCTCCGCCACAACCCTCAGCACAATGCTACAGCACAGGCCTGAATCAAACTGCTCAAGAGAAACAGCTATTAAGAATATTATCACTTCATTCTTAAGATCAATTGAGATAAGCTCAGTCTTACATGTTGCACTCTTCATATCTTTCCAGTTAAAATTTAAAGCTTTGGCAGACAGCCTCTGCAAACAGGCTGTGAGTACAGCCCTCCCCCCCCTCCTCCTCCTCTTTTCTAAATAACCTCAAAGAGCATGAGCAGGAAGGAAGGGGAAAGTCTGTCTTCCAAATGTATTCTGCTTGTGCCAAAGGAAGCTCAGGCCTCACCTTGGTTCACTCTATGCTTCAGAGAAACAGCAAATATATGGGAGGAATGCATTTTCCACATCTCATTTAAACATATTTATATATTTAGAGACAAGCATCGTTTGGTGGAAAACATTCTTCCGAGGGCATGATTTCTAAATAAACACCTCCTCTACTTCCCTTTATTAAAATAAACATAAATTGTTCAGATCCGCATGTGCATCTGAAGTGCATATGTATGTGTTTTACTGAAATAAAACCAGATTATAGCTTTAACAATAGCTTTACATATGTAACTGTCCTAAATGCTTATCCTAAACTTTCAGAAGAGTGAAATGAAACTTTCGTAAACCTAATAAACAAGGAAATTGGTATTCTTTTTGATCATATCCATAGCAATTTTGTTGTTACACTTCTGTTGCACCCCACTGCTGCATGGCTCCTGACTCAAGTGTCATTGTCTCAATGGTGATGTGGTCTCTACCTTATTCTTATGCCTATTTCATACCCTGTGTACAAGGACTGCTTACTTCAGGCTGTTCAGAGATGCTTCCTTTCTTCTGCAACGCTAACAAAACTCAGAAATACAATGAATTTACTTTGTCAGAGAGGAAAACAGCAATAACAAGGCTATTGCCAGCTCTGATCATATCCCTCTCAATCTTGTAATAGTTGTGACACTCAACTCCTAGCAGTTTGCCACATGAATATTTCAAACCTGTTTCAGCTCTCAGTCAAGAGTAAAACATGCAAACAGCATGCTCAAGGCAAAAAGGAAATTAATTTATTCCACACCTGTAAAATATATTTATGCAATGGCTTTCAAACCACCACAGCTGAGGGCCGGCACGCTAACATTAGAACTAGCAACCCCAAGAACATCCAGGTTTTACATTAAAAAGCACACTCCATTTGCTTTGTCTGTCATTTTTCCATGTGGTACATTCTGTTTCGCGAGCACTCGTGCAAATAGAAAGCCAGGTCTCAATCTTGGCCCTAGCTCTCAAGCGAAGACACAAGGACCTCCATAAAATGCCATTAGTAGTTAGTCAATCTGGGCAAGAGTGCCATTGCAGAGGGGGGGGCAAGGACCACAAATGGCATCCTGAACGCGATGGAGGTGAGGCTTGGCACAAGAGCAACAGACAGCTGTTATGTTATTGTCAGCCTGCAATGAAAGCATTCTTTCCTGTTCCCAGATCAGACCATTAAAGCTCACCCTCTCCCACTCCACAAAGCTTCAAAAGCTTCTGGCATTAAAACGAACAGACATGGTGGGGAGAAGCAGATAATTTCTGAGCACAGCACAGTGATTCCACACAACACCTGCCTTCCCCAGCTCTCCACACGCTGGGTCCAGGAACGGTGTGCATTGCCATTGCCACAGAAGCCTCCATGACATGGAGCCAAAGGCCAGTGGAGCACCCACCAGCAACACGCCTACTGCAAACCACCTGAGCCACAGAACCTCAGGCAGGGACTGACACTGATGGTGCCAAGCACGCTGCTACCTGATTCATCTCCTTCACTACCTATATCCTCCCTCAGGTATCCCTTTTCCTTCTGGGATTTTTCATCATCCAAGCACTAGAAAACTCTTGCTGAGAAGTTCTTCTCACAAGCAAAGGTGACATTTTGCCATCTTCTTCACTGAAAAGCAAGTGCAGTCTCTCAGTATGCGTTTTTTTCTTCCTTTTTTTTTTTTTTTTTTTAATACCACATGCTTTCTGTGTGCCCCAGGAATTTTTTTTAGCCCTATAATTTCTCTTTCTATTCCCACAGTATCAAATTATATAAGTAAGGGATATACTCACAGTGCCACGCAGCCAAATACAAACTTTAGAAAGCCCACAGTGTCCATACTCTGGGATATGGGATAAAATAGGGATTTGATTTAGTAGTTGGGTAGGGATAGTGATAGGAGGATGGTTGGACTAGATGATCTTGTAGGTCCTTTCCAAACTTATGAACCTATGAACCTGCTCCCTCCCTTTCTAATATAGTTCAGCTTATGCTTTAGTTCTCAGACAGAGCTGAGGGCAGTAAGTGACAATTCTCAAATCAGCATGCAAATTCAGTCCACTCCGTGAAGAAACAAGCCGTCAGCTTCATGAAGAACAAATCACCTTGCTTTCAACCACTGTGACATTTTTAACATATCTCAATTTCAAAACAATGAACACATCTGGAAACATAAGAAGATAAAGCATGCTCCACCTGGCAGGGTGATACAGAAGAAAAGTAATGGCAGTACAGTGCAGTTTGGGCTACTCAGGAATAAGAACCAAGCTGTACTCCGCAATGCCCAATGCACTGTGACACCCCTGCAAAATCCAGCACTGAAAGCCAAAGCCAGAAGTACGCTTTGCTCAAGAGCTCCCATCCACTTTCTGACTGTGGTCACACTGTTTCAAAAGCAAGAGATCCTAGAGAACACCAAAGGAAAACACAGGGCTGTATTTCATTGCTGGACAGTATGTAACTCCTGGCTACTGGCAGTGCTGAAAGTTCAGTGCTGATGTATTTGCTATTTTGCTCCTTTGAGGTAAGCATTGAAATTCACCCCCTACTCTGAAAAGGCTCACCACAGAGCCTCAAACACATGTGCAAGGCCATTAGGAAGGAAATGGATGGTTCAAGAAAGGGAATAACTTCTTTCACCAACTTCTATCATATTAGAATAACCTGCTGGAAAGATACAAGGGGCAAAACCAAGCTATAAAGCATCTGACTTTGCTAAGATAGGCACTCAACCACTATATGCCCACCCAGCCACAAAAGCCCAAGTTTAATCCTTACATACTTTAGAGCATTTTCTCTAGAGCACGTGAGAAAGAGATGAAATAAGATGTCATGGTTTTGTGGTTTTTGTTGTGTTGTTGATATTCCACATCATGACACCATGTAGTGCATTGGGAGCTGAAGAGTTAGAAATCCACTTCTTTGACTTCTGTTCAAATTTATTATTGTCTACACAGTGAGTTGGCCAACCTGCTCAAAGCTTGTTCCTTGGAATAAATGCATTGCAGTACAATGCATCACACGTAAATAATAATAACAGCGTTTGGAGAAGTCTAAGATTAAACACTCTCATGTCTCATTGCTGTAATTGAGATGCATCCACATCATCACTCTCTCTCTCGTATGGTCACCCAAAGAAGTAAAGCCATGTGCTTTCACACCACTCAGTACGAGCTGGATGATCACTTTATGTAGTTTACTCTTTCCTAGCACAATAGTGCTCTACTGAGTTGGAGATTACAGAAGATACTTGTTAGAGGCGGTGCAGCAAATTAGTTACTATTTTGCAATTCAGACAGAGCATTAGCAGTTACATGCTCAAGATAGGCTGAATCCCGCACAGGACACTGACAGAACACCAGAAAGAACAAAGCAACCGACACCATTTTGTCCTCAAAGAAAAAGAGCCTGCGGGCTGCTATCTAGCTTTCAGTGAATCTAATTCCTCCTAAACGTCAAACAGTATTTCTCTCAACTGACCCTACTGCCACAGCCACAATGTTGCTCCACGAGTAGGGAGCTGCTCCTTGAATGCCCGACAATTCAAACAAAGTAACGACACAAGTATCGGTCATCAGGTGGATGTTTTGGTTGCAATGAGGAACGCCATTACCAACAACAAAGAAACAGTGAATTAAAAGCTTCAATACAAAACCATGCAAAAATCAACTGCTTTATTTCCCCATATGCTCGTATGTATTATGGCTCAATGACAGATTCAATTTACCATTTCAAAATGCAAGTTTTTTTTACAGTAACATTTTGCAAAACGAGACTTCCACAATTCTATCAGAAAGACGAGCACTGGGGGGTAAATTAGAAGCAAAATGTGTGGTTTCTCACATTAAATCGTATCGCAGTCCCACTCCTCCTCGCCAAAATCCGTTATTTTGGACAGATGATATAAGACTTCCTGAGAGCAGGAAGTCCTGCAAGTCAGAGGCCGCTGCTGAGCCAATATTTCCAGTATTTTGCAATAGGAACTTCAAATCCCTTACAAACATGAACAGGACGTCCCATCAGCATCTGCAGATTTGCCCTGCAGCACTTTAACAATGAGGGACCAACCATCTGCTTCTCTCTGCATAGTTCTGCTCAGCAGACTTGAAGAAACTGAGGTGAACCACCATGACCCAACAGAACAAAACATTTGACATCAGCACTTGGGAGGCAAAACGCCATCCTCAAACTCTGCAGTTTCTAAACAATCTCATGACAGCCTCGAGTGCTTCCAGCAGGAAGATAACATCCATCCACAATCTCGGCACAGTACGAACCCCAGAAGTCTTCCACATACTAAGAAATCCAACTGAGCACTGGAAGAAAACCATAAAGTACATAAAGGAAAGCTTGCAGGTGTGAAGTACGTTGCTGACGTCTTTTAACAACAATAAATATCTGTACTTCCAAAAATCTGTGTGCCATGTACACTATTGCTGGCAGTCAGGCCCCAGTAACCTAGAACTATGCAGAGAGACTGCTGGGGTACCTTCTCAGCTGACCCAGGTAACAAGATGAAAAATGCAGGTTTCTGAATTACAGCTGTTATTTCCAGATTGAAAATAACAAGAAACATTTTCCTTTTTGCTTAACTTCTTCCCGTTGCTGTTTTGAAGGCAAGTTTGCCCTTGCAGCGACGCAACACAACGCTGTGAGCTAGCTGATTCCAGGACACAGAATTGCAAATGAGGAAACAATCTACCAGAAAGACTAACTCACATCAACCTTGAGATAGACATACTGCAATACATTTTTAAATGGGTGTTGAAGCTATTAAGTATCACTGTAGCACTATGCCTAACTTGCTTCGCTTTGAACTGAACAGACGATCAGCTTGCTAAGAAGCACAATATAACCCCAGCCATACAATACTTTTACTCCAAGCTTAGCAGCCTAACACGGCTGGGCAAATTGGAAAAGCAAACAGGTCCATTTCCCAGCAAATGCACAGCAATCCAAAGAACATGACTCACTGAGAGTCTGTTCTAGCACCACAGGTATTTCAGGCATTCTTCTACTCAAAATATTTTGCCGTCCCCAACGCTGAGTACTGCAGAGCTGGCTCCAGTTGAACTACACAGATTCACAGTACATAGCACAGCAATACCACTGGTGACCCAAGCTCATACCTGGAGCACTTCGCTACCAGGATCACTGTTCGTATGCAATATTAACAGGGCTTCATGCTTCCAGCATGGAAGCTGGGACCTCTACAAAGTATTTTGCTTTATAAACATGCCTGTCTATAACTTAACATACAGAAGAACCTGCTCGTCTCACTGTGATTGACCAACTCGTGAAGTAATTAACATATTCCATGCCTGTGAATGCTGAGTTTATTTGCAAGCTGTAGGACATGTGAAATACCATACAAATGCCAGCTCGTGCACACAGCCACCCTCACGGCACTGCTGCTCGAGTTACATCTTCCTTGGCAACAAAACGTGCCACGGATGCACCAAAACTTGTCATGACGCCATCAGGATAACTCCCTGCAGAACCAGCCCAGGTTTGGAGGACTCTGTGATGCTGAAACCTAAGACAACAGGAGCTCTCTGAGGCCACCACAGTGTGGTCCCTGGGGAGGTGTCACACAGCCAAGGCACACACGAGCACAGGGCAGCCACACGGCTCAGGTTGAGCTAATGTGATAGCCAATTGTGCCTACTAACGCAACATACAACATCTACCTTTCCTAACAGGAAACCTACCATATTCCATGGTGAAACATAATGCTCTATGCTCTAGTATGCACAGACCTATAGCACCAACTGACCAAAAGCCAACCAGTAAAATAAGCCCGGGAATTGAGGGTCCACAGAGGAATCCTTTTGGGATTTACTCTCGTTAAACACACAAAAAAAGCAGGTAGGCCGTTCATGAAACCACAGCCGAAAATAAGCACATTTACCTCCTGCACTGCCACCTGCCTCCATCTCTCTGTCCACGCCGACATCCCCAGCCGAGAGCCACGGCCCTCGTCCCTCAAGGTGAGCACCGCCGCTGGGTCGGAGACCACGGACGGAATCGACAACTACGCTGAGACGAAGGGAACGACAGAGCCCCGTCCGGCCCGCACAGCAGGTGCCAGCGGGAAGGCCGCCCGGCCCGGCCCTCTCCTCCCCGGGAACAACAAAGGCCGCCGGGCTCCCTCAGGGCTCCACCAGGCCGGGCTCCAGCGCGCTGAGAAGGGCCGCAGGATGGGAATGCACACACAACAGAGAACGCGATAGCCGCAACCGGCCGCCCAAGGCACCCGCCGGGCCGCCCCCCCCAAAACCCGCACGGCAGTCCGGCACACGGCACGGCCTGCGGCGGAGCGACAAAGCGGGCGGTGGGCACTCACCGGGAAGCGGCGAGCTCTCGCGGGGCCGCTGCGGCCGGCCCGGCCCGCCGAGGCGGGGGGAGAAGGCGGCGGGCGGGCGGCCGCTCTCCGCTTCGCTCCGCGGGGCTCAGGCGAGCGGGCGGGCGCGGCGGGGCGGTGCGGGCCGGGCCGGGAGGGCGGCTCCCCCGCTGAGGCCCGGGCGGGCTCCCGTGGGACGCGCCGCCGCCGCTGCAGCGTCTTGACCGCGGCGTCGTTCCGGCCCCATCAAGGCCGGGCCGGGCCGCGGGATCCGCGCGAGGCGGGGCGGGGGCAGCGGGGCCGCTCCCCGCGGCGGCTGGTGGCCATCTTAGTCGTCCTCCTCCTCCTCCGCGGCGCAGAGTGCCCCCTCCCCGCTCGGCTGCCTCCTCCCTCTGCTGCTCCTCCTCCTCCTCCCGGCTGGCTCCCGCGGCCACCTGAGGAGAGCGTATGGGGAATGGCGGGAGAAGGGAGCGCAGGCAGCGCCCGCTCACCTCTGCTCCGTCGGTGGTGGTTCACAAAATAATAAAAATGATTTCCAGTGTAGCAGTTCGCGTTTCCCCTGGAGTCCCGCGGAAGGTTCTGCGCTCCCCTTGTCCGGACAAAGATCCTCCGGCAGCGCCTCTTCTCTGAGGAGAACGGAGCGCTGCCGACACCGGGCGGAGCGAACGGACCCTTCGTGCGGCCCGAGGCTTCCCACGCTGAGCGAAAGCCCACCGAGCGTCCCTGCTGTGTGCACAGAAGGACGGCACGACAGGGAACGGCCTCGAGTTGGGCCAGGGGACGCTCAGGTCGGGCACGAGGGAACGTTTCTTCTCAAAAAGAGCAGTGATGCGGTGGCACAGGCTGCACGCGGAGGTGGTGCGGTCACCGTCTCTGGAGGTGTTCAAGAGCCATGGAGATGTAGCACTGAGGGACGTGGTTAGTGGAGGGGCTGGTGGTTGGATTTGATGGTCGCAGTGGTCTTTTCCAACCTTAATGATTCCACGA
The DNA here is from genome assembly GCF_038088225.1 of Cyrtonyx montezumae. Classification (NCBI taxonomy): domain Eukaryota; kingdom Metazoa; phylum Chordata; class Aves; order Galliformes; family Odontophoridae; genus Cyrtonyx; species Cyrtonyx montezumae. The sequence goes on along the minus strand of NW_027071936.1, from coordinate 25,714,331 downwards.
TTTCTGCTGTGTGACCAGAAGGAAATCTGTCATGGAATGCAGAGATAGTTACTCTTTTTCCTAATAAATTCCCTACAGCTAAAGGACTCTTTTGTGCTACCTAGACACATTACCCATATAAACTTCAGCTACACACAGCAAGTACAGGGTCACTGCCACCGTGGTGCAACCTTCACCCACGCACACCTCGTGGGAAGGGCACAAACGTACATCCACACTTGTGTCCCTTGGCCCTTCTGCCTTTTTCCATCAACTGCAAACTCACTTCCTTCAATACATCAGCTACTAACAATGGCTTGCCTTCCAGCAGTTGGCTTTTTCATTTATAAAATCTCTTTCCAAAGCCCTCACTGATGGGACTGAGCAGTTTGGAGAATGGCTGCAGGGGTAAACGCAGTGAGAAATAACGCGCAGAGCACGAAGGGGCTGTGTGTTTCATGGGTAAATGATCACAAGAAAATTGCCTCTTGCCTCTGCTATCACGTCTTGTTAAGCGAGGCTGGGCACCTGAGGACAAAGGGAGTCAATGCCACTTACCCCATCTTCCTATGCAAGACATTAATATAAAAAATGCAGTTCTAATACTTTAATAATGTCATGGGTCAATGGCCAGAATAGATGATCTCAGAGCTCTATTCCAACCTTATTGAGGCTATGAATCTATGATTTTCATTCACTGCTACACAACTTTTCATCTCATTCCTGTTTATATGGAGATCTCTGTTTACGACTCCTGGATGCCTGGGATGAGCCCAACTCTTAATTCAGCTCCTGAGGGCAAGTGAGGCCCTGGTGCAGGCTGCCCAGAGCAGCTGTGGATGCCTCATCCATCCCTGTAGGTGCTCAAGGTCAGGTTGGATGGGGTCCTGGGCAGCTTGATGGGGGCAACCAGCCCATGGCAGGGGGTGGGGGTTGGGTGGGCTTTAAGATCTCCTCCTAACCTAAGCTATGGTTCCATGATTCTATTCTGTCTCCTTAGGGAGACAAAACGCGTGCTCACTGAAGGTGAAAATATTACCCAAACAAAGAAAGAAACAAAAAGAAAACCACCTTCCTTGACTAGGAAAAAATAAAAAATAAAGCAAGGACAAGCTAATAAACTTCTTGCCTACACAACATAATCCCACCTTTACTCATTAAAGGTATATTCCCACACTCATTGCATCAACGGGAAGAAAATTCAGACCAATTCAGGAGACCTGCCTGAGCAAATGACTTGTGTTGGAATGCAGCTCGTGGGTCTGTTACAGTGCCTGTATTGTTTCTGTGCAGGATAACCAATGAACAATAAGTGCCACGAGAGAAATTATGCATGGTATACCAGTTACAGCCCTCAGACAACAACTGTAGTACAATCAGTACCAGCTCTTAAACACTCAGCATTCTGTACCTGCAAAAAAAGGGGACTTTATGTTGTATGTATAATGTCTTGTCTACTTTTACCTACTTTTGGAGCTTTTTAACCTCTTTCCCAACCGATTTCTTTCTGCACAACCATTCTTCCCAGCCTCCTTGTCATACACTGTATGAAAATGGTAATAACAGTCACTACTTTCTGGGAGAAATAGGGTTGGCTGAGGCCGTATGGGAAATGCTACTAAATAGGAAGAGCAAATGAGGAGGATCAGAACACAACACTACCGAGTTGTTTGTGATGTGTTCCTTTTGACGACACCCCCCAACATTGTATATATCATGGAATAACAGATACACACAAGGTAAAGAGCCCCTGTGTCTGTATCAGACCACATCAATTCTCCTCCCTTGAGGGAAGGACAAAATGAAAGTTGGTAGAGCAGTTGTTGGCACTGCAAAACCACCAAGAACCGCATCTCATTCCATAGGAAATGTATGTGCATGTTTCCCTGTGAGCCAAATTTTTAACATCTTTTTAACAGCACCTTCTCCTTCATCAGTATGCCATGGCAGTCTAGAAGCAAGAAAGCTCTATGTACTACCATGCAGAATTTGTCCCCCTTGGGTATATTTTCATTCTGGACTGCAGCACGGGGAATCTCAGATTTAATCAGCTTGTTTCAACAGTAATTTCACTTACTATGCAAGATAGAGACAGCGAACAGTACATAGCAGTTACCCATCATAAAACAAACAAATCTTCTCTCTGTAATGTATGTGTAGGAGGATACTCGCATCTTTCATATGTAAAGGATTAACACATCTATCTTACCAGCTGTACTAAGAATCAAAGCTTACAGAGATGGAGCTGTTCTTAAGTCTCTATCAGCAGAAATACCTTAGTGGGAAATCACAGAAATGCTCCAAGAGAGCAGTGGGAGTTGCACAGGCAGCTGTACAACAGATATAACATTTGCTGCGTGCCAAATTATATTGCTTTTTCTTTTTTTTTCCTCCTTTTTCTTTTGCACTTAATCGCTCTTTGCGCTCCTATTCATAGTCCCTATGATTTGGTCAGTTGTCACAGTTCCAACATAAATAAAGGCAGGCTGTAATAATCCATACTGATATCAGATGCTTTTTTTTTTTTTTTAAGCCATCTCAACATCTCTCTTCTTGCAAAGCTCATCTTGGGCAACTGTTTCTCAGTCAAGGTGCTAGTTAGTAACTACAGAGTTATAATTAGACAAAAAGAAAGGTCGTTTTTTTCCCACTTTGCAAAGCAAGCATACATAAGGAGCTGCACTGATTAAACTGTGAAGATACATTTAAAATTATTTTCTCCTTTATTTAAAAGGAAAATGATACCTGCACAATTGACTTGAAGTGATGAAATTCTACTCAGCTTTCACATGAATTTCCAACATATTCCTATTGCACATATTTTGCATATCTTGGGCAGTAAAGCTGAGTCTATCTTGTTTGCATAAATTAGCTGAAACCAATAGGCAGACAAATCCAAAACTGGAAAGAAATTGACATGAGAAAGTGAAAAAAAAAAATTGAGGGTCTTTTTCATTAGAATATTTTTAACTGAATAAAATAACACCATTTTCCAAAAATCTCAGCTTAACATTGTCATTGTACAGGATTCTTACGGCTCACTTTGAGGAGTGCTCTTCCCTCCCTCTTGCCTGTTTATAGATAATTTTTTTGTATTAAGTAAGAAGGGTGGAGTTGAGAAGAGTCCACCATTGCTTCTCAGTCCTACGGCACTCCCATTGAATTTGGCTGAAAGCTGAAAAATTAGAAAATCCCTTGTCAGACATTCTTTAGAAAAACAACTGGCTGCTCGTCAGAAGTTAAAGAGGCCACAGATTGTCCACTGGTGAGCTCATAGCATCTGTAAAGCAGTGACAAAGCAACTAACCACAGCAGATACACCACAACCCCACAGAGTAACAGAGACAGGAGGAAAAAAAAAAGCAAGCTAGCCAGGGCTGCTCCTCCCTCAGCCCCTGGGGCCATCCCACCCCTTTTGTGGATAAACAGCCTTTCTTCTGCTGTCTTCCAAAGCTGTATTCACATAACTCGTGCAAACATACATTTGTCCCATAGTGCTGCAGCCCAAAGGTGACTTAGGAACAGTTTGTTGCCGCAGACATGGATGATTTTTTTTTTCCTGTGACAAAAAGCAATGCTAAAGCAGCACTGGATTTATGAGCAAGGACACGAGAGCGAGGGGTTTTTCCTCCTAGGAGGATTTTTCCTCCTCCCTGGAGGGCCTAGGGCTGTGAGACTGAAGAGTTCTGCAAGGCAGGCAATGACAGAGAAGGTCCAGCTCAGCTGAGGCCTTTGTGGCCTCCACAGCCTCACAATCCGAAGTGGTGGTCCCAGAAAGTGAATCTGAGAGGAGGAGATCATACTTCGAGAGAGGAAAAATGCTGCCATCTGCTGCCTCAGGGAAATAAACGTTTGTCTTGGCGGTGTGCATCACTTGCAGCCGTCTAAATGCTGCTGGTTCTGTTCCACAGAGCTCAGCTGTCTTTGCATCGGTTAAAGGTGTCACTGCTCCACAGAGCTTTTGCAATGCTCTTGTGAAGGCACACACCGTATACCAAAGCACAGAGCCTGAAAGGTGTGTAGTGTGGTGGTGTGCTCAGAAGAGAAACTGGTGTAACTTAGGAGCTCTAGGAATGTATCTCAGAAAAGAGCAGGTGTGGCACTGAGACACAGTCTGTGGTCACGGTGGGGATGGGTTGGTTGGACTAGATGATCTTAGTGGTCTTTTCCAACCTTAACAATTCTGTGATTCATGCCGGCAGTCCTGGCAAAGGACAGGACACCAAGCGCTATTTCTCTCTCTGATTCGCCCTTTACAGCAGCTTGTTTCTGCCTGTTGTTGATACAGCCTCAGAGGATGTGCCAAATATGCACTGAGACACTCCACACTTAGAATGAGAGAGTGTTATTTTTGTCTGTGATATTTTTATTTTCACAGGCTTTCACAGAAAGCCATAATGGCAGCTTAGGGAGACTGAAGTGACTGATCAAATAATAGAAAACATGTACTTTTCAATTCTAGACATCGCAGAAATAAAGATGCTCTTTCTGTGAACTTACATTTGTTTCTCCCTTGACTAGGGACAGGAAAATCCCGAGGTCTGCAGGGCAGCTTCCCACTAGAAGAACACCACGTGAAGCAAGTTATGTTATTTATTTATAAATGCACCATTTTTGGAACAGAGCAGCTACAAAACCACAGGCCTGCCACACACTCCTCCCAAAAAACAAGCTCCCACACCACCATCTATTTCCCAGGAAGATGCTCTACTCCTGGAATGCCTTCAATTTCACAGAGTAACCCAAGGGCCCTGTAGCACACAAAACTTTTCCAAACCATTTGTTGTGCACTTCCACATAACATCCAGGAAAAGGAATATGCTTACAACCTAAGAAAGGGGATTTCTGAAGCTGTAACTACAGGTGCTTTCGTATACCTGTCACAATATGTACTCTCCCACTTCCTCTAAAGAGCCTGATTGATCAGGGCACAAACTCAGAACTCACCTTCTCTTCACATGAGCTATTGGTGCAAGCAAACAGATATTTTGCCACCACAGGTTTTGTGATGCATAACTGCAGACAGTGACTGAAATTTACTGGCCAGGCATGTACACTCTCCTGCCTACTGTTTGAGGCAGCTTAGTTATTTAAATTCTTCATAAATAACCAATTTATAAATAAGCAACTTGAGGAGCTACAAGGAGGTTATGTCACTGCTAAAAGCTGTTCCAAAAGTGCAAGATTTACATGCTAAGATCCTTCTTCCACTTAATTCCTAGCCTTAGTTTATTTACAGCCATGTAAAATTAAGTTTCTGCAGAACTCAATCCTTCTATTATTAATGTTGCACTCCAAGAACTCCAAGAGTTGCTTCCTCTTCAACATCACCAGAATTGCTTTGTGGATACACAGTGCAAGTCTGGAGCTTTCAGATGCATGCATAGCTTCCTGTGGCAAAGTTGTCATTTCTTTGACAGTCCCCTGCCCATGAACAAATGACATAACTTGAAGCTTTTCTAGTATTATTAGCCATGTCATGTAAGGATAGTTTTCAGAAACGACAACAAATCTTGTCAGTGCCTGTGGCAGCATTGTTAACTGCAAGCTACGCTGTCAATCTCCCTTCAAGTTGCAGTATTTAAGGAACACTTCCATTCAAACAGAAAATTATTTTCTACAAACCCTCAGTCTCCAAGTAGAGAAGAAAAAAAAATAAATAAATGATAGCATTTAGCATGAGTAGGCCCAAGTTTCATATTACCTGGGCATGTGGCTGCTGGAGAAGTAGATGATGGTAATTTTGTATTGCAGATTGCTAGTTGACTACAGGCTGCCTGTGAGGAACCCATGTGAGAGGCAAGGGGAGAGCATCCAAGGCTTGTCACAATGGTTAAATCAAAAGTACAGCATCCACATCTCTCCTGGAACACTCTTAAAGAATCTGCATGTCAAGAAAAGTGGAAAAATAGAAGTATGGACAGCATTCAGTGAGTGTCTAGAAATGTGAAATCGTCACAGATGTAAGTTACAGACACAGGTATGTTTGTGCTGTCCCAAGCATAACAAAACACCCTTCGTAACCAGAAGTTTCTTGGTGCTTTTTGAATGGCTGGATGTGTTAACCTCTGGGCCCAACTTAAACAATTCAGCGTGATTTCATCGTGACCCCAATTCACTTTCCAGAACAATGTAGCTAGCAGCCTACAGTCATCACTCAGCATACCCACACAACCTCCATTGCAGAGCTGGGGAACAGATTTAGTGATAATTTGCACTGTGCTTGTACCATTTAACTTTCTATTAATTTATGCAGACTGATAATTATCTGTCAACAACAATGTGTCTGTACATGAACATATGCCACTTCAAATACTTAGCAGTGACCATCTCCATTTGCAGGGGGGAAGCAGCAGCTCTTGGCTTGTTACCTGGGCATCACAGCTCCTTCTCAAACATACCTGATACAGGTTGGAGGACAAGATTCTCACGCAGATGGCCTTCACTCCAGATTCTGATAAAAGAGCCAGCACAAAAGAAAACTAAAAGACTTTTAAACAAACATGAGGGCTAAAATGTGGCAGCACATCATAAAGTCACAGCATAACTCATGCTAAGGACCAAATCTGAGGTAGAGTGGCAATACTGGATTAAATGTGGAGGACCTGAACATTTATAAACAATGCAACCTTAAACTGGAAACAGACCTTAATTGTCATGGTTTGTTTTCCACTAGTAAAACAGAATATAAAATCAAGGTGAGATTCCTGTGTCAACATTGTACCTCACAGTATCGTTGTACCTGATGTACAGAAGTGGACTACGTGACCTGCCGATCCCATGCCACTCCCTTTTCTCTGGTGCACAAATCTGTGCTCAGATTTCCCTAAGACTGGAAGGTGACTCAGTCTCCCCATCCAGAAATAACAGTGGTATTTTTTGAAGGAGCTTAGCTCTAGTGTGCTCTGACGACAAACTCCCTCCCAAGACACTCAGGGAGGATCTCTAACTGTAGGAGTTTTGTATCTCTGTTCCTAGAGGCTGACTGAGCAATTCACAGTGTTCCCACGTACCACATTTCCACCATCTGCAGTTTTCACGTGGTTCCCAGATGTCCTATGGCCACCAGCAGCCATTTGTGAAGCAATCTCAGAGCAGGGCTTTCTCACTGTTTTCAGGGTGGTGCCAACATGGCCCTCAGCACACCAAAATGTCCCATTCTGCCCTGGCAGCACCTCAGCACCCTCTCCTCACCAGCCAGAAAGGTAAACATAGGCCAAACACAACTTGCTTTGAAAATACAAACCCACTTAGGCTCTAACTTATGTCAGAACTGCCTTCCCCCAGCCCATGCTGCCTCTTTGGCCTCAGCTAGTAACCACCAGGTGTTTTCAGAGCAGCCTGCCCTGGTGCTGGGCAACAGCAGGATCTAATGCACCACACCCGAGGAGCTCCCTGCAGGTGCCATGAGCTGGATTATCCTGCTGCTGCCCCACCATGGCAGCCTGGGGATCTTCCACATAGAAATACCGATTTGGAGCAACAGACTTTGTACCTCAGGAGCTGCAAAGGGGTTTGTTTGTTGAGGTAGGCTGCACAGGGAAGGATTGCACTGAGAGGGCTTGGTGCAGAGAGGAGCACGCGGTTTTTGGAGAGGGAGTGTTTTGTTTAGAGGGGTGTGTGTGAGTAGGTTAAAGTAGGCTGGCCAGCTTCACCATGGCAGCACTGTAGGCTTGATCCTTGAACCAGGCACAGCACACCAGTAAACATGAGCAGTACAGAATAGTGCAACAGATCTGAGTTGGCCATTTTGCTCAAATGCATTCATATGGGGCAATAGCAATTAACAGAGAAAATCTTACCCCTGCTCTATCCCTTGCACCCCCTCCTAATATTCACAAACAGCTGTTTTTGGCTCAATGAACAGGTGAGAAACAGAAGCGGCCAGCTCAGAAAGGTCACGTCCAAAGCTGAAGGAGACATTACCACACTATCATTAAAAGGCCCTGAATAGGTAACCTGAATTTCAAGTTGTTGAAGCAAGGCGAGTCCTGTATCTGATGCATACTTGGTGTGGCAACGGCTAATTCTGGCAATGTATCATCTGTCCCTCATGTTTCATTTTCGGTCTGTGAATGCACACTGATCTCTTTAACAGAGCATTAAGTGGCTTCTTTAGAAGGCACTGGCTGGTTGAACACCAAATAGTCAGGCATTTTTCTGCCAGCAGATTCTGTGGACCTTATGCCCCATCATTGAGTTGCTTCAAAGTCCAAGCTGAACCTTGACCAGCAGAGCAGAAAAATGCCAGCTGTGTGGCCCAGTTTTGCTGCCTTCATTCCTCGGACTAAGTTCCTACTTGCATTAGAAAACTTGCACAGCATTTATAAACACAAGATGTTGTGTTGGCCACTAGTGAAATGATGGCTGAGATATCCCCACTCTAAATGCGTATCAGAGCCACAGTGTAAGCCAACAGTACAGTCACCTAGGCCACGTTTAATTAAGAACATGGTGTCACCCAGGTCACAGTTAATTAAGAAGTCTTAATTCAAACAGTATTATCACATCCCTGATAATGTTAACAATCTCCAAACGGTTAACACCATCCTGCTCCCAGGAGTTTCAGCGTTAGCTCAAATTAATTATGTTTAAATTATTTCCTTTGGTGTACTGATGTGAAGATCACTGTCTGACACCTAGCAGAGAAAAACTTTGTGCAGCTTCCAGCGAGGCTCACCTGTCACTGCACTCGCATGGAGCTGGCCTGCCCTTGTGGTAGTGTGGAAGGAGCAGATGGTTGAAGAAATCTCTCAATTACAGCACTTCTACTCCCTAGAGCTTTCTTCAGGAAGGCCTTAGGTGTTCTTGCACTCCAGGCACCTTTTCCTGGCAAGGGAAGAAAAAACAAATCGCTGCAGCTGTCCTCTGGTTTGTTACACCCACATCCTCAGTGACCGCAAGTCCTCAAACACTGCGCAACATCAGCACATGGAGGCACTTTGTTTTCTTCAGTGTCTCAATGGAAACCAGCACAGAGTAGGTCTGCAGCAAGCAGCCATGCCATGGCACCAAACCACAGCACAGCAACCACCTGCCTGGGGAAGTTTTCAGACACACGAGTAAGCATACAAATGGGAAGTAATTTCTGCCTACAGCATGGTTACAGACAGATAGTGCTATGCAATGAAGGAAAACCCTTACATTTCTTGGCTGATATTCCTTTTGCTAGCTGGCAAGTGAGCCTCTCAGATCTGGAGAGGTCAGTGTTGGTAAAGAATGAACAAATTTATTTTCAGTTAAACCTCTGTTGGAGGGAAGTGGTCAATGTTCTCAGCTAAGGAGCATCCAAATTACTGGGCAGCTGGTACTTTTTCCACATGCCAGGAGTGCACGGGTGCTCCAGCTCCAAAACCAAGCCAGTATGGACCAGGAGCATTTGTCTGCAGCCAGTGTCACTGCGAGGCCATCATGCCTGTGCTGAAGCCGTGCCACTTCTCTATACTAAGCCAAAAGCAGCCATGAGGTACACAAGAGTACCTCGTCCGAGGTTGACAAACGCTCCGCTCTGAACTTTTGTGTTAGGAGAGTTTCTACAGAGTGTCAACAAAAAAGCATTTGCAGCGTTATCCGGGGAGATTTACAGGCTGCAGGCAATTCTATCAGCATCAGCAGCAGTTGTGGGGCAGCTGTAGTCTGTGCAGAACAGCACCTACCGGCAGCACGGGACCGCACCTTTTTTTTTTTTTTTTTTTTGTCTGTCTCTGTTTGAATGCCACGAGGGGGTGCCATCACATTCATTCTAATCAGCTGATCAGATGCACAACAGTTATTTAATTATTTAAAAGAACGTAAAAGCTCAATAATACCTTAATTCCTAGCCAAAGGAGGGTGCTGTCCCCAGCATAAAATGGAGTCAACCGTGCCAACGTTTAACAGCACAACTCTGCCGGTGCCAGCAGAGGCAGGGGTATCTGCCATGATTTATGCAATTAGAAATGATCCTCCAGTGTGAGAGTAGCAGAGGCACACACCCCTATCAGCCCCATCCTTGGCCTTGAGAGCTCACACATCAGATTTCCAGCTTCTCTTAAAGAGTTATGTTTCTGTTGGGATAGAAAGTGTTCATGAGGAGATACCTTTGTAACTTCAAGTTGCACCAGCTGCATAATAACTATGACTTGTTCATTTACAGCAGAGCAGGGGAAGGCCAAATTTACTTTTTGCCTTTTAGGGTACATTTGGCTTTAGAAGAAGTCAGAATGGATGCAAACTGAAGGAAAGCTTCCTCCACCTCCATCCCCTTCCCCTGTATCCTCAAAATGGCTTCCAAATTGCTTTTGCTTAGATAAGCAGAAAGGTGGAAGGTGGTCTAAGGACACCAGTGAGACCAAGAGCTGCACTTTTGGAGGGGAAAGCTATGGCTTGTGGACTGATTGTGAGGTTTCTCTCTCATCAGCAAGGGTACTACGCTGCAGATCAGAGCAACAGAAGCCACTGTGTTCTGTCCTCAAGGAAAAAGCCCATAAATACAGGCACCTCTTAGGTGAAAGCATCTTTCTGCAGTTGTCACAGCCAACCCTGCTCTCCCAATCACCCAGTTCTTCCCTATATTTCCAAAAATACCTGACAGCAAAGTGATCCTGAGGTCCCTGAAGACACCCGCACGTTCAGCACTTCTTCAAGGAAGGAACTTCCACTGAAGAAACTGAGCCCACTGAGGATGGGCACTTTTACCATAACGAAGCTCCTGTCTCTCCGCCTATCACTACATCCCTGCTGGGACTTGCTTCTTCCTGGGGGCAGAGCAGGCCCTGCAAAAGCAGTGCTCCTGGAACAGCTCAGAGGAGATGCTGCACGCTGCAAAGCTCGTGGGTTGGGTGTGGACCCTGCAACTCTCACTGTCTGCAGAGCTGCTGAGGGAGGAAACCCCGAGCAGACCCCTCTTATCTGCTCTATTTCCTGAGCACGATTGCTGCGCATCAGCTGCTAGGTGCTCCTAGGTGGGAAAAAAAACACCAAAATAAGAGGTTAGGGGAAAACTGTATGAACAGCATTTCACAGGAGGAGATAAGACTCAGCGACACAAAAGCGTACCCCACTCCATGGATTTAGGCTTTTTTTCCCCATCTACTGATGCTCAGGCATCTGGACTCAAGGCTTGGAATGTCAAAAAATAAGTCTGCATTGGGTTCACTTTGCTATGTTGCAGATGTGCCACATGAGCTCTGAGAATGAACATAACAGCATCAACTGAACCAGCAGCAAGGTGATAACACACTGCTACCCAAGAGAGGATGTTGAACACTTACTGGGAAGCACAATTCATGTTTTTTTAGAGGGTTTCCTTCTGACCTTATGAGATGTGGCCCTGAAATGAGTTTCTGTGAGGCTGGACAGCACAGTACGTGACAGCCATTCCTTCTCAGGATGCTGTGCTCTCATCCATTTTGGACTTAAAGATCCTTATGGTTCCCTTCCTACTCAGGCTGTTCTATATCTGCAGAGCAAAAGAGTTGGTCACAGCAGAAACAAGGTGGAAGTGCACAGTGTTACACACACCCTTCAAGGGCACGCAACCCCAGAGAATGCCCACAGGTAGGAAGCCAATAACGTTCACAGTTAGGCAACTGAACCTCTCACTGTTTTCTTTGAAGGTGTGCTCAACTCTAGCTAGATAACCCAAGTGTTTGACTTCCTGTGATCAAAGAACAGAGTCCTAACAGCAGTTTTATAGCTTTACCATCCTGGGAGAATATGTTGCCTTGTCATGCATCCTTGCAAGAGGTATGCTGCTGCTTGTCGAAGTCCTAAATTCTTCCGTTCTGATAACAGGAGTCTTTCTCACCTGTTCCTTTAGAGATCAAGATGTTTTGCTGAAATTTCCACAACCAGCACTGGTGTTCAGCACATACGGTGCAATCTGGGTGACAAGCAGAGTGCAGTTCTGCAGTTTTCAGCAGTACTAGGCTGCAGGTGTCACTAATATCAGCCTGCTTCTGTGATCCCATCCCATACAGGGCTGCATCTGAGTTTGTACAGTTTGAAATGGACACAATGTCCATTTTATAACTGAGAAGGTATCTGCAAGAGAGAGCTGTTGTACCTTAGCTTTGTAACATTCTAATGCAACTGGACAAAGAGACTCCGTGAGACTCAGTGAGGCTTACTGTTATGGAGGGCAACTGATGTCAACATGACAACAAATAACCAAACAATTTATTCCTCCTGGTAGAACTGCAGGAAAAGAGGGATGGCTTTTGCTGTATGGCTGTTTTGCTGCTATGTCACTATCCCTGCAAGCAGTTCTCCTCTTGGCCTTAGCATAGCACAACCTTGAGTGCCTGTCCAGCAACGTGGCCTTTGTACCAGAGGTGCAGAACACACTGCAAGTGCTTTGGTAGAACATACACAGCGCCTCAGACAGGAGATGACAGTTCAATGCATCTGTTCCAGGAGGTGAGCAAGTGATCCTCGTGGTCCCTTCCAACTCAGAGTATTCCAAATCCTGCACTGAGCAGCCCAGCCATCACTGTGAGCCTGCAGTTACCATCTTGGATGGTCTTGAAGCCAAAAAGATGGGATATTAAATGCTGCTGTCCCTCTTGAGAACGTGACTTTAAGGAAGAAGAATATATTTTCATTAAGCAATCTTCATGCACTGGTCACAGTAAAATGAAGATAAACGTAAAGCACAAGAGGATTTACATCCCATTTTTATTTTTACAATGCCTGCTTCAATGAAAGATTGAACAAACTATAACAGACATTATATGCTCAAAACATTTACAGTATTTACAGATAACATTTTTTTTTGCTCAATAAGTAATTACAGCAACTTTTAACAAAAGTGCAAGTGAAAAGAATCACTGGTGCAAAAGTTACCCTGTCCTGCTGATCACGTTGTAGTGCTTGAACAAGCTGAAGTAACGACTGGGATAAATGCATTTCATAGTGAGCAAACGTCACTGTCACTTGACAGTGACAGGCCCTGCCAAGCTGTATTTACAAAGCCTAAGCCAGCAGAATGCCATTATTCTTTCTAGAAAGGGCGATTAATGAGTTCAGAAGTGATTCCTTCTTCATTTTAACTTTGAACAGCAGAATTGCAGTGTCATAGCTTCTACTGTGCAAACAGACAACAACAGATTTCAAATGCTCTGTTGTATTAAGTGCTAAAGTAAGCTTAACTTCCTTATTATACATGCTATAAAAGTACACTAGAAAGTTCAAGTTTCAGAAGCAACAATTACCTTTCCATGTGTATTCTGTATATATAAATTTTTAAACACAGGACAAAGATATACAGGCTCCAGGAAAAGTGTATTTTTCCATAAGCAACTCCAAAAGCCCTGTATGCAACCAAAGCCTCATTGACAAGTTCATTTTTGAGATACACTACAGGGGTCATCCTCTCTGATGCACATCCTATTCCCTTCTCTCTCAAGCTCCTTTCTGTAAGTTGTATGTTCCCTGGCTTTGCTACCTTTCAACCTCCAGCCACACCACACAGTCCTGCAGACTCCAGCTGCAGGGAGTGCCATTAAGAAATTAATTTCTAATTAATTTAATTTTCTACCTGGAACCAACAGGGATTACCTTAGGGCGATGATTTCCATCTCACAGCCTCACGAAGCAATGCTCCTCCATTCTCACAATGCATAAGGTGTTGTGACACAAAGCAAAAACAGCTGCATTGTATCCAACAGAACCAGTCTGAATGTTACAGACACAGCCCATCATCCACCCTAGAGCCATGGTTTTATTCTCAGGTCCTTGTAAAATGTTGTCCTTTTATATACATATATCTACTAATGCTATATATATACACACACACAGACATATGTGCATCAGTGTGTTCACCACAGGAGAAACGTATTTACAATTGGTTGGAAAAACCATATTGAATTGAGTTAGAATATAACAAAACTGAACTGGCATTTGTGCTTCCTGTCTGTAAATTAACCATCTTTATCAATAAAAAAAAAGGTTTCCTTTTACTTAGCATTAAAGAAGTTAGAAAACGGCCAGGACTGAAAAATGCAGAGCATCAGCTTGTCTTGTGTGCCCCACGAATCTTACACAGTACCTGCTTCCTTCAGAAATTCTTCACTTGAATCCCTATGTTGTTGCCCAGGCTTGCTTGAAGATCCTCTTAATCAATAGTACCATGCAACAGCAGAGCCATGCACCACCTTGCAGTGTGCACATTCAGGCGATAGAAGTTTCTGCCTTCACTCAGTAAGACACGAATAAAACACGACCTCAAAGTGCTTTTAAAAGGGAGAAAAAAATCCCTTCTACACAGTAGTAAATAGGCACAAGGAATAAGGCTTGAAATAATGTCTTGAGACACTGACCGTCCCGTGGAAATCAAGATCCAAATTCTTCCCAAGAAAGCTCCAAATTCTTTCCAATCTGTTTAGAGGGTTGGAGAATCACACCTTCAGGTAATTACTGCTCCTGGATGTATGTGCTTCTTTACAGTCTATAATATTAATTTAAAGAAAACAGCAGCTCCACAGCCCAGCCAGCTCAGTATGCTTCAGTACAGGTATCTCCCTCTTGAAAGGATGAAGTAGTTTCATAAGAAAGCTGATTAATTAAAAGCAGAGCAAAGTTTCACCTTCACAGTGACTCAGTAAATATAGGAGGTCTGACAGAGCAGTCCATCAGCACTGCTTTGACCAGGAAAACATGGATTTTCCGGCCAACTTTATCTCCAACACCCAGCTGGTTAAACGAGCAACCGTCTGCCTCTTCTGTATTTTTACTTCAGTAACCACTCTACACCAAAGAAGTATTGCTATGACATACAGTAGTGGAGAACTCATTAAAAGCCAGCAGTGAATTGAGAAATTTCACTAAAATTTGCTGGATACAGCACTCACAGTGAGTTCAGTCTTACTGTTCTAATCCAGGACATCTTAAAATGGACATTTTAAAATACAAACGTTGTCAGGCTGGGTGCTGAAGAAGGCCTGCTACCATCCACTGCAGGAAATAAAATACGTAGCACGTGTACTGTCACTTTGTAAGCATTTTAATTACTTTAGGAATAGCTATTCTCCTGTATGCTATTGGAAAGTCACAGCATTCACGTTCCTCTAAGGAAAGAAACATTCACCTCCTCCAGATCATGACGTATTCTTCCTTCAGCCATTACCTTAGTGCACACTGACAGTGCTTTTCCACAGACAACGTCTGAATGTCTTTTTCCCACCGTTCCTCTGCTCTGACCAACTACCCTCGCAGGGATGGCTGCAGGATCCCTTTTTCGACCAGATGAGATTTCAGGGTTCTGTACACGTTGAGCTGTTGCTCGGGCTGAAGGACCAACAGCTGCTTCAGTACTTTGCTGGGATTTGGGCCCCTGTCAATGAAATAAGGTTTTGTGATGCACGGAGCAGCTCTGAAGAAGCTTTCAGACAGCCTTCCATTCCTACCCTGCTCTGCTGCAAAAACAGTGCCCTTTCCTTTTCTGGCAACACCAAGGTATGGGTTTCCCCCAGTCTAACCATTGCCACGGGATGCTCCCTTTGCTGAAAGTGAACAGGACGAAAAAAGTACTGCTTGTATTTACTGTCAAATGAGGATATTAAGAAAGGTTACGATGAAGAAGATTCACAGATTCATTCTTAACTACCATAATCACATTCTTCAACAAAAGATCTTTTTCATTTTAATACCTGCTGCCAGATAAGCTATGTAATACCAACTAAGTGGAAAGTTGTCATTAAGAAAAGAAATTAATTAAACTCTACATCCCTAAATAACAGGAACCCATCCATCAGTCACTTACTGCATACTCTGACAACTGATTCAGTATGAAGCAAAAAGTAACTTCATTTTCTCAATTATTTACTCATATACATTTCCAAAACTAAGAGCACATATCAGTTTGGTAGATCTTCAGTCCCTTACCTTGATTCTCCCCACCCCAGGAACTAAAATGGCTGACTGCAATAGAACTGCCATTCCCAGGATTCCACCTTGAAAACTGGTGTGGGATGACAAGTAGTACTTTTAAGAAGTCCTCTACTCTCTTTAATGGTAATGTTTTCCTCTCCAACAGAGAATGTGAAGTCCTGACACTGAGACTACGTAAGCTCATGGGAAGAGCTGCACTCAGAACATGCAGGCTCTTTGTGAAGCCTTCTATGAGGCTACAACAGAAAAATGTACTTGTATTTGAGGTTACAAGGGTTACTGCTGCTACCCTTGGCATATCTTTAACATTACACAAGTCCTATGCAATCTATGCACACTTAAGGACGCTGTATTTGAAGTCATTGCATAGGACAAATATAAAACTCCACCGCACCTCCACTGTGCTAATGGTGTAGAGCACAGCTCACAACAAAACACTGTGGTACAGCTCCTACTCTCATGTAGTTTGAATTTCCAAAAACCCATACCTGATGAAACTGGTGATGTAGACATGAACAAAAGTAGCCATCAAGTACTGACAATCAAAGCGATCCATTATGCCACCATGCCCAGGGATTGTGTCTGCAAAATCCTTTAGGGTGTGAAGCACAGGAGGAAAAAAGCATCACGGTAAGTGATTCAGACAAAACACACCAACCAAGGGTCACCTGACAGCAACATTTTATGCTATTAAACTATGGTTTCAATGCACCGAGACAAACGATAGCAAGAGCCTCTTTGCTACATGAGCTTTTAATTGCAAAGATGAGGCAAAGCATAAGAAAAAACAAAGAAGAAAGATGTAGCAACTTCCCCACAGTCACATACTAGAAGACAGCTGTAGGTTAAGTGCACATCTGCCACTACCTGGTACATCTTCCTGTACACACGTACTCCACTGCATTTTGCTGAAAGCTTCTTGAACCAATGGCTGCAGCTTCTTGCCCATGCAGGATCTCATTCTCCTCTTCAATGCTTTTCTTGCCTTAGCATCTACTGCTAACCACCACTGATGCACTTACATCCAAGCAAGAGCGGGAAGTGAAAACTTTCTGTTGTCTCCCAGTGACTTACCAAGTCATACGGCTCATTCACCTACCAGTTTTATCACTGGCTTCTCAGTAGAATTACTAAAAACCATGATGTGTACATGCAATATAAATATATTTAGCAGCATCATAAAGCTCTGTCATTAATCAATCCCTCTAAGAAACAAAAAAGAATGAGAAAAAAAAAGAAAAAAGGACTTGGATGTAAACAATACATCACCTCTGTGCTACCCACGCCTGCCTGCAGAGCAGACACAGGCACAACGGTGCACAAGGCTGTAGGTAGCCCACCACCAGATAAGTGGTTGTCCCACTGTGAGGAACAGGGATAAGCACAAGTATGTGGATGGGAGTTCAGAACACAGAGGTTTACTTAATTGCTTCTGTGCAAAGCATGTGACAAAACCAGTGGGCGCCAGGGAACAACAAGCAAGAGTTTTAAGAATTACAGCAATCCTTCCAAGACATAATGGAGGTCAGGAGAAAATGCGTCTGCTCTCTTCCTGTACTCCACTGTCACTGAATGCCAGTCAGGGACTGCCACAGCAGCAGCACACACCTTGCAATAAAGAGGCCAGCACATCACATTGTATGCCAACACATGCTCTTGTTAGAAGGCAGTGCTGCACTGCCACATGCAGTCAAACGCTCGTGCCTTGCACAAGTTTCAGCATTTGCAGGTGGCATAGGATGGCTCTGTAAAGCACAGCCAGCTGTAATCTGTGGGGCAAACAGCTGTCAGCAGGGATGAGGTATCTGCAGACTAGTAGGTGTGAAGTACATCTTGCTCATCTAAACCACTTCAGAAGCGTGACAGTATCAGCCAACATTTTAAAAAAAGAGTAATAATAATTTAGGAACAACCCATGCATATATCTGATAGAACAAAGCATTGCTACTGCTAATAAAGCACAACTCAAACATCATCTGGAAAAGACTACGTAATGGAACGCACAAATGGAAAAAAAAAACAACTCAAAGCAACCAATCTCATGCAAAGAGAAACCAGAACAAGGGCAGTATATGGGAATGATGACACACCTTGATTTTGAAAGCTCGTTTAAATCCACTAGCAAAGAATCCTCCGAATGGCCCAATTAGGGAGGCAAACGTTGACAGTGCAATGCTGTGCAACTGGAACGGGTACATACTCACCGTTTCCTACAAGAAAAATCATTAACAGGATACTTCACTATCTTTCATTCTAGGCACATTTCAGCTTAAGTATTTTAATATTGGGCAAATTTGCACAAAGCTTCAGTTTCCCTAATAGAAAGTAATACAGCCAAACAATCAGAAGAAGTAAGGTCTCCCTAGCCCTGCTTTTCCAACACTATTTCCCGTGGAGAAAAGAGCTTTCCACAGAGCCAAGGTGGAGATGAAGTGACTCAGTGTCCCCAAGAACTGGCTGCTGTCACACAATTCACTGCTGCTCCTCATTGAAGTGCTCTCATGAGACAGACAGGAAGTTCTGCACAAGTCTGCCCTACGTATACACAGGGCAGTAATGGGATACAGAAGGTTTAACTCCATTAATATCTGATTTACATTTAACAATACACCATCCCCCCATCCCACGCAAATATTCTTAGGTATAAGAGAGACTTCATTGTCAGGAAGGAGAACAGGTACCTATTGCCAAAGATGTTAATGATGCTAAGTTTTATTTTATTTTGCAACTTATCTTTGAGCTCAACCAAGTCAATGGCACAAGCTCCACCCTGGCAACTCCACTGCGTGCAGAGCACACCTCCCCCAGCAATTCTCAATACACTCCATCTGCAACTGAAAACTCCTGCACCTTCCATTTCTGATTCGTATCATGGCCAACACCAACTGTTTCCTAAAACAACAGTGATTTTCAATAAATCTGCTGAAAATAATTATCTCCTCTAAGGACTCAGAGAGCTCATCAATACTACTCCCAAGGCAGGTGTGCAACCACCATCTCTTCTTGGAATGAGCAGACACATCTCAATGGGACCACCACAGAGCTGGATGTTCCCATCTCCCTGACTTTACCAGAAGTCATAGTGCGGCCAGAGAACATGAGACTTAGCTCAGCTTACATGCTACTTTGCTGAACAAAAAGAATGTTTAAATTTGCCATCAACACTACAGTGTCTGAAGTAATTATGTGCTCATTCTGGATGAAAATAGTGGAGCTGCTTCTAGATGCAGTCTTCTTTTTTTGTTTTAAGTACCAATTGTGGCTATTAATTATGTGTAATTCTCATTTTTTGCAAACATCTTTTTCCAACTTATGCTCAGTCCTGTGAGCTGTTCCATTAAATGCTATACTCACATAAAAGCACTTAAAACCCAACATTGTTCTTTGCCCTGTCTGCTTGTCCTCTAAGTTGAGGCAGCGAATAGGGCAGAGGGTGATGCAGAACCCACTCATGTCCTGTGTTTACCACAGACACCTCCTCTGTATCTTAGAGGAAATGTGTGTCTGTGGGGGTATGTGTGTATATAAACACGTGTTTAAGTGTGTGCGTGTATATGTGTAAGTGCATATATACATAAATAAATATTTTATGTTTATGTGTGTATATGTGCCTGTATATATATGCATGCATATTTCCTGCACAAATACAGGCAACGAGGATACAGATGTTTTCTCAAGTGACTTCAGCAACACATTTGCATTCTGCTTGAGTGACCACCTCCCCACGTGACTAAGAGAAGCCAAGAGTATCAAATCAGTTCCTATCCCTGAAGGCCTACCTGTGTTGGCACATCTTTCTAAAAGGTTTAGGAAAATTTTAAAGCTGGGGTTTATAACTACAATTTTAATTAAAGCCTTGTTTATCTCCTTACCCATCCCAACACAGCCTGAAGCAGTAGTGGCACAGAGTATTTCTTCAGCTGGAAGAGCTCTGAAGG
The DNA here is from genome assembly GCF_038088225.1 of Cyrtonyx montezumae. NCBI lineage: Eukaryota > Metazoa > Chordata > Aves > Galliformes > Odontophoridae > Cyrtonyx > Cyrtonyx montezumae. The sequence goes on along the minus strand of NW_027071936.1, from coordinate 25,694,544 downwards.
TTCACACTCTGTCACAAATCTGTTGGTTTCACTGTTATATTCCACTGGGCAGACAAAGTATTGATGCTGAGCCAAGAAATAGGAAAACTGGAAAGCAGAACAAGAACTCTTGAAATATGCATTAGTTGTTACATTCCAAAACCATACTCTAATGCACAGTTTTGTTATCGCAAGCTCAGGATATGAAAATCTTAGGTAATAAATAGACAACAATGGAGCCTTCGTTTTGGGGTGGAGAATGCCTCACCAAGGCAGGAAGATGTGAAATTTCAATGCCCTTCAGGATAACTTCCCAATTACTTTTTCTGTCTCTCAGGTTTATACGTGCATCATATTTCTGCATCATATCCTCAAACATTAACAACTTGTTATTTCCTTTCAGTTTATTTTCCATTAAATCTTGAACTACTACTTCTACAAAGGCTGGCACCTACAAGTTCTGACCTTGGTGATAAATCACACGTAAAATCAGTTATATTATGCTGCTCTTTTACCCAGGCATATCATTAAAGTACCTACCTAAACCCAGAGGCATTTCGGTCAAGAAAAATGACAACATGAAGTATACAAAGCTACTTCTTCACAAAGCAAAAGCAAGCTATCAATAAACTCAAATTTTAAAATAGAGGTGCAATTATTAGATAAAAGAACCCTGGACACAGTCCCTAACAGTAACGGTGAAAAGGTCAATGCAATTCAGATGAGGTGCAAACCTTGTGTTTAACTTCTGAAACCAGTTATGATTAAGCAAAATTCTGTATCTAACAAATCGATCAACCAAAAATCCCCAACTCTTAGGTCATCTCAGACTGCAGAAAGTCTAATTTATCAGTAATTTTTTTTTCAACTGAAAACAGAGTTACAGACTGAATCAATACACAGAAAGTCCTGTAGTTACTTACAACAAATCCAAATAGAACTGTGGAGAAGCCGCCTCCAATGAACCCTTCCCAGGTCTTTTTGGGAGACAGCTAGGAATGAGAAAGAGTTAGCTGCAACAATTGCATCACTCAACCTTCCCCGTTTCCCACTCTCTATTTCTTTAACTCATTTGCAAACACCAGCTCCTACTTGTGAGTATACGCACACATGAAATACTAAATGTCACCAGCTAAACTGGTCATTAAGCACTGAGCAGGAAGCATGTAGTTTAACCTGCATGGGGAATTGAAAGCAAAGAAATCACAGCCAACGATGAAATAGGCTGCTACTTTATTATACTACGATGTAAATACCACATTCACAATGCTCCCAGTTTCCACTTACAGATTTCGACTTCTAGAAATCAGATAAACAGTGTGGCTTTCAGCAAATGGGTAACCTGCAGTACTAGTGAAAGTATTTATTCTGTGTAATCATTACTTTTGAGCAAGTATCAAAAATGCTGTAAATTGTAAAAAAATAAACTAAATTAAAAATAAACCTCAAAGAATACTTACATACATACCTTAATTAATGGAGTTCTGCCAAAAAAAAATCCAAAAATGTAAGCAGCAATATCATTGCAGATAACACTTGAAATTGGCACCAGAAACCTAGAGAAAGATGCACAGAAAGCTTAACAAAGGGAAGGGGGAAAATTGCCTGAACTTCTGTACAAATGATTTTTAACTGACAGCAGCGTTTTGGTTGAGAGAAACATTCTGTACTATTTAGAAACTGTTATGCTTCAAAACATGTCCTCCTTTTTCCCCCCTAAGCACCACAGTTAGCCACACTGATGTTAATGTTCAGCTAATCAAGGCTGTTAGAGATAAATGTTAATTCAAGTTAAATTTTCATTTCAGCACGTGAGCTTAACACGATGAGAGGCTGGGTTTTTCTACCAGGCCTGAAGACTGGTACAACCGTTAAGAAGAAATCAACAGAAAGAAACATGCTAATGTTACTGTTAACATCAAAGCCAGCAGATTCCTTGTAAGTTTAACTACACTTAATTTTAAAAAAGAAAGCCACCTTCCCGTTTTCTTCCACTCATGTTTGCAGCAGCCTCTGTTTTTACTGTTCCCTGCATGCAGACAGCATCTGAATTTGCTACTCAATCCTGTTAACCTGCATTTCCCTATTTCAAGGCAGGGATGTATTAATGAACTAGAAGTTGGGTGTTGTAATTACTTGCCAAATTCTCTGGCACAATAGTAGCACCAATGGAAGCAAGTAGTAGGCAGCTAGCAAGTAAACCAGGTTCAGCTTTTCACATGAACTACATCACCATGAAAAGAATTCATCTAAACAAACTCTGCCAAAGGCTTTGTTTTTTCTTTCTAGCTGTGAACACATCCTCTCTGCAATAATCTCCCACTGTCCTTCTATCAGGGAAGGAAAAGGAGAACACGCAGTATTAATGGCTTGGAAGAACACCCTACTTTCCACGTGCTGCTTCTTCCTTTCTCAACTTGTCATTTACACTCACCCTGGAGAGGTGTGGGGTGGGAAAACATTACTTCTCTTTGAGGGAGAAGTTTTGAAGTCATCAAGTTTAAACTGCATCATCAGAATTGAATATGCAGCTGGAAGTGAGCGTTGGGATGACCAGACAACATTCAAGATTTAAACTCTTAGGGAATTTCAAAAAAACTGACTTGAACTTTAACATACAAACTAAACACAGAGCGGGAAAAGCGTTATTCTTTTAAAAGACACCTTGCTGCTGGAGATTACCATCAGTTAGCAAGAAAAGGGAGTCTTTCCTGCTATTTCACCTGAACTTCTAAATAGACAAGACAGGTGGTTTAAGACCACTGATCTATACCACATGACTTGTCAGACTACTTTGTTTTGCTTGCAAAAAATAGGTGAGAACATGTTTTGTTACCTTGTAAAAATCCCCATGGTGTTGTTTTTAATCTCTGAGGATTTACTGTCTTTGAAAGCTTTTGGAAAGGTCTCAGTGGGGACTCCTAATTTGGAGTCTTCCAAATAAAGCAGCCCAAGTTCAGCAGCACTGAGGAACCTGAAGCTCCCAAGTAGTTGAAAGAGAATTTCTATGTGTTCCTGCACTGCAGAACACCACATTCACAACATCTGCAACTGATCCTGAGCCTGGCAGACAAACGAGGTGGTTACTTGAAACCACCATCCTTGCGGCCGCCCATCTGGTTCAGGAGCTCTCTGCCCACTGTCCTGTACCTTCACCTCTGTGCTCCCACTTCCTCTGACTCCCCCTCCAGTTAAACACGGGCACTCTTATTTTGTGCTACTTTAACTGTTGTGTAGTTATCCCCTAACCACATCCGCTATACAGCAGAGTCATCCTTTCAATGCAATAGTTACAAATTAGTTTATTACTGTCCCCTTACCAGATCATGCCTTCAAAGAGATTTTGGATGACTAGATGAGATTGAGTTACAGTGATCAGCAAAGTGACATGAGTCCATGCGAACTGTTAACAATGCAACAACACAACAGTTAGTGAGAACACCAATCAGTACATCTCCATCAATACTGGCACGTCAGCAAGAAGAGCCCTTAGGGGCTCTCACATAGGCCAGTTCTAGCGATAATGCAGAGGTTCATGCATACAGTATATCACAAGTTAGCCAGCTTTCTGAAGAAAGGTCTGAAACTTTAAAAGCTTTCCCCATCCTCTTCCTTGGCCCAGAATTTTTAATGTGCAGTTTAACATCCAATTTAGTGAGTCATACGTGTACTTCCAGCACGAAAGCAGCAAAGAAAGGTAAGCAATGTGATATTCTGTGTCTACACACGTAACAGACAAGTTAGAACTGTAACAATAAAATGGCAATGAAGAACTCATGAAAGAGTCACGTCACACAGATGTGGTTATCATGACATAAAACCAGTCCTCTCAGGAAACTGGAGATTTCTCAGAATGAGAGAAAAGGAAGTGTTAATTTTTTTTATGGGCATGGACACTTAAACTGTCAAGTTCACCAATACTACTCGACCTATCAGGCAGCTGGCTTCCAAACAGTTTACAAGTAATGCTTCTACATGTCTCTTTCCAAAAACTCTTATATCAAGACCTGGTCATTTTCCTGTGGAACTCTGGAGTTGAGTGCTCCATGTCTGGACTGTTTAACACTTACAATGTGGTACTTCCTTAAGTTTCCTCACCACAAGTACTTTCCTATAGTAGTCCATACCTACTAGCAGTTAAGAAAACTGAAGAAGGTTGAAAGGGGGTGCAAGAACTGACACAAACTTTCTGAAAAAAATATTATCTGCTGGTTAGTTAAAGCATCTCTGCAGCAAAACTTCACTTACTCATATAGAGGAGTTGTAACATCAACTCAAACCAAACGGCTGCTCTCCTCGTCTATCCAAACAGTGTCCCCTTACAGAGGACACACTGCTTCTTCTGTTCTACTGAAATCCTTATGTAGTCACGCCTTAGCGTGTCAAGTCAAATGACTGACCACGTTCCTTTGCCCTTCCTTTTTCCAGAAGGAAGAGCAACAGATTTACCTTTTGCCAAATCAAAGACGTGTGCTTTGCTAACTACCAAAGACCACCTCTCCCAGAAAAGCTGCATTTCCCTTCAATCAAGTAACTTTTCCCACTAACAGGGTAAGCCCTTTCTGAATAGATTTATTTATTTTAAACGTCATACAGTGCTCAGCCAAGTCCTAATCCAAAATGAGCAATCTGCAATGATGAAGTGCCATCTAAAGCACCTGCAGGAACAGGAGTTAATAGCAGAAACAGGCCTTACAAAATCTTCAGGTTGCATAATACACTCAAAATCTTTTTTTATTATTATTTTTTATAAAAAGGCTGTGCTGCCTTACTGTTTCACTGCTTTCTGATCATTTCTACTTTTTTTCCCTTTTTAAATAGATGTGATGTTACACCATCAGTTTAGATTAAAAAAAAAAAGGCACATTACAAAAATTACATGAGAAAACTGTATGTTAATGCTCTTGACTAGCCATCACATAGTTTACTAGAAGACCAAGTATGAGAGATAGAAACACAGGTTGCATACAGCAGAAGAAGTGCTGCTGAGTGGGCACAAAACCAATTCTCCACATAGGTGTTCAGGTCAGACTCCCTCTTAGCATTGCAGTGGGGCCTCTGGTCACCAGAGCCATGTCCTACCTTGTGCTGAACATGTCTGGTTTCTGGCCTGCACAGAAGGCACGTGCCACTCACCAGGAGTCTCTCCCTTACCCATCTGTCACTTGGAGCTGCATCACACTGGGTATGCACAGGGCTTGGATTCACTGAGATGCTGTACTTTCTGACAGAAGTAGCCCCACAGTGAAGACACTCAGCAGGCCAACATTAACTCTGTACCACATAGCTGCCAGTTGAAGCACTCCCATTTCCCAAGCTATTTTATGAACATAACAACACGACTTTCTTGTGACATTCATAACATGACTGACCACAGCAAAGTTGGTAATACACACCATGTAAAACTGCAGACGATAGTGTTTCTTCACTAAACTCAGAACAAACATGCAGAAGCCTGTAAAACAAAGTAAGCGCAGTTTGTACCACTATATATGCAATGACACTGAACCACGATATGCCAGAAATTCTCTTCCCTTGAAGCACTTTGCGGTTCTTCTGGTCAGCAACCACAGACACAGAACTATTCTCATTAGAGTAGAAGATTTAGTTAACCTTAATAAGAAGCATCTGTTTTTTTCACTACTTGGACATCCAAGCATGGAGTAGAACTTCTGTCTGGTTTAAGGAACAGTAACAGTAGACAAAGCACAAGCAGCACAATGATCTTTAATTTCTATCACTTCCCACACTTACCTGCCAAGTAGAGTGCAAAAGAGATGAACCTGTGGTAACGAATTAGGAACTGAAGTTGTTCTCTTCTCTGAACAAACGTACCAAAGTAATCAGCCACAGTCTCCCCGTAAAAAAAGTAATTGACGCACAGCAAGAAATACCTAAAACATATAAGAGGCAGCTATTATTTTAACAAGGTAATACAGAGTTGTGTCATTCAGTTAACATCACTCATAAACATACACAAAAGGAAAACTGATTGGGAAAGGCTTGTGATGGAACACAAATGCAAGAATAAATACAGACTTCCACTTTACCCCTGTTTGGAGGCTCCTCCAACAAGCAAATTTTGTAATTTATTTCTTATAACGAAACTAGATTAGAAAAATAAATGTCACAGAAACCACTCAGCACAGAACTACAGTACTGAATGCTTCATACCTACAAAAGCCCTTTTTAGATATTCTCAAAGTACAGAATAAGCATCAGTTATCTTTTAGACTCAGTAATGCAATTGGGTTCATTCTTGCCCTGAATTCTAATAAGAACAGCTCGTGATAACTGCCATAGGAAAAACTGCCTCACAGCTGATGTCCCAGTCAGCAGCAGTACTCTCCCATCCCTCTGTAATGTCTCAAGAAGCGGTCTCATCAGCAGGACCTTGGGCAATGCTGAAACGTTGATTTTGTGCTCCGCATACACAGGTGATTGTAGCTAACTGCCAAAGTAGTCAAAGCAGTACACTGCACATCCTCTAAGAAGTCTGGCAGGATCACAGAGTCCTTATGTCCAGTTCTGCTCTGGTTGTGGATCCAGAAGCCATAGAATGATACAGGTAAGTGACCAGTCCCGTTAATAAACCAGGACTGAGCAAAGGGAAGCAACAAATCTTTACAGAGAGCTGGCAGAAGGAATCCACCACATTTCACAGTAAATCACTTCTGGTAGCCAAGGGGCAATGCAACAAGAGATAGGGAATAACTTAAGATATTTCAATTAATTTAACAAACAAACAACATATTCTGACTTAAAATATACATATATATGTACACATCTGTGCATATAATCTTTTTTCCTGTTATAAATATATAAATAGTAAAAAGCCAACTCATTTGTTCAAGTTCACGCAGGGAAGGCAGTTACAGCCTCGTGTAGTAAAGATGGATGTCAAGTTCTACATCCACACATGACCTGCAAAGCTATCCTTCCATCACAACAGGATGCAAACAATGCTAAGACTTAATTTCTCACCTCTACTTACTGATCATCTTGCTTGGCACTTACCAGCTGAGGGATCGGAACCACGGTAAATCATACGAGTGATACACTCTGTAACCTATAGTAATAATTTCGTGGAAACATTTCACTTGGATGCCCAAGACCTAAAATTAGGAGAAAGAAGGGATAACGTGGATAGACTGCAGCTTTTTTCTTAACAGCTGTGTGAAGCACTGCAGCCTGCATTAAGGGGGAAAAAGAATTTACTCCAAATTTAAATTCCACGCAAAAAGGAGACAGCTTCCAAGCAAGAACAAGGAGAAAGTTAAGCTCTGCTTAACCATCTTTGCTCCCTAAACTCACAGCCATTAGGCTTGTCAAAGACAGGCACAATAAGCATGTTGGAAAGAAAAAGGCACACTGGACTAGCTGCAAGAATTCCCTCAAGAAACAAGAGAATTCCTGTCTTCCAAGTATCTTAATGAGGAACAGACAACAAGTCAAAAGTATTTCCATGAAGAGAAAGTTCTTCTGGTTAAGTTGCATTTAAATTTAAGAGAGATGTTCAAGCTCCATTGGAAAAAGAAAAAAAGAAGGGAAAATAAATAAATGGAGTCATGGAACACAACTTAGCCAGGTTTTCCATTTGCAAGCACTTCATTACGGGTAAGTCTACACTGATAATTATCGCTGCTGATTGGAAGTACAGGTATAAGCATCACGCCCCACATAGTCCTGGTGTTGTTTCATGATCTCACCATGGCTGTGCTTGCCCACACATGTCTGGAAGTATAAGCTGTGGGCCACAGGCCCTGTTTTACTCGGCCAGTTTTGCTTAACCTCTACTCACCATGCAGAACATCTTGCCCCAATATCCAGTACTTCCAAACAGTGGGAAGAAGTAATCTTGCACAGAGGCTGCAGGAGGAACCTACCCACACTGACTGTGCATGTCATCACAGCAGGCTTTGCAGGATTTCTCCTAGCACCTGCACTCATGAATACATGTCCCTTCGTTCCACACAGTTTGAACAGTATTACACCATCTCATGAATTAATTCTGACATCTGCCTATCTCATGCTCTCTATTCTGCTTTGCCTGCATTATAAACTCTAATGTCACTATTGCCTGTAGTATTTAAGGATTGTTCCTTACAGAGGAAAAGGACATTTGGGGGTGAAGGTATGGAAGTTTCTGCCTCAACAGCAAACAAATGTAAAACACATCCCCCAGCTTTTAGGAGCAGTGTGAGTGCTTGTCCTCTGAACTTACCTGCATTACCCTTCCTACACCTATCCAGGCATCTTCCATCCCAGTACTAAGATCTCATTTCAGAATGACAGCTCTTGAGAAAATGTAAGCTATGTAATTCCAGTGAAACTAAATCATCCATGAGCAAAACTTTATTTCACCTTTTTTTCCCACTGTAACAAATATCAAATTTAGAAACAGCTGACTGTATTAGACAACTATCTTTTTGCTTGATAGTACAGAGGAAGAATTCTCTATTCATTTTATACTAACTTTGACTGCTTTTTAGTTTGTATCCTGTTAGCTTTGCCATGACTGAAACCTTGTAGTGTACCACGAATAAGCAAATAACACTGCAAACTGAGCAGCTTCTTTTTGCTCCAGTTATTCTGAAAGTGTTATAGACTACTGACATGGTAAAAAATGTCTCTCCAATGAGCTACAACTTAACACAGTTTTTTTGTTGTTTCTTCATACACTCAAAGAAAATCATCTACCACTGAAACCACAAGCTCATTGCCATTCTTCTTTAGACAGGAAATGTAAGCCAGACTGATTCAGATGTAAAGACTGTAATATGGTGAAACAGCATTCCAGCACCTCAATACATAACCCTCCAAGAGGTGTTTAAGGGTATGCATGGAAAAAACAAAGGTTTTGACGACCTAACAAATTTAGCGGGGGAGGGAAATCAAAGCAGCTAACCAGAAGTACTAGTTTCAGGATTTTAGAAGATACGTTCCTTTTTGTTGCTTGCCATGACTGAAAAAAAAGTTAAACCCTCATTCACTGAGAATACCAGAAATAAAAGTGATGGAAAAAAGCAGAATGCAGTAGACACAAATCCACTGTAAGCTCTGTGACCTGAAAATGCATTATGTCTCTTTATCTTGGACAGGCACCTAGCTCCACTCAGTGGATGAACCCAGGGTGCCAAGGCAGCCCTGGAGAGAAGCAAGGAATTAATGGAGCGTGACTGAGGGAAGTCTCCAGTGCCAGACACTGCCAGCTGACAAGAGCTGCCTGCTTTTCTCAGTCAAAAAAGGAAACTCTTCCTTCATGTACTTCAAACAAAACTGAAGGAGGGTATGAGAAGGTAATGGGGACCAGACAAGCAAATAGGTTATACTAATTTTGTAAGCTTCAAGGCAAAAATCTGTTCAACTTCATCTTAAATAATGTAACTGAGGAGGTCTCCAGCCAAAAGTACCCAACTGAGAACCTCTGCAGTAGTTCAAAGATATCTACATTTATAGAAGAGACAGATTGCATTCCATAATGTCTGCACTTCCAGTTATTTCTTATGAATGACAAAGAGATTAAGTAACTCTTACACAATACAGAGTGTTGAAACAAACTCACCAGAAGCATCAGCATGAAAGATCCCATGTATATGATCAGAAAAAACATGGAAATCATAGCTAGTGTTAGAATTCCACGAATCCACCAATTTTTCCATCTGTAAAGAAAAACAGAATAAAAAGCAGATAGTTACAAATGAAAACAAAGGCCACTCCCTTCACTACGCAAAGACTTGACTAGATTAGGAGCAGCAAGAAGTCCAGATACATCTTGCTTAATAAAAAACATAGCAAGAAACAGAATCAAGCAACTATCCAGCTCAACAGAAGATATGGTAAAAGAAATCAAAGGTAGCCATCTTTCCTCCTTCCCCATGCCCTCTTCTCCCTGAGACCTTACGGATCAGCCCCTCATTGAAGGGGCTGTGCAAACACATCAGGACACTCTGGGAGCATTTCACAGCAGAAAGCATGGGGAATCAGCCATACAAAGGCTTACAAGTAAAAGAAAGGCTTCCAGGAAAGCAGCATAAAGGTCTCTGAAGACTCTCAGATAGAAATAAAAAATATGCATATCTGGGAATAAACTCATTGAATGCTCCTCTCTGCCATGGAAATGTTTTTAATTATTAATAGATTATACTGTACTTTCTTCTCAGCAAGTTCCTCTCCTCTGCCTTGCTCCCTTCAAAAATCTTGCCCATGAATGTACACCTAACCAAAAAAATCACAAGTTACTGCTAAGCATAAAAGAAAACCTAGCAGAGCTTTAAACAACAAAACAAAAAACAGAAAAAAACAAACAAAAAAACCTCTTCACAGTGTTTTCCTTTAATACCAGTTCTATGTGTCACTGCTGCCCTGGTAGATACACGTGCTTCAAGAGATACTCAGTTTTGCTTCACGTTCTGCATTTGACACAGAGCTGAATTACATTCATTTAATATTCATCTGCAAACTAATGGCAGCTAAAGGCACTAAGTGGTACTGCCAGAACAAAGTTGGAGAGGACTCACAATAAGGCTTTAAGTTCCCCTGCAGTATGAGGTACAGAGCGGCTTGTCCCTAATGGCCTACTTATCAGAAGTGGAAATGCTGCCCTAAAAGCATACAAAGTTCACCCAGAGAATTGACACTTCTTTTGCTTTCATTTAAGCACAAACTGCTCCCCCATTAAGCCTAGACATAGGAAACGAGCGTGTTATAACCCCTAGAAATTCTGACTCTAGGGATCAAACACAAATACTATTTTCCCACTTTTTATCACAAAGCTTAGACAGAACAACAGCAATGTGAACTGTAGCTAAACATTAGGATGCAACGCAGCAGGCGATCTTCAGGCCCTGTGGAGAAAGTACACTTTTTCCACAAGTGCACCATTTAGTGCACTAAATGGGCTTCTGAAGCATAAACACATCAACTGTGAAAACAAAAAATTATCCTTGAATTTTCATACGTATCAAATGAAAATTAAAACTGCAGTGCAGTCTGAAATAATCATAGTTGGCAGCTCTCCAATTTGAGAGCTTCCTTATACTCCAATACCTGGCAGACAAGCCCGACAAAGCCCTTTTGAGGATTTCTGGAGTGCTGTCTGTTGGTGGTGGAACATCAGGGGTATCTGAACCATTTCGGAGATCCAAATCGACAAGTCCTTCATCCAAATCCACTTCCTATGACCAGAGGGGAAAAAAAATAGCACATTATGTCACAACACAGTATTCAGTCACAAATACATCTCAGAAACTGACATAGGAATTACCAGTTCCTCAAGTCCAGATAATGTGACGTGCTAGTCAAATGGCAGATGCTGTAGAAAACAAATGCGAAGGGACTTGAACCCTCCAGCTTGAAAATAAGTGACTCAAGAACAAACTGTGAAGGACCCTTGAACCCTCCCAGCCTGAAAACAAATGACCTAAGAACAAACTATGAAGAGTCCAGTAACAGCGTTGTTCAGAATAACCACTTAGTACAAGCCCAGCAATGCACTGGGATCTTCACCATTCACTAATGACCACACAGAAGATACTGGTTAGACCGATCTTTTGTCTCACCCAAAAGCAACGCATGCGTTCTAATGTGCAAATTGTCACCAACATGAGAGCAGATCACTGAGATTTCTTTTTCCTCAACAGCAGTCAACACCCAAGGTTCTGATTAACTTCATTCCCCTGTTACAAACCCCTAACTCCAGGGCAGCTGGAAGGCCGCACTTGGCCCTGGTGCAGCTGCTCCCTTCTTCTGAATATTTTCAGTATTTAGAAGACAGCAGAAGTACATTTTGCCCTCCAAAAAAACACTGCAGAGCTAAGAAGACCTACAGCCCCCGTCGTCGCACAGTTACTCTGCAGTCTACAGCCCTCTCCATGTAACCTGTTGGCCTATGGGAAGCTGTGCTTGAAGATCATCCAAGCATCAATAACTGTAATCTCAGCCTCAGTAACCAACAATGTCTATCAACAACACAAGTGGAAAAGGCAAGGTGTGCCAAATCTCACTGCCTGAAGCTGCTGATGAAACCTGCATTCAGAAGCCCACACCAAATCAGGCTGAAATGGGGGGTCTTGGGGGCCTGGTTTGGGGCCACAGTGCTGGCCTGCAAAAGCTGAGCAGGGGGACTGGGCCCTCTCCTCTGAACCCGTGGCTGAGTAATTATCAAGACTATAATTAATAGGCATTAGAACAGTAAATACTCCAAATGTGGTCCAGATCTCAGGAAGTTTGTCAAACATCTGGAAAAGCAAACAAGTAAAAATTAACAGACATGCAGTCTTGCTATTCAGAGATGGCTTATCCAGTGTTGTAGTACTATAGGTTAGGAAATCAACTATAGATGTCATTATGCACAAGATAAAAATTAGAAAAAATAATCACAAGCCTTTCTCCACACCAGTGTTCCACCTATTACAGTCTGCATCCAAGTACAAAAAGCTGTTTGTACAGTCCTAGCAGATACTACCCTAGTGCAGATGAAGGGCAGTAATCCTGGCCCTAAGACCATGACTTAAAGCACTTAATATTAATCCTTGCTTGCGTACAGCAGAGATATTATCTCCTTTACATAAAGAGAGAACTAAGACTACCTCCAGGTTTACTGTTCCAGTTCTGGGCTTTCAGCATTGCCCTAGGTGGGTCCACACTCAATTGCTGTATAAACAGCAAGAAATAAAATCATGCCTAGCTTAACATCTCTGATAATTAATGCAATTTTCACTTACACACCTAACTTGAAGCAATGTTTCCAATTTGGTATTTGTAGCATCTGAAATCTGTGGCATTTTTCAGAGCATCTGAACACCATGAAGTCTTCCTCTGCTTTCCCAATGCACCTTCAGCAGTTTGATGATGCCACCTGCTATCATTGGGCTGATGCAGATTTCAAGCTGCAAACATTCTGCCATTTTTTAGCTCTAAATTGCAAGAACAACTTGTGGGGAATAAACCATGAACTACCTTCTATTTCCCTTTAAACCTCTCCTCAACAATGACCTTGAACACTTACTTCATCTTCCATTTCATGCTATAATGGCCACAAAGCATTTCCTGAGTAAAGCATTTAATTTGCTGAGTCCAAAGCCAGAGAGGAAGTTGTTCACTAACAGCTAGTTAATTGTCATCTCCAGCAAGAAATGCTTTAGGAACCTAATCACTTGGAGACAAGCTTTTCTTGTTAATTTTTTTTCTTAGTTATACGATTGACTGTAAACATTCCAGTTCACAGCTAGGAATAACAACAGTCATCACTGCTTAAATCACAACTAAAGCCCTCAGAAGAAGATCTAATCAGGAGTCTTGCTATTTCAGTTTGACTTTGAAGATCAATTTTGTAGCGAATATAAAACTCAGCAGCAAGGCTGTTGCCTTGCCTCTCATCTGAAGGCTCACCCATCTAACCAGCTTATTAAGGCTAAGTCCAACTGGGCTGAATGACATAGGCCTGACAAGAACAGGAAAAAGGCAAATACAACAGTTATTCAGTCGCTACTATGAGCTCAGTACCCAACAGACACCTGTGTCTGAAACTACAACAAGCATCAGTTTTCAGCATTTGTCAGCTAATCCAAGAGGAAGACGTATGGAGTTGTAAGGGTTTGGTTTGTTTTAACACTGGCTTTCTTAAAAAATGACAAGACTTCTATCCTAAAGCTAAACTGTCTGAAGAGATTTGTAAATACTGCCCCATAGGAGAAACCCAAAGGACGTGGTGCCTACCTAGCAGGAGGTATCGTGACATCTGAACAAAAATCAAGCTTCCACACAGAATTCTGCTTGCTTTCTGCTTTCATACAGCCACCAAAACACACCCATGTGTCATGCATAAGAAAAGAGATCTGTCAACCTCTCACCCTCTAAAAGGCCATATACATCTTAATTGCCTTCCCCTATCATACGCTCTGTGCTACAATTAACACATGCCGAGTGAACCACGCACAGGAATCACTCTTGTTACTAAGGCACTGGCAATGTTCTGTTAGTACTGGACTTTTTCCAGAAGGCAATAAGAAACTCTCAGGTACACAGCAAATATGTTTTCCTCAGAGAATGCAGTATCGCCTATGTTAAGAGAAAATAAAGACTGACATTTTTCAATATTTTACATGTATACATATGCATTTCTATTCTCACATACACACGCAGCAAGGTAATTTATTGCCATTTTACCAGTGTGAAGTGTTCAGTTTGCTTCTCCAGCACTGAGCTTTCTGCAGTCTCCCCCACAAATGTTACGCTGAAGTTAACAGTTCAGTGAGAACAGCTTGTGGCATATTTAAATTAATGTACTTTGATACCTTCTTCCTCTGAAACCAAACTATCAGAAGATCTTGAATAGTAAAACCCTTTCTTTCCAAGCTGTTAAAGCCCAGCATAAGCAAAACCACAATCCTTTGAGAACTGCACACACCAAATCACTGACTGAACCCTCCCCCCTTCCCAACTCACAACACTTCCAAGATCTGAGTTTTGAAAAAAAGTGAGCCCTCTGGTTAGTTAGTTACCTGTCAAACTAACCAGGTCTGTTTTTTGGTTATTCCAACATGACTAAGAAACCTGAAAGAAGCGATCTGTGACAGTCTGAGGTTCCACTCTGACCAATACTGCCATCAGGATTTCATTTAACTCCAAGCAAGTTTAGAACATTTAAAGATCCACAGAATCATCTGAGTCGGAAGGGGCGTTTGAAGGTCATCTAGTTCAAGTTCCCTGCAATGAACAAGGACATCTACAGCTACATCAGGTTGTTCTGAGCCCCGTACACCCCTGACCTCAAATGTCTCCAGGGATGGGGCATCCACTACAACTCTGGGCAAAATTTGGGGCCACCTTCACAGGAGAGAGTCCAAGTCATTTCTCCAGTACTGGACTCCTAAAAGGGCTCTTTTACTGAACTATGTGTTTTTACTGAACATGTGTTTTTCTGACTCTTTTACTGAACCTTCTGTGCTATTACTGGAGAAACACTAGTCAGTGATTCCAGGTCTGTTCTATGTACAAACAATTAACACTTAGCCTGGGCACACAGTCACTCGTTAGGTGGTTAGCACAGCAACATGACACTGCTTCCTGAACTCCGTGTGACACCTCAAGAAGTTATCATCTCATTACCTCCAGGACACACTGATGTCTTTGAAGCATTCGAAAGCAGAATCATAACCTTCATGGTATCAAATGCAAAGAGTTAAAATTTTAAGAGAAGCGTGAGCACACCCAACAGTAATCTGTAAAACCATAACTGACTTTTACACACTGAGTACTTTAACACTAAATCATTCCTCTTGCTCCAAAGAGCAGTACAGTATTCATGGAAACATACAAGACATGGGAAAAGGGCTCAGAGCACACATCAACAAACAAGACAGGGAAGTCCTGAAGATCACTCCCATGTACCACAAGACAACACAAGGAAAGAAAAGGCTTGTGAAATCGCAGAGGCCCATGGGGCAAAGGCACACTGACAGGAATTTTGAAGTCATCAGCTTGACAAGGCTGCAAGCAGCTGAGGACACTAAGCTGTGCAGCACTCAGGAACAAGCTTCACAAAGGGCATAAAGTGTTCGTACTAAACCAAAGTTACCTTTTGTCCGAAAACAAGGAAGTAGAAGCAGATATTGTTTCTGCGCACTACTAAAAAGAGGAGCAGAAAAGGGGGAAAAAAATCCAAGCCAACCAACCAACCAGTTTTACTTATATTCACTAGGAAATGAGCAGAGCAAGATCTAGCAAGCATTATAAGAAGAGTAACAGCAAACATACTGGTACTGGAATTGCCAATAAAGGTCAAACAGATGAAGTCCTTCAGATACACTCAAGAGTTCTTGCAAGTCTTGAGCAAACTCACAGCATTCCTCTGCTTTGACAAGCAGGGTGCTTTAAAGCACGTCCCTTTTACCCATCTGGAAACTGAATGAATTGGGTCAGCACAGTTGCATCAGCACCCATCAGTTTCCATACAGAAGGAGATGTCCACATTCACATTTTAAGCACAGAAGAGAGTGACATTTCCATCTATGCAGTGGGGAGCAGTGGAAACCCACTGCTTAATAGCCATGAGGAGGAGTCACGGAGGAGGGAACAAGTTTCCAAATACGCCTGTTCTACACAGGGAGTGAACTTTGCAATATGTTGGAGAACGTGCTGTTCCCATGTCGCAAAGCGAGGCAAGAGGCAGGGCATACACATCTCCATCTGTGGGGACATAAAGCGCATCAACACCTGCAAATCCTAATGGCCCGATACACCCCATCAGATCCCCTACAGTGTGCACAACCACTGCACCCATCACTAAAACGGCCCAACCATGGCTGGTAATAAACTCATCACTAGACCCTCGGCCTGCCTCCCAGCGGCCTGACAAGCCCTTGCAGCCACTCTGGGATGAGGGACAGCGGTGGGACGACGCGCACCCATTGTCGCCGCGGCCAGGGAGCTGCAGTCAGTGCCGTGGGTGTATGGGACACCTCCGGAGCCACACGCTGTTTTGCGGTGGGGGGAACCGAGGTGGGACTGGGAGCAGGTCGCTGCCTCCAGAACTGAGCAGAACCCAGCACTTCTGCGGAAAAGCAGCATTTGGAGCAGAGGGCTGTGAGAAGCCACAGTTAAGTTCTCAGGTACGGAGAAACACGCAGCCGTGGCCTAAGCGCTGCCGCACCCGAACGGGGCCCTGAACGCAGCGCACTACGGCTCGCTCCCAAGCTCGGCGGCTCCGTGCCCTCCCAAGCAAAGTGCAGGACGAGGGCTGCCGGCCGACTTTCACTTTCCCACTCGGCACGGTACCGCAGCTCCTGCAGCGCGCGGTTCCCCGAGGCACTCCGCCCGTCCCCGCGGTGAGCGGAGCCGGCACTCCGCCTCCCCGCGGCCTGCCCCAGCCCCGCGGCCCCGCCGCTCCTCACCCTGTCGCTGCCGTCCTCCTCCTCCTCCTCTTCCTCCTCCCGATCAGCGGCCGCTCGTCGCCGCCGCCGGGCCGACATGGCGGCGGGAGCTGTGGCCGGGCGCGGAGCCGGCCGCGTCCCCGCCGCCGCGGTGTCCAGGTGCGCCCGGCGCCGGGCCGGCCCACCCCTCTGCCGCTGGGCGGAGCGGGGCCGGCGCCGCCCGCCCCCGCGGCACCTGCACTGGCCGCGGAGCCGCGCTCCCGGCCTGCAGGTCGGGCTGACGCGCGGGCGTCGCTCGCTAATGGCTCTGTTGCCTCAGCGCAGGGCCGCTCCCGCAGGAGGCCGGCCCCGAGCGCAGGGCGGGCAGCGCGCTGAGGTGCGGCTCCCGCCCTCGGACAAAGGTTGCCCGTTTGCCGACGCCTCATAAACACAGCTGTAAATTCGCTTCTCCGTCGGGGTTCCTCATGTCCGGCGCGAGGACCCCGCCGCTCCCCGCAGTGGGACTCGCTGTCTTGAAGCGCTTCCTGCCGCACGTGGAAGCACGGAGCAGCCTGCCTGCTCCACACGGCCCTGCCAGCTCGGCCCTGCCGCGCACCTCCTGCCAGAGCTGGTCTTCCCACGTTTGGCAGGCACAGGTGATGTTTTGCTGCATGCACAAGATCACAGGATCATAGAAACAGTGGAGTTGGAAGGGACCTCAGGAGGCCCCTGCAACAGCTGGCACAGGAAAGAGTCCAGTTGGGTCCTGAATATCTCCAGAGAAGGAGACTTCCACAGCCTCTTTGGGCAGCTGTTCCAGTGCTCTGTCACCCTCACAGAAAAGTTCTTCTTCGTGTCTGTACGGAATTGCTGTGTTGCGGTTTGTGCCCGCTGCCCCCATCGCTGCATACCACAGAAAGCCTGGCCCCATCCACCTGATTCCTGCCACCAGATAGCGATAAGCACTCATCACATCCGCTCTCAGCCTTCTCTTCCCTGGGCTGAACATCCCCAGCTCTCTCTGCCTTCTCTCAGGAGCAGGAGATGCGCAGGGCCCCATCATCTTTGTGGCCCTCCACCAGACTCTCTCTGTCTAGAAGTTCCTTGAGGAGCCCAGAGCTGTGCACAGCACTCCAGACTTGTTCTCACTGGGACAGAGCAGAAAGGGAGGGTCATCTCCCTCTCCCTGCTGGCCACACTCTTTGTAACACATCCCACGACCCCACTGCCCTTCTCGGCCACGAGTGCACACTGCTGGCTCGTGGCCAGCCTGCTATCCACCAGACACTCAGGTTCATCTCCACAGAGCTCCTCTCCAGCAGATCAGCCCCCAACCTGTGCTGATGGGTGCAGTTATTCCTCCCCCGGAGCAGGACATAACCCTGTGAACCTCCTGGGTTCCACTCTGCCCAACTCAGCCTGTCCAGGACTCATGGAATGGCAGCACGGCCTTCTGCTGTGTCAGCCATTCCTCCCAGCTTTGTATCATCAGCAAACCTGCTGAGGGTGCACTCTAATCCTTCATCCAGGTCACTGATGAAGGCGTTGAACAATACCAGACCCATAAAGCAAATGCTTACATCCCATCCTGGAGGGGAGGAACAGCCACCTCCTAACCAGTGAAAGGGAAAAGATTCACCTAGAAAACCTCAGAAGAGAAAATATTTCTTTAGCAAATGGACTAATGGGGGAAAGTAACGATAAAAGCACAGGCTAACCAGTAGAGACAGAAAGGCAAAGTTATTCATGAATGGAGAGCAGGTGAGTGCAAGAGCATGAGTCACTGCACTTGGAAATAAGGAAGAGAGGAAGCACCTGAGCAACTGGTGACACTGGGGTGACAGTGTGAGCAATCCTATGGGCAGGGCCATGAGAAGAGAGAATTAAAAACAATAACCAGGTGCCAGAAGGACTGGGCAGGCACATGAGCCTGGTCTCCCTTTTTTCCTGTCTCTAAGCTGTGACAGCAAGGCACAGAGATGACACGAGATGAGTGAGGGCTAGTGTTGCAGGCAGAGCGGTGGGGCTAGCAGTAGAACCGAATGAGTGCTCCTGGCAGCCCAGTACAAACGTAAGCTTGGAGTGCCACGAGCCACAGCTAGTTAGACTGGTTGGGTAGGAATCCTCCTCCCTGCAGCTCAGGATCCTGTGGGGCAATGAGCTACTTTCCCTGGAATGAAACATTACTTCTCTGGAGTGTTTTTGTGTTTTCACAATGTGTGATAGGAACAGTCGCGTTCTCCACGCACGGAGACATTGGCATGCCTGCAAACAGCCCTTCTGATACGCCAGTATTAGCACGGATCTCACGTACAAGGGGAGTATCCTCAACTGAAAGGCCTCGAAGGTTTCTGCTGCTGTGCCTCTGCCTCCCACATCGATTCAGAGACCAAAAGCTGCTGGTGAACAAACCAAAGCCGAGCGCTTTAGCCCAGTGCTTTCCATAACAGTGGCACCCGGTGTGTCCCCACGCTCAGCTCTGCCACCCGGTGGGGCACAGAGCACACCATGGCCGCGCAGCCCCGAGCAGCAGGCGGCTCCGCGCTGTCCCTACGCTCTGCGTACAGAAGAGGGAGCGCTCTGGAGGCAGACGCACTACGAAGTCCCTACGCTGCGAGAGTTACATAATCCCTATGTGAAAACGCGCGCATGAGCTGCGTACGGAGCCCTGCTGGGAAGGGGTGCTGCAGCCTCTGCTCACTATCGCCGAGCCCCTTCCACGGATCGCAGTGGAAAAGATCGGTCCCTTTCCCACTGCTGCAAGAGCAGCCCGAAGGAACTGGCTCGTGGCAGCTGTGAGGCCAAGGAACGCAGCCGGCCGGGCCTGGAATGCTGCTTCGAGATTTACACTTCGTTCACAGAGGGGAGCCCAGCTGCTGGCACTCTTGGAATCAGAAACTGTTCGCAGCTTTTGTCTCGCTGAAACTGATTCCTACTTAGGCACACAGCAGTGGAGATGTGGAAAATGTCAATACCCGCTGCTCGGCATTGATGGCAGTGTCACACAACGTCAGCAGCAGCACGGCGTCCCACAGGTTATAGTAATTATGGACAACACTGTAAGATGCTGCGTGTAATCAATTTGCAATCTTTTCCTATTCCTGGGTCATTTTAGAGAGGAAAGCAGAGAACAGCCATACCACAGCCTTAGTGTTTGAGCTTGTGCATGGCAAGCTCTTAGTGCAGGTGCTCCTGCACCACAGGGACTGCACCATGCGGCACTGGGATCGTGTGGGGAAGAACAGCGCCTGTGCCTGGTGCTGCCTGGGGAGTGCTCGCAGCTGGATTGCAGGCCAGGAGCTCGCTGTTGCACAGCCTGAGTGCTCCCAGGTGAGTCCTCCTCGGAAACAGCACAAAACAAAACAAAATGGAGTCTCTTTTTTCCCTCTAAATGAATACAATATAAACTCTAACACTTGTCCTGTTGGTGTTAACATGTGCTGATAGACAATGATGCTTTGCCAAGGCATCCTGAATGGAATATAAGCATCCATATTTTACTAATTTAAACCCAGTGACAGCGCTGAATTGTCCTGCATTGAGCCAGCGTGCCAAGTAAGCTGTTTGCATTTGCTAGTCTGGCAGCAAAATGTCACAGCCCGTGGTATTTGTGCCCGAGAATTATGTGCTTGGAGCTTGCACGATAAACTTTATGAAGTAGGGACAGTTGTATGCCAAACCACACAAAGAACAACAATCAGAAATCCAGGGAAGCAAAGCGGCCGTGCTGCCTCCAAACAAAGCACCAAGGAGTGAAGAACGTCACCAGGTGGCTGTGGCTGCAGGAAGCAGTGTCCCACCTGCTGCCCTTTGGTCCAGGTGGCGGAGCAGTGCACAGATCTTTCCTCCGTGCTATTTCTTTTTCGCAAAAGGATGCTTCAGACACGGTGGCTGCTTGGCAAACCACTGGTGTTTTCCTCTAAGACTCATTCTCAAACTCGTTGTGGCTGCCTGAACATGCCACGCATTTGCAACACACCCTTCGCGTGTACGTTCCCATGCACTGCAAGCTGCATAACCGCGAAAAGCCAGTGTTTCACAGCGAACACAGGGGGGTCGGGCGGAGCCCCCGGCGCGGGGACGAGGGCCGTGGCTGCCTCCCAGAGTCGCGAGAGGGATCCGTGCCTTTCCCGGAGGCACAGCAGCCCCTGGCGGTGCCGAGCGCGCTCGGAGAGGAGCGGGGCGGCGTCGGGGACGCGCAGGGAGCGGAGTGCACTCTGTGCCGCGGAGAGGGAAGCGAGACGTCTTCAAAGACCGTCGCGTAACGGACTCCGCCGCTCCGAGTGAATTTTCTTGACGATCTAAATCGGATTTTCTAATCAGTGCAGCCCCGTCAGCCTTGGATGTGATGGGAAATGCTGAAATGTGGTTTTTCTAAAAAGCCATAAACACATGCACGTAACGAGAGCTGCCGCCGGAGGCACTTTCTCCCTCCCGTCCCCATTTGGACCACCGATGTAACGATGTCCAGTTCCCCGACACGGGACCACGGTGTGCCAGCAGCTTCTAAGCAAAGCGCTGCGCTCATTTCCACGGGGGAATGATGCCCCGAGTTGCCCCCACTGTGCGTACGGTTTTCCCACACGAGCCAAAGGGACTAGAGAAGGGCTCCAGCACTGCCAGTCACGTTTCCACACATTTTCGCTGTTCACGTGAAACCAAAGTGGGGCAACGCCGGTTTGTCTGTTTGTTCGCTTGTTTCTGATTTTTTTTTTCTTAGTCCGCAACAGTTTCTCACAATAAATGCACAAAACCTACAGAAAGTCTTCACTCCCCTCGCAGTGCGGGGGCCGCCCCGCTCTGCTCCGCAGTTCTCCCCCAGTAGGGGTCAGTCCGGACCAACAGAAGGGAAAAGGATTTCTGCTGCAGCACCCGAGCGCCGTCCGGGCCAGGGGGGAGAGAGTCGCTAAGAAAGGGGCTCCCCAAACCTCCGCGGAGGGTACTGTCCCGGGTAAGCCCCCAGAGCCCGGGGACGGGGACGCAGAGCGGAGGGGCCGCAGCCGAAGTCCGAGCTCCGGACATTCGTTGGGGCTTTGGCTCGGTTTGTGACTAGCGAGAGAAGAGGGGACACGCTGGCACTTCGTGTGTGGAATTTTAATGCTAACTTTATTATATTTTAGTGTATTGTTGGCTCTCATTTTTGTAGCCCTAGCAGAGATTTCCGCTTCCACATCTCCATTAAACGTCTGATTCATTCTCTTGGCTCCCAGTAACGCCTCGCAGCCTCATCACTGAAGCCGCGGCGTTCTGCATTAGGGAAATATAAGACCGGGTGCGATTAACCTATTAACTTTTTAATGAGCTGCTCCTCGGCCGCCCCGCGTGTGGGAGGAAGCAGAAGGAGCGCGAGAGGGCCGCGGTGCCGCGGACGATCCCTCAGCGTTGGCCCCGCTGCAGGCAGTCCTGCAGCAGCATCACCATTTTCTCATAAAGGGCACATTTGCAGCGTGAATTATGGGCGAGAGTGAAAAAAAAAAATAAAATCCTGACGGCATTTGTATGCTTCGTGTTCCTTTTCGGAAATCGGATCTTGAAGACGACTTGGAATTAGCACGCAGCAAAGCACTGGCAGTTCCCGGATCGGTCTTTTTCCCGGCACAGGGAGGACCACGAACGATTCGGTGCCCGCACAGTGCCCCAGTGCCGCCCGGCACTCTCAGGAGGCGGCTGGCGAAGAGCACACGGTGACGGCGGAGCACTGTGTGCGCCAAACA
Source organism: Cyrtonyx montezumae (assembly GCF_038088225.1). Lineage (NCBI taxonomy): Eukaryota > Metazoa > Chordata > Aves > Galliformes > Odontophoridae > Cyrtonyx > Cyrtonyx montezumae. Next base: position 25,671,998 of record NW_027071936.1, on the reverse strand, counting down.
AAGCGCTCGCTCCGCTCCGCTGAGGTCCCCCCCGGGCCCCGCGCTCCCTGCTCCCGGCTGCCGCGGTGGCTCCCGAAGGGCTGCGCTCGGTGAGAGACCATAAACCAGCCATAAAAGGAACCGGACCGCGAGCAGCACACGGGGACCCCGTTCCAGCGGCCCGTGGCACCGGGGGTACCGCTCTGTTCCTTTTCTCCCCGAGTCCCCGTGCTCAGTGTCAAACGCAGCAGCAAAGCCCCGTGGGTCGCTCCCAGCCGCGCTGCTCCCGCCCGCCTCTCCCTTCGCCTATCGGCCCCGCAGACCCGAACGGGTCGGGCCGGGCCGAGGCTTTTCCCACCGGCCCAGGGCTGCCCGGGGACAGTGGCAGCGGGAAGGGCCAGGCCTGGGGCAGCGCCACGGCTCCGGTTTGAAGGTCAGAAAGGGGAAAGGTTGGGACGGGAGAGGGAGAAACGAGAGTGGGGATGGACAGGGAACGGGGAAAGGAAAAGGGAGAAAGGAAGGAGAAAAAAAAAAAAAAGGGAAACAAATGAACAAAAAAAGAAAAAGAAAAAACTGGAAAAAGAAAAATGAGAAAAACAAAAATAGGAAGAAATTGGAAAAAAGGAAAAGAAAAACTGAAAGAAAAGAATAACAGGAAGAAAAAGAAAAAGGAAAGAAAAAGAAAAAATGATCAAGGAAAAGAAAAAATGATGAAGGAAAACAGGAGAAACGGTGGGAAAAGAGAAAGAAAGTGGGAAAGTGAAATGAAAAAGAAAGAAAAGAGGAGGAGGAGTAGAAGGAAAGAGAGAAAGGAAAGAAAAAGGAAAAGAACATAAAGAACGAAGAAAATAAAAGGGGGGGGAGAAGGAAAAGGAAATAAAGGAGAAAGAGAAAAAGAGACAGGGAAGTGTGAGAGAAAAGGAGAGAAGAGAACGAAAAAAAGGGAAAGAAGAGGAAAACTGGGAAGGGAAGGGAAGGGAAGGGAAGGGAAGGGAAGGGAAGGGAAGGGAAGGGAAGGGAAGGGAAGGGAAGGGAAGGGAAGGGAAGGGAAGGGAAGGGAAGGGAAGGGAAGGGAAGGGAAGGGAAGGGAAGGGAAGGGAGAAGAGAAGGGAAGGAAGAAGGGAAGGAAGAAAAAGAGAAGAGAGGAGAAGAGAGGAGAAGAGAGGAGAAGAGAGGAGAAGAGAAGAGAAGAAGAGAAGAGAAGAGAAGAGAAGAGAAGAGAAGAGAAGAGAAGAGAAGAGAAGAGAAGAGAAGAGAAGAGAAGAGAAGAGAAGAGAAGAGAAGAGAAGAGAAAGAAGAGGGAAAGGAAAGGAAAGGAAAGGAAAGGAAAGGAAAGGAAAGGAAAGGAAAGGAAAGGAAAGGAAAGGAAAGGAAAGGAAAGGAAAGGAAAGGAAAGGAAAGGAAAGAAAAGAAAAGAAAAGAAAAGAAAAGAAAAGAAAAGAAAAGAAAAGAAAAGAAAAGAAAAGAAAAGAAAAGAAAAGAAAAGAAAAGAAAAGAAAAGAAAAGAAAAGAAAAGAAAAGAAAAGAAAAGAAAAGAAAAGAAAAAAGAAGAAAAGAAAAAGCCAGCGGCGGCGGGCCGAAGACAGAAGTTGGCTGCCGGGGCGGAGCGCGGCCCCCCCGAACCAGCTCAGCTCGGCCCAGCCCGGCCCGGCCCGGCCCGTGCGCGCAGCCCCGCCCGCCGCCCCGCCCACGCCCGCCGCCGCCGCCGCCGCGCCCGCTGCCGGCCGAGCCCCGCTAAAGGAGGCAGGAGCGGGGCGGCGCGGCAGTGCGCCCGGAGCTGCGCCCCGAGCCCGCAGCCGGCGGCGGGAGGCGGAGCGGGAGGCGGAGGCGGCGGGCCGCGGCCGGGATGCGGGGCCCCGAGGAGGACGAAGGGGCGGCTCGCGGGGCCCCCGCGCCGCTGTGAGCCCGGAGCCGGCCCGAGCGTCCCTCCCGCGGGGCCGTCCGCGCGTCGCAGCCCTCCTCCGGCCGAGCGCAGCGCTCGCGGGGCGGCCGCCGCGGCGCAGCCCCGATGCCCGGTGGGGCGGCGGGGCCGCCGCTCGGGCGCGCAGCTCCCCGCTAAGAGCCGCGCTGGATGCGGGGGACGGGCGGCGGGGCCCCGCGGCGCTAGGGCCCGCCCGGGGCGGCTCGGCGTCGGCCGGCGGGCGGCGGGGCGATGCTGGCGCTGGGGCAGACGGACGGCGCGCCCCGGCAGGGCGCCTTCCTGCTGGGCAGCCCGCCGCTGGCCGCCCTGCACAGCATGGCCGAGATGAAGGCGCCGCCGTACCCCGCGTACCCCGCCGGGCCCTCCTCCGCCTCCTCTTCGCCCGCCTCCGCCTCGCCCTCGCCGCCGCTCGGCTCCCCCGGCCCCAAGGCCGCCGCCGGGCTCCCGGCGCCGCTCTCGGCCGCCACCCCGCACGGCATCAACGACATCCTGGGGCGGCCCTCCGCTCCGCCGCCCGCCGCCGCCCCGCCGCCGCCCGCCGGCCCCGCCGCGCTGCTGGCCGCGCTGCCGCGCTTCGGCAGCCTCAGCCCCCCGCCGCCGCCGCCGCCGCCCGCGCTCTACTTCGGCGCCGCCGCCGCCGCCGTGGCCGCCGCCGGGCGCTACGCGAAGCCGCTGGCCGAGCTGCCCGGGCGGGCGCCCATCTTCTGGCCCGGCGTGGTGCAGGGCCCGCCCTGGAGGGACGCCCGCATCGGCTGCGCGCCGCGTGAGTACCGCGGGGCCGCCCCGGGGGCCGCGCGTCCCGAGCGGAGCGGAGCGTAACCCGCGCGCGTTTGTTTCCCCCTCCGGCAGATCAAGGCTCGATCCTGCTGGACAAGGACGGCAAGAGGAAGCACACGCGGCCCACCTTCTCCGGGCAGCAGATTTTCGCTCTGGAGAAGACTTTCGAGCAGACCAAGTACCTGGCGGGCCCCGAGCGGGCGCGGCTCGCCTACTCGCTGGGCATGACCGAGAGCCAGGTCAAGGTGAGCTGGGCGGCCCGGGGGGGGCGGCGGCGGCGGCGGCGGGGCCGTGCGGTGACGGCGCGGGGCCGCAGGTGTGGTTCCAGAACCGGCGGACCAAGTGGCGGAAGAAACACGCGGCCGAGATGGCGACGGCCAAGAAGAAGCAGGACTCGGAGACGGAGCGGCTGAAGGGCGCCTCGGACAACGAGGACGACGACGACGACTACAACAAACCCCTCGACCCCAACTCGGACGACGAGAAGATCGCTCAGCTGCTCAAGAAACACAAACCGGGCGCTGGGGGGCTGCTGCCGCACCCCGCCGAGGGCGAGGCCTCCGCGTAGCCCCGCGCACATGTACAGATCTATTTTTCTACGCTCCGAGCGGCCGGAGCCGGACTGCGGGCTCGTGTTCTTGCAGAGCCGTCGGATGCGGCCGAGCCGGGCCGGACTGCGGCGTCGTTATGGTAGGGTCGCCGGCGGCGGGGCCACCTGTTGAAGGCTCTTTGTAAATACCCCGTGGGTCCCGGCTGTGAATAGCGCCCGTGTACGATACCTTCGTTTTCTTTTTGTACGGCCGCCGGGCCCCGCGGACTGGGGGGAGACCGCCCGCATCGCGGCGGGGTGCGGTGCCCGAGGCCGTGCCGAGAAAAGAGGAGAGAGAAAAGCCCCCAGAAGAGCGAAACTCGCGCTGGTGGGAATTGGCGCAGCCGCTTTCGGTCGGAATATAAAAATCCATTTAGTTGCTGTCATTGAATTTAAGGTGTGTTTTCCTTTTGTATCATACAGAATACTATAGAATGTAAATTGTTTTCTTCTTCTTCTTCTTCCTTTTTTTTTTTTAAGCTAATAACGATGATCTATCGTGACATAGCGTCTTTTAACCTTTATTAATTTATATTAAAACCAGTTCGGTTTGTAAAGAGAAGGAAAAGCCCTTTGCAAGCCCCGTTCGATGTAATGCACTTTCTGTTCGCAAACAAAACAACGATAAAACCAATTAAACCCTTCTCCCGCCGTCTGCTGCCTTCATCAGGGGTACGGAGAAATAGGAAAGGTGCGCGGGGGGGGGGGGGGGGGCGCGCACGGGGTGGGGGGGGTTACGGAAGCATCGGCACGGGGCCGAGCGCGGAGAGCATCGGAGAAGGAGACGCCGCGCAGAATGCGCTGTGCCCGCGGCCGCGGGAGCGGCATAGGACGGAGCGCGGACGCGTCCCCGGGGCAGCGTCCCCCTGTCCCATCGCGTCGGGATGTTATACATCTCCGTGCCGTGCCATCAGCGTATTGCTCGGGGACATACATACATATATATATATATAATTCTTTTTTTTTATTAATTATTATTATTAAAGTGCATTCTTTTTAATTCGCCGCGGTAAAATACGAGCCCCATTGCTCAAGAATTATAGCGACTATTAGAGTGACATATGGGCACCGCGCACTCACCAAATAAAAACCTACAGAGAAAGCGGCGGGGTCACGGCGGGGAGCAAACACTCAGCCAAATGGCAGCGGGGGCACGCATCGCCCATCCCGCACCCCACACCCCAAATCCCGCACGTAATGAGGGCCTCCCCCCTCCCCTCCCCCTCCGCCGCCGCCCGGTAATTGAGCAGATCTATTAACTTGTTACACTAGATTTGTTTAAAGAGACTATTACACAGTCATTTAATCAATTTGTTCCACTGGAGGTCCTGACTTATGAGACACTCGCCGTATGATTCCTTAATGACTGAATTAATTTGTTTTAATAAAACCAACATTGTGTACGGGCGCATTTCGAGAAATGCGATTTCGGAGCCGCTTCCCCCGGTTCGCTCTTCCCTACGGTTTGTCAAAGTCCGGAGCTGCCGTCATAAGCCGCACGGACGGGGTATTTTTCTTTTTTATAGCGTCATTAATTTAATATGGATCATTAGTTCTTTATACACACGCATGTTCTGACAAATGTACCCAATGAATAATGCACCTAACGCGTTCGGGCTCAAATGCATCACGCCGTAAACAGAAACCGACGCACGGCGGCGGCGCTCGGAGCGCGGCGGACCCGGCACCGGAGCGGGACGGGCACGGCGGCTCAGCCCGGAGCCCCGCGGCTGCGGGGAAGGGAACGGCTGCGGGGAAGGAAGGGAGCGGGTGCGGGTCCGGCTGGGGGCCCGGGGACGGGAAGGGGACGGGTGTGCCGAGGTGCGGCTGCCGCTCCCGCCCGCCCCGAACTGCTCGCGTAAAGTTAACGGCGTTAAGCGGCGGGGTCACAAGGCCAATCTAAGGTCGTTTTAATTCCGACTGGGGGTTAATTAGATCACTGCATTAAGGCAAGAATAGACTATCCCCAGCTTTCCCCTAACGGCGACAGGCAGTTGTTTATGTACAGGTATATATATACCTCCTCATCGCTCCCTTGATGAGAAGGATATAGGATGTTTATCAGCAACGAAATCTTGTCAGTTCTGCAAATCACGACAGAGCTCCCCTCCGGCTCAACTCGGCCTTTGGGCCACGTCCCTCCTCTCCCACTTTTGGGGCTGCACACTCGGCGTTCCGCCGCTCCATCCCTGCCCCACGCACACGGCCGCCGTTCCCCACGGGCGCACAGTTTCACAGTTAAACGGGTGCGAGCCTTCGGAGCCCACAATTACAAATCATCCCAGCCGAGAAAGGAGCTCCCGAGCCGGCCAACATCACCGAGCTCCGCTCACAGAGGGGCGGATTTAGTGAGGAAACCGAGGGGCGAGGAAAGCGGAGCGGAGCCGCCGGCTCGCAGGAAGCCCGGAGCTTCCTTCCCCTGCTCTGGGGCCGATTTCTCTCTGGATGGAGCTGTTCCGCTGCGCGTCGGGGAGGCGGCAGCCTCAGTGCCTCTGCTCCGAGAAACCCGAACCCGGCCGCAGCCTCTTATCCCGCGCTGCACGTGTAATTCCTCCCGAGAAACTTCCCCGGGAGAGACCTTCAGCCACTTCGCCTATGGGGAAAAACTGTAACAGAGAGAGACGCTCCCAGCTAACACTTCCTTTGTGAGGAAAATTCCTAATCGGTTTCATATCTGCGCTAAACACCGTGCCGTAACGCCGGGCTAGGAACCTGGGCTCCCACCGACTGTCACACTGGAGGCACTGGGTGCATCACCCACACACAGGAGCAACGCACTGAGTTACATTTCCAGCAACGCCAGCCCACCACAACGATTGCCAAAGAGTTTTAAATCTATTTGTTCTCCCCCTCCGCTTTTCGACAGGAGCACGGCTAGATCTCTTAGGAAGCAGGGTGATGGGTCAGCACAGACAGGGATCTGAGGGCAGAAAAGCTCAGAACAGGAGCCCACGTGCTGGGCAGAACTGCAGAAACCCCGAGTACTCTGCAGTCACTAACGAGATTTCTGTAATAATAGCAGGAAGAAACAACAGCATCATGGTACACTGCAAGAGAACGACAACAGGAACTTCTTCTTTGGGTCTGTCCCGGTACCCAACACAGCTGCTGGGAGCTGGACTCAGTGATCCTCACGAGTCCCTTCCAACTCGGGCTGTTCCGTGGCTCTATGAAAGCAGGGTCAGGTTTGTCTATTTACCACTGGGAAAAGGCTGCATTTGTTGCATGATTTACTTATAATAATTCCACCAACTTTGTGTGGAGGGTTTCATTCGTTTGGGAGCCAGGGAAACTGCCTCACCTCCATTTTTAGCAGGATGTAATTTCTGGGCAATGAGGAAGAAGAGATCACCGGACCCTCTTCCTGCCCAGGCCCCACAGAAGTACTTCAGGAATGCTTTTCCCAGAATCTCACTGATCCCATATGTCTGAAACGTGGGGCGGGCTGGGTGCCCGGTATGGGCTGTTGCACAACAGCCAATAACTGACTGAGCAACACAAAGCCCTGTTAGGAGAACCCCCCTCACCCCATGGCGTCAACCCCTAAACATTCAGGCAGTGCCTCCTTTCCATGACAACATCTTTCTCAATTTGGCAGAGTCGTGCCTTCCACAGGAAGAAAAATCCTCCAGTCTAAGATACATGTACATAGGATGAACGTATACCTAACATATATCTAAAACCAACTTCTACACATCCGAGCACATCTCTGCATGCATCTTTATTAGAACAGCTGTTAATTGCCTGAGGTCCCCAAGGAGGCCACCAGAAAGACTGCCAGGGCCCCGCTGGGACCCAGCAGAATACCTGGGCTGCTTAAGGTGCTCTGAAGCTGTGTGAATCAGAAGGAAAACAGCTCCCCCTACCCATTTTATTAGAAGGCAATAAAATCTGGTTGTGTCTCATTAAATTTAATGAGCCTTCATAAAATAACCATTACACTGTGGAGTAATGAAAAGAATAACTATGATGGTTAGTAAATAAACCAGCAAGGGGGGATGCTGTTCAGTGTCCCAGATACCCACAGGGTGCCACACGGGTAAATAACTCTCAGAGAGGACTCTGCTCCTTCTGCATTTTCCCCTATCCCAGTATTGGGTGCTTCTTTCCTCTCCTGCCATATGACATGAGCACATTCAGTGCAGCAGTGTTTGTATTTATGGTGCCATAGGCTGTGCGTGGGTAGATAACTGCCAGGACGAGATGTACTGCTCTGAAGTTTCTTTTATATCAGCGATCGCTTCTGAATACAGCACTGCAGAGGTTTTGGGGACAAACTCCTCATTCGGAACAAATACATGCACGCTTTCATATCACAGTGACAGATGAGTGAGGATCTAAAATCACAGTCCAAATTCCAGGTCTTACTTCCCCAGCACAAAATCCCCAGATGCTGGAGCCCCATCTTCACCCACGGTTTTTGTATGAATGTATCACACAGTTGTGCTCTTCCGCACAGACCGCTAACGGAGATGGTTATCTTCCTGACACTCACGTTGCCTGCCTGTCCTGCTGCTTCTTCCCTCTCTGCCGGAGGGATGAGCCCTTCGCCTGACTCACCAACCGCTCCCACGCAGAGCGGGCGATAGTGCTATTCTGTGGGAGAGGCAATGCAATTTTTGTCGAATTATAAATATTGCAGCCCTATTCCTCCCCCCCTCCCCCCTCCCCCCTCCGCCACAGCAGTTCCCGAAGACATGTAAACCTATGGTGTTATTGCTCCCTAATCTAGCCGAGGTGATGAAATGGTGCCAAAACTCGCATTGCAATTTCATCAGCATATTCATGAGTCGCACTTTTGCAGTGTTGCAGAAACAACACAAATTGGTTTGTGAATTGTGAACTCCCCCTTCTTCCTCGTCGTCTTTTTCTTCGGAATCGCAAATTGAGGATTAGCAAGGCGAGCGTGCCGGGGTGACTTTGGGACCCGACCGCTGAAGTTTGTTCGTGTACCTCTCTGCCTTCCACCGTGCTTTCTCCCCTTGGCCGGCGCTGGTTAACGCAGGAGCAGGGATCGGGGCTGCAGACGCGCTCCGAAGGCTGCATGTGAAGCGCACCCGGCACGGCAGGCTTTCACGTGGAGCCTGATTTAATTTTTAAGCAGAAAGATCGCTTTAGACTTGCATTGTCCCCGTGAAATAATGAAACGTTACTGATTTAATTAGAGCTCAGTTTTTCAGCCTGTGCTTTCTGTATTGTTGAAATTGTGTTTAGCGTGAGACAAACCTATCAATAGAAACAGCAATTTAAAACACACAGCCACAGAATATACTCTCTTCTCCTTTCCCTTCACCGGTTTCAATTCGTTGCTCAATTTAAGGATGGAAATAATGTTTGTCAAAGAATATCTGACACATGAATTCCAGAAAATAATAATAATTTACAAAAAAAAAAAAAAAAAAAGCAGAGAAAGAAAGATAAATAACAAAAAACAAACTAGGCACCTCCTGCTTGTGTTCTTAACCCATTTATGGTACAGTATACAGATAATCCGATCTGCTCCCCAAAACAAGGTTTGTGCAGTTGCACTACTTCACAGTGGTTCCTTTAAACTTGATAGCTTTCTTGTACTTTCCTCCTCCTTGAACTGAGACACCTCTATGAGGTGTTACATAAGGGTCGTAAATGAAATGTCAGAAAAGCCCCGTGGATGCCCCAGGACAGAGCAGCACGGGGCAGTGGTGTGCCTGGGAGCAGGGCGGGATGGCTGGCTCACTCTGGGTAAAACTGACACCAAAGAACAAAACCAGAATAGAGACATCTGAATTTTGCCCATCCTGGAAAAAAAATAAACCCTTGAAACATAGGTTTTGTCATTCAATTACCTGCTGATTCCTTCTGGGGAGTGCCAGTAGGACTCACAAGCTCTACAGGACAACCAACACAAATGTCTCTGTTTCCTAACACATACTTGAACATGAACAAAGTATGTTTTTATCAGAATCTGAGGCATGCTGATTGAAAACTACCTTCAGTTGCATAATGTACACAGCAAAGTTAGTCCAAATGAAGAACAAAATCCAGAAAGGAAAATCCTTGAGAATTCGCAGCCTTGATCCAAGGGTATAACGTGAATATACAGCACATCACCTCTAATGTCATCCCCAGGACCATAGTGGGCAGATTTGGAAAATAAATGTTCTTGTGCAAGAATGACTGCACCAGTTTTGTGCCATGGCTGGGGCTGTAAGATTTTCCAACTGAATCCCAGGGGGAATAAGGAGGACCTTTACAGAGCAAGGATTTCTTTGCACTGTCCTGTTTTCTGTAAAGGAAAGAAGCCTTTCCAAGTGATCTGACATCCACCCTTAAATTACTTCCCAGTGCAGAGTATCTGTATCTGCACTGGATAGCAGGAGACTGCTCGTTTCTCATATTGATTTACACAAGGCAGGGTAGTGAACGTACAATTAATAGCTGACTTCATTGCAAGCCAGCTGTTAGCCCCATAATTTACAATGGTAACAGTTTAAGAAAAAGAAGAATTATACTTGTAGAAACTGTATTTCTGTATTTTAAAGGTCAAACTCAACTTCCATTAGGGCTGGTAGGGATTCCGATTGACTGAAAACAATGCTGTGTGCTGACATGTGCAGCTCTGAGTTTCACCTGTTGTGGCAAGAGTAACTTGCCTGGGACTGTGCATAAAAACAGGGAGTTTCTCCAGGCAAAACCTGGGACAGATGAGCATGAGCAGCCAGAAGCACTGGGATGAAGGCAGAAACTTGCTGCGCTGACCCCAAGCCAGGTCCGTGTGTCTGATTTCAGCAATACAGGGTCCAAACTCTAAGGTGCTTTGAAAATATCTATTATAAATTGCCAACATGCCAGTGGAGATACTGCCGTTATATTTTGCTCTAGAGGAACGGTTGTAGATGAAAGGAGAGGGAACACAGCACTTCCAGAGGCATGTACGTGGACATTTGCTCTGCAGAGCCTGTCCTCAAATCCAGGTTTGAGGAGATGGCAGCTCGGAGGCCTTGCTGGAAGCACTGGGTATTCCTCTGCTGTCTGCACAAGGCAAACAAGCTCTCATTTTCCATTTATTAAACCAAGCTGTGCTGAGTTGTCCCTTTCTGACTACTAAGACAATGCATACTTTGTATTGATCCTGGTTATATATTGTCTGTGTGTATGTGACGAAATAAATCCCTGCAACACAGCCTAGCACTGCAGCTGACAGATGAATTTATTGACAGAGCCTTCCTTGATATACCATGTCAAATTTTAAACAGCATTTCATCTGTTGGTGCCCTTGAAGCTAAGGTACTATCTTCCCGTGTCACCCTATTGGGAACTAATACTGGAGGCTCACACACTAGGACTTAGTGTATGTTTTCAACACACTGTCCTCAACTTCTGTAAATAGGACTAGGACGTTAAATGCTATGCACGGTAAATAAAGCGGGTCTGATAACCTAAATGTGGCCATTACTTCACACATTCTTTGCTCTGCTGTCACCGATGCTGTAGGAAATATTTAGGAGATAAGAGAGGAATGCACCTTTCGTGGGACTGAAGGCCAGTGCCCCACTCCGGCAACCACACCTGGGAAAAGAGAACTGGCATAGTTTTGGCAGCTACAGGAATGTGGCAAAGAAAATCTCAACATCAAGTTCCATAAAACATGAGCCTGTGCCTACCTAGCTCCTCATTCCAGGACTGTTAATGTGGAAGACAAAATGCCCTTATCCAGACTGAGATCCCGGGCCTTCTGAAGCTGTCAGTTGTTTAAACACTTTCTGCTGCTGCACGTCTATTTCTGGATGTGGACGGGAAGGAAGATGAAGTTCTGCCAGGGAACATTGCAGAGCACCTGAGAGCTGAACATTTCTGGCCTTATGAGGTATTACTCAAAGGCACGGGACATCTTGCAGGAGCTCTGAAGGAGCGTCTGCACTTGGTGGCTCACTGAGCAAGGCATTTCCCAGCAGTTCAGTTGGCTCTGGCTGGGTCACAAGAGCCTTCATCAACGCCATTGGTTTGCATGTCAGGATTAGCTTGCAGTACATTTCGGACTAGAAAAGAACAAACCCTGCAAAGCCCACCTGCAGCTGAGGAGAGGGTGCCTGCGTGTTTGCACGGGTGCTCTCCATGGCTAACTGCTAGCACCCCACCATGGTGTGCTGCAGGGAAAGGAGCCAAGCACAACAGCCAGAATAATAAACAGAAATTCCACACGATTACAAGAAAAGTTTCTCAGAGTTAATATTAGGATGAGCAGCACACTGGGTCACAGGCTGAATTAACCCAGAAAGAATGGGGTATGATTTTAAATAACTTTTCCAGTGCCTGACTACAGCTGAATGCTCCTACGATCCTGGGGAAAAAATGTATGTTCTTGCTGTACGTGTCATTATTTTTGCATGCTTTACAGTGTTGCTCATTAAAGAGTTTAAACCTCAATTATTTTTCTCATTGACCTTAAAAAAGTGATTGGTCTCCCTTACTCAGGGCAGTGGGGATGCAAGGAATTTGAATTCAGCAGACAAAGGAATGAAGTCTCAGTGAGTACTTCCAAGGTGAGGAACTGAAGGTCACAAACAGAGGCTGTAGGTAGGTCCTTCTATACGGAGGGCTCTACCCTAACCCAGACCCTGGCTGTGCTCATCACACTGTCAGAACTCAATATTCCACCTCTGTAAAAGGTTTCTAGTAAGATCTTTACATTGTACTTCATTACAGCCAACTATTGAAAAAGACAGGAGAAGAAAAACAGAAAAGGAAGCTGGACTAAAGAAGAACAAGTATAGAAGGATGCTTTTCAAGCTTTCTGTGTCCCTCCTAAAGAAGCTTGATTTGGGCACAGGGAAGAGACAGCAGAGGTGTCATCTCCCAATGCTGAACTGAGCTCTATTTGGAGGTTCATCTCAGAGAATCATTAAGGTTGGAAAAGATCTCTAAGATCATCCATCAACTGTCAACCCATCCCCACCATGCCCACTAACCATATCCCTCAGTGCCACATCTCCTGGTTTCCCAAACATCCCCAGGGACAGTGGCTCCACCACCTCCCTGAGCAGCCTGTGTCAGCACCTCACCACTCTTTCTGAGAAGAAACGTTCCCAAATATCCAACCTAAACTTCCACTAGCACAACAGAAGGCCATCACCTCTCACTGTACCACTGCTACTGGGAGAAGAGGCTGACCCCCACTATGCTAGTACCTCCTCTCAGGCAGCTGTAGAGAGCCATAAGGCCTCCCCTGAGCCTCCTCTTCTCAGACTGAACAATCCCAGAGAGGCATCCCTTTGAGCAAAAAAAATGAGACACTGCATTTTTCCTCTTTCCAAGAGGGCTAAGATCCTTTACCGTGGGTTTTATTACCATAACGATGATTTCAGAATTAAAAACTAGAATGGGGGGATTAGCAAAGGAGATGAAGTTCCTTGCCAATGAGATTAATAGCATCAACTCAGAACAGGAGATCCCACGTTACAGTTCAAAGCTTGTGGCTCATTTTTTGGATGTATTCATCCAGTTAATGGAAAGCAGACTTTTGTTTGGGAAAGCATGAGCCCAAAGCCAAAGTTTTGCTGCTTATCTTGTTATCCTCTATTTGGGGATTAGGTGTCCATTCATTTTTTTAGCTGGAATCATGCTACTTTCTCTTTTTCTGATTGTTTTAGGTTCTTCATTGGTCTTATTCCAGACCTAAATTAGGGGCTTTGGGGCTGCTGAATGATTAAAAAAAATAACATGTGACTTAAGACTGCTTCCTCTCAGAATCCACCCTTGAGTAGAGTGTGTGCTCACACTGTGCACATCCTGCCATGGTTTCACCGTCATTTTTCTGTGGAGAATCAATGACAATTTCCATAATGGCGTGCTCACGACTGAAAGCCTACCTGGTGCACAACCTCAAGGTATCAGGCAGGAGAGCTCTACCTGCCCCCCACCTGTACCAAGGAGAGCTCATACACCCTGCTCCCTCTGGTTACTCATTCCCAGTAGATAAATTGCACCCCCAGAAGCTGAATTACAATTTCTACGGCTGTCACTCAGGCAGACGCCTGATCCCCTCCTAGCACTCCCTGATCCTGGCAGCTCTGCAAGGATCATACTTCCAGCAGACAAACTGTTCTTAAATAGCTTTCCCGACTGCATTAGGCACAAGCAACACTTGCTTCTATTTTGGGCTTGCCAACCCTCACGGAAAGCCCTACATGATTTCATCTGGATGCAGCCAACAGAGCCACACAAGGACTTTAAAGGATTCCACAGAAGGCACTCGACTGAGTATCTGACTTTTCAAAACTGTTTCTGCCTAACCCCAAATGTTATTCTAATACTCTACGGGGCAAGGTGTAGGCACATGTGGTTTACCTACACCTCCTTCTGGGAGGGAAACCGAGATGAGAAAGGTTTTGCCCAAAGCCTTCTGTCGCATTATGTCACACTTTTTCCTGAAACTCTCCTCCTGTTTGAGATCGATCCCCTCCCAATGGCTGTTCCTATGCAGCACAACATTTCTGCACTTATGTCCGATCGATCAGGACCCATGTGTTCCCCTAACAGGATGTTTTCCTTCTCCTCACTGTCCGATGTTTATCTCTGTGTAACAAAACGGAAATGCCCAGAAAATTTACATGGGGTTTTGTTAATATTGTTTGCTTGTTTTGCTCTCCCCACCGGCAACAAAAGAGTTGTCAGAAGTAATGTTTATAATAATTTAACGGATTATTTGCTTATTAGATATTAATCATTCCGCTGCGACTGGGGCCCGTGCTGGTGCTCCTCTCCTAGAACAGCGATTCTGATCTCAATTAGATTATGTCTCTCTCCTTTACCTCCCCATAAATCATTCCGGCAAACTGAAATTAACAGCTACTGGAGCGCATTAATAATCTGCCTCACACATTGGAAAATGCATTAGCCGGAACCCTCCCATCACTCTGACTGTTAAGCACATCATTTTGTTTATGAAATATAAACATTTCATGGAAGAGCTCTCACACATTTCTCCAGGCCTTGTGACAGCTAAAATGATTGCCCGCAATTGCCAGTCAGTCAAGCGCCCAAATAAAGTTTGTTTAAAGCCATGGCTCTGTGACCGCCCTATTTTCTCAGGCATTTAAAAGCCCAGATTTAAAATAAAATTCCTCTTTATCTGGGGAAAATAGAAAAAGAATATAGGAGCTGCACGGTGACAGATGTACACTTTGCAAAGGCTCTACGTTTCAATATTTGGTTTTGCTTCACGTAGGAGGAAGTGCTGCCAAATTCTCTGCAAAATAAAGCTCTGGAATAATTTAAGGATGATCTAATCAAAACGTTTCATTTCTGACAAACTGACATTCGGCCCCGCATGCTGAGTAACGTGAGGCTTTAAACACTTGGTGCCCTATTGCAAAGGGAGGTTAGAAGAAGAAACACGCACAGTTCCATTTCAAAATGAAATAGGAAATCGCACCACATCAAGAGCATCACTGTGGCGCATTACGACAACGTTGGACTTTCAGGGAGGTTTTCTTGCAAAGCAAAAATCAACTGGTAATGGAATGAGGTATAAACATCCTCACCACTCAGCTGAGCAGCTTCTTCACCTGACACCAGCTCCCAGACTCTGCTACCAGCTGGGGGAAGCCCTAGTCTCTCCCAGAGCATTGCCTGCGTTTCATCTTGGACAACTCTGCACCAAACAATTCAGCACCCTACATGTAGTGACGGCAGGACTATCCGAACCCAATAAATTCATTGATGAGCTACTGCTATGATGAAGATTGTACAGGCTAAATTAAGCAGCATAAATCAGAGAATGAACCACTGAAATACAAGATCAAGTCATATAAATGGTACATGTAGCATCCAAGGAGTTTATGCCCACAAAATTGTAACAACAAAACTGAGTATCTGTGGTACAGAGGAGAGCCCCCACATGCTCTACAACAGCCTAAAAGGAGATTGTAGTGAGGTGGAGGTCAGCGTCTTCTCCCAGGTACCAGAGACAGTATGAGAAGGAATGACCTCAAGTTGTGCCAGAGAAAGTTCAGGTTGGGTATTAGGAAACATTTTTTCTCAGAAAGAGCAGCGAGGCAGTGGCACAGGCTGCCCAGGGAGGTGGTGGAGTGACTGCCCCTGGGGATGCCAAAGAACTGTGGAGATATGGCACTAAGGAATGTGGTGAGAGGGCAATGGTGGAGGTGCGATGGCAGTTGGACTTGATGATCTTAAAGGTCTCTTCCCACCAAACGATGTCTTGTGTATTATTCGAACACAATATAGTAATGGTACAGGGACCTCAACAGCTGTTCTCATCTCACCTCTTGATCTTGGAAAGAATAGAAGCACTTGAACTAAAGCTCTGAGCATATTACAGTAGGTAGTCTTTCTCACCAGCCTCTGGTGGATCTGAAGCAGCACCCCATGCTTTGATGAAGAAACTTTAAAAACACATGCCTGCTATAAACCTTGGTTCCACAGTCCTCCTGAAAGCCAGGCACATGCTTACATCCCCTGTTGAACAGGAGCTTGTGTGAGCACAGCTGCTCAGGTATTGTACCAGAACGGAGCTGAGGCTGTAAATTCCTGGGGGTACAGGCTGGGTCGTTCTCACTGGCCTGTGGTCATCTGCACACTGATAAACAATAAATAATTGTAATGAATGGCAGTATTTTTTAAATACAGGAATTAGCTCGTTTAAGATTTAGCTGAGTTTTGTTTATTATTCTCAAAATGCATTCACAGCATATAGAGTAATGTCTCCAGAGGGCTGTTCTGCCATGGAATATTATGCGACTCTCTATCAATAAATGACACAGCTTTTTACGTGTTTTAAGTAAAAAAAATAATTGCTGCTCCTTGTGGAGTTAGGCAATTAATTGCCTAATTATTTTGTTAAGTGTCACTACTAAAAGAAAAACATTACTGGAGCTTTATGGGCAAACTCTAAACTGAAATAAGGGTGAAATTCTGGGAAAGAGCATACATGCTGTATATCTGCACCATGGTGAAGTATTAAACTCCTAATAAAAATGTCTTTGACTTGGGGAAAACAGAACTTGTTTACCAGTAGCTCAGGGTGATTTTTCCATACTTTTTGCTGGCTCATCACGTATGACCCTCTCAGTTTCCTCTGTGGTGTTCATGTGCATCTCGGCAAGGAGAAATGGAAAGGGGAATTTTGCTATGGGCAGTGTGCTCTAAGGAATGGTAGCACTGCACAGTGCTTCCATTGTGGATGCACTCTTTCAGAAAGCTCACATACTCTCTGCTCACTAGATAAAAAAGCTGAAATGGACTTTTGCTGTCTGCAGGCTTGGGCTGGTAGAGACGAGTGAAACCAGCTTGTGGTTTTTGAGAATGCTATAGAGGACTCTGCCATATAATTGCCTTCATAAACTGATCAAGCTTCATCTTAAAGTTGCCCAGGGCTCCAGTTCCTTCTTTTCATATTAGATGGCTCTTCCAGTCTCTCATTCCTCTGCTGGTTAGAAATAATGTAATTGCTCAAATTTATTCATGGTCAGTTCAAAGCCATTTGTTTCTGTGCCAATGTTGTCCTTTGGCTGAAATAGCTCTCTTACGTTGTGCAATGGGCAGAAGATTTCAGTTTCTCTGAAACCAGCAATGTTTCAGACACATAAGAATTAGTCAGAGGTGATCTGCAGCAGATCCAGAAGTTACACAAACACAGACAGATCTGGTGCACAATACTACTATGACACATGTGAGCAGATGCTGCCTTACAACTTGACTAAATCTGCCTTAAAAAAGTCCCCCAAAGAAACCTGAAATTCTGAGGGAAAATTTAAAATCCAATGCTAGTGGAATAATAAACTGTTTGCTCTAAAAAGTCCACTGCTCACGTTCAGTAGGAGTCCTTGGGAAAGGTCACCACCACTTGTAGCACTCCACTGGCAGCCCCAGGCTTTAAACAACATAGCACATTTAGATGTGACACTTTGTTCCAACTCCACCTGAACTGAGGTCAAATGACTTCTACATACTGGATAGAAGAAGGGCAGAGGCAGGATTTGCTGCAGCCTGCTTCTCTAACCTCGAATCCCACTCACTCCTTCATGGAGTCAGCATCTACCTCAACAAGCAGCAGTTGCTTCATATTTATTTTCCTTCTCCTTTCCTGAGATCTGTTGGAAGCTTTTGAGGAATGGCTGCCACATGATGTTTATCAATGTTTTTCTCTCCCTGGGTAGGAGAAAGTATGAGGAACATATTTCACAATGAAATGGGTTTCTACTTAACAGGACAAAATGAAGGCCAACTCATAGATCAGCATAATATGTCAGAAGAGAAAAGAGTTCAATGTATTGTAAATGATATCCAGGTTAAAAAACCGCAACGTTGGAAATCGAGACCCTGATTTAGGAAAGTACTCAACGATGTGCTTGAAACTAAGCACATACTTAAGTCCTGGTGAAGCTAAAGCATGTAATTGCTTTCTTCCATTAAAAAGATTACAAAAGAAGTATTTTAGTTAGCCACTTCTTTGGTGCTGCAATGATTGTAATGTTAACAGAGACAGTATGGCAGGTTCTCCCCATTGTAAATACGAAAATATCTAGGATATATCTATCCTAGGAAGATAGGATATGGAAGTATCTCGGAAAGAAAGCAGCTTAGCAAGTATTTCCTGCGATGCATTAACATCAGAATAACAGCAGACACAAAAGACACAGGGCTGAAACCACAGCGTCTAATTTGAATTTTCCTGGTCGATGTGACCCTGAGAGGCTGAGAAGAACTTTGGAAATTCTGAACTGAGCAAACACTATTGTCACAGAAGAACTGCACCCACTGGACTACATCTTGAAAGGTAACGGTGGTTTTCACACAGGAAAAAGTTGCCAGAAAAAGTTTCACACTGTGCATTGTGTCTCTGTCCATCCACACATTTGTTGGTGTGAGAGCAGAGCAGGCTCTGTCCTCCCTTTGTAGGAGGAATATTACTCCTCAAAGGATCCTTCACAGAATCATTAAGGTTAGAAAAGACCTCTAAGACCATCTAGTCCAACCATCCTCCTACCACCCACCAATACTGCCCACTGCCCACATCCCTCAGTGCCACATCTCCACAGTTCTTCAATAGCCCCAGGGATAGGGCTCCACCACTTCCCTGGGCAGCCTGTGCTAGTGTCTCACCACTGTGGCTGAAAAGAAGCTTTTTCCTTATATCCAGCCTTTGCTACTGAAATCCAGCTCCATACTTCCTTTGAAACTTTGAATCACCTCCAAATTAACTTTGAATGCTTGAATAAAAAAAAAAAAAAGAAAGAAAGAAAACAAAAGCAAGAACAAAACCCCATACCCCCCATACCCAGGGCATAGGGCTCTATTTAGCCACACTCTAGACGCAGTTGCTGGAGCTGAAGGCTCTTGGTGACACGTGCCAGCACAGGAGCTAGCTGAAGACAAGGCAGGAGACACACGTTCCTACAGACGCAGCTATACCAGCTCTGCAACCCCACCCGCACTTGCAGCTCACGCATTACATACCATGCATTTCCGTAAGGACAGGGAAGTGGATGCATCCCATCTAAATATAGGCATTAGCTGTGCAATTGCACAAGCAGATGGCCCCTGTGCTGGTCCAGCTACGCTCATTTCCGCTCCCATAAATAAAAACATGAGCAGAACAGGCCCGCAGAAGTATTTACGGAATAATTTTCAATTGTTGACACCGCCAGGCTAAGCACTGAATGCTAAAGTTTATGATGTATAATGCCTCCGGCTACCACGGCCCCAATTTGGACAAACCTGCCATTAACACCCGCGTGGCAGTTATTTTACTGGGGGTGACAGATTGTGAGGTAGGGAGAGTAATTCAGACTATTACCCAGGTGAAGGCATGAAAGCTCAGTGATATATGAAGACCACTTAAATTCATTGTATCTTGTACATCACATCTTTGATAGATTATAGCTGTGGCATTAAAATGGAAATGGTTTCTCTGAGGCCTGACAGGGGCTGGGGTGACCCGTGACCTCCCTCTGAGGAATGTGACTGACCGAATTATCAGTTAAGAGAAAAATCTATGGGGAATAGACTCACAGTGATGGAGAATCCACCATGCATATATATATTTTTTAACTTTTGCTCTGATTGAAAGCTGTGCCGCTCAAAGCTCCCCCACCTCCTCCTTCCCCCTGCTCCCCCCAGCCAATCCCAGGCTCCTTCGCTCCGATTTCAGATCGGCAGGGCCCCCGATATTGATTGAAAAATTGTTATTAGAGATAGTAGGTCTTCCTGCATGCTGCCTACTGATTTAATTTGGAAAACATTTAATTTTATGAAGCGGTAAATGATAGTGGCACGCTCTCTCGTGTTAGGGAGCAGCTGGCTCTTTAGCTGCTCGCCGTCACTACTCCCAGGTGTCCTCTTTGCAATCATGTGTTCCCTTCCCCTTTGCTTAACAAGTTATTTCAATTTCTAAACGAATGCTGAACAAGAGAAAGACAACATGCAAATTGAGATCCCAGCCGCCATTCACACATGAAAAAGTTCCCCTGGAATTCCCTCAACTCTGCCCGTCCCTCCCGCCCTCCCTCCGCATCTGTCAGGAAAAAACAGGGGCCTTGTTCTCATCAGATTGTTTTTACCAATGACCTGACACCA
The DNA here is from genome assembly GCF_038088225.1 of Cyrtonyx montezumae. Classification (NCBI taxonomy): domain Eukaryota; kingdom Metazoa; phylum Chordata; class Aves; order Galliformes; family Odontophoridae; genus Cyrtonyx; species Cyrtonyx montezumae. Next base: position 25,652,157 of record NW_027071936.1, on the reverse strand, counting down.
CCATCTATAATTAATTACATCATTTACATTAGACTATTGACTAAACAAATACATAAATCATAGGCAGAGTCAATAGACGCAGACATATTTAATCATGTTCTAAATAATGATTACTGCTCCCATAATGCAATAATTATTTTCAGCAGCTGACTTGAATTAATCTTCTGTCAAAGTGCCATCTGAAAAAAGAAAGTAGACCGCGACGAAGATGAAGAAGGCAGCTCTGGTGAAGGAGAGACTGTCTCACGCCGCGCTTGGCCTCTCCCCTTTTCCCCCTCCCTCCCCACAGGGCCTGGAGCATGGTCAGCCCCACACCGCACCCAGACTCATATCGGGTTCAGGATGCAGCCTCCGCTTGGGCCAAAGGGGCCCAGTTTACACATGCCGAACGCAGCCGAAAACCAGGCTGAAGTGACCCTGAACAGACACCGCTCTCCATGGAGGCTAATGCAATTAGGGTGAATTTAACTCTCATTTACTTAAAAGCATTTCAAAAGGCATTTCATTAATTTGCAAAGCACACATCTGGTCTATAGTGCCGGTCCGGCTGGCACGCTTTGACCGTGGCAGGATTTCAAAGGGCCTGCAAAGCAGGGCTGTGCTCCTCCCACAGAGCCAGCCTGGGGTGATGGCTCTGCATGAGAGCAGCAAAGGATTTCTGGTTGGGATACTTGATGTTTCATCAGACACAGGAGCATTTTCAGAGAGGAAGAAGAGATCTTTTAACAACTTTTCTTGACACAGAAGCAAATTGTGTGTTGATTACTGACTAGGCTAATAAGCGAGCCATTTTGATAACACACAGCTTAATAAAACCCCACTGCAGCTGAATGCCTACTTTAACAGCAACCCACAACAGCTGTCTCCTAGTTCTCGCACATACGGACAGGAATTACTCTACACCAATGCTGGACAATAGTAATCCTGAAAGAGAAACTCTCCCACCTCAGGCAATACCTTGCTTCTGAGAGATAGGAGGCAGCAAGCCTCTAAGCTGATCACAGCAAATTTGGTCCAACAAAGCATTCTTCATCTTTCAGGGACAGAAGCAGTAGAGAATACCAGATTGTTTGAGAAAAGGATGGGATTGCTGAAACATTTCTCTAAATCAAAGCCTCCATCGTTCTAACAAATAAACAAACAAGCCAACCAAAAATCAGGCAAACTTAAACCCTCAGATTTTAATGGCTCAAGTAGGAGTTATTAAATCATAAGCTACCCAATAGCAATGTGGCCATATGTGTATAGCTGATTCTATCAGTACACATCTACACGTAACGTGTTTGCTACAATACCCCTAAATAAGCCTGAGGAGAGGTAATGAATGGCATTTGGATGGGTAGCTTAGTATTCATAGGACTTCACAACACTGCACTTCTGAATGCTTTTCTAAAATAGAAGAATCGGGTGGACTACACTGAAATATTCATGAAGGATAATGAAAAACAGCCATCAATTACAGTGTTATAGGTTGGTTAATATTGTATGATGAGTGTGTTATAACCATAAATAAACAAGAAGTATAAATGACAGTGAGTATAAATAATCACTACAAATAATAAATAATAAAAAATAGGCTCGAGAAGGACAGGCATCAACTACTGAGTGGCTTTCTCTACTACTCCCCGGTCTCAGAAAGCATTCAGAGCTGACAGAGTTATTCTGCTCTCAAAAGCAGGACAATGCAATGCACTGTGGTTCTTTCTCTTTCAACATGCATTAATAGCATTTCCACAATACACTATTGTAACAAAAAATAACTATCTTGACCTTTTAGAGGGTACAAAACTAAAATGGGCAATGGGCAGAAAGAGAAGAAATCAGAAGACTGTATTGCCAATAATGTTATTTTCTTCACTGGAAATAAAATGAAGGCACCTCAGCAAGCAATCTGTAATTGCAGCTTGCTTCAATGCAATCTTCAATCTCAGACTTTAATCATTTGAAGAAAAAAAAAGTAAATTTTACTGGTTGTAGTGGTAAAACAGTAAACACCAAGAGAGGTGAGAGGTCCTCAAAACAGGAAACAAATTAGTAAAATGAAAGATCAAGGTGCTTCTGCAGCCTGAGCTGAATGGGGACATGAGAGGTGCTGATGCCCCTCTGGCTCTGCTACTCATCTTGTAGGAGTGAAGGGGCAAGTTACTGAAATCCTCGTATTTCTTTTACAAGCAGTAGAACAGCTGTGCAAAATTCCTGATGCCTTCTTTTCTCTTTGCAAATGTTAATGAGAAACAATTTAGCACTGATGAAGACAGCCAAAGCCAGCAGAGATGTTACATGTAGCAGAAATGCTGGACCGCAATGCTGAAATTGAGCTTCACCTGTGCCTTTACAGGACTGATTTAACAGCCTTCTGAGAAATACGGCTCAGAAACAAACGTAATCCTTCAAAACTTCTTGGAAGCGCCCTCCTTTTAAGCTGATACCTGCTAATGGCTGGACGCACTGAAAAGCTACCTGCAGGATAGCCTGGAAAGTGGGAAAGCTGGAGTGATTGATGTGAAATCCTGTGCAGGTGCACACAGCTAGGAAAACACAGAGTATATTAAGGATGTCACTTTTGTCTGCTGTTTCCACGATGCCCTCTGGATTTATCTTATCTAGGTGACCTTCTGTGTCACACCCAAAGGCATACTTTAGTTACACTATGACATCTGGGCCTTTGAACCCATTTGCTACCTTTGCCATCGTTCTGCCCCTGTCCTGCTCCCACATACATTCACTGACTGTAGAGGGTTGCTGAGAGGCTGTGGTGCAGGTGGAGACTTTCTCAGGGAGATGCCTGGCACGAGGCAGATGATCAAAGCCAATCCATCAGGATGCAATTGATCCTCCATGAGAACTACCCTACGTGGGTGCCAGCACTTCAACCAACTGCCTTAAACCAAGTACTGTATGATCATTACTAACCATCTTTGGAAGTACAGTTGTTAGATGTGTTGTTAAAACGACTGCCCACAGTATCTGGAGGGCTTTTTTTCCACAAACAAATTCTTAGTCATTTCTTCACAACCTTGCTCTGAGATGATACTTTTAGGGGACCGATTTGTTTGGCTTTGGAACAACACGTATCACATTCAAATGACTCCTGTGTTGATCTTTGTTTTTTTCCAAGCTAGAAGAGCAGCCCTGAAGGTTACTGAGGATAATGGCCAAGAAGTGGAGAAGCATTCCAGCCTTCTGAGATTGCTGGGGGGATGCTGGTCCACTGATGGCAACAGCTCATAGATATGAGCTCACAGCCTGTCCTAAAATGCTTAATAAAGAACTAAGGCTCTTGTACTGCAGGCAGAGGTAAGCAGCTAAGTGATATGGCTATTTATAAGCTTTTGTTAAGTCTGCCACTTCTAGCTATGTCTAAAAGCAACCTTTTAAAGTGATGTTTCAGGAACATAGTCAACAGCGAGGCAAGCTGGTCTTGGGCTTGATTAGATTTTGCTCCCTTTACCTTGATGAAACGATGCCTTATTAGCATTCCAAAATGAGTGCACGCTCTAAATGTAAGTGGATTTTAATACAATCTTTTTGAGGAAATGTCAAACTTCATTGGGTACATCTCCTCCCGCCCTCCTTCTCCTCTGTAACGGCAGAGTTCAGCAAGGAACTGTGCCAAAATAATGAGCAAGGGACAGAGGGAATTTCGGAGTCAAGGTAAAAGATGAGAAATAAATTCTCCCAACAGCGATACTGCTGCGGGTCTGCTGCCATCTGCTTCACTCAGAGCCTTCTCTTCAGTTTTGCATGGGTGCAGCCGACAAGGCTTTGGCTTCACGTAGTTCTCCTGACTACACCATTGTACATAAAACCACACACTGAATGCTACAGCCTTTGCTGGCACAAAGCAGTACCAACAGTCCCAGCTGTTAATGCTGGCTGGAAACATGAGCCTAAGCATTGCTTTTTGTTTGCACGCCAGTTTATTTGGGATAGAAGAGGCCTGAGGAGGTTAAAAGTGCCCTCAAAACTGCCACTGGAAGTTGAGGGAGCCTGGACTCAGAAAAAAAAACCCTAACAGGCAAAACGTATCTGCTTAAATTAAATTAAATATTAACATCCCGTGCTTTAGACTTGCACCGTGAACGTAATATGTGCACTGTTAATGAACCGCAATTTATTTACACCTCAAACAAAGAGTATCCTCACTGCCCTAAAGTAGTTAAATTGCCCTCTTCCTAGTGAAATTTATTGCCATTTAAACATGCCAAAAGGCCATTCTGCCGGTCATTACAATAATCTATCATTTCTGCAACTGCTGGTATCCTGTTCTGTGGTCAAATTCAATCTGAGAAGGGTCAACAGAATTTTTCCACCAAATGCTTCCCTCCTGCCTGTCATCAATTTACTTTTGTCAACAAAAAGGGCATTACTACCGAATGAAATAGAAGATCCCCTTAAGACCTCTGGCAAACAGCAAGAGCTTCTCTGACGTATCACATCTTTTCTGCCCGCAGATGTGTGCGCGCTCTGAACAGAACTGCACTGAATGCATGAGCAGGAATTCTGTGGTGTGTCAAAGCTCTTTGCACCCCAATAAGCAGTCACATTTGCAAGTACCATAGAGTTGCACAATATTTGCAACGTATCTGTAAGAAACTACTTTTAAGAAAGGAAGGCAACACAAAGTACACACGGCAATTAAACTCAAGGTGACTAAACACAGACAAACACACACACACACCAGGTTCAGGACAAGAGTTTACCAGGGCAAGTCCAGCTTTGACCCAACACTCAGGCTTTCCACATCAAATGTCTCACATCCCTCCTGCAAAGGACTCACTGAAACCCAGCTTCGCTGTAAGTGCTGGGCAACTCTTGATTAAACTGAGAGTGTAGTTCTGTTTTGCCTAGGTATCTGTAACTCGAAAGGACTGGCCTAATGCTGTATGATGAAAATAATAATACTAATAAAAAACACCACGATGTCCTTCAATGATTTTTCATCTGCTAGCACCAGGAACCACAAACCCAAAGGAAATTACTGAAGTAACTGCTATCCATCAACATTACTGCTGTGTAGCTGTGGCATGCCAGCACCATATCCTGCTCCCCATCACAACTACTGCCCAATTATTAGGTATTGTTCATAACCTGTACCTAAGCCATGCAACAAAGAGCTAACTACCTTTTCATTTACATGTACAACAGAAGGAGAAATGAAAGGCAAGGAAATGTGAGATCCCAGTAGATGCACTGTTTGAAATTCACCAAGTTTTTAACTTGGATGATTCCTACTTGCAGGAATAGCATACTGTCCTTGTTTTCCAGCAGTTGGTCTTGGCTAAGTAGATTAGGCAATGGCTTATGTGCTGGATGGGGAGTGCATGCCATTCCTAACCGGTGGCCTCAGCAGAAGACTGACAGCATTTTAGTGGAGGGAAGCAAGCAATGGCAGGATGCACGATGATTGGAATAAGAAGAAGCATGACTGAGAAATCAGAGAGGAAGCCCTCAAAGGAACAGAGTACTGGAAGTATTCCTTAACACACTGACTCCAAGCAGTGCTGCTTAATAAGCACTTTCAATACAGTTTCATTTCAGAGACGCTTGTGTGGTTCTAGTGGTACTGATGCATTTTTCTTTGGATCCAAATCCTTTTCACAATTTTGATTTAGTCACCATTTACCACAGATATGACAGTTTCTTTGTACCACCTTGCCTCTCGACTCTTTCTTGTCTGGACAAGATATAGGTACCAACGTGGAGCGAGTTTCACTGCTTTCTTCCCATCTTGGACCTATGTAGCATCATCACCCAGGAGAATCCCTGTTCCTGTTGGCCTTTCCAACTGAAAACAAAGTGTCATTTCACAGAGCCATATGTTTTGATGAACTACTGTGAAGATTCAAAGCAAGAGTCATTTTTATGCCCCAGTGAATCAAGGAACAGAATTTCCAGGTAGCAAAGATCATGGCTTCTCTTTCTCTTGCAGAGTAAAAAAAAAAAGATCCATGTAAAGCATACTCTCTCTTCCACGTCGTTTCTTTGGCACAACAACAATAGATTTTGCATCACAAAGCTCTGACCGATGCAGGGTGTGGTACTTCCCAAAGCCAAACAGTTTCTACATGCAATTTCTAAAAGGATTCAAACACTCAACATCCAGACCAAGTAACATGTGAGGGTTAGCAAGGGCAGGAAGCAGAAATAACACTACCAAGGTATTTTTTCTAGTGAAGAACCATCTGAGCTTTGTCTACTTACTTTTCTTCTTCAGACTACTTTCCTGCCTGTAAAAACATGATGATCAGATGCTACATTTCAGGAGCACTGGTTTGGATGGCTGTGAGGGAACTGCAGATTTGGAGAGCTAGGCTGTCTCATCATTTTGTTTTTGTATAGGAAGCCAGAGGTCTCGACAGGCACATTCAGTGAAAACAACATCCACGCTTGGAGCCAAAAATTCACTCAAAGACTGTTGTTTGAGCTGTGAAGCAAAACCTCCTTTAAAAAGCCTTCAAAATAATCGTGTCAAAGTTGTATAAATGCTAACAATTTATTCCGAGAAAATGAAATCTGCTGAGGTGAGACTGAGAGGTGTTAAAACTTAATGAATATAAAAATATATAGCCTGGCTCACACAGAGCTGAGATCTCTAGTGTTGGCTATCATCCTCAGTATTCCCTCTTATCTGATTTTTAATCACTTGGAAACATCCACACTATTTTTCCTTTGCTGGAAAAATGATGAAAGCTGTTCCCTAGTTTGAATATGATGCGGGTGATGAGGACATCTGTGTTAGTTTATAGAAATTACTTGTCTTGACTTATAAGGAAGCTTTGGCCAGCAAAAAACAAACAAACAAACAAGAAAACCACAGATGAGACTAAAGGGATGTGAGGTGCCCCTCAGTCTCTTTGAATGACTGACAGACACCGATCGTCTTTGTGCCCAAACAACCTGCAGGTGGGCAGAGAAGACATGACAAGCAGAGCTTGATCTCCACCTTGCCCAAAGCATCAACCACCACTTTACTGTCCACTCAGAGAAGACAGAAACAGTAAAGTTTCTGAAAACAGAAAAAGTAAAGCATCTCGGCCCAGGTGTTACCCCTCAAAGCACCAGGCAAAGCATACATTTGGGCCTTCAGCAGAAACTGCCATGACCACCAGCATTTCATTGAGCAATATGCAGACTAAACATGCTGCCTGCTACAACTGGGCCAGCACATGAGGTTTTGTGGCCCACACCGATGAGAAGACCAGGCCTCAGTGGCTTTCAGCTCATGCATTGAGGCTGGAGACCTTCTAGTTGCACCACTGCATCAACTTCCTCTTTGTGTTATTGGTCATTGGAAAGATCTATGCAGGTCAGATAGACAGAAACTCTTACCACTTCCAGAAGTCCCACTGCAAAAGGGCATCATAAGAGCACCATAATATCCTTCATCAACTCAGAAGCCTGCTGTAGCTTTCTGTATCTATGCAGTGAAAGCACCCGGTACCACCTGCTTCTCCCAGGAAGCATCCAGCACCACAGTGCCCCTCCACCCTTCCCTGTGGCCCCTCACTCTGCCCACTCTCTCTCACAGAGCCTGCAGTGGTAGCAACAGGCTGCCTTTGCACATCAATGGCTTACTTTGAAATTATAGGACAAATTCTGAAAGCTAGAATAATGTGAAAGGCAGGAAATTAAACGATAAAAACTGAAGGTGAGCATCAAGAATTGCCTCGGTCATGCAGAAAGACCTCTTCCATGCTCATCCTTGCATCAGACATCAGGCACAAGATGAATTTGGAGGACTCGTGAACCAGGAAAAATTCTCAATAAGAGTACTTCATCCAAGAAGCAATTTGCCTCATCAGTAATTTTTCAGTATTTCTTTTTGTCATTGCTGAAGGTGTTTGTGATTGAATATGAGTTTTGTTTTTCACACAGACCAGTTGTTATTTTGTGACTTACAAGTTAAGTGAGACTTAAATGTATGCATCTGGCATCGCTAACCATAAAATGAATGGGAACCTCAGAAATCAATACTGAAACAGTACAGCATCAGAGCAGTATGGAAAAAGGTTGTGTGGGAGGGAAAAAGCTTACATAAACACCATCATCATGTTCGTTGGCAACACTGTCCAGAAATTTAAACAGCCAATGATGACATTCTTCAAAACTCACTGGAAACAGTTGAAGACATCATTGTACATTCAAGGGTTCTGGATCCTGACTTGCACAGATGACTTATTTTTATAAATTCTGTGGTTAAACAGATACTGCATAATGTTCCATCCCCCCTCCTCTCCCCCCCCTCCCCCCCCCCCAGACAATTCTTTCTTTTTTAATGATTTTGCAAGGAATGAGAATGCCAAACAGCATCTGCCAAACCAAGCACTTCAGGATTGCTCTTTTGGACAGCTGGAGAAAGAGACCCATCAGTAGGACTGGAGCTTCTTGCATATCAAAAGCAGCTAAGACAAGGATGGGAGACCTTGTCACAGTCACATTGATGATGACAGCCTTTCAGTTTTAATCCGTTGAGCACGTTCACTGTTGCCAGATGATACTGTCAATTGATAACAGTTATTTTATGAAAGGCTGATTGTTTGTCATAGTAATTAAAAAAAAAGGAAACGAGCAATGGCTTTGTCATAATAAAATTTAGAGGCAATAATTCTAGCTTTTAGTCAATGGGCAAAAACCATGACTTAACTTCCTCAAGTTAGTGTGAAGTTACTTGACTTGAAAAACTGCGTCAGACAAACTTAGCACGTTTTGCAGTAAAATATTAGCAATTCTTCTACTATGTTTAATAGTTTAAAAGCATCTAAAGAACCTGCTCTGGCACAGCAACAGGGCAGGGCTAAACCCGGATCCAGGGGAATGACAAATACTGTTACTCCTTACAAAAAGCCCATGGCTCATGTTCATTGTCACTGCTGTCTAGGCTGTGACAAACATCGAGCCTCAAGCAAGAAGGCACAAAACACTTTGTGTCATCGAAACATGAATCTGAGCTTTGCCTGACACTTCTCCAGCAAAGGACTGGGGCTGACAGCTTATGGGCACGCAGAATTATTGCTTGCCTAATGTTGAATAACATAAGCCCTCACAAATCAAGTCTCACTTTCCAGGTACCCTAATAACTCACTGTGTAGCGACGTCTCTTCCAATGACTGTACACTGAGCTAGAGAAGCCAGCACCAGCACTGGAAAGTGCTTGGCATAACAACACACCCGACAGCAATCATATTAGATGTTTATTTTGTCTCTTAGGCAGATACTCAGCAGTCCTTGCAAGCAAGCAGAAAACTGTTTGAAATGGTGTTTGGACAGCCGATATCTGACAAACTCTACCTACTATTTTCCTACTCGTAGGCCAATATCAGATATTCAGCACAGCTCCGCATGGCATGGTGTGTTGTTATGATGCAGAAGATATCCTCTGATTGAAATATCCCAAAGTTCTGAGGTCCTCTGACACTGAAGTCACTTGGGACACAGGTTGCAAGCAGAAAGTAACTGACTTCTGCCCTCCAGCTTGCAGGCAATTGCTGGGTTCAGCTTTTGGTTGGTATGTTGTGAAAGCATGCACATCACATAAACCCAGTGTGTATCTACTACAGACTCATTAAAAATAAATAAATAAAAATAATAAAAATAAATAAATATATATATATACATATATATATATATATATATATATATATATATATATATATATATATACACACACATAGTTATCCTCCTATTCTATGTCTTCCTCAGTGGTGAAGCTAGCTATGGAAACATTTGTTCTGGGTACAATTCTTCAAGCTCCTCTCTGCCCCCTATACAGACCTGTTGGCAATCCCCGTGTAACAGCCTTGCTCACTGATGGGATTTCCGTCTCGTCACAGACTGATGGATGGCCTCGTTTACAGAGTGCATTAACACAATGCCAACAAAGAACAGAAACACTGTACCATGTACCTAGGTTAGGAGAAAAATGGGAGTCTTCTTCACCCCAAAATGGATGGGCGAATGCCAGGTAGCTTGTGGGTCAGAGGTGGTGGCAAATTATATTCCATCCTATCTATACACTACCCATGCAGAAATGATCTGAGGCAGATCACTGTACAAGATATAAAGCTCTGACTGTAAAAGCTTTTTTGCCCCCTCTCCCTCAAACTGTATTTGTTTTCCTTTTTTTCTTGAGAGCTTTTCTGTGAGCGCTTACTTGGCAAGCTCTCATGGGCAGTTACTCCAGGATTCTTCACTTAGCTTTTAGCATTTGAAGTTAGTTTTGAAGCCAGGTTTTGTGACTCGGCTCCCATCCTTAAATAAGTATCCAAGCAGCCAGGAAAGAGGTGCTTTTCTGGAGACACAACAAGGCATGGAGCGCCTGGCTCTCTGGGAAAGCTGTTTTCCAGGATCTGGAGCTCCATTAGAAATGGCTGTGATGTCTGTTCACACCAGTGCTCGTCCTGCCTCACACAATTACGTCTCCTTGCAGACGCTCACCCTGACTGAGCACACTACTGCACTCCAATATCTTAATTTCCCTGTGCAAAGCTCTTAAAAAATATAAATTAATGCAAGAAGAGGTATCTACTGAGTTTAAGGCATCAAGATCTTGCTAAGAAGTATTCATGGAAAGGGACTACTGGCAAAAACTGAAGATGTTTCATGATTAGTTCTGAAGTTCTGAACACAGTGCCCTAGAAAGCCTTTTAAAAAAATAAAAAAAAAGTAATGTTGGACCAACTCTTTAGGAAAACAAATTTGAAAGAGTTTATTCTGCAACCCTGCGATCTTCCAGAATAAGGTGAACAGTAGGGCTCTGAAGGGGAACAGTGGTGAATGGGGCTGATTCTCTGCTGGCTGAAACCTGGACGGACCTACGCAGCAGCATGGAGCCGAGTGTTTTTCCCAAGACAGGGTGGACCCAGAGGCTCTTGGCCAGCGTCCTGCTCACAGTTCGTGCAGTACCGCTGCTACCCTCCTGCTTCTGTCAGCTGGCACTACCTGCAGCTATCTGAAAGCTCACTTTAGACCATGAGGTACTTGGCATTGCATCCACGCAGCCACCACTGCTCCCATCCTGTACCAAGTTCTGCTGCAGGGACTCACAGCAGAAGGAAAGAGAGACCCGTTATGTTCTGCAGTCCATTAAGTGCCCAGAAATACCAAAGATTTGCATACACAAATAGTATTTTTCAGCATGCTTCTAGGTACTGCTGCTAGCTACACCTTATACATGAAAATTAATGGAAATAATCTCCCCCCCACTGGTACCAAGGTAGAGCAGAGATCTCTTTATGGCCAACACATGACTTTGACAAAGTATTTCCAATATTACAAATAAATGACAAGACAACTAGAGGCACCCTTGCACCTGCCCTGCTGCTGACTGACACAGGTGTTGTGCCATCCCCCTGATGGCTTCACCCTGCACAAAGAACACCTGAATGCTCAGAGAAACAGATTCTCCTCAGGAAGGCACCAACTCACCAGCCCCTGGGCAATGCTTGTCTCCTCCATCTGTATCTGATCTAGGCGAGGAATATCCACTGTATCTCTTTAGAAAGTAATAGGCATGCTGTATGTTTTGGCCACAAGTAACTGTGCCTTTCTGCCAAGGCTGTTCTGGATTTTAGTACTCTTCCTGTTACTGTGCAGACTTTCACTATGAAGCAGACCTTTTTTTTTTTTTTTTTTTTTTTTTTTTTTAATACAGAAACCAATAAATATTTGCCTTGAAGTCTAATTTGCACGATATAATCACTTTTAAAAACAGAAGTGAATCCTGGAGAAAATGTTGCAAATTTACATTCAAACCACAATTTTTTTCCTGTTTTTAGGCAGCTCTGGTATAGCTCCAGCTGCAGCCAGCTCACCTGTCCCAAGACCCCATACCTACTCCATAGGGCTGGAGCACAGAGCAACAGAAGAGCTCCCAAATACTGGCAGATGGGAGGTCTGCTTGTCCACATGGCTGCGTGTCAATGCTGAGTTCTTGCACACCTATAGAAACTGGCAAACTATTACCAGCTAGGGAAATCCTCACTTTAAAGAAAACATTACCTGTCCCTTGGTTGACTTGTCTACCCTATCTTTAGGTCTTCTTCTATTGTCTTTTTCCTTCTGAATCTCTGTTGGGCAAATATTTCTGTACTGGCTGAAAAGACTGTAACACCACCCATCACTTATGGAATATGTACGTAGGTTAGAATGAGATATAAGAGTGTCTAAGATCAGCAATTAACATCCATAGCTTATTTAGCTATCTTTTAATGAAGTGGAACTTACGTAATGAAGTTAACAATGCCAGAGTAATTTCTAAACTTGGCATTCAGCTGTTGCAGATATAGTCTTGTTTCGTAGGTTACTTTAGATACACTACTCTAAAAAGTGGTAACCAGAAGAGTACACTAGCTATAGGGATAAACCAGGAAAGTTAAGATCATTTCTTGCACGTATCTCAAAATATGCACGTATAGGCAAATGCTGGAGCTGCTGAACACTTATACTCTTTTAATAAAGACCACATACCTGAATTCTTTTCTTACATTGATTTGGCTTCGCAGTTCAATCTCTCAACACTGACATTATTCCCTATGTAGTATTTCCTCTGAGATGCCCCTTTTTAAAACCATTGCAGCAGTACTCATCGGAGCCTATGCAGAGGAACAAGAAAGAGCCTGTGTAATGCAACAAGGTTGTCATCAGCAGGGCTGTCCTTACCTGAGGAAGGAAGCAGCTTTATTGCTGTTAACCCACAGCTCTTGAAAAGCTATAGTGACTCCCAACATTTAATGTCCTTGGCAATGACCACTGTGGTTGACTCTACTGTGTTCAGGCACTTCTATAAACCAAAGTGAAGTTAGTTGGCCAAATGAAAGCTGGACTGGATTGCATCAAATATGATTGCTTCAAGCTCCGTTTCCAATTGCGTTTGATACAGCCACCCCTGAGGTCTGAACCTGACAATCTTGCACAGAAGCACATAGGAGATGACAGTCCCATCACATTTTAATGATGTCACTGTTTAGTGCGGTGCCGCAACCGTGTGACAGGAGAGATGTGACATGGTGAGGACATCACCCTGCCTGTCACGTGGCTTTTGGATGAATGTCACTTGAGATAAGCAGCATGGGAAGATAAAGTGGAAGACAGGTGGGGTGTCGGTGGCACCAAAAACTGGCACAGACCTGCCCCCCTGATTTTTGAATACCATCTACAGTTCTCAAAGGTGGGTGCAAAGCTGTGGTCACACAGCTAATAAATGGCATCTGAAACGCGACAGTCATCTCAGCATTTTGCAATGCAGATAGGGTTGTGCCTTCTGAGCAAAGCAGCATGCTGCCCTCAACAGAAAACCCTGTTTATCACTTGGAGATGCAATAAAAATAACAAATGTCCAGGGTAAACCTAATTCACTGTGCTACTTAGTATTTGAAATACATAAATATGTCAGGCAAAAGACCTCTAATAGACCCTTTTATCCTGGTAATAGTGTACATATAATTTTCCTCTCATTAGTACAAAAACTACCTAGGGAACTATCGGCCCATCCTTCATCCATTTAATCTGCATTAGTTTACTTTTACCTTGTGTTTAATCTGCTTTCCCTCAAGGTATTTTGAATAAATCAATAGGAATACATGATTGTTTAATGATTTTTAGGAGAGCTCCCTTCGACCACAGCTGCATGATTTAGAATGACTAATTCCACTTTTTACAATTGATCCCTGTGTGCGTGGCTCATCCACTCCTGCCGGGGTGGGCAGAGGGCTGGGAGCCTCACAGGGAGACTGAGAAGCAGGGTCTGTCATGTGATGCCCTGCCCTAAGGTCGGCTGCTGCACCAGGGGGCCTAAAGGATGCTAAGGGACAACACTCCCTCTTTCACAGCCCCAGTGAGATCTGCATTAGGCACTACATAAAACTAATCGGGTCTCTTCCTACCAAGCCCATCTTATCTCAATGTTAGCGAGCTGCATGATGTATGAATGCACTGGCAAGCGGAGCAGCATTGTATCAACTCTCAAGGCTGACAGTGTTATACTGCTAAAGGAAAAAATATTGGCAGTTAGCTTCAATAAGTCAGAAATCTTCTCCAATCAGGACACTGATAGTGATTGAGATGGGCTCTGTAAGACTCCTTACCAAGTGTCATGGTACAGAGACGTTACAGTTTATGGTGCATAATCTATTTCTCAAGGGTTTTTTTAGGTTGACTGCAGTCCAGCAAAGTCTGTCAAGAAAGCTCACAGCTGAGCACTGGCCGAGCATTCATTATTTATCGTATGATCTGCTTGCTTAATCAGTTCCCCAAGCCCTTTGCAAGATGATAAGGACTTCTGGAGAGACAAAGAGCTCTCAGGTACAGATCAGAAAGGATAACGCTTGAGAAGCTGGAAAGCCACACAGCTCTATGGGAGAGACCCCAACACACTTCACAGGAGCAGCCCACAACTGGCCACAGCCCCCAGTCACACCTGAGACCCAGTACAACAGTAGGGACAAGGACGGGGTCAAGCAACACACCAGATTCTCCTGCCATCCAGAACTCCATTCTGAGATGACTCATTTCACACCAACAAACACATGTGATGCACTGACCAGAAGGTGACCTGACTGGATCCCATCCAGAACCACAATGAGCAAATGGGACATACACCTCTTCACAAACCTCTGCATTTCCTCCACTTATATTCAAAAGGCAAAGCGTATGGAGGGAATTATTTTTCTTACCAGTAATGAGGTAACATCTTATACATATCATTTTCTTTACAGGCATGTATTGCTTTTTGGCTGTTGCAGTATACTATGGCAGCCACCTCAGGGTGTCTTTCTTATTTTTTTAGCTAGAATATTTACATTTTACTGTTGATCAAATGGTAAAAACCTGTTTCTATCAACAGGGCAGACCGAGCAACCTGTAGCCAAGAAGTGAGAAGACAATGCAAGGGAATGCAGTACTTGCAAAAAAGTTAAGAGGAGAGATTTTGGTTGTTAGGATGGTTGCTTGGTTTGGATGTTACGTTTGGTTGTTAGGTTGTTGGATGTTAGGAAGTAATTCTTTACTCATAAGGTGATGAGGCACTGGCACAGGCTGCCCAGTGAAGCTGTGGATGTCTCATCCCTGGAGGAGCTCAGGCCAGATTGGATGGGGCCCTAAGGAACAGCCCTTGGCAGGATGGAACTAGATTATTTTCAAGGACTCCACCAACCTAAGCCATTCCATGATTTTTTTTTTTCATTTCCTCTCTTCTTTTATCCTGTCTGCCCCCTCTGACTTGCTGCATTTTTTTCCATCCTCGCTGCATTAGTTATTACTTCTGAACTTTTCATTCACTCTTCCACCAAACACGAGCAGGGCTCTCCTGCAGCACATCCTGCAATAGAGCTGCAGCATCAACAGTCTCTCTGGGCCAAGAGGTTTCACTGGGTCTCAAATCTCCAACAGGAGAAACTATCAGCAACTTAGATTCAAAGAGTCAACCTGATTAAATCTGCAGTAAAATACACATTATATAAATGATTTTCCTACTTCATTCATCTACTTCATCTGTTATCTCATCATCACACTGCTTCCCTATTTCCTACGTTTGTTGAGATATGACTGTTCTCAGTTGACAAATAACCACTGCAACTTTTTGCAAATCTGTACTGTTAGCAAGTTTTGCCAAGAACCACAGAAACATCAGATTAGAGCACTCTTTTGAGCACCAAGTAGCCAGATGTGCACGGCCTGCATGCTCAGTACCATCAGCTGCGAGCACTGAACACAGCTCTAAAAAGGTCTGCCCCTAGTGTGGGAACCTAAACAGAGACTAAATTCAGCAAATCCAGGCATTTAATCACACCTAACAGGTTCATCTTTCAAGATTTAAGTGAAACATTCTTATAGCCGTGGGTTAACAATATGTCAGAGGGACCTTCAGTTCGTCTCTGGATTGAAAATCCCTTGACTGTGTGTTTGTGCTGCCAGCTCTTGCCCTGGCCACGCATGTGTGTGCAGCAGTAAAGGCAGCACTGGTGCCAATGGGATGAAAGCAAGCATTAATAATGCCACAGAGCAGGTCTGCACTGCCTCAGAAGGAGCTCAAGTTGTTTGTACTACAATTGACACGATGGGTGTAGCATTCAAGCCCTGCACCTAGCATAATCCTGGGGCAAGATCAACTAGTGCCCTTCCTCATTTTCTGTATCATAGGTCACTTTTGCTACCAAAGCCCCCAAACACTGCCACTTTTAGAGGTCCAATTATAAGCCTTGTAGCTTTTGAAGTGGTAAAGAGTATCAGGAAACTGAGGAACAGAACTGGCAGATGTTATGTGCCTTGTGAGCAGTGAAGCTAACTAGCTTACATGTGTCAAACCAGACAGAGACAACGCTGCTTAGTTAGCACAGGATATAATGCACGCTGCATTTAACCCCAGTTCTGCAGTAAGCCCTGGGTCACATCAGCACACTGGGTGCTTCTCCTGAACTTCTCTCTGCATGGATTTCCCTAACAGAAAAAGCCTGGCGTTGATGAATCTCTACTGACACTCAGAAGCTGAAATCTCCATGAAGCTGTGATAACACGTTTCTATGGCTCCTAAGTCTGGTGTGAGTAATTTCCAAGTGTGCAAAGAGTAGAAAACAGCATTACAGCATTAATTGCTTCATAGCTGTTTTCAACTACTAGAACAGAATTTTTTTTCCCTCCTTACAGGAAATACGGGCAAACTTGTTCTTAGCAGCAAATCAGGAGCAACCCTTCTGATCTTACAACAGTAGAGAAGTAACTTTTAACCATGCTTTGGGCTAATAAGACAAATTTCACAAGAGATTCCAACCTGTTGCCAAAAAAAAAAAAAAGTTATGAAATCAGCCTGTTACTCTGCATTGCATCCTAAGGCAACACTTTACCTCAGGGTGACATGTCACTGGCATGCAAAATAAGGTGCTGTACTCCTGGGTGCTGCCTTTCCCGTCAGGGAACCATTAATCCTATTAATTACATATAAAAAGTCTGGTAGCAATTCTACAAATGAGTAAACACAGAGATAAAAGTGTAATCGTACTAGCACAGCAAATTGGATTCAGGTCCTCATTGAACAATCCCGTTTCATTTCAGCAATTTTATTATCACTGTTACTGGAACAAATTACTTTATTAAACAGAAGGGGCTTTTGTAAAAGAATTTCTTCTTGTGGGCAATATCATGAAGCTCTGTAACACAAAACCAGCAATTACACTTGTCAGGGGATTTCTTTAAGCAATTCAGCTAATGGCTTGTGACGGCTAAGACTCAAAATGTTCATTCAAGCCTTCTCTCTGCTATAGAGATATATTTTGTCAGTACAAAAACACGCTTTTAGTGAAATGAATGCTTTGTGTCAAGGCTTGGTTGAGATTCTGCACAGGGACAGAAGACATGGGGCAGGCTGACGTATGACACGAGGCAGGAGTCCCAGTCTGTGACAATAAAGACGAACCCCACTGCAGGGGGAACAGCTGCTCTGCCAACCCAAGCAGTGAGCCAAGGAAGTCTCCAGCTCTCAATCATTCCAGACCAAGATGAAAGGAAGGACAGGCTGGATTTTTAGAAGATGTTTCCATCAAAGACAAGTTATCAGGCTCACCACAGAAGCTGTTGGATGACAAGTAACGGACAGCTTCATTTGAAGTGTTTTTGAGCTCTGTAGGCTCTACTATTTGTTACACATACGCAGAATGGATGGAAATTTGCTATCTTAACCAAGTACACCTGAATACTAGTTTGAAGGATCTGTGGAAGAGAAGCATCCTGTGAACAAAACCATCAAACGCTATTTAATAAAAGTTGTGAAGAGCTTAAAGGACAGAGCCAGAAGTTCAAATAACACTGAAACTCATGGGTGCTGTTGTCTACCTTTGCACGAGATGTGGAAAGGCTGACACTTCTGAGAATGAAGGCCAGGGAGCCTCAGTTTCACGATGGCTTTGACAAGGTCAGGCAACAATGCCATCAGTTGTTTGTGGGGAGACACCAGATGACACATTCCATCTGTTCTACTATTACCCACCTCCTCTCAGGCTCCTCCCAGTGACATCTGCAAAAGGATTGGTTTCTCAAAAACGGTTGGTCACAACTTGACTACTGCTACACAGATTGGGTAGAAAAGGGAAAAATCTTCAATCATGAGTGCAAAATTGCCACCAAAAGTAACAAAACTATGCCTAGCCATAGGAACCTCTTCTACCTGAATGCTAGAGCTGACAAGTAGCTGGGAAAAAGGAAGTGAGAAACTATTTCAGATACCTAACTTTCGTAGTGCTCTCCTCAGTTTCTCTTATGTGGATGTAAGGGCGCAAGAAGTTCAGGAGAGTTGATGCAAATCCTTGCATTCTCATTCTCCACGTACACAGAGCAGCAGGCATTAATAGCTGGTCAAAGCTCACGTGAAGCTCAGTTCAGAGATCTGTGCACAGTTCCATTCAGGTCTGGCATTCCCCATCTATTCTTAAGCTGCTTGATTCGAAAGGCAAACTGTTTTTTGAGGCACCTCAGCCCCCACCTCCCTCTCTCTCTCTCTCTCACACACACACACACACACACACACAGAGCTCTTCAAAAAAGGGAGGCCTGCACTGGCCCTGTTTACTTAGAGCACAAACATATTCAAGGCAGTGATGTCAGATTAAAGGAAGAAAGGGGAGAGAAATCAAAGCCTCTAAACTGCACATAAAAGGAAATCGCTGGCAACCAATCTGTTCTACTTCCAACTCTTTGCACTTTATGAATAAAGGTCAAGCTGGTATTGGCACCCAAATGTTAATGTTCTTATAAGGGTTTAAGCTGCTTTAACAGCTGAATAAGTGAGAAGGATGCACAGGGCCGCACCTCACTGTGCCTGCGCAGACTGAGCACTGCCATTTCCACGGAGCACTGGGAGACAGGACCACAGCACATGTGCTGACTCTGTAGAGGACGCTTAGCACTAGTCACCCTGCTTGTGCTGGTAGGCAGCCACTCTGCCTTGCCTCTGTTAAATAAAGACGCACTTCTCAAATTTCTCGTTCCTCTCTGTTCAAGTATAGCATAGCACAACTGTCCACTCCTCACTGCCACAGCAAAAAGTTTAAGGGTAAACTAAAGCCAGACCGTGTTCCTACCTTTCCTTCACAGTCCCCCATCCCAGCCTTCCATCAAAGCCCCCCAGAGTAGCTGTTCAGTAAGCTCACCAAGCTCTCCAGGAGGCAGCAAAGCCCTAACAGCGCCCGCGTGTCCCAGCAGCGCATTCAGAACACCTCAGATGGACTCAAAACAGCAGCTACGGGCACCGGCAGAGGATGCACAAAGGAAAAGCGGTTTTATGGGGAAAAAAAAAAAGAAAAAAGTCAATATTTGGGATGGTTTTTCATAAAGTCAGGACAAGCACGCTGCAAAACTAATTCCCGTCTGGCATTTACAAACAGTAACTTGATCTTTCAGCCGGTGCCCTTGCCAAGTCGAGCAGTTTTTAAAAATTACATTTCTCTAAAGGTGAATTTAGTGCTAATGAAATTGAAAGAGCGGTCGCACAGCCCGGGCTCGGCGGAGCTCGAGCTCCCCCTCCCCCTGCCGGCCCCGCCCCGGCCCCGCTCCTGCCCCGAGGCGGTTCGCCACCGCCACGCACAGCCCTCCTCCCCCACCCCCAGCGACGTTAAGAAATGCAAATGCAGCCGATCCTATTTTATGTTAAAAAGCCGAGAAACATTTCAATGTATTCTTGTCTTGTGTGACTGGCTAAGAGCCTCTAAATCCCCACCATTTACCAAATTAAACTAATTGAAAGAGCTTCCAAAAGCCACATCTGTAGGCTGACGTCTGTCCCTGCCTTTCGCCTTCGGCTGGGGGAAACTGTTCTCCATCCCATTGATCCCTGAATAGTCACGCCTGTCAGGAAGCCACATCAACCATTATCATTCTAATTTTACTGCCTTTCTTGGTCCCTAATCTAATTTGCAATGATGCTTAAGCATTTCGCGAGGCCATAGCACTTTCTTCAGAATTTCAACAAGAGCATTAAACCCCCAATTTACATTAATGAAGTGCACATTTAATTAGGGGAGAGGGTAAATGGAGGGCTCTTCAAGAGCAGTTTGTGCGATACGATAGGCACTCGAAAAACGGAGATGCACCTGATAAAAGACTCTCCTGAAGCCGTCCTGCCCGGCTGCATTGCTCATCCTCCTCCTCGGACCCTCTCCCCCCCGACCCAGGATGGAGGCAGCTGGGGAGAGCGGGGGGCACAGGGGGACGAGCTCCCAGCCCTAACCCTGCACACACGCAGAAGGGCTTGAGATCTGCACCCAAAAAACCTTGTACTTCGGCACAGGGCTGCGTTCATAAAAGACAGCAGAAGGCAGATTCTAGTCTGACACGGAGCAACTCAGCGCCCACACCTTTGTAGTTTCGTGCTCTGACACTCTAGTCCTGCTGCACCTTTGAGCAGCAGAGATGTAGTACCTCAGTACAAGGACAGGCTGAGAGAGCTGGGGCTGTTCAGCCTGGGGAAGGCTTCGGGGAGACTGGACAGAGGCCTTTCAGTATCTATGTGGGCAACAAGAAAGAAGGGGATTGACTCTGTTACAAAGCCTGTTCTGAAAGAGGAAGGGGAAATACTTTCGAACTTAAGGGGATGAGGGGGTGGATATAAGGGAGAAGCATTTTATACTAAGGGTGCTGAGGCACAGGTTGCCCATAGAGGTGGTGGAAGCCCTGTCCCTGGAAACATTTAAGGTCAGTCCCTGGGACTCTGAGCTCCTGATGGATTTGTGGGTATCACAGATCATCGTAGGGGAGTTGGACTAGGTGGCCTTTAAGGGTCTCTTTCAACTCAAACATTATTACTGTACGAACCTGTGCATCCCTCTGGGAGCTCTCCACTAAAACCTCAATAGAAAGGGAGAAATGCAGAGCAAGTTTGGCACAGGTGTGCATTCTGCCTGACACTTCCACAGTCAGGGCTTATTTGAAGGCTTCCTTCAAGCCAAGGGGTCTTATTTATACCGTTATTCAGAAGCACAAAACATGACCACAGAGAAGAGGAACAACAGCAGTTCTCACACAACACAAAAGCAACATCTACAATCTGTCATAGGAGATAATGCAGTGTGCCATAAAATTATCCTCCAGCTTCTGACAGAAATATTGTCAGGCAATCAGCAGGAAGGAAAACATACAAGAACACACACAGGCAGATACGTTCCTTTACAAGGAATCTGAGAAGGGAAATAAAAGAAGTGATTTAGAAGTAAGTAGCTGACAGTGAGAGCAGAGTGATTTCTAGCAGCAGCACAGCAGGCAACGAACCTTAAGAAGGCAAAGATGGGGGTGAGGGTGAAGAGGTTAAGCAGCAGAGAATGAAGACATGAGAGAAACGCGAGAGCAATGCTCCACAATTACACAAAGCCTGTTATGTCAGCTGAGGTACTTCAGGGAGCTAAACATTAAGAGCAGCAGCAGCACGCAGCAACTTCTCCCACCTTGCTATGCAAAAACCCACATCCCCGTGGTTTGCTCACTTACAGTTGGTTGTCTCACTAGGAGAAGAAAGAATCCTAGGCACAGCCAGCTCTCTCTTGGGAGCCTTGTAACACCTACCAAGAGCAGCCATGTTCCCATGAGGAGCTGGTTAGGCAGCAATAACCCACAGCTGTAGCAAGAGCAGAACAGGGCCGGCCCCTCACCGGCTTACACCTGTGGTTCATCTCATGGTTCAGGCTCCAAGAGAGACCATGGCCCTCAGCTGGTGAATATCCAGCCCGCTTTTACTTTTCCAAACATCACCTGCAGCTCACGTTGATGCTTTCTTAGAAGAGTGGGGTGGGGAATGGGAAAGTGCCTGAGAGCCAGACTCAAGTCTGCTCGGCCCCAAAGGTCTACCACTTCTACACTTCATGAACTACAGTTTTGCCAGTAGATCTGGATTTGGTTTGTGGACTTCTAGTATTGCTCTGTAAATTAGAAAGGAAGAGCAAGTTCTCCTTTCCAAGAGTGTCATACACCCCAGCTGAGGACAGGAATTTCTCACGACTGGACAGAAAAGTCACTTTTTTCCCCTCGCTTTGATTTCATGGTACATGGATAACTTGTTTCCAAAACTGTGAGCAAAAAACACAGCAATGTTAAAAAACGTGGAACCTCTTTTCACTCTTTTTTTTTTCCCCTAAACGATCTAGAGCATGAGCATCCAACCTTTTAGCTTGCCTGAGCCATACTGTGTAAAAAGAAATTGTCTTAGGCCACATATAATATACATAATGCTGTTAATCTATGTAATGTATGTACTTATTTTTAAATGTGTTTTTTATTAAAGCATAAAAAAGAGGGCAACAAAAACATAAAACTAATGAGTTGGACACGTACGATCTAGAGAGATTTTTTTAGTTCACAGAGGAGGAATTTGGCCCAACTGCCTTGTAAATAAAATGCTGGATTGAAAGCATGTTTATATCTCTGCTCACAAGTAGCACACGAGCAGCAGGATCACAGGGTTGATGCAGTATGGAATCCCATTTCTAAACAGAAAGGCAGCATCCAGCAGAGTTGTTGAAGACCAGATAAAAACAAACAAATCATTAAGGTGGAATCAAGTTAACACAGAGCAAGGATAGGAGAGCAATAATGAAAATAGTGAATTGCTTTTTAAATGTCAAAACTCGGGAAACTAACTGTTAAATGTTTAAACAACATTATTTCTTTTTAGTCACTTGTTCATGGAAAGTGTTAAAAAACTGAAGCTGTTCTTTTTTGACACCCATGTGAACTAGATCACATCTTAGATGGCAGCTGTGCTAATTCATCCATGCCAGGAGCCTGTCTGCTGAGATGATAGCAAGCGGCTTTTGAAATTCCTACAGCTGTGCTGGTTTTGCACAGGAACCTCAGCACAAGGGAGAAGGAATTACCAGAGTTTTGTGGCCCTAAAAAAAAGCCAACAGAAATCTTTATCAAGTAACTTCCAACACCTAATAATTCATGGGGATATTTGCCATTGTGCATTTGCACAGTGTTTGGACATTACGCTGACATGGCAGTGCCCTTCCAGCACATTGGGTAACTTTCTAATAGCTTAAGAATCACAGACACACAGATGGTTGGGTTGGAGAGGACCCTAAAGCCACAACCCCCAGCTGTGGGCTGGTTGCCCCCACCAGTTCAGGCTGCCCAGGGCCCCATCCAACCTGTCCTTGAGCACCCCTAGGGATGGGGCATTCACATCCCCTTTGGGCACCCCCTTACAGTTTTAATTGCTCTGTCTCAGAAATGTTTTATCCACTTTATTCTGCCTTTAAGTATTTTTCCGACCACAGCATGTTTATTTACCAAAGGGCCACGTGTAAGACATCCCATATGGCTTAGCCTCCTTTTGACAAACGTGCAGAAGGACTGAAAATATTCAGGTTATCCGAAGTCACCCTAACACAAAGTTACCTGAAAACCACTGAGCTTTTAAAGCTGACACAGTGTAAGCGAACACAGCGCCGAGTGGCTGCTAATGAGACGGCACGCGATGCTGCCTGTGCAAAGGAGATGCGTATCATCACCAGAGAGGTATTCCATACATTCCATCATAAATAATTAAGATGAACCTGCCTCCCTCGGGCCACTGAAGGAAGGTAATGCCATTTGGCTCGGGTTTGTGGTGTTTTCATTTCCCTTCAGTGTAGCTTTTTGGAGCTGATAAATACATCACACCAAAACAATCACCTGAGGATCACTCTGGCAAACAAACCAGCTCTTACACCTGAGTCTCCCGGGCAGGGACAGTAATTACTATCACAGTCTGTGTGACAAAATTATGTGATAAAGAATGGCAACTGCTCACTGGGACGGATGTAGATCAGGAGACAAAAGGAGAGGATAAACGAATTGAAACCTGTAACTGTTCAGAGAGACAGTGGGAGGATAAGCATCGAAACACAGTTAGGATTCAGCTCTCCAGGGTGGGTTTGTTAGCAGAGACACGCTCCCACTCAGCACACAAACCAGGTTCCATGGTGCTTTTCAGTGCACAATTGTCTTGTGCAAATCACAGCCTCTTGCTACACTGTCCCCAGTTCTAGCACATTGCGGCCACATTTCTGCACATACACCAGCATTTCTAAGCAGGCATCTGTTGCACACTCTCAAAACGTTTGTGTTTAACATGACATGGGCATTTCTGAACATTTTTCCACAGAGTGAATGGGAAATATATTTTCAGATATAGACACTCCACCACGCTGCAGCCTGCTGACAAATTCCAGCTATCCCAAGATAGTACTGTAACAATGTGAAATTGTGAAATCGAATATTTGGGTAGGTAACTACTTCCATTGCCTTCTTGTCCACACTAATCAGCATATGCTCCACATATAACAAATTCAATTGTTTTGCTTTTTCCACCTGTCTGCTCCCAGTCCTTTCTAGATCATAGTTTGTTCAGCTTTCCACACATCCAAAACCATCAAACATTTGCCATACCTTTGAGTGCCTGTTACCCTAACTGAACATCCACTAGTGGAACTCCAAAGAGTGGAGCAAATGAAACGGCTGATATGAAACAGCTGATATTCACCTGGATTCCTGAGCTAAAGACAAGAAACCTAATTTGGCTGCAAAGCTGCAGATTGCATGATTGCTTCTGCTTATTTCCTCTTACTTCTGCCTTTTGTTTTCTGCCTCTCTCTACTTTATGTTTTGGGTCTTGTTTCAGGTGGGTGCTATGTGTGATGTAAAGCCAGCCCAGTAATAGGACTGCATATGCGTCACGCACACACTCCTTCACTGAACAAAACAATTGAAATATTAGAAGCAAATTAATGATAACGTTCACCATTAGATCTCAAACCTGGGACTGCAATTATTGTTTTGTTGACTAGAGACCTAAAAAGTGATTTGACCTACACTTAATGCAGGAGTAGAAATTGCAGTGTGATGCTCAATGAATTGGCAATTGCAGTTACACTGCAGCTGCCACCTGACCCAAGGCTTCCATTTAAAATTTAAATACTGCTTAGCATGTATCCCGGAGATGTCAGTTTCGATGTAGTTGGTTCTTTTCAGGTGTTAAGAATAAACTCCCACTATGGGAACTTTTCCTTGCTGTCTTGGTGGGTGAAGTTCAGCCTTGAGTTGCACCAGTCAGATTCACTTTCTCTTGGACATCCTGCTTCCTCCTGCTTACAGCATACACCACTTCATACGTGCTCTCCCAGGAGTTCATCACAACACTTCCATCTGCACGTTCCCTGGATTCATTCTACACACAACCCTTGCTTATCCAAATATTTCTGCTTCTCCCAGTACGTTTGGTCTCTGCTACATAACCCCTTCACAAGGCTGGACCTGCCCCAAGATAAGCAGCTTCCCAGAGCACCTGCATGCTCCTATGTATTGGCCATTTCAGATGGGATGTGCCATAAGCCCCTTGCTCCACATCTCACCATAGCAGGTTCAATCTTAGCAAAGAGCCCAATCAGACTCCTCCTGCAGCTTTTCTGTCACAGGAGGACAGTAATTAGCAGCATTCCAATCAAGCAAAACCTATTTTCATACTTAAAGGGTGTTACCTTTAAACGGACACATCACTAGAACATGGGAAATCCTTCTGCTCCCAAAATCGATATGCACTTCTGCTTCCACTGCTTAGCATAATCTGAAGGCAGCTCGTTCGTTCCTTTTGTCCTCACAGCCATAAGTCTAGAAAGGAGGAAAAAGAACTTCTATAGTCTTATAGAAGGAGGAGGTTGAGAATCAAGCTAGTGTGCTTTGTTCTGAAATAAAAAACGAGGAGAAGTTTCTGAGCACCCACCTATGAGAACGTTACGTAGCCAAGAATGACGGAGAAATAGTTTAATGGGTCAGCCCACAGCCTGGAAACAATTTGCTATGAGATTATTTTAAGTTTGTTAAGTCTTCCCTATCGAATTGGCAAATATATCCACATTTTGTACACAGAAATGAGCCTGATGTAGTTGTGGAGCTGCTCCAATGCACATGCATCCCAAAGCAACCAGAAACACCCCAAACTGTCCTTGCTCAGCCAAACACAGCTTATTTCTGTGCTTCTGAAATCTTTCTCTTTTTTTTTTTTTTTTTTAATACTTAGGCTTCAGTGGAGATCACAGGCTTGGGTTTCAAATCTTGGAAGCATCTAGAGAAGTAAAGAGAAAAAAAAAAAGGCCAACACAGAGCGGCTTGGCAGTTTGGGTGGTATTAAAAAAAAAAAAGAGTATTCAGGCAGAGCGTAGTGAGAATAGTGGTTTGGAAATACAACCCTAAAGGAAGAGTCTCCAGAGAAACAATGGGAAAGGAATAAATAAAAAGAAAGTTATAAATTCATCTATTTGCTCTTCCCTGACCCTTGCTTTTACTCCTCTTCACAGCAACTACCCTGGGAAAGGCACAATGCCTTCCCCTGTCACAATATTGAGAAAAATTGAAATGGGGAAGAAAGACCACCAGATGCTTTATTGTCTTAGGCGTTTCCACATAATTAGCTGGGAATAAAGGTCCTCTGCATGGTTTCATTGCGCTGAATGAACTTGGATATTGCTACACAGTAGTGTGTTTTATGATTCATGCTCTGTTATCCAGTGGCTTTTTGAAAACTGCCAGCTACTTTATCACTGACGGCCAAGCCTGGGCCTGCAACTTAAAATGCAGCAATGCAAAG
Source organism: Cyrtonyx montezumae (assembly GCF_038088225.1). Classification (NCBI taxonomy): domain Eukaryota; kingdom Metazoa; phylum Chordata; class Aves; order Galliformes; family Odontophoridae; genus Cyrtonyx; species Cyrtonyx montezumae. The sequence goes on along the minus strand of NW_027071936.1, from coordinate 25,625,558 downwards.
TTAACTGTGCATGACAGATGTCCATGAAATTGTTTAACACACGCACGCATGCACACCCCACACACACAGCTCTGTCTCCAGCCCCTCTCTCTCGCTGCGAGGTCAATGTCGTGACTAAATAGAAATAAAACCCAGTTACCACAGGAGAAATTGTGAGCAGCCTTCTGCAATCCCTGTGTGCTCCCAAAGTGGCCACGAGCAGCAGCTCCCTGAGCTATCCCTCTACTCGGGAAACTCAGGGCTGAAGACCAAGGGTTGTAAAGTTCTCCTGGGCGTCTCAGAGCCTGCAAAGCTGTGCTCTGGAAGCACTACTTCCACAAGAGAGATACATGGGGCCTAACTGCCTCCCTTTGTACCTCATTTTACATCGATCCTCGTGGCAGAGGTCCACAGGATCTCCCAAGTGTGCTCCTGCCCTGAGGACAACCCCAGCCAATGTCGTGGTGCCATCCTGAACAGGGGCCCAGGAAAGTGCCAGAAGCAGCATGTTTGTCCACTGGCCGCGCGTGGGAAGCTGCCAGTGCTGATGTCACCTCGTGGGAAGTGCGGGTGTCTCTGACCCGCTTGTCAAGCCCCGTGGCACCAAGTGGGAGGGGGGCAAGCATATCCCTCTCCTTTCTTTGCCTTCCATGAACAGCTCTATTGATTGCAATTGGGTTATTAGCATGGGAAGGTGGTACCGAATGTGAATGGAAGTGACAGCAGCGAGGCAAAAGAAAGAGAATGGTGAATTGGCTTCCCCCAGAAAGAAAGGGGAGAAGCCCCCTGACCCTGCCTGGACTCGCTTTGTATTCTGGGATGGACGAGCCCTGGACTCGAGGTTTGCTGGCTGCTCTGATGGGCAGGGAGCAAATCCTCAGAACCCTGCACGCACTCAGCCAATGGAGGGACGTGGAGTGAGATGCATCTGTCCCACCACAGAAATCACCTGCAACAAATAGAACAAGCAGAAAGAAAATCCAACCCAGGTATAAAACAGAGAGGGATAGGGTCCCAATTTCCTTATATTGAAACAAATACCTTCTGTTAACTTCATGTGATTTTGCAAAGGAAGCAAAAATGCAGCTACAAAGGATGTTCAACTTACTCTGCTTAGAGATTTGGGTTTGTGCATGGTACCCAGCCTGTTCAAGCTAAATGTAATCTCACTCCTCTGAGCGAGCCATGGAGCTCAGCAGGTCTCTGACACTCTCTGTGCCCGCCCGAGTGTGCGGGGGTGCATGTGGCCGGTGGGTGGCCCGCTCAACATTTTGGTGGATGTTTCATTCCCACCCCTTTTACTACGACCCTGGTCAGGCCACTTTTATGCCAGTGACAGCTTCATGAAGCACAAAACATGGAGCAATACATGGCATGAAATTGGCAACAAAGCCGAGCAAAAGAAGGAACAATTATCTGGCAGGATGTGATCACAGTATGGCTGATTGGATCTGGAAGCAGATGCCAGCAGCGGGTATTGTCCTGGTGACTGAAAAGACATGACCCCCGAGGTACAGAAGACAACGAGGCCCTCCTTATGAACCACAGGGGGAGGGGAAAGGAGGTGAAACCAATGAATAAATCAGGCGATGGAAACAGGGGAGAAAAGAAAATGCTAAAGAGGACTTTTATGGGGAGCGGGGCAACTCAATGCGCAATAGCTTTACCTCCCCAGCTAGCTGAACACTTTCTCAGACAATGGCGTTTTAACAGATGGGAGCCCTGCTGAAAGGGGCCAAGTTGTGTGCGGTTGAGAATCCCTGTTTGTTTAGTCTGCAGCTTGGGCAGGTGTCTGCAGAAAGGCGATCCAGCAGGTTAAGTGTCTCAGAGGCATTTAACACAGGCGAGCCGGCGTATGGAGGAGGACTGGTTTCACTGGCAGAGCACTGATCTTGTTAGACTTGTGTGTGAAGCCCTGGGGATGGAGAGGAAAAAAGCAACCTCTTCTTTTCTTTTCTTTTAAGGACAGATTTTCTTGTGCCATGGCAATCAGGCCCTAGCAATAAACCCTGCTGGTGAGGCTCTTTCATTTCACAGATACTGACAGGGCATGAAACATCACAGCTTGCAATGTCACAACTCTGTGCTCCTGCGGGCGTTCGATCCTTTCCCCTTCTCCTACAATACATTTGAAAATCCAGCTGTTAACAGTATGGCTTTCTGAACGGGCTGCTTCATCTATTTCTGTGTTTACCAGAGGTCCTTGAAATTCCTCTCACACAGCTCCTGACCTCAGCGATGGGGAATTATCTGCTGCAGTAAGAGAGATGTTGCCGTTCTGGTTGATTATGGTTGACGTCTCACTAAAAGAGCAGGGGGTCCCACCAACATTTTCTTTGCATGGTGAGAGATGGAACTGGTTGCACACTCTGGCCCTTGGCTCTCTTTGTCCTGCCTTCAAGTGTTTGCTGATACACTTGCTAGCAACCACAATGGGACAGTTTTCTTGCAAGGTCCTACCCAAACTGTCTAAGTTATAATGGAATGGCCTGTGCCAGGAACACAAAGCATGGGGGTTAAAGAAGGAAAGAAAAATAGTCAGCATTATGCCTGAATGCTAATGGGAATGTCACCTCCTGCACTGAACTATGACCATCACTGTAACTCTGAACTTCATAAACTCATAGAATCTTTAAGGCTGGAAAAGACCACTATGATCATCTAGTCTAATCACCAACCCACCATGCTCACTATGTCCCTCAGTGCCACATCTCCACAGCTCTTGCACACTTCCACAAATGGGATTCCGTTGCTTCCCTGGGCGCTCCACTACTTCAAAAACCGAAGGAGTGGGCAAAGGGACGCCACCAAATGAAGCTATGTCTGATCCACATGGGGATGGTCTTGCTAACAGAGTGGATTCTACATGCCCAGTAAGACAGTCATCCTAGTCCAGTTATTTCTAGTTCCTCTTTTGCCAATTCCTATGTTGTCTTGCTGTCTTATTTGCTCTAAAGCTTCCCCATTATCATGGCTCATGGTGGGAATAAAAATGCTTTTCTCACTCTATTAGAGCAGCTCTCTGGTGAATAATCAGGTATCATTAATTTTAGGGGCTGGACGTAGCATCATGGCTGCATTACTCAACCAGTGCTTTTTGGCCCCAGGGCCCCATATCTTGTATGCCTCCAAGTTGGTTTTAAAAGAGGGAAAAGAAAGCTTAGTTCCTGTATGGGTTGTGTTGCTGCATGGCTAACTGAGCCCGCTCATAAGAAATCTGCACTTCAAAGCAATGCTCACTGTATCAAAAGCTTCATTACCTCCTTTCTACTTAAAACAAAAACAAGAACAAATCCAATCCTCTCTCTGGCTCAATTGGCTTAAATGCTGCAAAATATTAACCTCTACAGATTGTTACATATACAAATTTGATTTTTGATACCTGTTTTTTGGCAACAAAACCAGGGTCTTCAACTAGCAGTCTAGACACAAAGGTCTTTCTAGTTAATTTCCAACCTGTAAAACCTCTGATTTGAATATTTTTGATACAAAGTTACGCTTCTTTCTTCAAAGCATCTAAGGACAATGCTAATGCTCTTTCTGAATTTCCCTCTTCCCATTTAGCTATCTTTGTACTATTCATTTTTAGAGGCTTAGAGTGGAGTTTATGCGGCATTAGTATTCATAGGCACATGCTAATTTACTCGTATGTTCAGATACGTAAGTGGTTTTTTTCAAATGAAACAGAGGGGATTAGATCTAGATCACTTGCTCTGAAGAAAAGTTGTAATGAGCCTCAACTTTCTTTTCTTTTCAACACAGAATCAATTACTACAACGAAAGTTTGTATCCCACCCCCCAGAAACATAAGCATTAACCTGCCGCAGTCCTGCAAGAAGGAAAAATAATATATCCTGGTTTGCCCCCCTCCTCCCTCGGCACGGCTCTCGGCACAGCGGCTGCAGCCGAGGGCAGGCAGCGATGCCGCTTTGCCCGGCTGCACTCACCAGGGAGCAGAGCGTGCTCCTCGCCTGGGCTCCGCGGCCACAGAAATGTGCTTAAACCTACTCATACGGCCGAGAGAAACCTGTGCAAAAGCATTTTCTGACTGTACTGCGGCACATTCAGCACATGGTTGGAGAGGAGCCATGCTGTATCTTTGACTCTGTTTTTCGCTTTGTAACTCAGATTTTGAATGCTACTACTCTTAAGTATATTAACACCTGAAAGTAAGCTCAAATGTTCATCACTTTTTCCTGTATTTTCTGTTCAGAAACAAGAGACCTACCTTCTCCAAATCCAGTTATGTTGTGAATTTGATTTGGAATACGTAATCCTCCATGACATGGTAATAAAGTTAAGCAGGGTGCAAGCAAACTCTGCTGTGCCCTCAGACCGACGGGGCTCTGAGCCCGGCCCTCCCACCTCCACCCCACAGCCTTACAGCCACCGGCATTAGTGCTGTGCTCCTTTGGATGCCCTCCAGCGGCCGACACAGCCGTGCTGCCAGCTTCGCTGAGCTGCAGCAGGAGCAGCCCACGCAGATTGGCACCTCCTTGAAAAACGCCCATTTCCAGAAGGCGAGGGTGGCTGTGCTGGACTCACCCCCAGTAAGCCACTTTCACTGCCCTGCAAGCAAATTACGGGGATTTGCAAGCAAAGCTGCAAGCTGTTTTACACTGCTGGCCTCTGCACTCTTGGGCATGCTTAATTGTGTCCTCCTGTACAACCCAGAGATTCACTCTCCCCTGGGAGTCTAAAATTACAGCTGTTGTTTGGCACCAAACTTGGAGAACATTGCCCTACTGGAATGTAAATGTCCTGCAGCAAGCTGCAGCACAATTCATTACATCGTGCGCACACAAGTAAGGGATGCAACATCTGATATTCCTGAGAGAGGACAACAAAGAACATTCTCTCTTTTGGTTCACATCAGTTTGAAATATCTCTGCTTGCTTTTCCCAAGTACTGAAATAGTTCATCTTTAGCCCTGTATACATTCAGAGTAGCTCCTATTCACTTCAGCTGTTGAAATCACTGTACAGCAGTGCTATCTGAAGCAATTCCTATAAAAAATATGTGCTACTTATCTTTCCATTAGAGCCACAGAGTCATTAAGGTTGGAAAAGACCACTAGAATCACCACAGCCAACCACCAACCCATCCCAACCTTGCCCACTAACCATGTCTCTCAGTGCCATATCTCCACGGCTCTTGAATACCTGACACCTCCTCTGGGCAGCCTATTCCAATGCACCACCACTCTTCCTAGGAAGTTTTTTCCTAATATCCAACCTGACCTTTCCCTGGCACTTAAAGCCACCACCTGTCATCCTATTGCTGTTACCTGGGAGAAGAGGCTGAACCTCACCTTGCCACAATCTCCTCTCAGGCAGTTGCAGAGAGCCATAAGGTCTCACCTGAGCCTCCTCTTCTTCAGACTTCTTCAGACTTCAGAATCCCAGTTCCCTCAGCTGCTCCCCATAAGACTTTTGCTCCCGACACTGCACAGCTCTGTAGCCCTTCCCTGGATGCCCTTCAGGACCTCCATGTCTTTACAACTTGAAATTTCCAATCTGCTTGTGTTGATACTTCACACAGTATGTGGGCATCCAACCCAGAAGAGGGGCAGATGTGAACAGGTGGGTTGCAGAAGGAAAGCAGGTCCTGAGTGCATCCCACTACCCTGCTGCTTCCTGGAGTCCTCTCCAACATCTGTGGGTTTCCTGCAGGCTTGGCATTGCTTTGGCCTTTGCCTATGCAAGGCTCAGAATGCCCCAAATGCATTCTGGCCCTTTTGTAAGCTGGTTTAGGAGGGCAGAGAGCTTGACAGATTGGGGCATCCAATGCTGCTTGTTTAGCAAGGAATGCTCTCTTAATTTCTTATTGTTGTGCATGAGATTTAGTGCAGATCCTTTAATTTAAATGTCAGAATGTGAGCAGTAATTTATTTCCATAAAATGAAAAGCAATAAAGTCAAATATATTAAGCTCTGGCTGTGAGAGCTCAGATTATACAATTTATAATTGTTAAAAAGAAAAAAAAAAACAGCAAAAAACTACACCACAAAGGATGAGTTATTGTCACTCACTTAAGCATTTGATTCAGGGCTGGTGAAAGCAGCCACAAGGAAAAAAAAAAAAAGAGAGAAAAAGAAAGAAGAGCAGGAAGAGCCAAAGCATGTGGGATACCAAAAGGTCCTTATGGCCAGCACTACCAGCTGCACTGCCCAGGGCCCCGCCACTGCACAAGCTGTAGGATGCTGGTGCTCTCCATAATTGCTTCTTACCTTTCTTATGGTCACCAGTAATTGAGACATTGCAAGCTCCTAGTTCTGACAGTAGTGAGGGATGACCGGGCTTGTGGCTGTTCCTCATCTCACACCAAGAAACAACGAGCAATTTGGACCTCAAATTTGTGCATTATGCCCTTAACATTACATTCTCTAGCACCTGATGAAGTATATAAGGGTGGTGGACGCTTTTTTTCTCAGTAGCAGAGAAGATATTTTTTCAGTGCTCAGCACCTGAAACAGCAGAGACCCGGTCCTCCATATACACCACTGCTGACAAAACTCACAATCACAATGTGAAGGGGGATTCAGAAGATGATTATCTGAGACAAATAAAAAAGGACTACACATAGAAGCAAAGGTTAATGATGAAAACATGTTTCTGAAGGCAGTGTGGTACTGCAGCTGCCAGCTGCACCAAGACTAGAGGAGGTAGAGCTCTAATCCCTGCTCTCTCAAGTCATTCCTAATACGACCATCAGTAACGGGCAATATCTAATTACCCCTGAGAAGCTTTGGCTTTGGAGAAAGCATGTAGACACTGAAAAGCACATTATAATCCTGTTATTTATTCCTTCAAATGTACAGTCCTCATTGTCAGTATTTAAGTGACATATGAGAGCCAGATCTGAGGACAAAACTGCCAGAAACAGCCTTCCAAAATTCTGCCATATACTACGGTTAGGGAAATTACAGAGACTAACAGCAGCCACTGAAGCTAAACCAAAGAACCCAGACTCTGGGGGCAGCACAACTTCCGCAAAGCCTCCCCACGTCAGTGCCTTCTACATCTTTTCAGGAAAGCAAACCACAAGTCCTACTGGCTCCCCGTGGTCATTGGGGCTGGCATGTGCTGGTACAACATGCTATTATTCTGGGGCAAACTGGCTGGAAAGCTGCTTGGAGGAAAAGGATCTGGGGGTGTTAGCTGACAGCTATCTGAACACAAGCCAGCAGTGTGCCCAGGTGGCCAAAAACACATCCTGGCTTGAGTCAGAAATAGTGCAGCCAGCAGGGACAGGGGGGCGATATTCCCTCTGAACACAGCTCTGGTGAGGCTGCACTTCAAGTGCTGTGTTCATTTGTGGACCATTCACTACAAGAAAGACATCGAGGCCCTGGAGCATATCCAGAGAAGGCAACACAGCTGCACAGGGTCTGGAGCATTTAAGAGTTGTATAAGGAGCGGATGAGGAAACTGGGATTGTTCAGTCTGAAGAAGAGGATGCTCAGGGGTGACTTTATCTACAACTCCCTTAAAGGAGGTTGTGACAAGGTGGGGGTCAGCCTTTTCTTCCAGGTAATAGCAATAGGAGGACAGGTAATGGCTTTAAATTGTGCCAGGGAAGGGTCAGGTTGGATATTAGGTATCATTTTTTCTCAGAAAGAGTGGTGATGCACTTGCACAGGCTGTGCCTGGAGGTGTTCAAGAACCATGGAGATGTGGCACTGAGGGACCTGGTCAGTAGCCACGGTGGGGATCCTGGTGGCCTTTCCCAACTTTAATGGTTCTGTGATTCTATGATTCTATTTTTTGTCCTTTGACACAGCAGAGGCTGGAGAAGCTGAAGTTGCAGCAAGAAGGTAATTTGGCTGCAAGAAGGGCTTATTTGGCAGAACTTGGCTGCAGTGCTTGGTGAGACAGGGAGGGTACGACTGTGAGGGCTTACAAAGACTGGCAGGATAGAGTACTAAGTATTGAGACCTACCAGGTTTTTTTCAAGTCTACACCTTGAGCACGATGGAGAGCTTTCACAGCAGCTCCTCCAGCACCACTTAATGCCATCACTCGCAGGCTTCAATGAAGCTTGAATACCAGCATTCACCTCAGGCCGGGTGTACGCACACCTCCTTTTTGCTAACCCCTAATGTATTCATTGCCTTATTTTCATACATGCTGATTGAATAGCGATTTATCCCTCCAGTGCAAGGCTGGTCCCCTCATACTAAATGTGAAATCTTTATTCCAACCAATGTCTAAATCATTGTTTTCTGGCGGCGCAGATCATGTGGCAGAGATTATTAATAGCTCTGGTCTCTACACCACTTGACACGGCGCTCCAGCTGTCATTCTGCTCCCTGGCTCGTATGATTCTTGCACTGGTGAAGTGCCAGGCTCGGGCCGAGCCCATCAGTCACTGTCAGGCGGCACCCGGTGATGAATAGCCCCGCAAGCGCCGTGGCGGGCCCAGCTCCCGTTCACACGCGCCTGACTTTCACCAGCTCCGGCCCGCCAGCTGAGGCTGGGCCTGCAGAGGTGGGCTGCGGCGACCTGGAAAGAGCACCTCCCGCACCCCGGATTAGTTAAAAATGAAACAAATCCTAATGCGATCATGTCACTAATTATGCATTTAATTCAGTTATGAGGAGCTAATGGCTCCCTCAGTGACAGCTTTCACTGCTAAAAGGCAATTCATTCCTGAAACCGAGAAATCTAATTACACAAAATGCTTCGTCCTAATCCTTTCAAAGAATAATCTTATTTGTAGACATTAACATCCCAGATGCTGCTGCTGTTTGTCCATTATGACAGTGTTTGTCCTGAATAATGTATAAATAGCTCTTTCTGGACAGTTGCATGTCACTAAATCAATACAATTTGCTGCCTTCTGTTACATTAAGTCAGCCTGGGCAAGCTGGAGAAAATTAACCTTTTGTTTCCCACTCAAAAGGGCCTTTGAAATTAGAAACAAGAAAGGGTTGGAGGGCCTATGGGAATCATGAGATCTCTTTTTTTTTTTTTTTTTAAGCCCGCAAAAGCATTCAGCAGATCCGCAGGCTGGTGATGGATCTGTCTTCTGAAATATTGGCGACGCATTGCCAGGCAGCAGGGGAGGCACAAAAAGGAAAATGGTGCCCTCCTTTCTCATCTCTTCCTTAAACGTTTCACATTTATTTTACCGAAGCAGCTTAATTACAGTAAACTCCCACCGTAGCGTTTTGTTGTCAAGGGAACAGTGCTGCTGCTGAGCTGTTCCTTACTACTTGTCCTGGCTCCCACTGCGAGTAGGGTGAGTAACATCCCTGCTGTGTTGCTCTCTACCCAAAGAGCCCTTCAAACAGACAGAAGATCCTAGACAATAAGATGTCTTTTGCTTTCACTGTAAATAACTGAGAAGATGAGCTGAATATACACATCATACTGATGTGCCACCAAATCACAGAATTGCTTAGGCTGCAGAGAACCTTAAGGATCATCTAGATTCAACTCCCCTGCCATGGGCAGGGTTGCCAGCCTGCAACCACTGCCAACCACTGGATCAGGCTGCCTAGGATCCCAAATGCAGAGACAAGTTTCCACCTTGTAGCCTATTTATTGCACGCATCATAACTGCCTTCATCTATTTCCATGCTGAAGGACAAGCTCTCCCCTAGGTCTACTAGGAGAGTTTCAATCTTCCATGGATATTCTAGTAGTAGCTCAAGGGACACCCTGAGGATTTATCAAATCTCATCCTTATGAAAGCCTTCAAGATTTATGGTTTGTAGATCACGAACACGGGACCCAGTGAAACCTTCCTCTTTGCCAGGCATCAGGCAGGTAGCTGAGCAGTGCTCAGGGTGGAGGAGAGGGCTCTGCGCTAACTCATAGCTATTACCAAACCCATTCTTCAATTCAAAGTAAGCACGAAGGGTACGTACTCAATGTTCCACTATAAAGCTATTAGGAAACTAAGCTCTTGGAAAAAGTCCAACACTAAGAAATTATGTCCAAGCTCCTTGCAGGGTAGCAGTGACACCTTCAGCTCTTATTTTTCCCCTGTGTGTCCATTCAAGTAGCCCAAGAGCACTAATCCACTGCCTTCCTTAAACAGCACTGAGGGAATTTGGCAAGCAGAAGGTCTGGGGGCAAATTACAAAGTGACCTGCTAACCAAAAAAGTGCAGAGAGCGAGTGAGAAGACATCAACGTTCTCAACTGTGATTTGATATGCTGTCTGGGCTCTGAATACCACACAGGTCCTCTTGCTGTATTCCCATGGCTTTCCATGGAGAAACCCAGGGGCTGGGGGACATAGATGCATGGTTATGTCAGGTCAGCATTTTCCACATATATTAAATGTATTAAAAATATTCACTGTATCCATTTGAATATTTTTAGGGGGATTAATTGTTCAAATCTAAGAAGTTTATGCCACTCTAATGGACTACTAATGGAAGAAGCTTTTTAAAAAAGCTCTGCATTGTTCTGAGCCTGGACTATGACCCAGCCACCAGGTATAATACATACCAGTATCTATCTACCCTGTGAAATTTAGATTGCAAATCCATTATGATAGAGTCTGTGTCTTTATGTATTGTGCACTGCTGAGCAAGCTCACAGAGCTCAATAAATAATAAATGGTAGGAACTTGACCTTGAATATTAAACATGATCTGAACGATTCTTTGCCTGGGATTTCAGGATCCTTTTTCCCCCAGCAGCTTTGCCGTGGGCAGCTGTGACAGAATAGAGAAGGCAGCCCTGCATTCTTGCAGGGCTGGGTCTGATCCTGGGTCTCTGTTTTCTGTGCTGACCAAAGAAGAGGGATCACATTGCCCACTCTAGTGGCTGGTAGAGGATGCCAGCACAGGCAGCTCACCACTGCCAACCTCATCCACAGAGTTCCCTGCTCCTTTCTGCATGGCAGAAGTCTTGCGTGAGCTCACTCAGACAGGAAGCCATGTATTTCAGATCATCTTGAGAATACTACCTTTCCTTGACCATCTCAGAAATAATTCCTGCTTGGTAGAAGGCAGACAGTAATAAAACACACAAGTACCATCTGTTGGCCACAGTGGTTACAGTCAGTGCCTGGAACCTCATTTGAAGAACAGGATATTGCAAGGTTACTAATTTATTGCTGGCAGTGAAGAGGCCACATAGAAAGGGCTTTCTTACAGCTCTCACGATAAATAACAGTTCCCTCCCTGCTTAGTCAGGAACTAGTGCACAGTGGCGGGTTTAGTTTTCATTTAATTAAACAAATCGGACACAGCTTCTGGTTTCTGGTAAGGACAGACCGTAGAAACTGGCAGATACAGAGTCAGGAGGGTGAGGAGGCAAATTATGATATATCTTCCTTCTCAAAGGAGTCATGGGTCTTCCAAAAGGCCTTTCCACCCTCATCACATACACTGCCATGTGTTATTACTACACTGACAACAGAGCTGGCCAGATGAAAGAACCATGCCCATGACTATAGTGACTGTAGCAGAATTAGAGATCCAGAACAGAGAGGAAGGCATGGTGATGTAATGCATACCTACACGCCTAAGTCTGTCTCCTAATTACAAAAGGCATTGCAACTGTAGCAACAGGAACAAGAAGAAAATCCCTTGAATCATAGAATTGTTAAGGTTGAAAAAGACCACTAAGATCATCATGCCCAAACATCTACCTACAACCAATATTGCCCTTTAAATCATCTAAGTACTATATTCACCCTTTCCTTGAATAACTTCAGGGATGGCAACTCCACCATCTCCCTGGACAGTCTATTCAGGACCACTCTTTCTTAGAGGAAATGCTTCCTAATATCCAACCTGAACATTCCCTGGTGCAACTTAAGGCCACTTCCTCTCATCCTATTGCTAGTTACACAGGAGCAGAGGTCAACTCCCACCTTACCACAACCTCCTTCCAGGCAATTGTACAGAGCAATAAGGTCTCCCCTGAGCGTCCTCTTCTCCAGACTGAAAAATCCCAGTTCCCTCAATCATTCCTTGTAAGACTTGTGCTCCAGAACCTTCAAAGCTCCACTGCCCTTCTCTACAAGCCTTCTGAGCTTCCAGACAAGGAAAGAGCTGAGCCCATCCTGCTAGAGGAGAAAACACAAGCCTGTGTCCTAGCAGGGCACACATAGGCCAAGGGATCACCTCAAGGATAAACAAGGAGGAAGGAGAGCCAGGGAACACAAGTTCCTGACCTTTTGCCTCAGGAATGCTGTTCTTTTGTTTCCCAAGTGAGCTTTGGTTTTATCTAGTGTTATCATCAGGCATCTGAAATGAAAAATGACTATCACAAAGCATTTTTCAACTAAGTCCTATTTTCACACTCTGGAATAGCTTCCAAAAGGAAAATCTATCACAGTGCCATTTAAGAGGGAAGTGATTAATATATTTTTTTATCTTCCAAAATATAGCTATAGAAATGGACTGGGTACTAGCTACAGCACCATAGTTTCCACCTGTATTTTCATGCATTCTAGATGTTTTGTTTGTTTGTTTTTTCCCTTTGAGGTTGTTTTAGCAGTCAGTGAGAAGAAAATCAAAACTGTAAACTCAATACTCCTTATGAGGATGGAACAAATAGCATCAGTTTCAGAACTATAAAAAAACCTACGGATCCACATCAGAACTACATTAGAAATTTAAATACATGTTACATTACTGTGTAGCAAAGGATCAGAGCAACAATGTGTTCATCCCAGCTGAGAATAACACAGTAACCTCAAGCAGTACTGAGAGGCTTTGTTCTTTGTGATGCTGGGTCAGGCACATTGCTTGCACTGCACTCTCAAAACGCCAGAGGTTGTTTGAGCAGCACCTGAAGAGTCAGGCTCAGGAAAGGTAGAATCTAGCAGGCTACCATCAGCTCTGCTCTGCACTTGGCTCATTGCAACATTTGTGCCTGCCTGAGCAGGCCTGGGTGGTCAGGCAGAAAACACAGCTGAGCAGCAGGGCTCGGGCACCCCTCCATCACTGTCACTAAGTGAAACCGAGGACCCTTACATCATTTCATTTACTATTTCAATGATTACATAGATCATTGCCTTCTCATTGTTTCAGTGATAGATTTAATTAACTTCCAATTAATCACAGAGGGTGATATTTAATGCTCAGCCCTGCACCAAGCGCAGTGTCACAGACCAAAGAATATATTTTGAAGGCTTCAGTAATCAAGAGGTCATGGAAGATAGATGTTGCTCACCAAAAGGAGAGAGAGGAAAGATAAATTTGTGTGTCTGCTGTGCTCTAGCTAACTGTTTTAGGATAATCATCTCACATTCAAATTATAACTTTCCAAAAGGTCCATCCGTGCACAAAGCCAGATAAAAGGGAGGAGGCAGGGGGCAGGTAATAGGGTCATCTTAGAGACTCCACAGGGCTGTAATTCCTATCTGAAGGCAGCCGTAGCAGCATTTGCAGCTGCGGTGTTTAAAGCCCTGACAAATCAGAGGAATTTTCTGTTGGATGGAACACTTTAAAAAAAAAAAAAAAAAAGAAACCAAATAAATGACAAAAAGAAGAGCTTCCTCACATTAGGAGTGATTACATGAAGCACAAACCTTAAATCGCATCTGCTGTCTTTCTAGTGGCAGGGTGTCAATGTCAGGACATGTGCCAGTGGCCTGTGGGTTTCACAAGACCTCTGTTAGAAATAAACAAATGCCTACAGACACAATGCCTAACAAGACTAGATGTTTGGTCTGAAAGAAAAGACAATAGCATTGAGATGGGACAGTAATGAGAACCCAGAGAATCTGGAAGGACCAGAAAGAAAGAGAAAACCAGCTCTGGTTTGAAGAAGCCATGGGATCCGGGTATTGTCCATGAGATATGTCAAGAGGACCCTGAGAAAGGGAAGGCTCAGACAGAGAGGTCAGATGGGCTGAGGTAGCAGTGTAGAAAGTCTTATATGCACCAAACTCATCCTCATTGCTTTCACAGAATCATTAAGGTTGGAAAAGACCTCTAAGATCACCAAGTCCAACCACAAATCCATCCCTACCATGCCCACTGACCATGTCCCTCAGTGCCACATCCACACAGTTCTTGAACTCCCCCAGGGACCCATCTCCACCACCTTCCTGGGCAGCCTGTGCCAATGCCTCACCACTCCCTCTGATAAGTTGTTTTTCCTAATACTCAACTGGAACTTCCACTGGGGGCCAGCCCATCCTTGGTTGCTCACCTGTGCTGGCCTCAAAATTCTGGCTCAAGCATGTCCCTGCACCACTACCTTCCTCATCGCCTCCAGAGACATGCTGTGTACTGCCAGCCTCAGCACCTGTCTTTCCTTTCACAAAGAGCCACAGGAGATGAGGAATGCTCTCAAACCCTTGTAACCAGTAAAACAGCTAAACCCTTCCTGTCTGGGGCAATTTTTCCACAGCGTGTAGTGTAAAAGAAATACAGTGAGAAAGAAAGGAGCAAGTTCATGCTTGTGGAGAAATGTTCCCGTAAGGACTTCTCCCATGTGGGCAGTCCTGGCCAACCTGACACTGCGACAGTAAATTCAGCAATGTGCATGTGTGTGCATGTGTGAGTGAGACAGAGGCACAGCAGGAAAGCTTCTAACAAATGCAGAGTATGATTCTTCCTTTTCCTTTCCTATGGCTAATCTCTGAGTGCAAAGTAATTATCTTTCTCATGACTTTAAATCTCTCTCTCTGGTATATTCTTGCCTGTCCAACATGACTTTACAGCTCCTTCATCTGGCACACAGCTGGCATGCCTCACGGTGGATTCCTCTAAAGAGTGATTTAAAGTTGCTTTCCATCAGTGTAAAACTAATGAGCAAGAAACATCTTGACACATGGTAACTGTAAGCAACACACTTGGTCAGCTGCGCACAAGAAAGACATCCTCACTTAAGGCTTTCCAACTGTTCCTGTACAAGCACTCACAAGGCTCAAAGCCCAGGATGCTTATTTATTGGTATCTTCACTTACCCAGGTGTCTCTTTTCAGATAAGCACTCCACATTTCCAATACATCTTCCCATCTGGAAGTGCTGCTTCTCTCTCTGTGTTTCTAGAGATGTGCACTGAAAGTGATCAGAGTTTTAAGTCATAGGACATGCTGACTGCTTTTAGTTTTGCAAAAGAGAAGAAAAAAAAAAGTGGGAAAAAAATCAACCTGAAGCTTTTTCTGTAGCCCTGAGCACCAAGGTATCTCTGTGTCCGGTCCCAGCAGGATGAACGCAGCCTGCTAGCTTCACCAGTGTGATCTTGGATTTACCTCAGCTGAACCAAAATACTGTGAAATTATTTCAGATTTACACAGGCACACATGAGAAGAGAGTTTTGACCCCATCCAATTTATTTTCATTTCTCTCCTGTGAAACCGAGAAGCCTGAGCATAAATGAAACCTCAAGCCAGCCTTTTCTAACACAAATAACTAAAGCTAGACACCAAGCAGGCTCAGGCCTTTAAAGATAAGCACCCCCATTTACTTTACCTCCATCTAAATAACAGTTCGTTGGCAATTCAAGGGTTCGGCTCACTTGAAAGCCACCTTCTTTATTTAGAACCTAGATGTGATTTTTGTGGTCATTTTCAAAACCATGAACATAACTGAGGTAATACTATTGGAACTCAGTATCTAACAGCTGAGTGTTTGAAACTCCATGGTTCATGGCCACACTTTTCGTAGCCAAAATTTAAAATGTGTTGTCTGTAACATATTCTTTAAACACAAAAGCATCTGTGGAGAGAGAATGTCTTCCCCCATGTAAGATCACTCAGAAAATTCTTGTGGAGTCCTAAGACTCTCTAAGGCAAATGTTTCTGTCTTACTTGAATATACATAAGGCAAGGCTTGTATGATCCCAGCCAGATGTAGTTGTGGGAAACAAAACAAACACCACAGAAAGAAGCCTTTACTCACAAATGATCTAAAGATAAATGGAAGAACAACTTTTATGCCTGAAAGTTTGTGTGCTTTTTCCAAAACATAACAGACTTCCTGGAAAGAGGAACATACCCTCCAAGCAGGCCAACATGATCCAACCAACACCAAACTCACAGGCATTTTCTTTTAAATACTGTCATTTATGAGTCCTTGGTCTACTTTTTGCTTTCCTTCTCAAGGCAACCTGAACCTAATTACAAATAAATGCTTTATCGCTTTCTTGCAGTTTAACTCTTTGTTATATTAATATATGAGGAACTCACTCTGGCTTTCTTTTTAATTTCTGCTCCCCAAAGACTATTTTCTACTCCCAAACACAATTCCCTGCCTCCTAGATCCACACAGACAAGTGCATCATCTTCTGCACTCCCTAACACCATGGGAAAAATGCTTGCTCCTTCTCCTGCATGAACAGCAGAGCTGACTGCAGAGAACGGTGACATACTTGAACTTCTCCCACCCTGTAATATTTCAGTCTATGCCAACCACAGTACTCACCACAAAATTGCCAAAGAAAAGCAAACAAAAATCAGTCCCTCCCCTTTCTGCCCCATTACAGGAGTACACTATGAGCACTTCTTCCAAAGAAACTCAAGTAGGTGCTCAGCAGAAATTAAACATGTGGGGAAAACGAGGACAGGCACATTAGCAAATGTGTGAGCACATAACCAGGCACACCATGCTGTCCAGGAGCATAGCTCTGTCACTACACGGCTGACAACAGTCTAAGAACAAGTTTGGTAGAGTAGAATCCTTCGTCTCCAGGCCACAAACCCTCTGAAACACTGGAGAACTAAGAGGCATTACTATGACCCCAAAACACTTGCAGAACAAACACATGAAGATACTCCAAAAATGAAGCAGGTGTGAACCTACTTCCTAACAAAGCGGCATCACTGCTTACTGAAGGACACAACTGCTAGTTTGTACATACATGAATTTGTGCAGGATAGCACTGGTGTAGTGCTGTTCCCTGAAGGCTGAGTGTCTGCATTATCTACTGTCTGGACTTAGCCTTGCTGATAGCTCAGAATCATGCGAGTGGCTCTTCCCAAAAGTTGTAAGCAGCAGCAGCAAAACCCTATAGCTTGCTGCAAGTCTCACTGCTTCCTTAAAAATATCTGGTGCTGAAAACTGCTAATGCTGGAAAAGATGAATTGCTGGCCTGATTTAAAGCTGTTGTAAATCTTTCCAGCTGTCTACCTCTCCATTTATTTTCAGAGGTTATAAAACACCCAGGGATTGAGGAAGACATCTGTGGAGCTGAAGGCTGGACATGCACGCAGTGAGGAGAAGCACCAGAGGTCCTAGGCAGTTGGATCCCACTAACCTTGAGAGCATAGGTCTCAATCTCTTTCTCTGCAGCTACCAGACTTCAACTCTTCTTTGAGACAACAAAGTTAAAAGCTCATAAAGGATGCCGGGAAGAGAAGAAAGAGACAAGAAAAAAGGATTTGATCCTTTAAGAAAAGACCAAATCACATATAGCTGCAGCGCTGGAAAACTATCTTGGAAACATCCCTTACTGCCTAATTGCCTTGAAAGAAATAACCACCAGATTCACACCCATTCTCAGCCCATCAGAGATGCCTCTCTGCTCCCTGCCCCTCGTGATTACTCAAGGTTCCTTCACTTACAATGTTCATTCTTGTATCCATGAGAACATATTAATGTGCCTCTTGACTACTGAGATGGAGCTTTTCAACATCACCTTACGTTAAATTCCCTACAGTCTTAATAAGGTGCAGTTTTGCTTTGACTGCATCTTGTATCTACTGAATTAAGCGCTCTTACATTGGTGCACTCATTGTAACAAAATATATATATTTCTATATATTTACATGGCCACCCTCCCTAGCAAATAACAAACAAGAGGGCATCTGTCGACAGTGCCTTGATGGATTCCAATCTTGCAACCTCTGCGTCTCTGCCTCTGACTGCATCAGCTTATTTGGCCTAATTAACCTGTGTTTTCCTTGCTCAACAGAAATCATCCCCATGAAAAAGACATAGCTTGCAGATTCTGAGAAGGGTTTTTCTGTTTTGAAATATGAATGAGAACATGCTCCAGGCCATCTGGCGCTGCCCTTAGTAAATTCCAAAATGGATTTATTACAAATTAAAAAGGAATTTTGGAAGTACATATTTTTCAGATCATTCCAGTATCTACATACAGCTTGAGACCGCAGAAGTGTGGTAGTGTGCAGTCAATATTCAAACAAAGGTTTCCCCAAAAAATCTTTCTACAGTTCTAATGATTAACCCTAAGGGCTGGGCTATTGGTGTTCGCCTGTAGCAGCAGATATGGCTTCTCAAAGACAGACTTGTTCTCATGTTGAAACAAGCATCAGAGATAATTAACGTCTGGAAAGCATTTACCATATTTCAGTGGGGAATAGGTGTAGTCATGAAATAAAGTCAGCAGGACCCACTTGCACAACTCAGAAAAATGGGGCTTCATCCTAGCTGGGCACCTTCACGCCATCAGGCAACGTGTTGCAGAAGACAGAGACCTGATTTACCACTATCCAAAGCAACTGCAGATCTGGAAGCAGAATACCAAACACGTGCAACACTCAAGATAATACAGTTGTTGTAAAGGCAAGAATTAGCCTGAGCATCATGAACACTAATGCAATTGCACTGCTAATGAGACCTGAGCAGGTAACTCCATATGGTGATGCACCAAACCACTTGGGGAGTTCAGCAGCACACATCACTGCTATCCCTCATGAGATGCTCCTGGAACATTTGTTTCCTACAACTGTTTGTTGGAAATCTGCTTGTCCCATGTAACCTGCCAGTCTAGGAGCCAGCACTGGTAGTTATCACACAATTCAACAATGAGGGCAAGTTTGTTTCTCTGTTTGCCTGTTGTCAGGAGCAGAATTTGGCCTTTTAAGGACAAAGGAGAGAAATACGATTGTGGGAGAGTGACCCTCCTATACTCTGTTGCTGCAGGAGCAAGAGCTTTAAACTGGCAATCTTAAAAGCATAGTTCTGTTAAATAAATAATCCAAGAAATTGGGAAAGCTGATTTTCTAGTCAAAGAACAAACTCATTTCTGAGTACTTTCATTCACTTGGGAATAGTGCATATTTAATAGGAAAGAAATACCTACCGAAGCCCAGATGCAAGATTTACATTCGACTGAATGAAAAGGGATACTGAAAAGAATTGCTACATTTTGGTGGAAATCTTCAGCTTTCAGTATTTGTGAATTTAGGAACACTTTAATTTTCAAAGAGCTTTCACTGAGGCATGGCTATCCCCTAAAAAAAATGAAAAAGCAAACTTGCTGGAAAAAAATTAATTTCCAGTGGTTCTGTTCTATTCCCTCAGGTCTTTAAAAATCTCAGATTGAAATGGATGAATATGCAAGTGCCACTTATTGACGGCCTCCCACAAGCAGCAAAATCCTTTGAAATCATTGTGGAGGTAATTGTAAGAGAAGTTATATGCATAAAATTACTTCTCTGGTGCAATACGGATCATAAATCAGTTCACAATCAATTTATCCACAACTATTTCAACCTAGAAGATTTAAAAGTATGTATCTATACATAAAACCCCAAAGTTGAATGATTAGTAACATAGGGACACGCGATTGGAAAATGTATTTCCCTCTTAATGTGATGCTGCACAAAGGAGCTGTAGAATATTTTCATACTCATTGGATTTAGCACAGCAACTTGCTGGCTGATGGGTTTTGTATTACCCAATTAAACCAATATGGTGAAAACATTTGGTCAACCCTAGCCACAGTAGTGACTAAGCTTGAATATAGGTGTAACAAAATATTCTTTTATTTTTCCCCTAGAACGTCAAGAAGTCACCTGTGCAGAAGCATAGGGCTCTCAGTGCTCTGCCTAGTCATTCAGTGTCATGCTTTAATTGGTTATAAAGAGCTTGCTTACAGGTGGCAGAAAGGGAAGAAAAGGCATCAGCTATCAGTCAGACCACTGGTGATAGAGAGAAAGCCGTGTGTTCCTGAGTAACTGGCATGCTACATGTCACTAGCAGCACCCACATGGGGTTGAAGCCACAGAGAAATAGGGCTTAGAAGGGACCTCTGGAGATCCCACAGTCCAACCTCCTGCTAAAGTAGTGCCCTGCAGCAGGTAGCACAGGGAAGTGTCCACTTGGGTCCTGAGTATCTCCAGAGAAGGAGACTTCCATAGCCTCTTTGGGCAGCTGTTCCAGTGCTCTGTCACCCTCACAGAAAAGTTCTTCCTCATGTCTGTACGGAATTGTTGTGTTGCAGTTTGTGCCTGCTGCACCCACTGCTGCATACCACAGAATAGAGCCTGGCCCTTCACATAGAAATAAGCACTGATCACATCCTCTCTTCTTCAGCCTTCTCTTCTCCAGGCTGAACAGCCCCAGCTCTCTCAGCCTTTCCTTGTAAGGAGATGCTCCAGACCTCGGTCATCTTCGTCACTCTCTGCTAGACTCTCTCTAGGAGACCCTTGTAGCTTTTGAACTGGGGAGAGGGTGGATATGGCACCGAGGAACATGGTCAGTGGGCATGGGTTGATGGTTGGACTTGATGAACTCGGAGATCTTTCCAACCATAACGATTTGATGGCTCCATGATTTTTAGAAGTTCACAAAATGGATTGGCAGGGTTGGCTGAGATGAAATATGGAGCAGGTATGTCTGCTAAGGTCCACATCCAAGATTTATTTCCTCCTAAGGAAGAACCTTACAGCAAGGCCCGAGATCAATTGCTTCATTTTATAAGTAGGAAAATATTTTAAAATGGGAAATAAATATATTCAATGGACCCTGAGCTTTACAGAGGAAAAGACTCTGCAAAAGGATATTTCCAAAGGACAACACAAGCAGATTCTGACTGTGTTCACATACTTAGAATAACAGTAGGTGAAATACATTATTAGTGACTGTTGATGTTGACTTTTACATTTTCCAAGGGTAAGGTTTATGACTAATGAGTCCCATAGTAGCCCCATGTTACAAGAAATAACACCATTATAATATCAAAGCAGTAACCAGAGCACAGAGCAGACTGCAAGACAAAGCTGAAGTGGAATCATGCTTACACTGTGGGCTTTCTCCCCTCTGCTTTAAAGAGATTAGTTTCTAAATTAAAAATGAAGACGGTTGCTTTTCACCTCAAAAACGATTTGGAAAATTGCCTCTAACCTAGCTACATTCCCCTGCTCCATATACAGAATGGGAAAACACTCTTTCTCTTTGTCTCACAAAGCATCCTCCTGCACTGTCAAACAGATGCCACACATCACAGCAGCCGTGGTCTATGAGGGACTGGAGGTTGGATCGTGTCTGTGCTACAAGTCAGGGACAGAATTTCGGTCCTTGGACTCTCTGATCTCTACATTTAGCAATGGATGCTGTCTTTCCATGCAGAAACAGCTGCTTCTTGCTCTGGCTTTTCAAACTACAGCACCTCAGCTTTTAAAATAATTTTGGTGGGAGGCACCGGCTGCTTGGAGCAAGCATTAAGGGATCCTACCACAATTTATTTTCGTTTGTGGGCGTTTCTTCTGTTGTTGATAGGACAAAGAAAACAAACTTTACTTTTTCTACGATCCAGTTATGGAAACTGAAGCAGTTTTGAACGTTACGCACTATGTGTTTTTTGCTGTTAAACATCTCTACCCTTTTTCCATCTCACTACACACTGTTAAAAAGGCAAAAAACAAAGCCATATAAGTTACAAGTTTTCATTACTGAATTTTCCAACTTAATCAGAAAAGGCTCATATATATATATATACACACACACACATACTCATTCTCAATGCAACCAGGTATCTCATCAAGAGCAACTTTAAAACACAGTCCATAAAAATTGAGTATACAACATCACTGATACTGTGATAAAAACTAACAGAAATGAGTGTTCCTGTTACTTTTTTTTTAAATCTTTATCAACATCATCTTCACACTGGAAAGCTGAAAAGAGTCATAAGTAGCAGTGTGCTCTGTGCATGTATACTGCTGATCTCACAGAACCCATACTCACAACTGAAGTAGCTCTGACACTAAATTTCAGTAACACTGAATCTCTCAGAGGAACCACAGCACACCAGCGGCCACGAATACCCACAGAAATAAAATACACACATTGAATCCAGCAAAACCTCAAACCCAACTAAATGCTTCCCAACGCTTTTGCTCCATCACCTGACCAACGCTCATTGCTTTACACGGGCAGCTCCTCAGAGCTTTTCTTCCTCAGCTAACTTGACCATGGCTCAGCTGAACAAATAAATTGTTTCAGCTCACTATTTTTATCTTGGGTTCACACCCACACCCAGAGAACACTTCTTCCCATCTCCTCTTGCTGCACTGCTTTCCCAACTTCTCCTTGCAGTGGGGCAGGGGAGCTCCGAACATCCTGTCCCAGCCTTTCCCAGGGGCTGCCCTGCCTTCTTACTTCTCAGAGAGGGAGAAAGGCAGGAAAATACATCCAGCTGGTATGCACATATGCCTTCTCCCCCATTTTTGCCTTTTATTTTTTTTTCTTTAATTAAGTTTTCAAAGTGATCATTATATCCCGGTATGCCAAAACACAACTTGGCAGCTTCACATGATTTTCCTTTATCCTGACTCAGAGACTACCAACTAACATTGCAGCTCTTCAGAAGGAAGCTGTAATTGCTGCTTAAATTGCTAGCATCCACAGCAGGATCGGATCGGACACCCCTGACAAAGTCAATCAGCCGCTGTCCCTTTGTAGTGCATCTTTCTTGCAGCATTACCTCCTCAGTACATATTAAGAGGCTGTTACACACACCTGCAGGATCCACAGCTACATGACCTTTGATTTTAAAATATTAGTGTCTTAGCTATGAAAACACTGAGAATAAGGGCATCACACTGGATTTCTACCTCCCATCAGCTGTTTCTTCCCCGTAGCATCTCTCCTTCTCTCACACACGCTCAGGGTTCGTTTTTCTGCTCCAGAGGAGGAAGCAGTGTTGCTGAGCTTGTTTCATCACTGTGAAAGAAGCTGTCATTTCCAACAGCTGCAAACATTGCAAACAAATTAACAAGATAAATTAACCAAAACACCAGGTGTGATTCATCTACCAGCTCACATGATTGATGTGCATCTCCACCCACCTACTATTACCTTAATGAAGATGCCATAAAAACTCCTAGTTACCTCAATGAAGATGCCATAAAAAATCCTAGTTACTTAAAAGTCAGTAATTAGTATAGTTTAAGCGTCAATAAACTCAGAAGCTGTCAGGCTATCCACCCAGTGGGGTGGCTGTTACTGAAATGAAAGCGTGAAGGCCCCAGATACAAATCAGAAGCTGTGTGAGCTGAATAATTTCACTTTTGTGAGCAGCCTGAGATGTCCCATCAGTAAGGGAGCCTGCTCCTCCCTCCTGTGCCACCACTCCAGAAGTGCTCATCACAGCACACCTTTGGCAGCTACCCCCAGCAATGCAGAGGGCTGACCCTAACACAAGTTGGGCAAGTGATGTGCTTGGAGGGTTAAAGCTTGGATCAGTGAAGATTTGTAGGATTAAGCTCTTTCTCTTGAACACTTGCTCAGTTTGCAGATGAAAATTTAGATGAAAACATCTACCATTAATCTGAGGGTATAGATCTATCCAGGAGTGCTGGTGCTTATCTGAGGAACGGCCATCATCTCCCCAGAAGATTTCAGTGAGAAACTGCGTTTTCATCAGTAGAATCGTTGGGGAAAGCATCTCCCTTTTAGCTTGCTCAAAAAAAACCCCCGCATTCAAATCACTCCTCTTTCAGTTTCTTTTCAGTGCAAAATTACTTTTCACTACTTTAATGGGGACTCATGGAATAAAACCCTTCTATGACCCTGCCCTTTTGTGATCCAGTGTGATAACTACATCATGGGGACGGCTGGAAGTGGCGAATTAAATTACATGGAAGAACTTTGTCCTTATGATTGGGTATCAGGAATAATTTCTTAGAAAAACAGTGAGGATGTGGCACTGAAGGACCTGGTTAGTGAGGGTGATGAGAATGGCCTGAGGTTGGACTTAGTGATCTTAGAGGTCTTTTCCAACTGTAACGATTCTATGATTGTTACCCCACAATAACTCATCTATTACCTGTGGAGAATTTTAGCTCATTAACTATATTGTGTTGTATTAATGTAGTCTCAGTGTCATACTCATTTACTCCACTGGTCTGTCTGGCTTAAAAATCAAACATGCACCAGGTCTGAGACCATGACAAGCTTAAGATAACATATCAACTTGTAAATATCAGCTAATATTCTGGGGAACAGCAAAGATATGCCTTCATACATACCAAAGGTAGTGGCTGCTTTAATGTGCATTGTAAACTTAACTGCAAATTCCAAGCAGCTGATCCAAAACAACAACCAAAACTATATCTTCACAGCAGAACAGATCTGAGCTTTTGAAACACAAGTCATCGTCTGAATTATTTGGCTGAGTTCATACTTTTGCCCTCCACTATAGAAGACGGTATCTCAGAAGAAGTACCTCTTGAAAGAGGTCAAAAGTGGTTTGTTGCCTTTGAGGGTTGTGGGTTTTGTTGTTGATCATTTGTGCTGTTTTTGTTGTGCTTTTTTTTTTTTTTTAACATGACTAATATGGAACCACAAAGATCTTGCAGAACAAACAAAATAAATGTTAGGGTTTTTTAATAGAAAATTTCATAGTGATGATTAGCAGGCTAGGGAATTTTTACTTCACAAAGACACACTATAAAGGAAGTGGCTGTTTATCCAGTTCCTGGGAAAATAACTAAATGCTGGCTGGTATTTATTCAGCTGAATTATTAGAATAGCATTTGCTTCTATACTTAAAGTTGTGTCAGCATTTCCATTATGAAACTTAGCACTTAAGAAAATCAACCCAGAAGCAAATTGGTTAATAAATAAAAGTAACCCCAATAAATCAAATTAGCTTTTTATGAAGTTAAATCGCTTTTTAAAATTCTGATGATTTAAAAGGATACTGAAAAGAACAAAGAGATGTTAGTAGCAGAAACCCTTCAGGATATTTTGATACTCAAAAATATTTAAAATGTCTGTATGGTAAGATTTGGGAAGCGCTTCATGTTTTTTCTCAGTATGTATCAGAATAAAGACAAATTGAGAATTATTTCCTGGACAATCTTGTCGTGCAACATTATCCTTCTTTGTAAGGACAGAAACTGACTCTTATTTTGAATTACAGATGATTTCTGAGATATTTTTCATCTTTTTTTTTATGTTTTAGTTTATTAGAGGATGGTTTCCCGCTACAGAATTTCAGTGAACTGAATTATCTTGATAAGAATTTTGATTAATATGATTAAAAAGCCTTTTCTCAATAATTACCAAGTACTATTTCATTTGAAAGATATTGACACTCTCCTGAATATTTAAGGCATAATAATCTTCAGTCACTATAACAAATTGCCATATGCTTCTACTCTAGCAAGATGTGTGTATCCACACTTTCAGTCCTATTAAACTGAAGCTACTCTGGTGTGCAAAGTTATACACTTGAACAGATTTTTGAAAAATTGTTACCTCCATTTTTTTTTCCACAAGCAATAGTACTGAACTAATCCAAAGTACTGAAATTGCTGAATTTGAGTGTACAGAAGGATGTCTGCCAAAACAAAACATAAGGGCATGCAAAACCAAAGCACCTTAGCTAATCCAAGTGCAGAAGACTACGATTTAAAAACTGCTGAACTGTGTGGTGAGCATGGCCCTTACAACCCAGCTGCTTCTTGGGATGCTAGTTCACTTACTCCCTGCTCCAGCACCTCATCACGCAGCATTCTCTCTCTTCCCCAGCTCAATGCCCCACCAACTTCTAATCCTTAGTATGAGGCAGCGTTCTTGTCTCAAGTATTTGGAAAACCCCTCACTCACAATGTTTCCATTACTGATATTAACTCTTTTATTTA
Source organism: Cyrtonyx montezumae (assembly GCF_038088225.1). Taxonomy (NCBI): domain Eukaryota; kingdom Metazoa; phylum Chordata; class Aves; order Galliformes; family Odontophoridae; genus Cyrtonyx; species Cyrtonyx montezumae. Next base: position 25,599,817 of record NW_027071936.1, on the reverse strand, counting down.
CATCAATGCTTCTTTCACCCAACACCAACTGCCTGGAGGATGAGAGGGAGGACCCATGCATGTCACCACTCAACACTCTCCCTAATCTCTCAAAGCCAAAGCTTATCACTGCAGAAAGGTTCACATACAGGAGCAGCTCACCACACTGGTGCAACACAAATGCTGCTATTATTGATAACATTTTTATATAACTTAATCCATAGCTCTACTGTTCTTTGGTGAAGCCAGGTTAACAGAAACGTTTGTAACATTGGTCCTTCCTAGAGTAACCCCCTGAAGCACCACCACTTATTTATTTAGTCTCCCTTATTTCAAATGGTTAAGATGATTAATGCAGCTCCCTTTACTGCAGTGACCTCTGCATTCTGGGGGCTGTCCTTGAAGGACATTAGCTTAAGGAAAATGCTGATAAATCTCATCTCTCCTCATTAGACCTTGCAAATGATGACTGTTAGAACCTGCGAACTTCATAACCATGAAAATCTGCTGGAAGAGACTTAGAAACTTCACTGGATGTGGCAATAATCTGTAGTAAGAAAAAAAAAAAGCTTCTATAATGAACAGCAGTACAACGCACCTTTAGAGAATGAACTGAGGCACAGTTCAGATTGGCTGATGCAGTAGCACATAGCCAGGCAGCTAGGATCTTCAGGGTGTCATCTTTAAGATGAAGTGGGAAACATTTCTGGTGACACCAGCAAACACCAGGGTTATACATAGGCAGTCTCTCCACGTTTGGTATCTGTTATTGCAAGGACTAGAAGATTATTTCACATTAGATGGATGAGAGGCATTTCTCCATTTCCTGCCTCCGCTCTCTAATTTACAGGCAGATTATGGTCTTCTTGGACAGTTTTGTCTGTCAGAATGACTCACCATGCAGTTCCATGAACAACCCCATTTCTCTATAAAGTTTCTAAGAAGCTTGGTTAGAGCTAGACTTGAGGGTATCCCATTTAAGCATTTACAGAGAGCTTGTCTGACAACTCCCTTGGAAGACTTTCCACCTTCACTGGTACTCTGTAGCAAAATCGGAGCAACCTCTGCAAAATCAACACCAGCTGCAAAAGCACCCAGATCTTTGCCAAATATCCACTTGCAAAGCCGTAATTTTGCTCTCAGTTAGCTCATAGGATTGCTTTTTAAGAAGTTTACTTCTTGTTTTCCACATACATCCACAAGGACATGCTTAAAACAAAACTACAGCAGCAGTGTGTCGTCATTTCTGTGTCAGAAAGACTTCAGTTATCATCTGCAAAGAGCAGATGGACTCGGTTGCCTCTGGAAAACAGCAGCATTGGCTAAAGGTTAAACAGTCGTACAATTGTAACCACGGTGCTCCAATGAGATGAAATCACCAAGATGTAGCAGTTTGCCCAGGTCTGACTGGAACTGAACTGTTTTCTCCCTTGAATGTCATAGGAAACAATGAAAAGATCCTCTTCCCATTGCAAATCACACCTTGCCTACCAGATGGGAATTACCCTTACACAGACAAAGAACAAAAGATCATTCTCCCAGCAAAAACAAGGGGAGTGCTGGAAGGGATGAGGGGACAACCTAATTGCTCCTCATTGACTCGGTCATGGCTCCCTCTGATGTGTAATGCAGCTTAATGCAGCATACCAGTCAGCATGTGATATCTAAGAAGGAGCTAGAATTACCAGCCAAAAGTGGTTCCAAACCAAACAAATTTAACACTGGGTTGCATATTTGGTCAGCTAAATTATGTCTGTATTTAATTTGCACATGGCTGTGTATTTCTCTGAGTCAGCTGGACTAAGACGTGAGACATTTTAAGAAAACTTGCTCTTGTGGTATTCTTAGCTGAGTCAAAAGTAGGCAGCATCCAGACCTTCAGGAAAATCCACTGGGTGAGATTTCCCACTTGCCTTCCAGATTGAGGCGGTTCACATCTATGGACTCACAGGTGAAAAAAGCTGACACTTTGACTCCTGAGCCCGAAGTCGACGCCAAAGGGAGACAGCAGAGCTGAGCCCATGCTTCACGTCCACTTTTGCAGAAGAAAGGTGCAGTGAGGATCCTGCCAGGGGCTGCTAGCATGTCCAAAGAAGGGCAGCAAACCTGGTGAAGGGTCTGGAGCACGGGTATTATGGGGAGCAAATGAGAGAAATGGGATTATTCAGTCTGAAGAAGAAGAGGCTCAGGGGAGAACTTATCGTACTCTACAGCTCCCTGAAAGGAGGTTGTAATGAGGTGGGGTCAGCCACTTCTCCCAGGTAACAGCAATAGGACGAAGAGAGAATGGCCTTAAGTGGTGCCAGGGGAGGTTCAGGTTGGATATGTTTCCTCTCAGAAAGAGTGGTGAGGCACTTGCATGTGCGGCCCAGGGAGGTGGTGGAGTCACCATCCCTGGAGGAGTTCAGGAAATGCATAGATGTGGCACTGAGGGACGTGATTAGTTGGCACAGTGGGCTGATAGACTTGATGATCTTAATGGTCTCTTCCAACATTAATGATTCTATGATTCCGTGAATGTCACCTTCATCCACTGAGAACTCAGTTGAGAATGGCATAGCAGCCTCCAGAGCAATTGCTTCTCCTCTCCCTTTCTTACAGACATGGTTTCTTAGCAGTAGGCTTCATGCTTCTGATGTTTCGCCTCGTTATTTCAAGGAATGAAATTACCTGTCAGGGATGTTTGCCATATAGTTTTACTATCACAGCAGAAATATTTTAAATACTACTAGATTATTAAAGTTCTCCTTCAGGAATACTTCAGAAATCATTTTGCTGCCCTCTAGCCTACTGCTGAAGTCTCCCTAGCAGGCTAGCGTTATCCTTCAGAAGTGTTTCTGAAATAGCTTTACTCACTTTACTGTTCTTTTCATTACTATTGAAATCCTTCCAGAATGCTAAAGTTAACCTTCAGCAAGATGCCAGAATAACTTTCACATTCTGGAAGGGTTTCAATACTGATTTAAAGGATATCAAAATGTACTTCTATCTCTTTTTGTTTTAGAAGAATGGTGATAAAATACGGATGTATGCACTTCACTATGTTGTGATGCGTGCTTATATAAACACATATAACCACTCAAGTAGGAGCATTAGTGGGCCTGGAACTCAGAGGAAGCTATTTTGAAAAAGAGCTTCTAAAAATTGCCAAAGAATGAACTGAGGTGGCAACAGGGAATATGGTTTTGTTTGCTTAATGGACCTGCAAGTGAATTCTGCTGATCTTTCTCTGACAATGAAAGTTTTGAGGGCATGAGACAACTTCTTTGATTAAAATGAGTAAGTTCACAAACCTTTGCCCCATACTCTGAACCTAAATGAAATCTATTCTGAGGTGTGGAAAGTTCCTTCTGTTTTTTTCTTGCTGTGTGCATCTGGATTCAATAGGGGGAAACGTTCAAACACTGAATGAAGACCGTGTCCATAATGTTTTCAGCTCCACAAGGAGATCACAAAATCATGGGATGCATTTCTAATGCACTCATCAACACTTGGCATTATTTAGAAAGTGTGGTGTATCTGACACAGAGTGCACTTACTATTCTCATCAGTTCCCATGGTTCAGGTCTCTGTACTAAGTCGTACAAAAAAATAAATCAGCTCCAGATTTCCACAGCTGACCTAAGCATTCTTGCTACCAGCTCGCTGCAAACACCAAAAACGTTTCTACCCATGTGAGGTGGAAAGAATGCAGAGCGAGCCAAAACTCCACCTCTTATGTCATTCCAATTAAGTGTGTAGCAAAAGAAGGAAACCCAAGAAGGCTTCCAGCTCAGAGCCACCCTCAGAAACGCATTGGGCACAAAGGCACTGCACTCCTCAGCACCTCCACCTGAACAGCTCAGTCTGCTGTTTATTCTCAGGTTCATCCCCTGCCTGGGCATCGTGGCCAAAAAGAAGGTGCCTTGAGAAGGGCAGTGGGTACCAAAAGATACAGGATGGCTCCAAGCCCTTCCTGAACACTGCCTACTCAGTAACAGAGCTATTGTTTAAAAAGGAATAATTGTGATGGCTGCTGGCATTTTCAGGCTCCAGCATGAAGTTTTGGCTCTGCTGAAGTCTAAAGCTCCAAACAGAACCAATTGTTTCTTGCCTTCTTTGATTCAAATAGATTTTTGTCCACCAGTGATTTTTTCCATTTTTTTTTCCTGCAAATGCATCCACAATTAGTGGAGGTCAGCTAGGACCATGGGTCAATTGAGCTTCTCAGCAAGAAGTCCAAAGAGTGTTGATTTAAAACAGCATCTTCTAAAAAGATTTCTTACTGTGTCAATAAAAAGTCTTATTAAACTTTCATAGGGTATCCAATGATGTTTTAAAAATGGTTTGTCATGAATGAAAGCCTGTAGCTAAACCAAATACACAAATGCACTGATGTGACTTTTTTGAGAACACCTTATAAGAATACTTTTAACAATACTACTACGCAGCTTAGAAATACAAAGCTTGGAGAATGTGTTCCATTTCATCTTTCTGTATATTCCATATATGAAGCCAACATCCCACTGTATCCTGCTGTAAAAACTGAAGGGCAATAAGTCTCTTTCTACCCCAGGCACAAGGCTGCCTTTTGAACAGTAAAGCTCCCAAGTAAACAGCAGTGGTGCCCGTGTCTCCATCAGGACTGTGTTCTGGGGCAGCAATCTCATTCTAACTGCATCACTATGGGATCACATGCTAGAGAAGCATCGACAGTAGGATCCAAGAACAGATGCTTCAGTACAGCTAGCAAGGTCTTGCTTCTGCAAAGCTCTTGAGCACAATCTGAACATTAGGCACACGAGTGAGACCCAGGGATTAGAGTGATCATAGCCTCATCGTTGCAGGATTAAGGTCTATTCAGATGATGTAAAGCAGTGACAGATTCTCCTCTCCAGGTTGTGAAAGCGCCTCTTGGATACAAAGAGGACTTGCAGTTGTTTGGTTTCTTTCATGGCAGGTTCATTTAATTATTAGATGCAAAAACATTAAATCTTTTCCTCGTTCAGTATTGCATCCCTGATCTGGTTTTTTTTTTTTTTTTTTTTTTTGGTTTTTCTTTACAGCGCTGCTGCTGGAAGATTTAGAGTACAGTGGTAAAAACAGTCTTGATGATTTTCCCCGCCCCACCGCATATTTTCACTCTTTCCCAAGTTTCCACTTCTGAATACCAGCTATTCCTCATCACAAAGGGACCTTTACTACAACAAAATATTATTTTAAAGCCATACTAACAGTAATTAGAGGCAATCGAGTTTTATCAACTAACACAAACTGTGGGATTTCAGACTTGGATTTCAGCTGGTATTTTAATGAAGTGTGCGCTAACAACACAAAATCTTCTGTCACTCCAGCAGCTGAGTTTCATATACAGACCTTTGGTAGGGAGACCATGTGTTAACACTCAGATGCTTACAGCACATGAGCACACACACCAGCAGTCCATAGATCCATCACCTAGGTCAATTTTCTAACCTCCTTTCCCACCCCAGTGAATGATCTGATGAAGCGGGCACAATCTCTTACTCAGGCCCAAGACAAGCCAATTGCAAAAACCAATGTTTTCCGCTCCAGCCCCTACATCTGTACCCCTGGCACAGCACCTGGTACTTCCACTGACCGCCTATGCAAACTACAAACTCTGTCATTTGCTGTGGACTTCACAGCTGAGGCTGATCCTGTCACCACCAAGGCAGAAGAAAATTTTGCCACCAACAGAAGTGGGTGATGGGCTCCTGCCTGCAGCGCTGCACTGGGGAGGAGACCAAGTGCTGGATTCTTCAGCAGCCTATGGGGCCTCTCAGACTGCAGGCTAACTGCATTGAGTCTGCCAGCCAAGCTGATTTTCATGTCCTACACAATGCTGCATAAGCTTTCTACTGGCTAGAAATCTTTTACTGAAGGGGCTTCAGTGCAAATACTTCATAGCACATAGCCACCTCAGTGGGAAGTAAATATGCAAACTCAAAATATCTATAGGGAGGAACTGGGAACAAAGATCTTACTGGTAGTTAGCAAGCTATTTTCATGCATACAAAAAGAAAACCTTCCAAGCTTAAGCAAAGATTGTAATTTTGCAATTACATTCAAAGGTATGAGTTGTTTTTTTATTTTCTCTGCCAGTTAACCACATGATTTCATACCATACACTACACATTCTCACAAAAAAAAAAATCTAACTGTACATGTTCTCTCTACAATCTGTTGGTGAAACAACCAACAAATATACATCAAGTCTGGAAAGCATAGTAAAACTCTATTGTGCAAATGCATTAAGTGTTTCTTAAAGCCACCAGAATGAGCACAGACTCATTTAGAAGGGTTTGTATCTTCAGAGAGCAGGAATTCCAGCATTCAAAAGTAAATTTCTGTGATGCTTTTTCCTCTAAGTTTCACCTTAACACAAATCACAAAAACTAACCAGACTACAGCTTTGATGAAGAAGTTTTCTTTCTTAAGCAGCTGGTCATAAATGATCTTATGAACTTGATACTGAAGATGAAGTACCAGGCTCATTGGTACAACAATTTGATTAACTTTGAATTCATTACATGCAGTATTGCTAGTTGAATAATTGCAAATTATTCCAGAGAAAAGCAGTACAACTCAAATTAAAGGTTTCTTTTTACAGATGTGAGAATGGTGCTGAAGATGAGCTACTCAATTGAATTATGTTGTAATCTGATTAGTCTAGAACATCTATCTACTGCATGAGCTTTCTGACTTAGGATAAATGAAACAAGTGAAAGCTCCCTTTAATTTGTTTGGATGCCTAGTGACACGGCCTGTCTTCAGCTAAGACATCTTTCTTTTATCTTGATGAAGTCGTAAATGTCTTTCCTAACATCCATTGCTGTTGATACCAAAAAGTAACTTTAGGCTTTGGATTCCTCTGCTGACTAGGATGGCTGCAAGGAAGGTGACAGCCTGGTAACCAAAGGAGAGAAGTTTGGAGAGGAGAAAAAAGATACTTGCTCAATGTGCACAGCCCAGAAATACGATGATGGAGAACAAGGACAATTACAAAAAAAGGCTAAAGCCAGCTCTTGGAGCAACAATGCCTGCACACACACCTTGCACACATACTCAGTGTATGGGGTTCAGGAGCAACCTTCCCACAGGTGGACTGCAGCTAAGATCTTCATCTTACATGGGAGCTTGATGAAGGTATAAATAGGCCTATTGGATGTTTAACCTGTGATAGCCAGAGCCTGGATGCTGTGACATATACAGCACTAGTAATGATGCCTCAGTTCTCACTACAGAAAGACAATGACGCAATTAGTATCATTTTTAAAAGAGAAAAGTGTGGCCTAAGAGCTCAACAGTGAAAGATTGTTTAAAACACCCCATTAGCTGGGCTTCAATTCAGAGGATGTAATTTCTTGACAACTAACAACAAACAAAATACTACAGAGTAACATCTAAGTTTTCTTAGAGTTCAATTTTTTCTGCCTCTGACACAGGAATACTTCAGATAACAGCATGTAGAAATTGTGATCAAGAATATTTTGAACTTCTATTACTACAGAGAAATATTACTGAGAAATATGTCACTGCACTGCTCTCCTTTCCAAGGATTAAGTAAAGCTGTTCTCATGCAAATACATATGTGCACAGATGATGCTGGATGCCTGCTGTCCTACCAGAAGAATTTGGAAGATCAAAGTATTCGGATCCCTTTTTCCCAGGAAGAGGGAGATGTTCAAAGTTAAGTGGGCAGATAAAAAAATGTGAGGAAGCTTGAACTTGTGCTTAGCAAGTAAAAGAATGGGCAGAATTGCTGGAGAGATGGACATACAAGGAGATGAGAACAAATACTTAGTGCTAACAAGCATTTCCGGCAGAAGGCCAAACTAGATGATCACAATAGTCTCTTTCTGCTCCCAAATCTGAAAGCCATCTATATACATGTAAACACAGGATTTGCATATATACAAATGCTTGCATAAGTACCCCAGCCAGACTCTGTAACAGTATACTGTGCAGCACACCTAACTCTAGCAAGCTGATTTCTAGTGTTTTTATTTCCTACGTAATATTCAAAGAAATGCAACATAAACGGGTAAGTATTTAAAATGCAGCCAGAGGAAAAGGCTTAGGCTTGTTATTTTTAATATCTGTTATCCCACTAATCAGGAACAACTCAGAACTGGTTGCTTCAGTGGGCTACCCTGTCATTTAGCAGTCTGAGTACAGCAGTCAGCTGTCTTCAGCTTCTTCCACAAAGACCGCAATTGTGTCAGGAGGAATATATCAGATGGTACCAAAATGTCAACTCTTGCTTTCAAAAGAATCTGTTCTAACAACTTCTCTTTTTTTTAAATTTGATTGTATGGTGAGCATTTCTAATTGTTCAAAATTAATTATGAAATTATTTACTGAACATTGCTGACTGTAAAGGGGTATGTGAGCAGCATTGGTTAAAGGCAGTCGGTCCCTTAAACCACCTCATCATGTTTCTCATCTTTCTGAGCCACTATAGCCCTTTCAACCAAGTTATTTTGAGAGTCAAAGCCACTTGAAGAAAGAGAGATGCTTTAAAAGGATTTCAAGAACTTGAAATTTGTTTTGCACCAGATTGGAGAAAACATTAAAACACTTCTAAATTTCCACATAGACAAATTGTAATTAAGATTAGTCTAGGACAGATCAAAATAACTCACTTATATTTCTTTACAATTATCTATACTCAAACCACTCTGGCTTGATGAAGAAGGATTAATGAGGCTTCTTCACAGATGTGGGCAAAGACATAGAGTGCTTCAGCTCCCACAGTCACACCAGTGCTTAACAACTGCCATGCTGGAAGAACAGTCAGATTTGCATAGCCAGTCCCTGTATCCCACTGTGAAAAGCTGGGAGCCCTGAGGCTAATGGTGCCTTGGCAGACCTTTCACTCGGTTTGCAGGAGCCAATGGTCCCAGCAGTGCACATTGTCACCTACTGCACCGCAGAGTCCAGTTGGTGAGCCCGAATTCCCTCTGCTCATGCAGGAAGGCCCTGCTGATCCACACTACTTTCCTTCCCTTGCATTTATTTCTATTGCAATCATAGAATCAGAGAACGGTTTGGGTTGGAAGGGCCCTTTACAATCATCTAGTTCCAGGGACACCTGCCTCTAGACCAGGTTGCTCACAGCCCCATCCAGCCTGGCTTTGAATGCTTCCAGGGAGAAGGCATCCATAACCACACTGGGCAACCTGTTCCAGTGTGTCACTACCTTCATAGTAAAGAATTTCTTCCTAATATCTTGCCTAAATCCACCTTCTTCCAGTTTAAAACCATTTCCCCTCATCCTGTCACTACCTGCCTTATAAAAAGTCCCTCTGCAGCCTTAATATAGGCCCCTTCAGGTAGTAGAAGGCTGCTATAACATACCCACGTAGCCTTCTCTTCTCTAGGCTGAAAAGCCCCAGCTCTCGGCCTGTCCTCATGGGGAAGGTGCTCCAGCCCTCTGATTACCTTCGTGGCTCATCTCTGGACCTGCTCCAACAGCTCCATGTCCTTCTTGTGTTGGTGGCCCCAGAAATGAATGCAGTACTCCAGGTGGGGTCTCACAAGAGCAGAGTAGAGGGACAGAATCACCTCCTTTGACCTGCTGGTCATGCTTCTATTGATGCAACCCAGGATATGGTTGGCCTTTTGGGCTGCAAGAGCACATTGCCAGCTCATGTTGACTCCTTTAACAATCAACACTCCAAATCCTTCTTCTCAGAGCTGCTTTCAAGCCAATCTCTGCCAAACCTGTATATGTGCTTGGGATTGCTCTGACCCTGGGAGGGTGCACTCGATCCCACTGTCCATGTCACCTACGAAGATGTTAAATAACACCAGTCCCAGAGGAATGCAACTCAACACTGGTCTCCACATTGAGCTGTTGACTGCAACTCTCTGAGTGAGACCATCCAGCCACTTCCTTATCCAGCAAGTGGTCCATCCATCAAATCCATTTTTCTCCAACTTGTCGACCAGGATGTCATGCAGAGTAGTGTCAGAACAGCCCTTGCTGGTGAAGACTGAGGTAAAGAAGTCATTGAGTACCTCAGCTTTCTCTGTACTGCTCATGACTAGATCACCAGTTTCATTCCAGAGAGGGTCCTCATCTTCCTTTTACCACAGATATATCTGAAGAATTTCTTAGTGTTCCCTCAATGTCCCTGGCTAGCTTTAATTCTATCTAGGTTTTAGCTTTCCTAACTTGATCCCTGGCTGCTCAGACAACTTATTTGTATGTCTTCCAGGTAACCCGTTCCTGCTTCCACTCCCTATAGACTTTCTTTTGGCTCTTTACTAAGTCCAGTCCTCCTTGTTGATCCATGGAGGCCTCCTGGCATTCTTGCCTGCCTTCCTTTTCCTCAGAATGCACTGCTTCTGGGTTTGGAGGAGATGGTCCTTGAATACTGATAAGCTATCTTGGGACCCTCTTCACTCCAGGGCTTTAGCCTATGTCACCTGACCATCAGTCCTCTGATGAGTTCAAAATCTGCTTTCCTGATGTCCAGAGTAGCAAGCTTGTACCACACAATCTTTGACGCCATAAGGATCTTAAACTCCACCATTCTGTGGTCACTAATAACAATAACAATAGCAGTAACAAGAACAATAATAATAATAATGCTTTGCCTCAATTATTTTTACAGCTTGTGAAGTATCTATCACAACAACTGAACTAGCAATGATTGCATAGTGCAGACATTAAATATTTATTTATAATACAATAAATATTAGATAAATAGATAAAATCTAATTTCAGAGACTGTCCTGCAAGAATTACACATCAAAATAAGTTGCTAGCATGAAACGATTTTAAATTACAAGCTTTGCCTTTTACTTCACATGACAGAGCTTTATGTTTCTACGCACCAGCAGCAGAAGTGTGCAACTGCTGGCAGCTGTGAGATGTGTTTGTAGGTGGTCTGCAGGAATGCCTTTCAAATAAAGAACAAAGATGCCTCTCCATGGCTTTGAAAGGTCTCTATCTCTCTTTTAGAAAATCAAGCGGTTCACTGATCACACGATGAAATGAAGACCTGAGTACCTGGATACAGGTGATAGACTTATTGAAGGGATATTTTAAAGAAGGACAAGAAAAACCCTAATGATTAACTCACCTTATAACTAGCTAAATAGACAATACTTCTCTTTCTTTCTAAAGCTCATTACTACATGGATTCTACTCTTAAAGCAACTTGGTTGTCCAACAATAAAACAGAGGCAGAAAACAGAAACAGAACAGTCCAGTAAACAGACATTCTCATCTCTTCCCTACCAGGAATTATGAGCTTTTCTGAAAGCAAGAGCATTATGTTTCTATTATTTTACTGAAGGAAATGATGAAAAGATACAAAAAGAGAAAATAAAAGCATTTGAAGAATTCTAGAATTGAAAGAATCAAATTGTTTTGTTTAAAAGGAAATAATCCCATTGAAAAAGAAACAGAACTTACAAAAATTAAAATAAAAAAAGATGCTGAAATAAATGAAGAGATCATCACAGAATAAATATTGTACAGAACAGCTGTGAAATGACTAATATTGGTAGCCAATAAGCATATGACTAAGTCATTCTTTTTCTCAGCAGAAGAAAATACTCATTAATGAAGAATAATGCTCTGAAAATGTGATCTAAGTGCAGAAAAGTGGTGTTTATCTTTGGCTTGTGATGCTGACATCAACAATAGAGCTCTCATATTAACCTACTGCCCTTAAAAATAAACAGAAGTGCACTTTAATCTCAGCATTTCTACTTTTAACAGAGATTAGTCCCTCTACTTTGTTGCACTACTATTAAAGTGCAACATGTAAGAAAACATGTAGAAATTAAGCAAAAAATATGAGTACTTTTTAGAGCACAAGAATCTTACTAAATCCTACTTCAGGCTCTTATGTCAAAACATTTCTAAGATGCATGAAGCCCTCGCCATTCCAGCTTTATAGCAACAATCATTTGTATAAAACATTTTAAAAAGTATTTACGTTCCTAGTGTTACATATTAGTCCTTGCAAACACAGCCCTTGACGTTTGCCTCTCTGCAGTGCCCATATATTTGTTACCAGAATTTGAAAGTAGGGCAGACCCCAGAAGTGTTGACGTCTTCAGGCTCCTACCCAGCACTCCAGAAACTGATCTGAGTTACGCCTTTGATTTCAACTGGAAATGGATCAAGGCCTTAATTTGGTGATTAAACAAGCACTGTGTTTTTGAAAAGCTCTCCCTTACAGTAGAATTCATGCAGGGCAAAGGGTGAGAGAAGGCAGAGACACAGGTCTGGCATTGCCCAGGACCCAGGTGGGTCCTGCTGTCCTGGCTGAGCTGGTTCCCAATAGCAATGTTCTCCAGCACTCCCTTATGGAACTGAGCTGTTCCCAATGCTGACAACCAAATCCCTTTGCTCCCCCGTGGTTCTCTTTACGCAGCACACATCTACTTCCTTGTTAGTATCAAAGTCCCCGTTACTTTGGCAGTGAAGAACAGGCAGAAACTGAGAAGATATCAGACAGAGACTGAGATGACCCCAAACAGAGGAGTTAATGGAAACAACAACAAAAAGAAATAACACATTGGATTACAAACAGGGCAACAAAACTGACCCAGGGTCCTGTGTTACCATGACTTCCACTACCGGCCTAGATGGAGTGATTTGCTGTCTGCCAGTGCTCTTGAGGGCATTGCTCAGTGTATTCAGAGTTCTTGCAACCAAGAGTTTTCCTACCAACCTGACTGGGATGTGCTTTCCCTTGAGAAGCAGTGAGCAAAAAAAAAATCATGCTAAAATGCTTCTGTGAGTCCAATCATTTAAGAAGTTATGATTGCTGCACTCAGAAGAGACCGTTAGGAAAGAAAAGGTCAATTTACTGTGCTGAGCTGCTCCAGCATCACACACATTACATAAAGCACTAAAATGCAAACACGCTGGAGTGAGGTTGACCTGAGTAAGCACAGATGGCAATGTAGTGGAAAGTTTGAGCCTGAAATCTCCAGCTAGCACTTTCCAACTTCCATGAAAATGCTCTACTGCTTTCAGACCCATTGAAACACCCAAAAAACAGAACAAAATTAAATGTCACTCCAAACAAATTATAAAGAAACAAATCTGTCGATCCAAACAAAGTTATTTAAACACCCATTTGTTTCAGTTACCAAATACACTCTTCTGTTTCTACCTATTTACAACTTTTGGACTACTCTAAGTACAGCCTTTCCAGGCAGTTTGATCCTCTCTCCATCCAAAGTACATTAGTGCTTGGGTGCCCCTAGGTACCTTTTTTTTTTGGTGCAATTGAACATTTGGAAGACCACCAAATTATATCCAAATCACTGCTACTGAAGACAGCACCTTACTATTTTTTTATTTTTATTTTGAAGTTATTCACTGTTCAGAATGCATTCTTTTAAAATCACTCCTCTTTTTATTAGGACATAAATGCCAAAGATCAGTGTGACCGCTGTACCCGGGAGACTTCACAGCTGAGAGAGCAGTGAGCTATATATTGGTTTGAAAACACATACTGGTTCTTCTTTAGAGAAGCAGAGTGGCAGAGAAAAGGGACCAAATCTGCCAAAGAGATTCAGGTTGGATATTAGGAAACATTTCTTCTCAGAAAGAGTGTTAAGGCAGTGGCACAGGCTGCCCAGGGAGACGGTGGACTCACTGTCCCTCGAGGTGCTCAAGAACTGTGGAGATATGGCACTGAGGGACACAGTCAGTGGGCATAGTGGGGGTGGGTTGGAGGTTGGACTTGGTGACCTAAGAGGTCTTCTCCAACCTTAATGGTTCCATGGTTCTATGACATTTTCAGCCAGCAGTGTCATATGTCCAAGCATCTCTGCCTTCACACTGCTCCATCCAGTTAATATTAGAAGAAAGGGAGTCAAGGACTAGCTAGGAACAGTGTGTGCACATCAAATCAACACCCTTTGTGGGACAGAAATCAGTGATCAAATAATGAATGAGATGACAAACACATATAATGATTTTAAGCTGCCTGTTGGAAGGAAGGAAGGCAGGAAGGAAGGGAGAGAAGGAAAAGAAAGGAAAAAAATTCCTCTTTCTCATGTGCTTCTGCAGCAATTCTGACATGCTGTTCATCCATCCCCTGTATTCTGCTGGCCCTGTGGAGTAGGGCCTGGCTGCAGCGAAGGGCACATTCCACACTCTTGGCTGGATGTGTTGGGAACCTTTCTTCACTGGGGGTTGCCCAACTCCTGCCAGGATGGAACATCACACTCTCAGACTTGGTTTGCTCACACAACTCCAGCTCAAGGGGCCTTCACAAAGGCACACTGTTCCCCAGATAGCCTGCTTCTTAGCACATGCTGATTTTTTGGTCATTTCTCATTTGCTCCTCACATTCATCAGGAGCCAGGTGAGACGATGAGCACCCTCCGAAAGACCTGCCTTTTCCAATTAGCCTAAAAAATTCTTTGTAGATGCAAGTATGGCAGACAAAAGATGTTTCATCTCCCATCAGCTCTAGCAGGAGGTTTACAGCTCACTGAACTCTTCTTCCTAAACACACAAGTGTCTCCTGAGGGTTCAGAAAGCTGTGCATGAATATGTAGGTATGCACCAGGCAAGCAAAGCAGATGTTGCACCAATCTCCGCTGGGGCATTGGAGATCACAGAAACTAACCTATGACATCCTTTCCAGCTACCAATTTAAGCAACTCCTCCTCCCCTCAAAAAAAAAAAAAAAAAAAAACTTCAGCCCTGCCCTGTCTGCATTCCTATTAATAAAAGCAAATACATTTCAACCAAACCAAAGTACAAGTACAGAAGCCTATTGAAAGTGAGTGCCAGCACTTTGTATCAGGAAACAGCAGCGTGCTTGCACAGGGAATGCAATGAGGATACAGCCTGACGAGGTTCCCTCACATTGAACAGCTTTTTAAACTGTGATATAAGAATAATGGCTTTAAGTTGGGTTCCTGTTGGGTATTATGAAACATTTCTTCTCAGAAAGATGGGTGGTGCATCGGCACAGGCTGCCCAGGGAAGTGGTGCAGTCACCGTCACTGACAGTGTTCAGGAAACATGGAGATGTAGCACTGAGAGACGTGGTCAGTGGGTACGGTGGGGATGGGTGAGTGGTTGGACTTTGTGATCTTACAGGTCTTTTCCGACCTGTACGATTTTGTAATTCCATGATTCTAAGCATGACTATCACTTTACTCTCTATGGGTAAAGCTTATCTTTTATAACCTGGTGAAGGAAAAAGACTCATTCTGCACTGAAGAAACAAGAGAAGCTGAGAGCAGCTCCAACAAAGTGCAGACCTAACACTGCTCTTTGGCTGACAACGTCAGCTAGTGATAATTACACTGATGCAATGACTCAAGATGTAGAAACATAAGAAAACAAGACCAAAGAAATATAAATAGAGACTTCCACAGATCTTATCATTCAAGTAGACATTATCTCCACCACACAGTGAGCATGAGCTCATTAAAGCAAGCATGGGGCATTGGACCTGGAAAAAATGTGAGCCTGACTGCAGTTCTCTTCTGCTCAGAGCTGTGTGCTCAGCTTCACTATGCTCTTCAGAAAATCTCAGCTTCCTTTTGGGCATGTGCTGGGTTATTGTTCTGTTTGATCAGTTAATCTGTCTAAACATAAGAAAAATATATTAGAACAAAGAGAGAATGATACTGTCTTTTCAGCAGAGGATACCTTATAAATGCGTAGTTTCCTTGGTGTGTTTCTTTGGGGGCATTTTTGCAGCAGAGATGACATACCACTTATAGGTACAAGTTCCCAAATTCAAAAGTTTCAGCTGCTGACAAGCTAAGATAAGCCACAGGGTAGCTTCAGCTGGGAGGTTTGAGTTCCCAAATACAAAAGTCTCGGGGTTATTCCCCAAGATCAGCCGATCTTGCCACTATAATAGTAGTGATGGAAGGGTCAGGAAACACCTCCTGGCCAAAATGCAGAAGAGAATAAGTAATAGATGCACTTGGGTCCCAAGGTTGTGAGAGCTAAGCCAGAAGCTGAGGACATCAGGACTGGATGCTTTTTCACGTTTAGGCTTCCCACACTAAATGCAAAATATCAACTGCCTGACTGAGCAATTTCCAACAAAATACATTACTTGGATGAAAACTTTGTTGCAATTATATACTGCGCTGTTACTTGTATTTGCCCAGCAACTTCATTCTCCTACCACTATGTATACCAGGGGGAAAACACTGTTAGCTGGAAGTTCTGGGAATGAAACTCAATGCTGCTACAGTGACGAGGAACAAGTCCAGTGACTTCAGAGCAGCAGCCCGCGCAGGAAAACAGACATAAAAGTAATTGCTCAGATAATTCTGCCTCATTTAAAGGAAGACAGCAAGAGCCACAAGGCTGAGATGTTCAGACAAACAAAACCACAACTGCATCTGCAAGATGTCTGTTTAAATCTGCAATATTTATTCTAGAGAGTCCACTGAAAGTAACAAATAGATGATGCTTATTTTTCCACGATGGCTAAGTCAGAGAAGCTAATAATTCGAGGAGCTGGCGTTTTGTGACTCACTTAGCCCACACGAGGCAGGCATAAACTGCGTGCTAATGCAGATGTTTGAAGGGGGAAAAAGCCGTATTTTCTCTAGGAGAGAACGAGGAAGTGACAGCCATTGAGATTTAAATGACAGCGTGTGACATTAGGAGCCACAATTAAAAGTCATTATGGGCTCCACAGTAACAAATTATCATTGTATGCTACTCCATCAGGAAAACAAATTAATAGATAGACCAGTGGCTTAAGTCAGGAGGGAGAAAAGAGCAGGAGAAAAAAAAAAAAAAAAGGCTCAGAACTAAACTGATTTGAAGCAGAAGGCAAAGAATAAACCCAGATTCCTGATAAGAGCTCCCTGGGTATCGCTCATGCACTCAGTGCAGTCAAGAGAGCTGTGAGCTGAGGAGGCAAGTGGATCCAACATGCAGTGCTCTCCTGTTGAGGCCAACCCAGAATTTAATAGGGGAGTGCTTTGAGAAGCTGCCCTTCTTGTTCCCTTCCCCATTTATTTCACAAATGATAAAACCGTATCTACCAAAAGCTTCTACCATGACTACCTGTCCATGTATAAAAAAAGTTGTCCATGTCTATATCCATAAAGTTCCTGGTCCACAGTCATGTCCACTTCTCCAACAACGGTGCTTTGGAAGCATCCACACTACGGAACTGAATAGGCCTGGGAGAGTCTCAAACTCCTTCACTGGTGTTTGTACATGTGCTCTCAAGTGTCTTCATGTGAATACTTTACAGAAAGCACTGCATAGTAATGGCTAGGGTGAAGCACTGAGAGATGTGTCACAGCGTGTAGGGGATGCAGCTCTGGATACATTGGTAGCTGCTTGATAAACTCATAAAAACTAGCTAGGTGCTGTTCTCTCCTGCTTTGTTATTTCCAGGTTTGGAAGCATGCCATTATAGAAAGGTAAGTCATACACCTTTAAATATGCTCAACTATTTGATGTAATATATACAATGAATGATAATAAGAATGATCATCAAATATCCCAGTAGTTTCATAACATGAGCCAAATGGGATACATTGCTCTGGCAAGTTCCTAAAAGCAACCACAGGATGTTTTCACTCTGAAAGTTACTCTTCAGTGAATAAGCAGAAATGTTGGAGAGAGGAACTGTGAGCTCCTAGATGGCTGAAAACAGTCTGTTGTTCAATCCCACACCTCTGATCCGAAAGCTTACAACTGGAAGTTACTTCTGTTGCTGGCTGAGCTGCATGGGTGGGCTCTGCTCAGCCCCTAAATCAATAAGGGGACAGCTTGGCAGCTTGGGTTTGCTAAGTGCTCATATCAGTTCTAAGTCTCAGGGTGGGAGGAATAAAATAAAAATAAAATTAAATTAAATAGAAAGAATATAGAATACTATACTATAAAATACAAAAGGACTGAGAAGGTCCAGAGACTGGAGAGTAATGTTACATTCTGTACATGCCAAAGCAAAGATCCTCCTCATACATGCGTGCTTGGAGGACTACGTGCTGCTTAAACAGGAAAGGGCAGATGCAGTTCCTGGCTCATGGTTGACATCCAAACTCTTCTCTGTCTGTTCTTAGTGCTTTCTTCTTCTTCACTGACTACTCTGAGCTGCTATGAACAAATACTGCTATGTCAGAACTCAACATACAGATTTTTGTATGCTGTATACAAAGTAAGATCTTTCTTTATAAACAACACAAGTATGAGCTTGTTACTTGAAAAATCAGAGATCTAATTAGTATTGTATATATCTGTTCAGCACCTAGCAGTTCTGTAAGAAACTAAAGCCCTACAGTGACAGAAGTAGGATTCTCCTGTTGAAATTTAAAATTATTATTGGTAGGTGTTCTAATGAGAGCTCATTACTGTAGGTTGCCTTTCAGTTTAGCACAAAAATTTCTAAGAAGCGTGTTTATTTCATTACAAGATAGGTTATCTGAAATAGGTCCAGTGAGATTTACCTCAAGAAAGCCCAGTTCATAGCATCATAAAATCACAGAATCATTAAGGTTGGAAAAGGCCACTAAGATCACACAGTCCAGCCCCAACCCATCTTCACCATGCCCACTAAGCATGTCCCTCAGTGCTACATCTCCACGGTTGCTGAAAACTTCCCTGGACAGCCTGTACCAGTGCCTCACTTTTCTATCTGAGAACAAATGTTTCCTAACATCCAAACTGAATCTCTCCTGGTGCAACTTGAGGTCATTCCTTCTCATCATATTGCTGCTACCTGGGAGAAGAAGTTGACTCCTACCATGCTACAGTCTCCTTTCAGGTAATTGTATCGAGTAAATTCCTTCTGTACATGGACTAACATGGCACAATCAGCACTTCAGGTGCAACTATCTGTGCAGCAGGTAACAGAAAGCTTTCCATTTATACAGTCACACAGTGAAGTTCTCACCCAAAGCACTTATCTTCTGCACTATATCCCTATAATGACAAAAAGGAGCACAGTACTTTGTCCCGCCTGCAGTCAACTCTGACCTGAGTTTCCAGGGCAGGCACTTAATTAAACAAAACAAATGCAATAACAATATATAGATCTTTTACAGGATTTGTGTCATATCAAGGCAATCCCAGTCTTAATGAAAAGATCAGTAGCATGTATTAAAAGGCCTGAAGAGAAACACTATGACCTTAGAGCCAGAAGAAAGCAGTTGGTGCAGTAAGATACAACAATTAGAACCTGATTACATACGACTACAAAATGATTATAACATTTCCTAGAACAGGAACCTAATGATGAGCGTTTAAAGCAAAACAGCTTGACTGTTGATGAAAACCAAGCTACATCTTCATAAGCTGAAACAGTGAAATGATGAATCAATTCAAAATCTCTAGCTTCGTAAATGGAATGCCACTGCATGTTACCCAGAAGCATTTTGTTTCACTTTTCTTTTTTAGTACTCACCATACCTTTCTATACCTTGTAGCATTTATTCAACATATTTTTGTTGCAGAATGGTTTGCTCATTTTCTGGGGGCTGATTTTCTTCTACAGAGGCACGTAAGCAGGTACGTATTTACACTACTGACGCACCTTTACATATCTGGTGGAAAATGAGACATGACTAGCAAGACACACAGATGGCTACATGGGCAGGGCAACAATTGCAAAAAGCTCGCAGATTAATACATGGTGATTTTTACAGATCTACTGCTGAATTTGGTGTCTGTGGGTATCCCCTTGTCAACTCACATTTGGAAGCACTGTCAGTAGAACTCCGCCAGCGCCATCAGTTTGTACTGCTGTTGGCTGGGAACATCTCTCCTGCTCTCCTGCCCCAAACAGGCTGTAGAGCACTCTGGTGATACATAACTGGCAGACTGAGGCAATCTTCTGGCATATAACATCTGTAGAAAAAAAAGGTTTTTTTCCTCAAAAGCTGTTCCATTTTCAGAAAACTGAGCCTGACAAAAACCTGTCCCTGTCCCCTCCCTGTTCCTCCTCCTAGCTTCCATCACTCACACCCAATGTATTTATTCTTTTATCAGATCAGAGAGCAGCATTTGGATTATTTCAAACAGACAACGTTAATCATCAGGACAGAACCTGTGGTTGTTATGTGGTGGGTCTGCACTTGGCTGTAAAACACTTTTGCAGGCTCTTGTGTGAGCAATAGGCTGAGTGAAAGCAAGACCACCAAAGCCCAGGCCGCTGTCACAGAGGTGGCTGCTCAGCTTGAGGCTCCTACCGCCTTTCCTTTTTATCTTTGTTTAAAACAGAGATGCAAAGACAGAAACATCTCTCTTTGGCCATTCAACACATCTTCAATCACACAACGGGATGTCAGTAACTACCAAATAAATTTTCTTACTATTCAAATTAATCATTATTCTGTAATATAGCAAATATAGTTATGTAGCTATGGGGCTATTTTTTGTGTGCTGTACCTCTAACTGTAAATGTAGGCCTTTGGTGAGTGGCATTCTCTTGTTTGCTTGAGAAGGCTCATCATTAATGAGTTATTCACATCTATTGCGCTCTCTCACTGAAACCTTTATCTCCCTTTATTGCTTCCCTGCTTCTAAAATAAAGGTTATGAGTGAACGAGCATTTCCTAAAAGAAAAAGATAAAACTCAAACAGAAACGATGCTCCTGGAAACAACTTCTCCCTAATGTGGAGCCATTCGTCTGCTCTTTGCAACAGTCACATCATTGCATCTCCCTATCTTTCAAGCTGCTTTCCATTTTGAGTGACCATGGTTCAGAAGCATGCTTCGGAGCACCAGGTGGTCTAATCTAATATTGATGGGTTTCAACCTTTTGGCTAGCTACTCCTCTGTACCAAACTATAGATAACATATACAAGTTTGCTCAGGAAAGCAAATTGAAACTTTAAACAAATGTGGCCTACATTATGCAGGGGGTCAGAGAAGATGTGCATAGTAATCCCTTCTGGCCTGAAAAATCTAGGAACCTATGAATTTAGAAACAACCGTATAACGTACTACACTCCAACCCTAAATTTTACACTAAATCTTTTCAAATATTAATGAGAAGCTGTGCAGCTGAGAAAGGATGATGCCCTTGGACCTCTGGCTGAGGGATGTTTGCCAGGCCCTCCTGAAAAAAGCTTTCAGTTTCCGAATGAACCAAAGCAACAGATTACAGGTTGGACTAGTGAGTAATAAACTTATCAGCTCATTAAAAGACCATCACCATCACCTACACCATCACAAAACAACCAGGACACATCACCGTGTGTGTTAACTGCAAAGGAATTAATTAAAAAGCTTAAGAGGCACAGCCACACGGTTGTCAAGACCTCTGCTCCTTGGCTGACTCTGTATTGAACAAGTACACCCTCCTAGCACATGGTAGCTGTCACTCAGAGAACTCCCTGCATTTAGGTAGGTTTATGTAAAAAGAGAATTTTCAGTATGTTTTGTTGACCTTGCTCTTCGTTCTCTGCATATCCTGGTATAGTCTTTACTCCAACAGATGCTTTCCTGTCTCAGTCCACTTAGATATACACAGAGGTTGCAAATAGCAGGACTCAGGAGCTGCTCTGAGCTCCTGGACAGAATCAGAATCACAGAAAGGTTTGGGTTGGAAGGGACCTTAAAACCAACCCAGCCCCAACCTCTGCTGTGGGTAATGTTACACCCACTAGATCAGGCTGCCCAGGTCACCATCCTCAGAGAAGAACATCCAACCCGAATTTCCCCTGGTGGACAGATCTCCATTCAGCCCCATGGACTTGTGGTAGCCCAGGTAGAGTAGTAGGTCTGACTGTTTCCTCCTGAATCATGGAGGGTTTACTCTGCTTCCCATCCAAGACTTCCAGGTCAGAGAGCAGAGTACTCCGAGGATAACTGGTCTGACTTTCAAAGACAGACATAAAGAAAACACTGAGAACAAGTCTTTTCCTTATCCTCAGTGATCATGTTCCCTGTCACATCCAGAAAAGGACAGGGACTCTCCTTTGCCCTCCTCTTACTGTTACTATATTTGTAAAAAAAGCTTTTTGTTCCCTTTTACCCCAGTGGACAAGCTGGGCTTCTGCCTTTCTAATGTTTCTTTCTGCTC
The DNA here is from genome assembly GCF_038088225.1 of Cyrtonyx montezumae. Taxonomy (NCBI): domain Eukaryota; kingdom Metazoa; phylum Chordata; class Aves; order Galliformes; family Odontophoridae; genus Cyrtonyx; species Cyrtonyx montezumae. Next base: position 25,577,827 of record NW_027071936.1, on the reverse strand, counting down.
ATCCTAACAACTCCTTTGTACTCTCCTTGAGTTGCCTGTCCCTTCTTCCACAGGAGATACATTCCCTTTTTCTCATGGAGCCTTAGGAAGAGCTCCCTGTTCATCTACGCTGGTCTTCCCCACTGGTTCATCTCACAGCACAGGGGGACAGCCTGCTCCTGCTCCTTTAACACTTCACAATAGTCAACCCCAGGGGTGGACCTCCCACCACATCCTTACCTCTTCTGCAAGTTCCAAAGCCTCAAACCTATTACATAGGGGCACCTGGGTAACTGAGGTAGGTTGTGATGAGGGTTGCCTGTGACACCAAGCTGGGACGTGTTCCCACTCCTCCTCTTCCCTTAAGTTGTCTCCCTCTGCTCGATGATGGCAGGGCAGGGAGTCCAGCACCGTTTGGGGGGGTATCACCCTGGTATCTTTTTCACACATTCTGCAGAGAGTTACTCCACCCTCTATCTCACAGAATTGTAGGGGTTGGAAGAGATCATGGAGTGCAACTCCCTGCCAGAGCAGCTCCCTAGCCCAGGTTGCACAGGTAGGCGTCCAGGCGGGTCTGGAACGTTTCCAGGGAAGGAGACCCCACCACCTCTCTGTGCAGCTGTGCCACTGCTCCGTCACTGCACTGTGAAGATGTTCTCACGCACATTTGTTCGGAACTCGGTTTCAGACGCCACGTTCTCCCTCGCCAGAGCTCCCTGCCCCGCGCAGACTAGCGCTAGCTTTCAGCCCGCCTGGCAGCACGTCGCCGTCCTCCCGGCTCTCGCGCCCCGCGCGAGCTGCCCGCGCTAACTGCCGCGCCTGACAGCTGCGTCCCCTAGCGGCAGGTTTTACACACGCAGGTGCGATCCCGCCGCTGCCACGCAGCGGGATGCGTCCGCTCCGGAGCCGAGTACCTCGACACAAAAAAAGAGCAAATCTGGTGGTGCGAATCTCAGCTGCTCGCTTTGCTGAGCTGCTTGGTTCTGGACTAGGTTGTTGTCCAGTTCCCATGGCTGAATCAGCATATCAGATGTGACAGATAACGCTAGTTTCTGCATCCTCTTTGAAACATACAGTGGGATGGGCTGCCAGTGTGCATGTGGCACCAGCCTACAGAATGCTAAACCAGGAAATTCCTTCCCTAAAGGCACACGTGGAGCGCTCTCGGCTGAGGAACAACCACTCCCAACAAGCCAAGTTCTTCCTTAGCTGTCACTGCTGGACATTTGTGTTATAGCCATACAACCAGCAATATGAGTTGAGTAGGGTTGCTATTAAAAAGTCTTTAAAAAAGATACCCATGAAGTATAGTAATATTATTTAAATAACTTCTACCATAATGGTCTCCCTCTTCACTTCTGGCTAACATTCTGCAGCAAGAAAAATGCAGTGCCACATTTCTTAACGAATACTTCTTTGTAACATGGAATCCTCCAGCAAGCAATGCCTTCCCACTTTCTTCAAATAAAGGGGAAGAATGGTGAGATTAACATTTCTGAAGGGAGTGTGTAAATGAAATTAGTCCTCTAAAGAACGTTAAAACAATGGGGAAGCAATATCCTCCCGCAGAAAGTCTAACATTTTCTTTCCATCAGGGAAGAATAGAAGCTCTTTTTCACAGATGCACCTCCAGAGTCTGATTGTTCATCCCACTGTTTGTTCTGATTTGTGGAGGGGCCACACACAGCCAAGCTGCTGTGTCTTCTGTGATGAAGCTGATAGCACAGTCCCATTCTCAGAGTTAATTTTCAAAACTGTGCAGACAGCAATGCAAGCAGATTTAAACATTCTCTGGGATTTCCAAAGCAGTGGACATTCACTGATGTTTTAACACCAATGTGTTGCTTGAACTCCTGAAAAGAAGTGAAGCAGTAAGGAGAACATAAGATGTTGTGGTATGGCCTTAGAAAACACACAAACAGTACAGCTATTAGAGGCTCACCCTTCTCTTATGTAAATCACTTAAATGACAGAAAACTAATACAACAGAGCAAACAAGAAGTGTTTACTGCAATAAAAGAGTTCTCTGAAGAAAGGGGTACCAAGCACCACTGTGCTCCCCACAGTACCTTGAGCATCCTGTATCAAGTCAGCTCTCCACCAATCACCCCCGTGCAGGGATGGCTTAGTCTGTAATAGCCATTGTAGCTGAGCCTTTTCAGATTAGCAGCATGTATACACAAAGTCTGAGGTATTCACAGGTTCGTAGAAAATTGACTCACGTTGAGCACCACCAAGAATTGCTTTCTTAGATGTTTTCAGACTTTACAGGAATGTCATTATCAAAGCATTTCTCTTGGTTTGGAGCTTAATGGTCTTTAAGGACCCTTCTGACCCAAGTCATTCTAAGATTCTTTGCTTATGCATTGAAAGGAAAGAATCCCAATCTCAGAACTTAAAGAAAACAAAGAGAGAGGGAGATGTGCACCTTCTTTCCCAAATATATTAAAAAATCAGACTGGTCACTTCTAACGTAGTTGTTGTGTATCTACACTTACCTCACCACCCTAGAAACTAAATCACCTACTATTCAAATGCTTGCTGCAAAAGTAGATTCTACAGACAGTGGGAAAAGACACATTTCATATGGTACTTCTCTCCCCCTAGCTTTTGTTTTAAACAGGTACATAAACACAGTAAGAATATGCACAGAAGTCCATGAAAATATGTGCTGATACAAAGGCTTCAGATGGGGGAGCTGAGAATAATTGCTTTATCCACTGAAGGGAACTTTCTTCACAACACCAGCCCCCAAAACATTGTCACTTCACAGTAAAAGATTAGAGCAGGTGAAAAATGGACGAGGCATTTACTTCTCAGCTAGAACCGTAGGCCGTGAACCCAATGAGAACAGGAAAAAAACCTCAAGGTGACAGGAGGTGGGTGCCATTCCCACAGCTCCTGGCCCCCTCCCTCCACTGGGACGCAACACACAACATTGGTTCTGCATTATATGACAATATCCCCTCAACTGGAAAAAGAGGCACTTCTACTGAATGCAAATTTGCATGCACCCTACAGCCCTGTCTGATGGATTCTCTGCTAACATCACCAGCTCCACATACTACTAATTGCAGAGGCTGCTAATCCAGCTGAGAAGCTAAAATTATATTAGTTTTCAACAGGATTTACATAATTTCCGTTGCATTTCTGCATCAGTTAGCAATTATGGTTTAAACTATTGAACACGCAGCTTGCTGCAGGCCTAAGTAACAACTAATAGCATTAACAATGCAATTCCCCATCGGCCCCAGGATCTCTTTAGAGGCTCATTGATCCCAAGCCCTGCTGCATGGCACAGCAGCCACGTGCTCCCCTCCCAGCAGCCTCCCCAGAGGCCTCCGTTCTTCCTAGAAGTAAGGGAGGGCTCCCTCAGGGACTCCTTCACCTGCTTGCAGCTCCATGGCATGCAGCACTTGATTTCTTTGGTGAAGTTTTTAAATCGAGTCCATCTGGACTGTACTATATGAACTATATCTGCTGTCATTGAGAGCCAGACAAAGCTTTTGTTTTCTTGAGAAGGAGCAAAGCTAGGCTTAAAATTAGGCAGAAACACAGGTGCTTCTCATAGTATTCAGGATATTAAGAGAGAATGAAAAGCCAACTGTAAGGTAGGGCTGTTAGCACTGCCCCTTGGTTTTCCATTCTCCCTCTATGACGTGCTCAATTGATATCAGGCAATATCAGTGGAATCCTACTCAAGACAGTGTGCTCTGTTAGGGACAGAGATAACTCTACAAGGCATACACATGTACATCCAGGTGAATATGAAGAGAGATCATAACCCTTAGAAATAACAGCACCCTTCAGTGATGAAACAACACTGGCACTCACTTTTCCTTCAGAGCAGAACTGGGCTCCCTCAGTTCACGAGTAGGCAGTTACAAGGGTGATTTTTGATAGTATTTTAAGCGTTTAGGGAGATCACTCAGAGACAAAACGGTGTAACCAGATGAAAGTACAACTGCTATTTTAGCCCTCTGAATAAACGCAGCGGTTTTAATCTGATCGGGATACTGAGCCAGAGTTAGTATCTCCCCTTTTAAAAATATTAGCGAATCTGGAGCAGCCATAAAGGACAAGATCTGGATCTTGTTATAATCAGTCTTGAAAGCACTGCATATCACTGTGCTGTAACACAAAATAATTTATTAGTGAAGGTTCAGAGTACTTCACCGATAAAGCCGCAGCTTCACACAGTGCAGCTGGGGATGTACACCCTACAATCCACAGCAGGGATGTGACAGCACCCTCCTATCACTGTAAGATCATAAAGCCTACATCCAGGCCTTGGACTCCCAGCACAAAAAAGATGCAGAGCTGTTGGAGTGGGCCCAGAAGAGCTCCACAAAGATGTTCAGAGGGCTGGAGCACCTCTCCTATGAAGAAAGGTTGAGGCAGCTGGGCTTGTTCAGCCTGCAGAAATGAAGGTTCTGGGGAGACCTCGTTGGAGCCCTCCAGTACTTGAAGGAAGCTTACATTCAGGAGGAAAACTGACTTTCTGCACTGTTTGAGTGTGATAGGACAATGGGAATGGCTTTAAACTAAAAGAGGGAAAATTTAGGTTAGATGTTAGGTGGAAATTCTTTACCCAGAGCTGGTGAGGCCCTGGCAATGCTGTCTGGAGAGGTGGTGGATGCCCCATCCCTGGAGATACTCAAGGCCACATTAGATGGAGCCCTAGGCAGCCTGAGCTGGTGGGGACATCTAGTCCACAGCAGGGGGTTGGGGCTGAATGAGCTTCAGGATCCCCTTCCAACCCAACAATTCTGCGATTCTATAAAACATCCCTGTAACTGTTCTATGTGCGTAAGGCAATCTGTGTGCATTTAAGAGAGGGAAAAAACATCAATTATGAACAGATCAGGAGAAGGTTGAAAAGCCCTGAGAAAGTGACAGACTTATGTTTTACAGCAGCAGACACACGAAGCCAAGGGTTATAAGGTGTGGGTACATAAAATAAAATTATATACATGTGAGTGAATAAGGCAAGAAAGGCATCAAATTACAACACCATCTAGCCTTGCAAATCTGTCCTGGTGCCAGTAGCTGTACCATTCTGTTCCAAAGGTGGTATTATCACAGCTGTGTTTGCATTCAGTGCTTTTTGTCTCTTCAGGACTTTTCCTGTAGGTTGGTGGGACTACCCAAATGCTATCAGTGTTACTGTTAAGGGGACTAACATTAAATACACACAAGTGCTATTTTACACCGCGGGGCTTGGCCTCACCAGGCAGCAAAATTCCAGTCTCGTTAGGGCTGAAGCAGAGAAGTAGGCCCTTAATGAAGCATATGAATGTTCCCCTCTTATATGAACAGTGTTTACAAGGAGATTCAAGCTCTGTCCAGACCGGTTTCTTCTCCATGCCTGTATAAACAATGAGCACACCTACAGCTCCCCTATCTACTATCTCCTATACAGCCACCAAAGGCACAGCAGATGCAGACACTCCACCTACATCCACCACATTAGATGCACATTTGAGATGTAGGACAGATCACAGCCTCTGCAACATCAGTGAGCTGTAAACGAGGAAGCAGGCCTCCAAAAACCCCTCAACTGATGCTTCAGTGGTAACTGCTTTTGGTTGCTCAGATACTTTTTTTTTTTTTCAAAAGCCACTGGTGAAAGAGGTGTGAGGCCTTCAGGAAATCTACCTGTTGATGTATCCTGAAATCCAGCTGGCAAATCCCCCAGATCTGACCCCGTTCCAATTCAAAATTGAGAAGTTTAAAGCAAACAGGTTTATTCATTAAAACTTCTGTTGCGTGGAAAAACAGAATCATGAACCATTAAGGTTGGAAAAGATCACTAAGATCATCCAGCCCAGCCAATATCCATCCCCACCATGCTCACTAACCACGTCCCTCAGTGCCACATCTCCATGGTTCTTGGAACACCTCCAGGCACCATGACTGCACCACCTCCCTGGGCAGCCTGTGCCACAGCCTCACTGCTCCTTCTGAGAAGAAACGTTTCCTAATATCCAACCTGAACCTCCCCTGGCGGAACTTGAGACCATTCCCTCTCATCCTATCGCTGTTACCTGGGAGAAGAGGCCAAACCCCACCTCACTACAAACTCCTTTTAGGGAGCTGTAGGGAGTTGGGTCAGGCAGAACAACTCATTAAACTGTATTAAAAACCAGACAATACTTGAGGTGTTTTACTGTTAAACCCTGCAGTCCAGCAAGGTTTTCTTCCTAATATAAGCCCAGACCACAGTGTAAAATATTCATACAAACTCTGGCATATACTACAGGGCAGGATGTCAACACATTTGGCATAGGATAAAAATGTTCTTCATCACAGGTAGGAGGAAATCCACCTAGTGATTTTAATAGTCTCTGGCTAAGGCTCTATATAGACTGCCAGATGCACACAGGTGACACTTGCTTCTAAGCAGGTCTCTCACCCTGCACAAAATAATCATTCTGAAAAAAGAAACCCATTGTGTTTAACAATCACAGACTGGGAAAGCTGACTCTCATTCATCTGATGGCAATTCTAGCAAATAATTCATACATCAAAAATTAAGACCAATGCTGATCTGCCTTTTAAAGTGCACTGTAGAATAAACGCTGAAATACTCTGAACAAAACTTAGAATTTATGCAGTGAATGCATGGTTGTTTATAATTAAGCAATGATCACTGAAGTGATCCGTGGCAGAACCCTCCTGATTTAATGCTGGTCAGAGTCAAAAAAGGAAAAAATGATTCACATTATTTCTGATACCTTCATCTGGTATTTACTGCAAAATTACTGTCACACTGTGTACTGAGTCTATGTAACAGGATGTGCTGCAGGCTGTACAGCAAATCTGGCTTGGGAAATGAGAGCTCCCTTTCTGAGAAAGCCATCCCAGGTCATCTGCCTTCCTGAGCCGTAAACCTTCCTGACTGTCTGTCGATGTAGACGTTGAACTGCTCCAGCAAGGTGACTGAATTCACTGCTGCTATGAGGCTCATGAAAGCACAGAAACCCATCAAGGGAATCCATAGCTGCCTTTCACTTGGCAGCAGTTCACTTACTTTGTCATCATCTGACTGGGCACCTGTCTCGTCTGATTCCTTTTTATTTTTTGCACAAATCTAAGTTTCTATCTTCATCTGTGAAATGTGAACAAGTTTCTGCTGGGCAGCTGGCCCCCTGCTAAATAAATGCCACTGACACCTGCCCATCTGCCTGTGCCCTCTGCGAGGCTGGAGATGTCACAGTGGCTGCAGTGCTGCAAAGAGGCTGCCACGAGACGGCAGTGTTTCTGAAGACTTTTCCTCTGAACAGACAGCTCTGCTGATTTCGGGGATACATGCTGCTTTATGCTAAAGGCCAGGAATAATTCACTGCTATGGAAAGGCCACCCTCCAGAGAGCTGGAAAGAAAAAGGGCAAGCAGTACGGTTTTCTGATATTTAAATGCAGTTGTTCAAGTAGAATTGTCTGTCATCTGCTTCGCATTTCTCATTGTAATGGTCACTTCATTTTCAACCCTTTCTTCTGCAGCATTGGTGTCAGCAGGCTTCGCCTGAAGCCGTGTTATATTGCAAGCATGTTTGAGATGATTGGAGCTGCTGTTCTCTCCAGATAACATTGTCAGAGTGGAACATTTTCATCTGTAAAGGTGAACAACAAAGCTTTGGTAACGGCATATTTTTACAACTGTAAATGATCCCAAGTAATTTAGAGAACGTGGACAAATGCCTGCCTGTAAAGGAGAGGGTGAGGTGCAGGCAGCTGAACTCTGCCAGCTCACCACCCCGCAGCAGAGTTTTTCTGCAGCTGCACAGCTGCACAGAGAGGTAGCCTGGATCAGGGCATGGATGATTCTTGGATCTTTCAGGTTGGATGAAACCAGGTATTCAAGATGATCCTGAGGAGGGTGTTATGCAGTTACAAGAACCTCCTGCTGCTTCTTGGGTTTCGGTGCTAGTGGCATTCAGCTTTCCTGTTCTGAATTTCTTTGGCTGGGGCCAAGCTTTGTTCCCCGGAGAGGGCAGAAACAAAGTTCAGTGTCATCTGCCATTGGTTGCCCTGGAGAAAAGGGCTTGATGTGTCCAAGCTCAAAAGGATGCCAGCAAGTTCAAAAATAAAATGCTTAAACAAAAGTAACTAAAGCAACTGAACCAGAAGTCCACGCCCTTAAATACTAGAGGTCTGAAGCTCTACCCTCTGGTGTCTGCGGATAGAATAACACACACTTTGTAGCTTCTAACAGTCCCAACTTCACTGCTGCTGATGTGGAAGCCAAAAGTAATACCGTTTGGCTTTCGGCTTCCAGAGAGGCTGCCCACTGCTGGCGGTTTGGAAAACCATCAGGTTGCCCGTAGCTAAGCACCTCTGATATCGAGCTGCTAGAAAACAGGGCCACAGAAGGCCATCGTATTATCTTCATAGTTGTTGGTTGGTTAGACCCACAGTAGCAAATACACAGGCTTTGCCTTTCCTCTCTGCAGAGTTACAGAAATCTATAGCTTTTGCGTTTTCATTTCTCGTGTCAGGTGGAGCAGCTAACTAATGACCAGCGCGCTTCAAAAGTGCCCTTTTATAATTACGGTTGTCATCAAGTTTGCCACCTAAAACAAGGATAGAGAGCATCACCAAAGCTCTTACTTCCCACTTTCCTCCTCTGCAAAGCCCTTCTCCATTCAAAGACATTAGATTCTTTCCATTGCTACCCAATTTTTTCCAGTATGCTTTAATTGCTTGGTAGAATGCACAGCATACATACTAAACTCATGCCAAGCACACACCATGCATATTCACTAAGTATAAAACAGACACTTTTCTCAGTATGAGTTCATTGCTTATGCTTGTCTGGTACACTGAAACATGCATTTCTGGGAAGCTGCTATAAAATAAAGTTTTGTGAAATGTACTTCATTGCGGTGTTAAAAATGAAGTTACATCTATGAGGAAAGATGATTTTAAGTAGTAAGGCAGCGATTATCTTGTCTGGTGGAACAGCCAAAGAGGTTTAAGAAGAATATTTACCCTGAGTATCTGCATAGCATTTAAGAGAGACTTAGTTCCAAATTCTTCTCGCATGACAAGAACCATTTTCGCATAAGTAATTTTGCTTTCTCTCTCTTGTGCCCTTTACCATAAAGAAAAATGCAATACACTCATAGCTGTATAGCCTTTTTGGAGTAATGCCCATAATGCTTTGGCTGATTGAAACATACATCCTAGGCCATTACTGTATATTATATCTTCAAATTCTCATAAAACAAACTACTGTCTCTCATAAAGATCCTGCCATCTTCTCTCTCACTCCAGCACAGACAGACAGTGGGGACAGATCTCCCCTGCCAAAGACATGATCGCATCTTCATGTCCTGCAGCATGAAGCCTGCCTGACTGGAAAAAGCGTTTATCGTCGTGGACTGGTGAGAAAGGGGGGCCAGGATTGGAACAGTGAGGTCCTAATGTCAATCACTGACCACAGTGTGAACCTCTGGGAACACTCAGGTCCGACTGTGGACTGCAACCACACCAGAGTTAGTGAAAGCACTGTGGATTTACTCCACATCTCCAGCAGGATTGGAATTGGATTCATCGCTGGATAGACATGAACCTTTCCTGGAAAGCAATAAGCACAGATATTCTGTCAGGTAGCTAACCCCAAATCAGCTGACACGACTGGCAGAAACATGAAATACAAGGATGAACAGCACGATATCAAGCTGACTTCATGCAGCTTAGGCAGTTTTATGATTACTCTAATTGTAGAAACAACAAAACTCTGTTGCTCCTCTGTTAACCTCAAATTTCCAAATTTCTGTAATAGAATCGTATTTGTACTACTTGCATGTATTACCTTGGTAAATATGGAGATGCTGAGGGAAAAATTGCAACTGAAAATGATGTCTTCCACCTAGCCCTTGCGTGAGTAACAACAAAGCCATGAGATAGCAGTGAATGAATAGTGAGGATTGAATGAATTGCGAAGTACAACATCTCTCATTATTTGTCATATACTTAAGTTCTGCAATCTTCTTTGAAAAATGTGATCCTCAAACTGCAGGATGCAGGCAGTAATAAGGTGAAACGCTTAAGGCATCAGAATAAGAGTCTATTATAATAACACTGACTAAAGTTACAGTCACAGTTTACCAAGTCCTTTCGAGGTTAACTTGCTGTTCCTCAGAGGGCTGCAAATTCTGGCTTGTAGGACACTGCCTATAAACATCTTTCTGAACTTTCGTTGTACTCTTGCAGTGAGCTTTCAAAAAACCATTCAAAGTGGCAAATGCTTATTTGTGGCTTTGTGGTTTGCCTGTGTATGAACATAAAAAATATACACAGCTAGGAATCTGAAGAATTACTCCAAGTGTTTATAGATATCAGTAAACTTAAAAATAAAATGAGATATTTCCCTCAATAAAAATGCCTTTTTACTATTTTGATAATGATCTTTTTAAAACTCTTTATTACACCATAAAATCAAAATTATATCTGACGATTCTTGAAATTGTTATTTGTACAAAACACTTCTAAATTAACAGCTGAACACTGAATATAGCTGTAGTAACTTCAAACCAAAATTGTTCCCAGAACTGACACACTACGCTTGTGTGTCAGGCCTTTAGACTGCCATGCCAGTAGGATGTCTGGGCACTAAACTACATCCTCCACTCCCATGTCTCAAGAAGGTAAGAATGTGCCTTGTTTCTGGAAATAAAACATGTTTCAGGTTCTTTGGGGATAAAATGCACAGATTAATGGCTTCTGTAGTAACTGTTTGAAGCCAGTTCTGGATTTTGGTTTAGATCATGCTTCTGATCCACAGGAAATCTTTATTCCCAGAGGCTACCACTCCTGTTTTCAGAGAGCTTTCTCATCACAGCATCCCCCAGATAAACGCACCTGGTTTACAGGTCCTGTGCAATTATTCAAACATTGCTGCAATGCACATCCTCCATCACCCCCTATACTGCAGAAGGATTGCAGAGAGCAGACATGAGGAATTCCCTGGTACAGTTGCCACTGTGATGTTTCATAATAATAAAAGTGTTGTTTTTTTTCATAATTGCAGATGGTGGTTCCTTTTTCCCCCACTGCAGAAGTCTCCTTCACCAAAGAGGAAGATGAGAAGGGAAATATTTTACAACTTAAGGTAGAACAGTTTCCTTGCCAGCACTGCTATAAAGGGTAGATGTGTTATTTTAAATATTTCCTGCAGTGTTTTCTGAATGTCACAAAATGTAACATCTCAATTTCTACAGTCACAAAACTGTAAAAGTGAATTCTCAACCATTTGTGCTTATGTGTTTTTTTTTCCTTCAGTAGAATATCTTTTAGCTCACTTCAGTATTTACAGTTGAGCTGGTGCCTTCCTGTCACTGAACAGAAATAATGAGTGACTGTCAGCATGAACACCGCACTGCTTATGAGAACTGCATTTGTTGGATAGCAGTTTGGAGCAACATAATTTATAATAATTAACACATTAACATTCCAATAAAAGGAAGTCTTCGCTGTACTCTCACAGTACACAGCAATAACATCATCATCATAATAGTTAAAACATTACCTTAGCCTGCCAGAATTACTTGCTCACAATCTGCAATGCTAAATTAAAATGTTCTTCCTATTCCCATACACTTTACAGGTTATTTATTTTTAATTTAGCTTTGGGTTCAGAAGCTACAGCCATACCCAATACTCTCCCTGCCATTCCTCCCTTCTTATTACATGTTCACCAACCTCACATTGCTGGCTTTCCACCCAAGTTGCTACTGACCTTCAAGAATTATCTGTGCTACCACAGCCCTAGGGCAGGGGAATAACCACCTCCCAGATCCACTAGCCTATAAAAAGAGAGTTGGGATCTGGCATTGCTCCCAGCAGGCACTTGCTGGTGTACAAATACTAGGCTGGGTATTAAGAAAAACTTCCCAGGAAGAGCGGTGATGCTTTGCCACAGGCAAAGGCATCATAGATATGGTGCAGTCACTGTCCCTGGATGTGGTCAAGAACGATGGAAATGTAGCACTGAGGGATGTGATCACTGGCCACGGTGGGGATGAGCTGGGGTTGGACTTTGTGGACTTAGTGGTCTTTTCCAACCTTTGTGATTCTATGAAAAGAAATCAAAGTCAGCATATTCTTGGTGTTAAGTTCAGTAAATACTACTCCGTTCTTTCTTGGTGTTAAGTTCAGTAAATACTACTCCGTTCTATTTAACGAGCAAAGAGATTATAGGTGTGATTATTACACCCATAATATGCGTTACTTCTGTGTCTTTGGGCACACAATTTATACGGCCCAAATCATAATCATCCTGTGCATTTTTCATATGGAAACACCACGGAGGTGCCCCTGCCCTGAGGAAAGGCAGGAGAGACGGGGACTCCAGGTGGTCTGAGCTGGACTCCTGACTGCGACATTTCCTCTCTGATGCTTGTTGGTTGGTCAGTGCAACACAAGGGCCAATACCCTTCCATTTACTCACACTTGCCTGGTTTCTGTGTTTAGACTGAAAGCCTCAGTTTCTCTCTATGCATACACGGAGCCCCTTCTACAAAAGACACTTTGATCTTCTGATCCCAATGAGCCTCTGATCTTAGCTAGGGCTCATAGGTGCAAATACTGGAGAAATAATAACAGATGGAATATCACAGTGATATATTAATTACCATATAGAGCCATATAAAGCTAATTGAGGAATGTTTCTGGGCAAAGATCTCATAAATAAACCAAATGTGAATGCATAAATAAGTAGAATGCAAAAACAGGGCCATTATAAGGAAATACGTGTGATTTTTTTTTTGTCTCTACGTTAAGCAGCCCTTGACATCGCTTTTAAAATTTATATATTTACACTGGCAAAAGAACAATCCTTTCCACCTAAACTACAGAAAGAAATCAAAAATATGCTGGACAGCTTTACCATTAAGATCTACTTTGTCTTTCTTTTCAAGTATATTCAAATTTCTTCTTCTGCCTACCTGCCTATCACACTTGTCAAGAACTAAGCATTGCAGTTTGATGAGGGTTTTTGAAGTGATGAACTTAAGTTAAAGGTGAAAACTCTAACAAGAAGTAATATCTTAGAAGAAGAAGGCATAATCAGAACTACCTGAATCAGTTCTGGCAGATCTTAGATACTGAGCTGCTTGTGTATTTTTCACACTATTCATCTCATATCATAGGCTCATGGAACGCATTTTCATAGAATCATAGAATCATTAAAGGCTGGAAAAGACCTCTAAAATCACCAAGTACAACTTCAACCCACCCCCATTTTGCCCACTAACCATGTCTCTCAGTGCCACATCTCCATGGTTCTTGAATACCTCCAGGGATGGTGATAGTACCATTTCCCTGGGCAGCCTATGCCAGTGCCTCATCATTCTTTCTGAGAACAAATTTTTCCTAATATCCAACCTGAACCCCCCCCTGCTGCAACTTGAGATGTTTCCTTCTCATCACATCCCTGCTACATGGGAGAAGAGGCCTACTCCCATCTTGCTACAACCTTCTTTCTAGCAGTTGTAGTGAGCAATAAAATCTCCCCTCAGCCTCCTCTTCTCCAGACTGAACAATCCCAGTTTCCTCAGCTACTTCCCATAAGACTTCTGCTTCAGTCCTCTTACCAGCTTCACTGCCCTTCTCTGGACGTGCTCCAGGTCCTTCTTGTAGTGAAGCACCCAAAACCAAATGCAGTACTGAAGGTGTGGCCTCACCAGAGCTGAGTGTAGAGGAATGATCACCTCCCTGCTCCTGTTGCTTGCTCTATTTCTGACACAAGCCAGGATGCTGTTGGTCTTTTTGGCCACCTAGGAACACTGCTGGCTCATGTTCAGCCAAGCATCAACCATCACCCCCAGACCCTTTTCCTCCAAGCAGCTTACCAGCCACTCTACCCCAAGCCTATAGTGATGCATGGGGTCATTGTGGACAAAGCCTAGGCTCTGATACTTGGTCTTGTTGAAACTCATCCCATTGACTCAGACCATCAATTCAGCCTGTCCAGATCCCTCTGTAGGGCGTTCCTACCCCCAGGACAATTGATGCTTCCTGCCAACTTCATGTCACCTGCAAACTTACTGAGGGTGCACACAATGCACTCATCCAAATGGCCAATAAAGATATTACACATTACGAGTCCCGAATACTCACCCCTGGGGAATTCCAGTTGTGACTTATTTCCAGCTGGATTTAACTTAATTGACCACCACTTTCTGGGATAGATCATCCATCCAGTTCTATATTCAGTGAAGAGCATACCTATCCAAGCACAGGCTGACAGCTTCTCCACAAGAATACTATGGGGGGACAATGTCAAAGGATTTCCATTATAACTCCGTATCCTCTGCTGCTTGTAATTTTCCATAAGATCCACCTCTCAGGCTGACATTTTCAAACCTTGTGGTCTGCCCAAAGACAGAACTTTTTGGAAAGCTGAAGAAACTTTCCCTCCAGCTCAGCAGTGGAGTTTTAACAAGGGTTCCTCAGAACAGCGCAGTAAAACTTGCCTCACTGGAACCAAAACCAACACATAATCTAATACCTATTGCTACAATCATGATGCATAGACAGGACAAAAGAATTATTCAGGCTACATAAGACCGTTAGACACACTAGACTAAATTCTTCCATGGCGTCAGCTATTGCAAGCTCCCTGAAGCCAATGGGATTATACTGCTTTACACCCAGGCCGAGTGAGGCCTGCTCTCTTTCCTGTGGGTGTGCGATTCAGGCTTTTTCTTGTTGCTCCACGTTATTTAAAGAGCTGGCAGGCTCTCCCTTTGAAGTGTTCAATCCACAGTGAGCTCCCCTGTCATGAGTTTAAAATGTTTTAATGCCACACAGACTGCTGCTGCTCCATGCAGGGTTCCAGGAACATTCACTACCCCAGTGCTTCTTCCCTCTTACATGCACATCTCCATTCAGACCTCACTCTTTTTCCTCCCCTCTTCCCATCTCTGCAAAGCCTCAGGCAAGCATCAGGAAGACTTTTGAACAGCACACAGAAAGGAGAGGTTCTTCACAAGGAGCAGCCCATCTGCCCTCAATATCAACCTTGTCCTGGGGTGTTTCTGCAGGAGGAGGCCAGGAGTCATGGGCCACAGGGTCATGTTCCCACTCCTGCCACTCCTCCAGGTTTTTTGGTCTCAGGTTCTTAAGTCAGCCACAACTTTGTTGGGCTTCTTGAAGAACTGAGTGCTCACACCAGCAATGTCCTCTCCCACCCCTGTGCTTCCTCCCTCCTGGGTCATATATTTCAGACATCTCCCCAGAGATACACAGTGAAAGTACCTACAAAGGAATCACAGAATCACCACTAAGATCACCCAACCATAGACCCACCATGTCCCCCAAGCACGTCCCTCATTGCTGCATCTCCACAGTTCTTGAACACCTCCAGCGAGACAGCGACTCCAACACCTCTCTGGGCAGCCTGTGCCAATGCCTCACCAGAAGATAAGAATCGAATCCTACTAGCTCTGAAATGGACTGAAGGTCTTACATTCCTAAGCAGTCTTTTCCTTAATTTTTTTCTTTTAAAGCAAAGTTCTCCTGTTAGCACTTGTTCAAGTGAAAATCACCACCTTGCAGTGTTTAGAGAAATGGGCTCTTTACAGCTAATTAGTTATCTGCCCTTTAAACCCAAGCATTCACCCAAACATGCTTTGCCCTGTGGGAAAAGCGTGCCTCTTTCACACTTCTCATTATAAACCAAGCAGTAACACCAG
Source organism: Cyrtonyx montezumae (assembly GCF_038088225.1). Lineage (NCBI taxonomy): Eukaryota > Metazoa > Chordata > Aves > Galliformes > Odontophoridae > Cyrtonyx > Cyrtonyx montezumae. The sequence goes on along the minus strand of NW_027071936.1, from coordinate 25,562,146 downwards.
CTGACGACAGACGAAGGTGAAAACCACCTGTTCTCATTCAACAAGATGTATCACCACAGCACTCTCATTTAACAAACCTGTTGATTAAATAGGAAATAAGGAACCCATGGAATTATTTACTGGAATGAAAAAAAAAAAAAACTAAAAAAAATACACCAAATAACAAACTACCCTGAAATATCCAAGATGAATGGAAAAAATAACTTATTTTCCAGGATATTTGATCTACACTGCAAACAAAAATCAGTCTTTGTCACACAAAGAAAATGGCTCTATCACTTATCGATATGGGATAACGATCCCATTTGACATCTTGAAAGGAAACTAAGCAATGGCTGGCACTCTATTTTTGCCTAGTTTTAGGTTTTGATTTGAAATCTCCCTGTTTTGGGATGAAGATCACAATGAACGATGCTAGAAGTAGTTACCCTGTTGGTCATGAGCAGTTACCTTGCTTATAGATGCAACTGAAAAGAAGAGGATGTCAGTAGCAAGCAAAGTTTTCCACACTGACCTGATCTGCACTTGAAACTATAAAGACAAATTATATAGAAACAGCAAGAGGGAACTCAAAGTTTAGTTTTTATGTCTGTTCTTTCTCCTTCGCCACAGAAGTCACTGGGTGTTTTACCCACAAAAAATATTTTATCAGCTTATATAACTAGAAACAAACAAACAAAAAATAGTGATCTAGATAGAAAAATAGAGCATCCCATCCTTAGCACAAATCCCGTGATGAGGAATGCTCCCTGATGCTCCCAGAAGCAGACAGTGCTTTTGGCTCGAGAAAATCTTAGCAGCCACCAGCTGACAAGAGAAGGGAACTGCAGCTCTTGGAAGGCTCAAAAAGAAGGAAAACACAACTCCATCACACTGCAGTTTTGGTTTTGTGGAGGGACAGAGCTGCGCAGTGCAGCTGGATTACGCTGTATTAGAGGATCGAATCCCAGTGCATTGGCAAGCTGCTCCAAATACCGTTTGTTCTTGGACTTCTTCCCACAGTGGGAGACAACTTTGCCATGTTTTAAGAACATACCATGTAGGACTGTTGTAATTCCTAGACATCCCTGAAAAAACTTGAGCTCTGTATATATGTTGTCCTTACATTTTAGATACTCCTAGGTCACTTTTCCATATTAGCTGTGCAAGCATATGCTCCATGTGTCACAGGTCTGTAGCAAAGATATCTATCAATCAAGATATTTCTGTGCTTTTTTTTGTCTTTAACTAGCATGCCATGCTGATACTCATGCTGCTGTTCAAGGTACTCGTTTTGTTCCAAGAGATTCTATCTGTGGATCCTAGGAAAGAAATGTACAATGATGAACTGTACATACTGAACTCTTCTGCCTGAAATAAAGATGACTTTGATGTGCCTGACACAGGCTGCTATAAACAGGAGAAAGTAGCGTGAAGAAGGTATATGCTCCATCCCTGGAGGTGCCCAGTCAGGCTAGACTGGGTTCTGGGCAGCTTGATCTGGTGGTGGGGCAACAAACCCACAGCAGGTTTTGGAAATGGATGGGCCTTCAAGTCCCTTGCAACCCAATCCATTCTTGGTTCTATGATACAGGAATGAGTCACCTCTTCGAAAACAAGAGCTAGGAAGTGAAAAACAAAGCAGAGAGTTTAATTCAAATCAAACAGGAGGAGATTTTTTTTCCACACAGTAAGTTGGTAATGAAAGTCCTAGACAAAGGACAACATGAATGCAAAACTCTGCACATGATACCAGATAGGCAGATAAGAACTATTTAGAAGTTAGTCAATAGACAAACAAGACAAGTGTTGCTGAAATCCCCAACTGAGCAATCAGTGGGACAGTTACAGGAAGCTATCACATTTGTCTGTGACCCCTTCATTTATCTTAACTCCTCCTGAGTAACTACTGCCTATGGCTATGGCTTTCCAGGTTGAGCTTCTCTTGGGCACATGATGTATAAGGTAATATAAAGAAATGGAGGGCAATCTTGTAGCACAGTCACACAAAGGAAGCCACAGATCATTCATATTTCAAGATTAGAAGGCAGTTCCTTATGAGTTGAATGCAATTAGTGTGCAGCAACTCATTCACTCCCTTGATTTAAACATCCTGAGGTGAGTAAAATATGAACTCACTGCACACAAGTTGTTAGCATTTTTGACAAAAATTGTCTCTGTAGTTCCACTTAGCTCTCCTCCCAGGCTGAGGTCATTGGGATTTACTTTTTTCCTCTTGTATATTCTGTGAAACAGCCTTTAGAAATGCTGTATCACCTGCACTGATTTAGCATTGCTCCTCAGAACAAGAGTCAACATCTGGTTCCCAGCTCTGTTCTGCACTGTTGGACTCAGACACTAGGGTCTAGGATCAAGGCTCGCAAATTCCTGTCTTAACAAGGAGTAGAATACAATTCTCTCTTTCTCCCAGTTTTTAAAGAATTAGAGTTCATAACTAGTGGACATGTTGGTGATGGGTTGATGACTGGACTAGATGATCTTAGTGGTCCTTTCCAACCTTAGTGATACAATAACCCTTCGATGACAAAGATCCTCACAGGAGTATAGCAAAAAGGGACACAATATGCTTCTCCCCCCCCTTTTTTTTTTTAAATCCTAAACAGTGGAAGAAATAGAGAACCACCAATGATCTCCCTTTTCAGTGTCTCAGAAGCACAATGCACACAACATTAACTTTTTAGTAGGTCAAGCAGATGCTTTGCTTAAGCAGGATCTCTTGATCCTGATCCTGGGAACACCTGAGTTAATGGGAAGCAGTTAACACCGTGGCTTGATAAAGTGAATGTGGCAGTTTATGCTGCCAGTGTAACAGAAATTTGTGCAATCTTCAAGACAGCTATGTTGCCATGAAGGTGGAATAACTTACAGGCTCAGACTGTTCCAATTTCTTGGATAGAAGGAAGGAAGTTTTCATTAAAGTCACAGTAACAAGAGCACACCTTTAAACATTTTTTATTAGCTGTAGAATCTCCCCTTGAATTAACCTTGTCTTTTGTTTAACCATTCACAGCTGAAACACATAGTGCATGGGTAATGTGCTTTGGCAGTAACATGAGGGCATCTGAATCAAGTATATTGATATGCTTTTCCTAACACTCAATTGTGTAACTTTCAACAGGTCTTTGACACATCATGTACTTCATTTATCACTATTTATGTCAAAAACCAACAGGCTGAATTTAGGGAATCTCATGGGGCTTAAGAGTACTTTGCAAAAAGGCAATGGAAAACCTACCCAGAATTCCTTTGCAGCTGCAAATGTTATTAATTCATTTGGCCATCTCTTAGACCATAAATTGCAGAAGCAATCGCTACTATTGTTTCTTCTACTTAAAATTCTGGATGTAAAGTGAGATGTCTAAACATGCTCATGAAGACAGGGTAAAGAAGTGATAATTGAATTCAATTTATGAAGAAAGTGGGAGATTCATTGCCACTGAAAGAGCTAAGATCAAGTAACTGTATGCCTGCTAAATGGAGTGGCTGAAATTCTGCACCATAGCACAATGCAATTGATTTAAAAGAATTTGGTCCAAGAGCTGCAAGAACTGCTAAACAGGCAGGGAATATACTACTGATTCTGAAAGACATGAGGTGTTTTCAGAGGCACAGTGCTATCTATCAACAATACACAAATAACAGAAAAGACAACATCTTGATAGAGTTGATGTAAAAAACGAAGTCCAGTAATTCAGCATGGTACTCAAGTTCCAGGAGATTAACAGCTCCCTAGTAGTCAGTAGATGACAATTAGATACACTCCTTAGAGAGTTTTCCTGAATAGGAAATAAAAACATTTCCAAAGTGAATATTCAGTGGACACAGAATAAAGCAAGATGACTTTTGCAAACATTTTGCAACCTGCATTGCAAATGCTGACCATTTTTTTTTCCCACAATGCTGTCAAGCCAGAGGAACTGTGAGGCAAACGCTGATGACAGATGTGGAATTGCCCTTCCTGTTTCTTTTCCTCTGGAAATCCGAGGCGATTTGAAAGGAGTCTTGTATGTTGTTAACAGCATATAATGAATTTCCTCAATACACAAAGCTCTATCCACTTTTAGGCTGCCTAGAAGTGTCAGTATCTACCGTACACACTGTCCGGTGCTCATTACCCCATACTTCTATTCAAAAACATCTATAATATGGAGAAAGGAGACACCAAAAATGGAAGAGGGATTGAGAAATCCTCCAGCAACCCTGATGTCTGACAGTTCTCTTCCAATACAAACCAGCCACTCTCAGCATGTTAAGTAGCAGCTTCCTAGCAAAGCCTTAATCCAAGTTCAGGGAACTCAAATGAACAAATTACTGTCTGGATTAGAGCTGAAAGACTGCAAAAGTTCATGTAGTCCCTCCAATTCCTGCAAAAGAATCTGGAGTATGATTTAGTCTGCACAATGCTTCTTTCTTACAGAGAAGATGATGACAACAAAACATGGAAAGCCTGGAACATTAACCTCATCATTTTGCATGATGCTTGTCAATCCTGTGATTAAATTCTGTCTACAAAAGATGCAGTTCATCTTCAAGTGCTTTTTTTTTTTTCTTCAAGTGTTCAGTATATAATACCACCAAACACATTTCTTGCTTCAAGTGCTTCTCTTAAAACACAATTTGTTTTTATTGACACAGAAAAGGTCAACCCTTGTATCTCCACCTTGTCATCAGTGGTAGGCATACAGCATATCTTTTCAGTAGATAAATGAATGGTTCAATAGCAATTTATGTCCATAAAACCTTCATGAACTTTTCCAGAAAGATCATCTCAAATAAGCCTCCAGAAAGCTGGTCACCACATAAACTTTGGGTGTCAAAGACAAGGTCATTCAGAAAATGGCATTCAAACCAAACACCCACAAGTTGGCAATGCCCACAGTTCACATTAACTTGTAGCTTGAATTAAGTAATAGTTGACATGACAAGCGGACAGCAGTTAATATGTGCAACCATAATTCGGTGGATTTCTCCTCTCCCAAAATCACTTGCTCCCAAAGTCAGCTCACAGAAGACTTCACTATTGCAATTTTTCATCTCTCATGGAGAGCAAATAAATGCTTCTGCTGCCTTTCACTAGCACTGACATCTCTCAGCAACAAAGTATTGTCCTCTTACTTGGGTGAGTTCTAACTTCTTGAGGTACAAATCGGTAGAACAATTAAATTCTTCAGGTCTTGGCATCTTATTCCAGATCAGCCTTTCCACTTCTCCACTCCTGCAGGTTTAGAAGGATCATCACTTGCTCTCAAGGGTTTGTAACCACCAACTCCTTCATCAAACTGTAACACTCCACTCTTGTTCATTTGCAGAACCCTCACCATCAACACTCTGCAGACATCATATTTTATATTCATCCTGTTCAAGACTAGGGGAAAAAGATAAATCCACTGAATTGGATGCATATAATCTTAACTACTTGAGACAAAACCAGGCGAGATGTGCACAGGAATCAAAAAAGTAATTTGGGAAGAGAGCTATTAGAGGAAACAGCAAGCTACAAGTGCTCTCTAGAAGTAGTGGTTTTAGCAAATGGTTTTGATATCTCTCTTCCAAATTCCACTGCAAGACTTGCTACTTTTTAAAAAGTGAAAGTTACATATATATGATGTGGCTCGTCAGCAATATTAGGCCAATGACTATTCAGCTAGAGCCATATAAACAGTCATAGAGATTGGAAACAGATAGAAGCAAGAACGGTAAGGAAATGAGAAGAAGAATGGAGTGAAAGCAGTTGAAGCACTAAGATGATTCTTGTCTTGGAAGATGAAGAGATGGCAGGTTAATATGCTTTGTTAAGGCTCACTAAGGCAAGAGATGGATTCAAACAGAAAAAAAAGTCAACTATCTTGAGCTGTGAGAAAGGAAGTCCATTTTGGCAAACAAGTTTTAGAGAATGTCAGGGGACAATCTGACAGGCAATGGAAGTAGAGAGATTGCTTTAATATGCCTGGCAAGATTGTGGCACAGATGTCAAGGTTTAGCAATGAATGAGTAGGAGGCCAGAAGATGTATTAATCTTAATTTTTTGAGACTGCTCCTGCAGAGACACCTTGTGTCAGCCTAATGCCTGGTTCAGCAATTTGGCTTTTTAGAGTCTAAGGTAAGCACAACAATGTAGTTCTCTGGTTGCTCAAGTCTGAACACCTCTAGGCAGCAGCTCACCAGAAAAGAGCTCAGACTCAATCAACACAGTACGAATGGTAACAGGTGCTCATCTAGACCAGCAGTCCAAGGTAGGATTTGCATGTTCTTCTACTGAACAACTTTCCCTATTAAGATCTTAGTAACTATGAAATTGCTGGGAAGCATCATGTAAATGGATCCACAGTTCCCTAGGTATCTGATAAAGCAACTTGTTAACAGCAAGAGACAAAACTCAACACAAGTAGTATTTTACTAACACATTAGTAATGTGCAATGTGGATGAGCAGAGTAAAGTTGTCCAGAAGCCCCAAGATAAGGAAAAACATTAGGAGTGATAACAAATGCCATGGACAATTATTTTCACCAAGTTATGAATTTATCACATGCCATGCTTCCGACCACCAGATTAAAATTTTTCTAATGTAGGGTAGATGTTGGAAGTGAGGCACATCTAACCAGTCCTTCTGGGACTGCAGACTCTCTCATAAAGTGTTCATTACCTTCTACTTGAAGGTAGAATGTGAATACCACAAGTAAATAATTTCTGGGAGATTTAATTAGGTCTGTTTAATCCAATCGAATCTAATCTAACCTAATCTAATCCAATCCAATCCCAATGCTCTGTGGCTCTGTTACTAGAGGTTATGATAAGCAAGGCTCACTGAAGTCTGTAACCTGCAAGTGGCTTTTGAAACAAATCCAACAGCTGCCTCTCAGTCAGAATGTCCCTTTGGCATGAAGGCTTTCAAAAAGTGCATTTTGTGAACACATGGAGACAAAGATCAGAAGAACACTTTAATGCTGTTACAGGCAGTTGAGCAAGCCAGAAAAACAGAAAATGAAACTAAATCAACAGGGGAGCCAATGCCACACAGGCTGTGTTCTATGAAGGCTGCAAGTTTTCTCACTCACACACACCAGAAGGAAGCCAATTATACCAGGCCATAGCAGGCGTTAAAAACATTGTGTATCAGCAGTACTGCTAATTCTGATATAGCAGACATAGCTAATATAGATACAGCTCAGCTTATTTTCTTCTTCTTTCTGGAAATAAAGCCTGGAAAATAATCACATCTTTTCTAGTAGCATTCTTGTCAGTACTTGCCTTAGATGCATGTATTCAATCCCACTGCTGCCAAAAGGAATTTGGGACTGAACTTTGGACTGTTGCTATCCTTCTCTCAGAACAAGGAGAACATCTCATTATTGCTGCTTGAGCCAGAACTGAACAGCAAAATTATTTCCTCCTAAGTTTCCAGGGAAGATTTTAGAGATATTTTCTACTCCTACAAACCATGGTAGGGAAATATTCAGGTGCTACGAATTCATCTTATCTCCATCTTATCTCCCACAAGAGACTGGGAGATATGCCACATCATGCCTCAGGCCTCTTCTAAGCCACACACTGAGTTTCCTTTCTGCAGAAATCAGTGTTCCTGTGGCCCCTTCCCACATGAAACTCCTCCTTGGCCCAACACTACAGACATATGTTCAATGAGAACATTCACAGATCTAAACTGAGATCTAGTTCTCTAACCACTGAATAGAATAGTACATCCTCCGGTACTGTCACATAAGTTCACAGCCTATATCTATTTCTACCCAGGTGTGCCCAGTTTAATGCTCGTTTGAAGGTAAGAATGGCTTAAATGCAGTGGTTTCTCTATTTTTCCTTTTTCCTTTTTTTTTTCCCCCCCACTGTAGAGCCTTCTGCTTGTTAAATCAAGGCAAGTTTGGATGGAACCACTTAACACAGTTTAACGGGCATGGTGGGGATATATTTGATGGTTGGACTAAATGATTTTATAGATATTTTTCAACCTTAATGATTCTATGTTCTTTCCATCCTCACCACCACTCATCTACTGAAAAAGAAACATTGAGAAAGAATGCCTCTAGTTAGGGAAGATAACAGACAGTATGCAAACCATATCAACTACTTAACGGTACATTGCAACATCCCATTTCCACCAGAGTCACAAGTGTTATAAGAAGTTCAGTGATAGGGTCCAGGTCACCAGGAAGAGACTGTAGTGACTGCATCTGCCTTACAGCAGTGTCCCACAGGGAACCTCAACATCACTGTGGTATCACATAATTGACAACTGGCTACTCCAAGTGGCTGGGGAAAGCAGATAGTGAAAAAGATGTGTAAAAAAAAGATTGACATCCTCCCTACCCAGTTTATATCTATAAAGACATCACTCAAAAATCACCTGGGCATGGTCCTGGGCACCCTGCTCTGGGTGTCCTTGCTTGAGCAGGGAGTTGGGTCAGATGGGCTTGGAGGTCCCTTCCCACCCAGCAGCAAAGTTCCAGCCCCTTTTGTCAACAGAAAGCAAGAGATAACAGAGGTGAGCAGTTTGGTTTTAGCTGGAGATGCTGCAGTATATTTTCCAGTGAAACAACATCTCTTCCTTCTTCCAATAGTTCCTGTCTCATTAAATGATTATTGTATACTATGACACTGCAACTAACAGAAGGACGTCACACATAATGGAAAATCATAGGAAAATCAGATAAATTGAGCTGTTCAAAGCCAAAAAGAAATAAAACTAAAATTAAAAAAAAAAAAAAAAAGTAACAGGCAGTCTAGAACTAGCTTCTGCATAAACCAGTGGAGAATAAAGCTCAAAACAAGCCAGTGCCCAAAGTGAAAAAAAATCTGTTACTAAAATAACCTAAAAACATTTAAGAAATTAGAGTACATACTGATTTGTTCAAACATTAACTAGATCTGGGTCAAACCCAGTCAGAAATTTTTCACCGCAGCATTTGCAGGAAAAAGATTGTACCTTGGTCAAAATAAAAGCACTTGATAAACAGATCTATTGTGACAAAAGGAAAATGTTTTGAGAATATTAATTTTCCAGGTCTAACGATGCCATTCCAGTTAAGGAGTTTTTCTGCACACTTTTCATGTGATCTCATAATTTTGCATTTGACTTGCTGAGTTCTACTGTGACTGCAACTGAGAAAGGCTGTTAGCATTCCCTGCAAGGTATGGTGTTCTGTGTACTCTTGCTGAAACATGTTAATTTTTGCAATCTAAATGAGAAACTGTTTTTCCTCTGCACCCGCTCACATCCTCCTCATCATCATTCTGATCCAAGCATTAACACTCTCTCAATGCATCAATATGCCAGGACATTTCCAACCTCTAACAGTGTTACATGTATCATGGAGATAACGCTGCCAACAGCATCCCAGTAATGCCCATAAGGAATTAATATCTCCATATTGGTCTTTACAGTACATTTAGCAGGAAGCTGAGTCCTAAGGCTCAAGGTTAACAATCACTCCACAGTGCCCACCTTGCCTTGCTTGCAAAACGCATAAGCGTGAGAACCACATCATTACTGCATGTACATGGCCTTGCAACCATGCCCAGGGCACCAAACCTGAAGGCTTTCTGTGTGATGTCCCACTCTAAGGGAGAGAGCCAAGAGGCTGCCAAAAATGGGAGTTATACAGCGAAATTGTAAATCTTTGCCAGTCACTACAAAGTCTTGGGCAGACAGGCTTTCTTCATAGGATGAAGTGCCAGCTATGCTCTGTAATGCAACCTAATCACATCAGGCTTTACAGAAAGTTCAGTTTACAACTCCCCCAGTCTATTCCATTTATCATCGTGTGACTTCACCCAAAAAGAATCTGATAAAACACACCCAGCTTTTATTTTGGTGGAATTCTCTTTCCTTCATTTTTTTTCCTTTCAGAAATTGCAGGCCTAAGTGAATACTTGCAGTGTTCCTGTTCCATAAACGGTTTCACGCTTAGCAGCAGGCACCAAAAAGGTTCAGTTCTCTCTCTGATCCTGTGTTTACAAGGAGCTGGAGGTGGATTTAAACCATTTTCCATATTTGGGATCCGCTCAAAACCAAGTGACCTAAGGGCAACCTACTGATACTCCATCTCCTACAGCTACAGAGAGGCCCTTCTGAAACTGAGCAAACGGAGAGGACCCCTCATGCACTCCCTCTACCCTTACAAGTAGGGAAGAAACCAATCCGAGCAGGGGTTCTTCTCCTGTTGACAAGCATCATCTCTGCTCCTGTCAGGTTGCACCAGAGAAGGCTCAGGCTGGATATCAGGAAAAACTTCCCAGAAAGAGCAGTGGTTCACTGGCACAGGCTGCCCAGGGAGGTAGGTGATGGAGTCACAGTCCCTGTGGGTGATCAAGAAGAGGGCAGATGTGGCACTGAGGGACATGGTGGGATGGGTTGGGCTGGATGGTTTTAGTGGTCTTTTCCAGCCTTAATGCTTCTAGATTCTATAACTGGCTGCCCCACGAAAAGGAGCCACTGTGCCTCACAAGGATACACCAAAGAGCAGAGCAACAAAATAACCGATACATTACTAAGTCATCCTTAATGGATGCTTAAAAAGGAACAATTCAAAGCGAGACAGAGGGCCCACACGAGGCACCAAAAGTTGTTAATAATGACAGAAGAAGAAGGGATTTCGGGTTAATCAACACCAAGGTCACAATCTTGTGGACTAAATTTCATATACAGTGAATAACTCACACAGGGTGATGGTATGTTTAGCATCAACTCTTGGCAAAGATTTGTTTGCTTAATGACTTTTTCCTTTTTTTTCAGGCCAGCCACCTTTGACAGCAGAGAGCTTGTTAAAAGAGCTAAATGTCATTGAAAATGTGCTGTTAATCCTACTCGTCAACAAACGTTAACCACGAAGTGATAATAAAGAGAAGAAAGAAAAGATGTGGCTCCAATCGGGATTATGCTTGGTAAGTGCAGAGACCCCCATCACTCTCTGACAAGCAGCTCTCATACTGTTTCTCCAAATATATGTCACCATCCTTGATTTTGCAAAAGTGCTTTGATGTTCGTTTGCAGACGGATACACTGTACTTTTCCTTTGGCTTGTACAAACAAAGAGAGGCATTTTAGTTTTCTTGGCAAATACAGTCAGATGTTTTATGTGCAGCAATGAAAATTAAGTAAATCTTTGATATCACAAGTCCTTCTCACTTGAAACAAGTTTGGCTCAGCTACTGGTGAGCATTAAAAAAAATATATATAATTTTTTTCCGGATAAATAAGTTTACAGATGTCCATAATGTTTTGAATAACTCAGCGCTCACCAGCTTTAATGATCTCTGTGGAATCTGTTGGGAAGCAATAGTTGTGGAAACAAGCACATTAAGCTGGCCTTGAGCTCTTCCCAGATTCTGACCTTTTCTGCGCACACCTCTTCTCACTCTAAATCATCCCATTTATCAGTGTAATTCTGTTATGTTCCAAGCATCTATTCTGTTCCCATTTAAATGTGCTGCCTTAGTTTCATGCAGAAGGAGCATACTAACCTTCAAAAGCTTGTCTGGATTAAATGAGAACAAGGAAAACTCATGTCTAAGAAAGGTAATCACTTCTGCATCGATGCTAACCAACCTTGGTTTGTGCTATTCTATTTTTTCCCACTTAGCCATGTCCTCTCTCTGTTCATTTCAAGACCAACTACTGACACTCTCAGGATGCCTCAGAAAATTCTGCCTTGTAGAGAATTTTTCCAAATTGTTTTTATTTTGTTAAGAATAGGCTTTGAGACTCCAGATGAGTCACTTCTTAAATGGGTAGGCCACTAGTAAATGGGTAGGACCTACATAAATTTGGGGGTTTATTACTGCTACTGGAAGCGGCAATAGAGTAGGCCTTGGGATCAAGGTTTGAGTGAGAGCAGCACTGAGAGGGTCTCTATTTCACATCCAGATAACTGGAACTAAAAGAAGAAAAATGCTACTAAGGAATGTTTCCTGCCTTTGTGCTAATATGTCTTAAAATGTCTTCTTTGACATATTCAAGCATTTAAATTCTCACCTACAACACAGTAGATTTAGGGGGTTTTTTTTAAGTGTTTTTTCAATTCATTATGATTTGCTGAAGAAATCATGTCTAAAAGATTTGCTTTTCATTTTTGCATCTCAGATAAAATAATTACTTATATCTAACTACAGTAGTTTTGAAATATTAGGGATAAACAGATGCAAGCTGTGAACTTCACAGTGTCAATGGATGGTAACAAGCTCCAGCTCAGTCCCAGCAGGCTCTGTCCTCCAGAAGATGCCAGGCCTTCTTCTACTTCTCCCCAGATGCACAAGGCTACAATACAAGTGAAGGCTTTATAAGCAGCCCACTATTTAACAGGCTAAATTACAACTTTGGAGATATTACTTATGATCTCATGGGTGAAGCTGAGTTTTACTTTTTATAATGTACAAGTTGTCATTCAAATCTAGATCTAGCAGGAACTTCATTTTGGTGCCTGTAGGTTTCTGACCACTTCCCACAAGCATCCAGAATAAATGTAACTACAACTAGCATAAATTGAAATGAATTATACCTAGGACTCCAACAATGCAATCTGGAAAGCCTGAAAGTCATATAATTTACATAACAGTAATTGAAAAGGAGTCAAACGCATCAGCCAGAAGATCTGTTCTTTGCAGAGGTTTCCCAGCTAAATACAAACTCTGTTTGTAATGTCTGTCTTGCCATTCCACAATACACGTGGTCCTATCTCACCAAGCAATGTCGTGCAGTCAGCACGATGCAGAAAACGAGAGTGTTGTCAACCTTGGATATAAACAGAAAGATCTCGTTTCTGAGAGAATCAAATTTCTTTCTTGTTGCCTTCAGAATATTGCTGGTCTGCAGCACCTTCAATAATAAATGCAAAACTCCTCCTAGACTGTAACAAGTTTTGATAAATTATACAGAAATAGAAAAAGTAAATACCTACTACTCCAGTTGGCTAGGCGGAGAAAAATGAAAGCACTGAAGATTATTGCTACTTTTACATTCTTAGGAAGTGCACAATTGTTCAATGGAGTGGAAGCAATATGAGTATCACCACAGAAATACCAAATAACTCAAGGTCCAGGATGTGAACCAATTGGATTTCCATTTTTCTATCCTTATAAATTCTCAGTCCAAGGGATAACAGTATCTCTACCATGACGGAATTTAGTTTCACACTTCTCTTCTACTGCTTTACACAGCCTACATGCTGTCCCTTGGCACGTCAGGCTTTTCCAGAGGTCTAAATAAATAGTTATGGCACTCCTAACTGTGAAAGTAAAGCTAGACATTATCAGCCATAGTAACTTTCATCCAAACTGAAGAGCAATAGAGAAGGAGACTCCCAAAGGGCTATACAAATTGTATCTCAAATAAAAAATATGCTCTTCACATCATTTTCAGTAATTCTGTATGTGCTAAGACAGTTCCTTAAAATTTCATCCTTTTCATAAAGATTCACAATTGCTGAAAAAATAATTCACCTTCTCCTCTATCACCACTGCCTCATCTCTCATTTGCTAAGGCTGTATGCACATGCATACACCCTCCTCTAAGACACACATATGAACACACGCTCAACGATATTGTTTTACATCTAAATAGCACTGCCTTTAAATTTTTAAAGCAGATGTGACTAAGAGGACCTCTGATAGCAGAGAAATTAGATTGTGAAGTCAAGTGAGAAAGCCAGAAAACATAAAAATATTAAAACAGCATTTCATATTTGAGGAGATGGAGTTTGATCTTTTTCCCTGTAAAACCTCAGATAAACTTTTACCTAAGCTGGAGAAGCTTAAATATGTTAAAATTAAGATATGATTATTTTTGCTAGAAAGCAGGAGAAAGCAAAATTTTAAAGCATTAATATCTCCTTTTCTGTGGTTGCGAGGATTTGAAAGTCTCTTGCATCTAGACAGAATGTCATTATGGCGTGAGTATCATGAAAATGATGTTTAAAGTAGGCTAAAACTTTCTTTCATGTACTTAACATGTACTAATCACTTCTGGTTCCTGCAGAAACTTGTGGCAGCTGCAGGGTAACCATTACTTAGTTTCTCTATTCAGGCACCTGCTGGGGAGCTCTTTTCAGATATGGTTAAGAACCTACAATTGCAATTCTTTATTAGGTCTTCCCCACCTTGGAAAAAGCAGCAAAGGAACACTGTCTTCACAAAGCCTAAACTTCTGAATCTCACCAGATCTCTTCTGATCTCTCACCAGAGACTTCTACCAAGAAATTCTTCAAGCAGGAATAGCTAAATTTGCAAACATGACCTGAGCTCCAAGCATGCGATTATGCATTTTTGTGTAATACCGGTTCCTACAGTTAACTTAAACTTGCATGCAGACAAATCTTACAGGTACATTGCTACTTGAGACTTTCGTGATGCAGCCAATGCTAGCAAAATTGCCCACGAAGCACCGGAAAAACTCAGGAGAATTAGCAAGCAAACTGCCATTCAGCAGTAGAAAGTAGTAGTTATTGTATTGTATATTGACAAAGCTGAGTTTCTACACTACAGTTAGTAAACAACTCGCACTCCTGTCATCCACTACAACATCAGAGGGCTTTACTCTCATGCTCTCACCACCCTTCATAACATTAAATCAAACATTCACACAAGGTATTTAGGACCTGCTTGCCAGATTGCAAAGGTAGATGTTGTTTTTGGCTCTCCCAACAGAGCTGAGCCCTGAAGTGAAGCCAAGGCCTGTAATCATTTGCCTTGGCTGTAACAAAAATAAACATAGCCCATTCCATACACACTTCTGAGGTAATTACTGCCATTAGATCACAGCCTGGAAATGAATTTTAAACCATGCAAAGAGATTGAGTACAAAAAACCTGTGTTAAGATCACGTTAAATGTCAGGTTATAACACACCAAAGAATGGAGGGTCCAACTGAAAGACAGAGCTTCAGCTCCAGTCCACTGCAACCCACATGGTTAAGGTAAACCACCTCTTGGTAGGGGATGATCTGCAGGCTCAGCAGAAACAAGTTAGCTGAGAAACAGAAAAACAGTCATTGTGTCCCTGTAACTCTATGTGAAGCATACATCATGCCTACCATGCATTTGCCACTCCCTACATTTCAATTTCAATTTCTAGCTTCACATACACTTACTAGCTGAGCATCACCCACTTAAAACTCATTTCATCAAGTTAACTCTCACTTGAGCTCCACATCCCAAAATGTAAGAACTCCGTTTCTTTGCAAGGAACACTGCAAAAAGCCACAGTATAGAGAATTCAAGGGTGGATTACAAGCTCTGTGCCAGCTTCACATAGCTCAGCACAACAGCTTACTTGACATCCTATCATGAACCTATTTCATCAGAAAACATAAGCTGAATATGTATATATATATATATAAATCTCTACTGGTACATTCAAGTAGAGGTTCAGTGAAGATGTCTAATTGCAAGCAAATTTCCTCCCTCCAAGATGCTGACGTGGTCACTACTAAATCCCTCCAGTTGCCCCATGCCACACCATGCCTTGCTGTGAGGTTTATATAGACCTGAGCCATCAGATGTAAGGTTTAACTTTCTGGATGACAGAAGCATGGAACAGGATCCCATTCACTTAGGACCACCTGGCACCATTAACTCCAAGAGACTAGAGATGCGACTTGGATGTCCAAAGGAACATCTGGAGCTGGGAAGCAATTGTATATTTTTACCTACCAAATCCTTCTGGATAGAAAAAAAAAATACCACTAAGGGAAGCTGTCTATCCTTTCTGAGACACTTCAGTCTTCTAACAGCGCACTGAAGATGAAACACTGATGAAAAAAAAGTAATTAGAATTAAAAACTGATATGGAATAATTTTTGATTAAGAATGACTACCAAGAGGAAAAAAAATAAATGCTGTTGAGTGCTGTCAAGAAGATGAAAGTGATTCTGCTGTTCTCCAAGCACCAAAGGTTTCTGTGCCTTCAAGAGTAGAAGATGAGGAGTGCTTCCTGCTGCAGGACCTTGGGCTGAACCCTCTGCCCAAGGTCCTGCGTCAGCCTGGTGACAGCACTCTGAACTTTACACAAATCCAGAGCAAGGATCACTTAAAGCTCTGTCACACCTCTCTAAGGGCACTCCTCTAGAACCTTCTTTTAGAATTTTTCTGTTGTTCTATCACTTAAAGGCAATAAATAATTGAAAAACTTGCTGTAGATTGAGCATGTTGCACTGGGAAAGGGAAGTTCAAGACTTGGCTTCCATAAACACGCTCCTTAGCCACACCAGTGACACTGTTTGTTGTTCACTTGACCTTGCAATTACTTTCAAGTCATCAGAGACTGCTCCTCACTATGGTTTCAAGGTCCTTTGTTAAACTTACTGCCATTGACCCAGTGACAACACCACCGTGTCTTTAACTTCTGATTCAGAAAACAGTCATTCAAATGAAGGATACACTGACAGCCCATTAACTACAGCAAAGATTGTTGTTGCAACTACAGTTTGAGAAAGATCTATTTAAAAATAGATTCAGGTCTTGGAAACCACTCAACTTATTCTGCCTTTTTACCTCTTCCCTGCGAGACAAGTTACCAAACCAAATCTGGCATTTGCTTCCTCCCTGATCTAGTTACAACTTCATTACAGCAACACTGGCCAGCAGAAAGTAAGTTATTAAATAAATGCCATCCAGGTAGAAGCACTTAAATAACTGTTTCAGATAACAGAGAAGGGAGAGGCTGCCTGACTCATCCCACTTTCCACCTTCCCTCACCACAGCTGGGCAGCCCATTCCAGCTCCCCAGGAAAGGGTGAGAAGCAGCATGAAATAAGAGGAGAACTGAGACAAGCCCTACAAGGCCTCCTCAGCAATTTGCAAGACCAATAAAAATCTTCATTTTAATTTCACAGTGTTGGACCTGTGCACTTTGACAGCTGTAGCCAATGCTCGTGTAAGGCGCATCTTTGTAGAAGGTTTATTCTACTCTCTAAAGATGAAAGCCCCCAACCCCTCAGATTATCTCAGAATTTTTTCCACAATGGTGGAAGTGGCCCCCAAGGCTCAGTAGAGACAGTTCAGTGCTTACAGTGTATCACCAGAAAGGCCGGTGACTTATCCCAGGAAGCTCTTCTCTATGCACCTGTTGCACTGGCAAAGGCCAACTGTGCCTCCAGGGAGGAGCATAGATATTTCTGCCAGCCACTGGAAAGAAAAATAATTTTCAAGTAGACGTTCCTCCTCAGGCACTGAGAGCAAGCAAGGTCTGCCAAAACCACAATTCCATGGGCTTTTGGGAAAGGGCTGTTGATGTGCTTCCAGCACCACATACAGAAAACTCAAGACTTCATCAACAAGCAGAAGGACCTTCCTTTGTCCCAAGGACACTATAAACCCAGCACCTGCCAGGTGATCATTTGCTGGGTAGATACCTACCACCACCTCCACACCACTCCGTGCCAAGGGAATCTGCCCCAGGTTGAACTAACAGTTACAGATTACGTGTGCAGAATGGTGGTGACTTTCTGTTCATTCCACTGTGATGACTCAACTAGCCTGAACTTGTGGCTTTGGGTTGGGATTTTGGGGCATTAAGGAGCAGACAAACTTTATGAAAGAATTTGGAAGAAAATAGTAATGGGACCAAGAATATCTGACCCAACAGAAGTGTGCATATATTAACCTGTCTATTTGCATACACGTACACAGTATTGCTTCAATACTGTTTGGAATTAACAGATAATTGAAATTTGTCACAGAAGAACTGAATGAGAGGAATGCTTGAAATTCATGAACCCCATCTTAAACTTCCAGCTTTCTGAGATGACGTGGTCCATAAAGGTCAAAGGCTTGACCAATTAGCATGCTACTTATGCCTTTTCAGGTCTTGTCTTGATTTATCAACAGTTTTTATTTCTCTGTCTAAGACCACAAGCCTTAGACCAAACAGAAATGAGAGCCCTTATTACCACTGCTACATCTGAGAGATCTGAAATTTATCAAAAGTAATTCCTTATCAGTTCTCCCATTCTTTTTGCTACAGAATTTCAAAAGTACAATTAAACAACTCCAGGATTTTTTTTATTTTGAAAGGACCATTTGAGATGGTCTTGCATTTACTTTGATGTATGTCTCACTTTAATGATGTAATTCTGAATATTCCCTGACCATTTTGCAAAGATAGCTGTATTATTATAAGAATGTTTACTTGCCACCTAACCTCATTTTAAACCAAACTACAGTGAGTTTTTCCCCCCTACAAAGAGAAACTGTTAAACAACCTTTTCCACAGACCTATAATCAACCCTTTAAATCACACTTGAATAACAGACTTTCATTTATCAATTGATCCACTGTTTCCCCCCCTCCTCCACTTCTTTGGGTGCAGTAGATAAAAGACCCAGTTGTACCAGCAGAGCCCACTGCTTTGTAACCAAACTCTGCATGAGAGAAACATTCCTCTCTTTTTTGTGGTGCAGAGAGAGGGAACAGAGAAAGAGGGAGAGTTAAGTTTTGTTTTCTCATTTCTCCCTCCTCTGCCTATGTTCTTTTTCCTTGTTCTTGTGCTTTGTTTCGAGGCTCTGGGAGGAGGGTAATGGTGGTGGCTTCTGTTTCTATAAAATCCTCGAAAGCCATTGTGTAGGTAGGTCAAAGAGAAAACAAATTAAAAACTAACAACTTTTGAATTTCAGCAGCCGAAGTTAATGTTGACTAAGAATCCAAAAGAAGGGGGAGGAGTGAAGCAAGAAGTGGCCCGATAGAAAGCAAGGGCCAGAAGAGAGATCTGGAGGACGGCAGGCTCAGAAGGGGCAAAGCTGCTCCTTTTGATGTGGGAGGTCTGCAAGTAACCTACTGGGACACTCCCTGGGCTATCTCATTAACCATGTCACCAAAGCCCCCCAAGGTCCAGAGAATCATAACATTATCTCTGACATTACCACACAGATACAAGGTTCCTTAGGCAGTCTATAAACATGCCTGTACTAACCAATTCATCGTGGCTTGACACCCCTGCAAGGGCTGGATGCCCTTTAGTGAGCCGCATGAATTGCCCCAGTCATTCATCAAAGTTTCTCAGAGTGCATTTCACACAGCATTAAATTTAATTAAAGCAACATTGACTGCATTGTAATCCTCTGGAGGCTCTTTGTCAGAAGGAGCTGGAACACTTTCTACTTAAGTATCTATTGTCTAGGTGGGATTTTTTTCCTTTCATTGTCTCAATCCAAGTGATTTGCTGGCTCTCCATTTTCTATTTAAAAACTCATATCTTATGAAAATGTGCAATGAGAAGAAGAATCCTGGCCTGACAAACAATTCAGCTCCTATGCACTTGCCCGTAAATGATGTAAAACATGGAATATTGTTTAAAAAAAAAAAGCTATCTAAACATACAAAACAGCAACAACAGCACAACACTGGACACCGACAGAATAACTAGCAGAAAGGAAGCCAGCAGCACAAGCTACCTGTCTGTGTGTACCTTCCCACTGTGCTGCCTCAGCTATGGCCCTGTGTCATCTCTCATTGCTCTTGTGATGAAAGGTGGCTCCGCAGTCCAGGCAGTCCTTTTGTTGGGACCCATGGCTGCAGCTGAGCCTCACAGCAAGGCATGGCTACCACAACTGGTGTTCACCTCGGGGACAAAAAGATCAGGCAGAAACAGACCATTGAGTTCTCTCTTTACCTAGGTCTGTTGATCTGGACTCCCATTGGTTACTTCTACCTTCTATTTCATTGATCCCCCCTAGCATGTAGAGGACAAGCTTTGTTTCCATTCTGCCAGCAGAAGTCTCTGTTCTTATTTGGTGGCAAGATTTGCCTGGGAGAAGACATAGGAAACAGACCGTGTCATTTTCAAAATGATAAAGGTTTCAATTGATGGAAACACTGTTTTGGGCAAATGGGGACAGCAGCTGTGACCACTTTTCTTCCCCTTGACCACGAGGAAGTGCTGAGGCCATTCTGTGTGCAGCAGGCCACGGGGTGAGGTGAGATCACCTCTATTTCACAAGCTTTACACCCAAAAGCCAGAAGGGTCCAACACTATTGTAAAACTGCCAAATAGACTAAGAAAACTTTCATGCTGCATTATCAGGAGCAAGATTTTGTGGTCGAACTACTGTATTTGTTATGCTACCATCTCCTCTCCACTAAAAAAAACGAGTTTGCATCTGTTGTGTCTGTGGTGTTCTGTTATTCCTGTTATCAAATAATTTTAGATGACAAGGGTAGCAGCAGCACCCTCCTTGCTTTATTCCTCCATGCAATCCCCTCTGAAAATTTGACCTTACCATTGACTGTTTCAGCAGTCTGGGAGTTTCCATTCTTTCTGTGTTTTAAAAAAAAGGACAGTAGACTACAAAGAGCACGCGTGTTGCCATCATTCACACTCATCAGTAAATGACAGGAGAAGTATTGAGTAGTTTTGCATTTCTCCAAACAAAAGCAACTAGGCAGTCCAGAATGGGACCTGATAGGAGTTGAAGCTTCAAAGGACCTGACAGGGGGGTCTTGGGAGAAATTATGTGTTATGCTCAGCCAAGATCAATGTTATTGTTTGTCACAGAGGAGTATTTATTTCCAGTTCTCTGTACTTCTCATAGCTCCTCATGTGAGATCTGCTGCTGCCATGCTGCCATGAAAAAGGTTCCATAAAATAAGAGGAGGGGCTCAACGCCCCATTAATCTTCTTCACCAGATGCACCCGTTACCACAGATTCATCAATTAGGCTTTACCACAGTGCACACCACCTCAGCACTTAGTCTATCTGCCTCATGTTTGCCAGGTCTCAGATACAAGAGGAGACTGAAAAAAGATCAGCAAAACATCATTTTGGTGATGGGTCCCAAGCTCTGGGGCACACCCCTCACTCAGGTAGATGTCCATACAGTTCTGCCACCTGCAGAGCACTGGATCAATTTGTACAACACACTGATTTTACTACAGTAACTGCACAGCCACACCACCCAGCGCAACCTCAGTGGTCAAACTTGTGCATAACGTTATACTTTAGATGACCTCCTGCTGGTTTAGAAAGAAAAACTCTAACTTTACTCTATTCTCCCTTGGCATTTACTTGAGTTTCCTTTTCAAGCTTCTCAAGCACACAATAAGCTTTTGATTATCGGGGTCTTAAGTGCTCCACTGGACACCCATTGTGTATTTATGAATGGAATTAATAAAGAAGCAATCCGACTCCATCAAGGGAGCATTTGCAGCTACTCTTAAGTGTCTCAGAGCGACACAAGTGGAAATTCAAAAGACCCGGAGGTTTCTGGCCTTCATTTTTTACATTTATTTAGCCACATCCAGTAGAAGCCATAGGATTTCACATTTGTCATTTCGGAAACCCTGTACAGCCAATTCATTTACTGAACTGAAAGTTATTTAGAAGCTGCACACACAAGCAGTCCAAACTATAAAACCACTTGCCTTGCTAAGGAATGCCAATAACCTTACTGCAATTTAAGACAAATTATTCTAGTTGAGTTTTTATCTCCATATAGATTTTCAAGTCACATTTTCACCTTTGTGTTGCAATTTTCTCATAAAGAGTACTTGAAATACGGATTGCAGGTTCCCTATTAAGACAGGGTGAGCCCAGATGAGTTGCCCTAAGAAAAAATGAAGAAAGGGAGCCTGTAAAAGGCAGTATATGAAAAGCTCTGTGTGTCTGTTAAGCCTTGCAAGTACACAATATGCCTTTTAAGACCAAGCATGACCTTAAGTACTAATTGCACATCAACATTTCCTTTATCTTCAATGGGTGTGTTCATACACATGGTGTGTAAGCAAGTTTCTTTGCAATACGCTGCCTACCATTCTAACTATAGCAGCCTGAAGTAAACTTAAAGATATGAGCAAAAGTATTCCATCATATACACTAATTCTGCCTGATCTACCTCCAGCTGACCTACTATCTACATCTGAGATGATTTTTATGTTTTTCTTCCTAACTGCATAAGTAGTTACCTTAGTATTAAATCCTTAACAGAGCTTATTATGCACGTGTTTTCTTTTCCACATTTTGTCTTCCTTTTCTTGGCTTGGTAAACCTTAATAAATCTTCATTTATACTAATTCAGATAATGATTTTATCACTTCTATGTGGAAGGTATATGCAAGATTTAGGGCCAAAACCAGGCTGGAGAGTCAGAGCACAGCCTTGAGAGCTCAAATATTTATTCCTTCTACAAGGGCAGAAGACAATAAACAGGTAAATCTCAGAAGTCAGTGCCTGGAATTTAAAAATATTCTGAGCAGCTGAACTGTATGACTGCTCTGCAGCAAAGAATGCCACAGGTAGCACAAGCAATGTTCTTGTGTTAAACAATCATTCCTACTGTTTCAACATACAAAGTTTTTCAGTTTGTATGAGTACTCTTAGCCCCCCGCTATTGCTTCTGTCTTGACCACTGCTCTTCGTAAGTTCCCCTTTTACTCACTCACTCCCTCTCATGCCTACCCATTGCCATGAACCTGCTTCACATCAGTGCTGCTGGAGTTACAACTGCAAAGGCTTACACAGGAAAAAAAAAAGGAGAAGAGTCTTTACCAGGGAAACAGCATCAGTGTTAGCAAAAATTCTGCTACTACAAAGTCCAACTTCTTGCTTCAAGTGTTAAAAGGGAAGCCTGTGCGGACAGGAAAAAAAGATCAAACTTAGGCAGCAATATATTTCAGTTTTCTCAGAAACCTTGGCCTGTTCAGACAAAAGCACCAAAGGGCTGCCAATATCAGAAAAAAAGGGCAGGAAACAGTTGTGTCAGCAGTTCCAACAGTCTGTTCTTCCGGGTGAGATATGCACCAGAGAAAATCTCAAAGAGGCTCCTACAAGGCCAGGTAAAAGCTGCTTCTAAACATGGAATCTTTATCAGGCTTTCAGAAGTAAGAGGACCACAGAGGCCTCACTGATCCCCTCTTGTACTCCTCAAGATGAAGTCTGGTCCAGATTAAGCAAGTTCAATCAGGAGCCACCTCAGATACGAATGTGCCTCTCTGAGTCTCTTCAAGAGCCAAGACAAGCATTAGTGGGATTAATATTCTTCAAGAGTGGAGAAAAATACTTTATTTTATGATATAACCAGAATTCCCTCAGGGTCTCAACCTCTGTGAACATGAGAACAGTCTTTAAGTCTGAAGAGTTGAAGAGGTGCATCAAACTGGCAAGAAAACTGGAAAGTGGGGAACAAACATTCATGCCATCTGAAATCTTCTAGCTCCAGGCTAGGTTTTTTTCTAAATTAATATTAATTAGTGAAAGACATAATACTCAAATACTCCTTAATCTGCTCTATTACTCCAGAAATAGCCCTCTAGTCTCACGAGCTAACACACACCCTGACACTTAGTGCTTGAAAAGTGTTTTGGAGCATCTTCACTGAAAGTGCTACCAAAAAAATCCCAACTGTTGTGCCCAAGTTCCTACAACACTGATGTCAGCAGCCGAGAGCATGCAACGTGGCTGATTATAAAAGGATAGCACCTTGAAAGAAAGTCACTGCAATGCTCAACTGTTGTTTAGGAAAGTTAATCAAGCCTCTTACCAACCATTATGATCAGAAACATTTTTCAGAACATTGGGAAGCTTCTATCCTACAATATGATATTGATTTTTACCCAAATTTAATAGATGGCATATATGTAAATTGTAAAGATGGAAAGAATAATAAAGCATGCATCTTTTTTTTTTTACTTCTTAGTGAAAAGCTTGCAGTATTTATGGGTGTGAACATTCAGTCACATTCAGTTATTCAGTTTTTTTTCTGCACTTAAAGAAAACTATTTCCATGATAAGTGAACAGGAAATTAAACAGCAGAAAAAAATACATTTTGCTATGTCATAGTAGGCAATAAGCTATTATAATTATGTCACTGAATTCAAACTCATGAATAAAAAAAGGTACACCAAAAGGTAGCATTATTTTCTAAAACAAAAGTACATTTAAATTCCTGTCTGTAGTGTCAAAATACAACTATAAAAGCAAAAGTACCCACAGAAAAATAAGATTAATTTTATTTTCAAAAAGTCAGAAATCAGAGTAGAAAGGTATTTAACATATACATCTTTCTTTGCTATATTCATGTTGCTAACCTTGATCTTCATTGAGAGCACAAATAATATAAATCACTGTAATGAATGAGAAGTGAACTATGTTTTGAATGTTTCGGACTAGTAACTAAAATAGGATGGAAAAACATGTGAGCATAGTATTTTTGGAGATCGTTCCTTTGACAAAAACAGAAGAAAGTAAATGTCCGCCACATAAAATGCTAATAGGATTTCTTGTGGGGCTGCAACAATCTTGTTACTTAATTGAAATAAGAAACATCTTCATGGACAACAGACTCTAAATCCACCATCACTGAGCAAGGTACCATCTACACCTCAGCTGTCCTGAAACTGCAGACCAGCTGACAGCTGGTTGGTCATTCTGAAGGAGTTATCACTTTACCATCACAGTTTTGTCCTGTTCTTACTTTCTTTTGATATAACTGCCAAGGGGTCACTGTCACTCACAAGTCTTGATTTATTTCTTGGTTTATGTTAGAAGACAAATCTGCACAGTGAGCACAATATGACTGAAACATGTGGTTCTTCAAGTTTTATTGAGGGAAGCAGCTTTCTTGTTCATGAGGGTGCTTTTAAGTGCTCTCAAACCCTGGACTATCCACACTGTCAGACATTTGCAATAATGTTTTTATATAATTGCTTCACTAATAAACCCTTAACATGATCCAAATCTTATAAGACACAGTGTGACAGCTATCAACTGAACAGAACTCATACTATAAACAAAGATCATTGTCTGCCTTTACTGAGACTAACACCTTAGTGTCTGTGAGCTTTTATAAAAGCTTGTGTGCACAGGTGTGACTTGCAGATTTCTGTAGGTATTTATTTGGGAGATGCTCAAAAGTAACTTCATTTTGGAGCTCTACTTCTCAAGTTTTCTAAAAAGTTCTTCAGAAATGCACAGCCTCAAATGTCTATTAGCGTTACACACGTTCAACAGTCACTCACTGTCAGTACTTCTCTTCATGTAGCATAAATGCTACTGAGTATGAAAACATAAATTTAAATACACACAAAAAGGCTTTCCACTGAAGTAATCTAAATGTGAGCCTAAAGAGTTCACAACTCGAAAACAGAAAAAATTAAGAAAGCTTTATGACAGTTATGATTATTCATAGGTTCATAGGTACATTAGGTTGGAAAGGACCTACAAGATCATCTAGTCCAACCATCCTCCTATCACCATCCCTACGCACTGAACTACTAAATCCAATCCCTTAGCACCTCATCTAAACGCTTCTTGAACAGCGCTAGGGACGGTGCCTCAACCACCTCCCTAGGCAGGCCATTCCAGTGCCTGACCACTCTTTCAGAGAAAAAATGTTTCCTCAGGTCTAATCTAAATCTTCCCCGGCGCAACTTGTGGCCATTCCCTCTCTCATTATTGTAATTTTACTTCGTACAAGTTGGTAAAATATAACCCAAAGCAGAGATGCTGAAGCCCATGACTGCTTGTAGCTACAGACACTATGCAAAAAATTACATTGTGCACAGTGAATATACCTCCAGTTCTCTTACGCTGCTCAATTCAAAGCCAGCTGCCAAACAAAAGCAACTGCAACAAAATAGATTTAAATTCTATAGCATTTTACTGCAGTACAAAGAATATTCTACAGCATCCTGAAATATGATTTCAATTGAATTAGTTATTAACTTGCCCTAAATTAATCCTCGTGCTCCTAAACTTTCAAACTTTGCTGATTTCTCAACTATTAAAAACAAAAAGGGAAACTCAAAGAAGAGCAAGCTTAAAATTCTCATAGACAATTTAACACTGCTGTGTGTTTAGTAACAAGATGCAAGATAATTAACATGCATTTTGATAAGGACATGAAGGCACTTCTGCTGAGAACAGCCCATGATAAAACATTGGTGCTAATGTCCTAATATTGGAGTATCATTTCAAGGACAGCAGCAAAATGAATTGAGCAGGTAAGTTGATTTGTACTGCCCAGAAGAACTGTTTCATACACAGACAAACACATAGATATTAATTTGAAATTCATTCAAGTTCACACTTCAGTCAAGGATAAGTGCTAGCACTTACTGTATCCCAGAGAAAGTTTAGACCACTGAAAGCTTACCTAGTTATCTATCAGGAGGTAAACTACACACACTCATGAGACCACAGACTTCATCAGACATAAAGCTCTAAATAAAATGATGCATAAATAAAACCTGTGATCTTTAACACAAGTTAAAGGCACAATTATGTTCAAATGTCATTTCCAGATGACTGTCTTGGAGTATGTTAAGTAGCTATATAGCACGGGAGTGGCAAGCAGCTGTATGGGTTGGCCTCTTCTCCCAGGTAACAGGAACAGGACGAGAGATAATGGCCTTAAGCTGTACCAGTGAAGGGTCAGGTTGGATATTAGGAAACATTTCTTCTCAGAAGGAGTGGTGATGTGGTGGCACAGGCTGCCCAGGGAGGTGGGAGTCACCATCACTGGAGGTGTTCAAGAACCATGGAGATGTGGCACTGAGGGACATGGTCAGTGGGCACAGTGGGGATGGGCTGGTAGTTGAACTTAGTGATCTTAGAGGTCTTTTCCAACCTTCATGATTCTGTGATTCTATACAGCTTGAACTCATAGGAAAGATATTGCTGGAACACTTAAAAATCCCAACCACCATCAGTACTTACACAACAAATGTTTATTTACGATGCAATAAAAAATAATTCAAATTCCAGCAACAACAATAAGGCACCTAGGCACCTGCATCCAAAAACATTGTTTTAAACTGTAATTAGCTCAGGAAGCTTTTCACATGTTCATCTACTACTGCTGGTGATGTCTGGCAGCACTCTACCTTTTTGTA
Source organism: Cyrtonyx montezumae (assembly GCF_038088225.1). Classification (NCBI taxonomy): domain Eukaryota; kingdom Metazoa; phylum Chordata; class Aves; order Galliformes; family Odontophoridae; genus Cyrtonyx; species Cyrtonyx montezumae. The sequence goes on along the minus strand of NW_027071936.1, from coordinate 25,535,318 downwards.
GAAATAATTAAGAGGGCTAAGGAGCTTGAAGTAGCTATTATTCTGTCTGATTTCTATATTAGCGCTGCTTTTCTATTCCTTGCTTTTTTTTTTTTTTCCTAAAAGAAGACTGCCAAAAGCTCAGCACAGTATAAATTGGAAACTCTTATGAAAAAGAGATGAATAGTAGGATAGACTTATTGCCTGGGGTCTCATCTCCTCTACCAGGTGCCATTATATATATATATAATGGAAAAGGGGGAGAGAGCCTGGAGGAGCAGTTCCCAGACTCAGAAAAAGCTAACAGCTTACAACATAAAACAAATCACACCCTCAAATATAAGTACTAATACAGGCTAGGAAGAAAAAAGGAATAAAGAAGTTTCACAGATGCTAAGACTTTCTTCAGTCTAGTTACTTATCCTCTCCACAGGAGGAACACCCAGAGCTGGTGCCCAGCAACTCTTTGGAGATCTCTAAGGAAGAGACCTCACAGATCTCACAGATCTGTGCATCAAACTTCTCCCCAGAACAACCCACCTTCAGCTGCCTGCAGCTCAACCCGTGAGAGCACCTATGCACTGATTCACACAAAAGCACAGGAAGGACTAAAGAGAGACTCGCATAACCACGTGTAGAGTTTGTTCACTGGTATTCAGGTATGCTCGAGCATGTGGTGTGTTTGGATGAGTTAACTTTTTAATTAATTAACTCACATGTTAGGTCTTAACACCTGTTTGTGCATGTTCACATGAATGGTGTGCTTATAACCGTTCGTTCATGTTCTTATGTGTGAAGTCTTCAGGAGTGTCAGTGCACATAACATGTACACATGTTAAGGCATGTTGCATGCTCACGTATGGCACACTGATACATGCAGTATGCTGACGTGTGTGGTGTGTTCATGACTGTTGCAGGTTAAAGTATGTCCATGTATGTGGCATGTTCATGTGTGTTGGGACACTTCTGTGGTCAGGCACTGTCACACTGTCATGTTGCATGTCAATAAATTGCATAGTCACACTGATGCATTTTGACTCGTTACATCTGAAGGCATTGATGCGTATTGCATTACCACACGTCAACATGTCATGTTTTGCATCAGTCCGAGTTGTTGCATGCCAGTATGTTGGACACATCATGTGTTGATTGCTTTCTAGAATCACAGCAGCTGTTGGAACTCAACAACTGTCCCAGGACCAGGGCAGCCACAGCAGAGTAAGCAGGAGCTTACAGCAGGATACAAAGCATGATAAGGTAGGGCAAACCTTCAGCTGTCACTGCCACATATTCAAACTTTGACACGTGAGTGAAAATGCATCTATTCCTCTCTTACTAGGGACACTGTACATATCGAAGGTAATGCCTACAGAACTTCAGAAACATTTCTGCATCTGTCAGTATCCTCAGTCTTTTCAGGTATCTATTCCAGTCCCGGAGGAAAGGACTATCTGCCTTCTCAAGGAAAATGCCCCAATATGTGGCTTGGGAAAGACTGGTAAGAGCATGATACGTCTTTTATGATCAGATTCCAAAGAAGGAAATTCTGCTGCTATGAGAACAAAGTTCAAGCCTCCCCCTACCTGTTCCATCTAGGGAAGTCATATGCCATTTGTTAAGCCTACCTTGCCTGAAACACTGACGTCCATCCCGGCCATCCGAGCTGTGATCACACGCTGGATACTCTCCCCAGAAACCCCAGACTGTGCACCAACAGCAGTGCAGCTACTCCCAATCCATTGTCATTGCCCAGACTAGGCAAACAGGAAGACGAATGGTTATTCAGGCAAATTTGGGCCACCATGATGGGAAACATGCAGGGCAAAAACATTACGACCAGCATCCCTTTGAAACAACTTGACAGCTGATGGATGAGCATCCATAAAATGACAAAGGCTCCCTGTGTAAAGCCCCTTGCTACCAACGTCTTCTCCCTGGGAAACTAATTACCCTGTACTGTCACTGAAAATATTATTTTTCTGGTAATTATTTTCTCTTTACAATGACAAAGCGGCAGTGAAAAGTCTACACATGTCCTTTATTTTTGATCAGAACTGGAGCTGAAAACATTACTCAGTGCTGTTCATGTGACTTTATCTAGTGGGAAGGGGAGGATGTTTTTGTGATGCTGATGCCCATTTGCCAGTTTGCAGTGTGCATGCAGGGGAAGGTAGGGAACCTGCAGTAGTGACAGCAGAATAGCAGTAGTGGTGTGGAAGCTGCATGAGGCAAAGGAATATCCATCTAAATGCACTTATGTGAAGTGCTAGGTGGTGATGTTTTTATCCTTCAACTGGTCCATCTCCATTTGATTAAACTTATGACATAAATGATCCTTCCCAATGTGCAAAAGCAGTGGGTACTAATCAAGGCCTCAAGTTTAAGCTAACCTCTGATTTTGCAAGGCTCGAGATGCAAATCCAGGATCTAAAGCGCTATGTAACTTTCATATACCATCATACATCTTACATGCTGTGGATATTGGAGAGCTTCACTACTGAATATATCTTCAAAAAGAGTTTTCTGGAGAAGGGTCAAATTAAAGTGATTTTTTTTTTAATTTTCATTTTTATTTACTTCTTCCGTTGCAGTCTGGCATAGTCTATGTATCCATGGATAGAAATCACACTAAGCAAACTCTGGAACTTAAACCTCAGAACATTTATACATTCATTAGCCTCAGAAGAATACAAGCTTGTATTTCACAGAAGAAAACAAATGATTTGATTGCTGATAGATAGCTGCCTAACCAAAGTTCTGCATTACCTGCTGAACTCGAGTTTATCACAAGAAAAAGGAGCTAATAGAACAATCCAGAATAAAGAGGTGAAGATATACGGTCAGAAGTTTCCTATTCAAAATCAATTGCACATTAGCTCTCCTGACAAATACGTTTAAAAAGAGAAACAAACTGTCCCTCAAAATGTGAGGAGATTATGTTTGGTGGCAGAACCCCACACTCAAAACTATTTTTACAAATTAAGAAGTACTGCTCAGTATATGTGCATCCACTGGCAATTAAATTACAAATGTCAGCCAGCAGCTGAGCCTGGTTAGAAGCAGTCAAGGTCAGAGGGAGCCTTCCAAAGACTGAGCTGAAATTGAAAACAAAAAGAGTTCTCTCAAGCAACATGACTAGAGCTTACACATTGCCAGCATGTGACAGACAGGGATCTCCCAAGCACTGCATTTCGTGACCAAAATTTTGTCAGCTTCCCCTGGGCAACATCACAATCTCTAGTAAATATTTTCACGTGATCTACCAGTGACAAAAGCCTCTCATTTTCTGTGTAAGTTCTTCTGTATTACAGAGCACATTGAGAAATCACCATTTTTACCACCACTGATGAAAAGCCTTATTTCTTGTTAGAGCTTTAGTCCATGGGGAATAGAGAGCTTCCCTGTCATTTCATTCTGGGCCATCTTTGCACAAGTCAGAACACTGAATAACTGAAATGGCAAATGCCTGGCAACTGTGTACCACAGCACTCAGCAGGTGAAACCAGCAGCTCTGATATTGTTTGGAAAGACATTGTTAGAAGAGGAAAGACCTGTTGCTCAGGCTTCTTACAGAAAGCTATTACTAAAGTATAAACATCTAGTCTGTGTTGGTCACAAGGAAAAAAAGCATCCAATAACCTATTTTCTCTGTCAAGTACAACTCCTATGTTTTCTCTCATCCTAAGTCATTGTCCATTTAGGATGTCACTGAACAAGAAAGTCATCTGAAATACCTCACTCATAAAAGTAAACCTGAAAAAAAAAAAAAAAAAAATCAACCCCACACATTTATTCACATAACTAGACAATCTCCTGTCTGTAAAAACATCCATCCTGGAAAAGAGAATGCCTAAACAGCTGCATCAAAACCCTATTATTTAAGTCAAATGTTTCCTTTCTTAAGTTCCAGACTCTGCTGAGGAGAAAAGCTAGGCAGTTTCCAGCTCTGTGTCACAGCCTCATTTCACCAAGACCCTGCATTTGAATGCACCAATCCATTCTTTTATCTCATCGTTTGTCAAGTGTTCTGGATCTGATGGCACATGCCTTGATTCAAAGTAGCACAAGTCAGCTGATGGATACTGCCGGGAGGAATTTTAATACAAGAGAAATACTGCATGCTTTTTTGTCTACTGAAAAAGACCACTCAGATAATTGCAATGTGAAGAGCAAATTTGATTGAAAGTGCCTACCATGAAGTCAAGCAACTGTCAAAGCGTTTGGTGAAGCAAACCAGCAGATGTTCAAAAGATTCACTAACATTTAGCAAGAGTTATTCAATGGGAAAATAAGAATGCATAGTCTTCTTGTATTCCATATGCTCAACAGTAGCCATCTGGATATTTATCTCTGAACCGCAGTCAGGTAAATAATTTGAAATATTTCCCACAACTCACATAAGATCAAACAATACAAAACAAAAGAAGTATTGCAGCCATACTTAAATTCTTAACAGTTTTTCTGTTGTTTTTTCCTCAACAAAATATCACAAAGCTGGATTTTGCACCTTCTCTCATAAATGAAAGGGTAATGTAATGTATTTTCACTCAAAATTTTTGTGATGAACTCAAGTTTAGAACTTACATTCCCCTTTACACCAGAGTAACAATATCATGTGACAGTATATCGATAAAAGAAAGATCAGACTGCATTAGTGCTTTGTATGAGGTATCACATTGCTCTTCACCTCCACTAAAGCCAGATCGTATTTTATCCTTAATTTTAGTTAAAAATAAATAAATATATATATATATTATTTCAGCAGAGTAAGCCTTTTACACATTGCTGAAAGTATTGATAATCTTCAAAGGAAACATGAGCTCAATTATTTCCTGCAGCCTGAAATGTGGTGCCTTTTGTTATTCAGCTGTTTGCCATTCCAGTAGACAGCACTTCAAATTTCTAAGTCACTCTACATAACTACCATTAAGACCATCTGAAGGAAGTACAATATAGAGACCACTTATCAGCCACGTTATACTTTCTTTAAGCAGCAATCCACTTAAATGTGGCTAAATAGCATACACTTATGAGTATAATATGGCTCTGGTTTAGTTTTTGATGCCAATGCAAATTAGTGAAAGGAAAGTCCAGTGAACGAAGAAACGTGCCTTCTTTTAGCAACTGTTATCTCTAGCAGTTGGTTAATAACATTTCCTATTATGCTTCACAGTAGTATGTAGGACAGATCGCTAAGCACAAGAAACAATGCCATCTACATAACGTATTGTTTATGAGAGTTAACAGGGGATGAAAAAGTCTTCAAAATACAGATTAACTACTCTTGCACAGATTTTTTGTTTTGTTTTTATCCTATCAGCAAATATAGGTAAAAACAGGAGAAAACATGAAATCAATTTCACTGAACACTGTCCATTAAATTTCAATACTACTATTAATTATTAAACTATAAACAGTTGTTAACTATATTATTAATTATAAGATTTGGGCCCAAGAATCCTAGTGAAACAGTCAAGATTACATCACTGAACAAAATGTAAATTTACCTACTTTTCAATACTACAGTACTGTTTTACTATTTATTACAACAAAGCTCTGAAGGAGCGAGAGCCAATGCAAGTTCAAAACAAGACTTAAAACTCTCTTATTTAAATAATCGCACATGGCATCAGGTACAGGTAAGTTACCAAAAAGTCCTATTTCTTCATCAGAAACTTTAATCCAAAGTACATGCCTTGCCTACAATAAATTTATGTTAAAAGATGCAACTACAAAGACTCTGGCGACTGAGAAAAGACTATTACTATTACTTTTTTCTTTTCTTACCATGAAAAAAGCTCATGTATCTTATTATTAATGAAAACGCGATGAGAAATGAAAGCAGAAGGATTTATTTACCAGGCTGGTGATTTAACAATTGGTCAGTGTAGTTCTGTGATAGGTCACAGTCTCAAGAAAATCAGCAAACTAACTAACTTGGTGTAGGGCCAAGGAAAATAACTTTCATCCTTTGGAACTTGATAATCTGACATTCACCAACGAGGGCAAAATTCACATATAAAGTTTCCATCATTCCAGCTACATGGAGCGTTATCCTAGCACAACGGGGAACAACAAAGACCTGATCCACAGCCCAAACCCAAATGTTTAAATATGCCTTAAATTCATGTCTTGGAGATGGAATCCAGTCCAAGAATAAATAAGTGAACCTCTCTTGGGGGGAAAAATCAATCCCCAAGCGCCGGCAAAAGTTACACATGTATTTCTGAAGGTGCCACAGCAAGATTTGGAAACTCTTTGAAAACATTTTAAATACCATCTGTGACCCAGAAACCTGTCTCTGCACAGCAGATGGTTCCCAGTAGTCCTTGCTTGTACAATAAATAACAGGTAGAATCATAGCAGGCTGGTCCTTAGATTAAAATCTGCAGGCTAAACCAAAAAAGACAAACTACAGAAAGTTTGTCAAATGAAATATTAGTCAACCTGAGTTCTTAAATTTAAGAAACTCCAACAAGTAATAGGATGAAGCTTTGAAATATAAAATTGAGAGAGAGCAAGTGACTCCATGGAACATACTTCAAATGCCTGGGCTGTCTGCTTGTGCTGCTAAGCAATGGTTTGTATGACTAACTGCTGAGTATGGAAATTGAATGGGAAGTTACTTGTGAGGGAGAGGGGCTTAATCTGACGTGCAGTAAACTGAAACCTCACAACTCTCCTACAGCAGAGGATTTTAACACTCTTTTTTCACAGACCAGACCAGCTTAATCCTGAAGATCTCACTCAGGTACACTGACAGGTATCTCGTTTGGCAATCCTGCTGCTGCCTGTAAGTCCAGTTCAAAAGGCGTGTGATCAGGCACACGTGATCAGAAAAGAGACAAAAGTTGGTAGTGGTCAGGTAAAAGCTATTCCTATAAGATTTGCTATTGCAAGCTCCCAAAACCAACCAAAAGAGTTTACATCATCTGTGATTGGGATACTTCTGCACTCAAAGCTGCTGTAATCCCCACAGAGCACCAGAAAGATTATATTACAAAGGGCAATGAACTACTGTAGTAATTGCTATTACAAACTCCACAGAGAAGCCAGACTGCATAATGCTGATGAACTAGTGCCCTCCTGAAGTCATACTCTTAATTCCCATATTATTTAGTAAATGTTAATTATTTCCAAATGGTAGAAATCTCCATTTCATTGCAAATCATTTCATCATAGTAACGAAGACCTCAACTTTGTAGTCTCTAGCCTTGCCTCCATAAAGTAAATTTCCATACATTTTACATACTAAAAAAAAAAAAACAACTAAAAAATCCAACATCAGCTCCCTATTCCTTTACTCACCACGGCCCACCTTCTCCATTTCACTCTTGCTGCACACCTACCGGGAGCAATGAGTGCTATAGGGTTTGTGTTCATGGTATCACTGGTTCATAGGAGACCCAAGAAGGACCCCAAATATAACCCCTGGTTAAAAGGCAAGGATGCTAATAGTTGTTTTTGAATACTATATTTGTAATGGAAGAAAAGAATGTCTAACATGAGCATCAGGAAGAGAAGTAAATGCAAAGCATGACAGACAGAGTGACAGTAATTTAAAAGACTCCTCACACAGTTCACAAATAACACATATATCAATAGCATAAAGGACATGGAGACAAGTGCATGGGTATTTATATATACATAAATGGTATCAAGTAACTGGACTATTGGACTATCTTACAGACCATGTGGATCCTCCCACACAGCACACAATTATTTCTTTCCCTTTCTATAATGGCAGTAATAGTCCTAGGGTGCAAAAGTGAGATGTGCCAGCCCCATTGTTGATGTAAGAAGACCAAGGCATATATTAACTGGAACCCTAAAATCCAGGTACTGCATACTAGACACAAGTATATATTGTAAGTATCTGATTCTACAGGTAAAGCACTGAAGTCTATTTCAGGTACCCAGGTGACAGCCATTTTCATCATGAAACTCAGCCAAGAAAACATACTTTCACATCTTCTACAGCAGCTCCTATTCAACCTGTTGAATCCTTTATTCAGTCTAGCTCTTCAGCATATCCAAATTGAGCTACAGTCCATCCTAAACATTAGCAGAAGACAAGAGCACATCTATCAGACTCACTGCTCTTGCTACAGGCTGCTTTGTTTGTGAATCTTAATTTCTTACAGGTCATACTCAGTAAGCAAACTCCACCTTACTGCCACTTCACTGATACTGGAATTAACTCTCGTTTTAACAGCTTTAACTCCTGTTCATTTGTTTACACACAACGAAATTCTCTTATTATAGGAATGGATATCCTTCATCAGATCCCACATCTCGTTATCTCCAGTTACCACAGTCTTCCACAGTGGCCAATAGTACAAGATTAAGGGAAGCATACAGAAAACAGAATTATCAAATCATATCACTTCTCACCATATGCAAGCACCCATGTCCTAAAGATTTCCTAAGCTGAAGATTATCATACTGTACATAGAAGCCAGAAGTAGCCTTAGAATGATTTGTCAAAATCCCTTCCTTCCATTCATTTACACTTTTTAAAACCACAGAATTCAAGACAGATTACTACAACAGGGTATGTTGTTTGTTTGTTTTTAATCAACATAAAAAACAACAGCAATGAAAAGCAAACAAAATATTGCTAAAATATTGTTCATTTCCTTGGGTTATTCTGATCCTTCTAGCACAAAAAACGTCAAGCAGCCCTTCTCCCTTTTCACCTTCCTCACGCTGTTCTTGACTTTATGCATTTATTTGATAAACCCTACCAAATAAGAGGGTTGAAACAGCGTGTTTTTTTATTTGCAAGGAGGAAAAAAAAAGCTTGTCCTTGGTCTAACCAATTTGCTGGCTGTACAGTGTCCTCTGAGGAAGGCCGCATGTTCATTTTTCTGACTGTTCAAATAGATTCAGCTGTGGGGCAAAGATGTGAATCACAGCCAAGTTGTAGAGTGGAATTTTTTGCTGTTGTTGTTGAGTTTTTGTTATTAAGGAATAGAAAAATAGAAAGGGAAGAAGATAAACAACAATTAAGAGAGCTGAGAAGGAAAATCCTTGGGTATTAGGTAACCCGTCTGAGGGTTGTCCGCCATCATTTTCCCTCTCCAGGCCTCACCAGAAATAAGAAAAAAAAGGCAGCTCCGAGTGGAAGAGAAATGCTGGTGGATGTCAGACATTTAGAGGAGAAGATCACAGGCTGCAGTGGAGATGGCAGGCCTGTGAACAGTGCCAAGAGCAAGTGATGCATAAAATCATTAAATGTGAAGGGCTGGGCAACAGTGCCTAGACTTATCTGGAATTTAATCAGAGAGAAGAATTGCAAAAGAAAAGAATAGAGACGGCTGAAATCTGCAAAGTTATGTGTTTGACCTTTTTTATAACACACTCCCCCTTCTCTCCCCAGCCAGGAAGAGTAAAAAAAATTAAATAAATAAATAAAAAGAGGAAAAGCAAAAAAAGACCAGGTAATCTCAGTGCATTATTGTGGGTATTATCAAATGAGTATACATTTATTTCTCTCCCTGGCTTTCTTGGCAATACAGATGTGGATCAACTATCTGACAGCTGTTAAGCTGATGCAGTCTCCTCTGAAGGAGCCTGTCTTCCCATTTTTATCTTACAGAGAAAGGCAACCTCATGATAACTTCAAAATATTCCATAACAACAGTCATTTAGCCTGGTATAGTGTTTTCATTTCAACATCATCTCAGAGCCTTTGACAAGCTGCAGGCGGCAATGAGCCCCCATCACTGGCTGGTATGAAGCTGTAGGGGGCAGCCTGGCAAGGACTCACCAGGCCCAAGCATAGCATGAGCAACCCTAAGTTTTCCATTCACACTCTCAACCGCGGGTCTGAAGTGATGCTTGGTTAACAAGGAGTACTGTCAGTATAGAATACCTCCCTGAAGGGCAGCGGTGAATTTCTGACTCTCCAGCCACACAGCAAAGCAAGCCAGTTGCTCCCATAGCACTTCAGCAAGCCACAACAGGGCAGAAGACACATGAGTGTGTATGTGTAGCAGTCAGTCTTATTTCCTCAGCCTCCAATGTAAGATGCTACAAACACGAGTAACGATTTCTCCTACGTCTGACTTAAGGGGACAGAAGTGCAAGAAAGCTGAGCTCCCCAAAGCTGCCTTTGTTCTCTGTGCAAACGACAGAAGAACCAAGTGCTTTCACAGCTCTGACTCATGCATGTGGGCAAGCGTGAACTAACCTCTCTAGAAAACCTGTCCTTGCTACACTCCTTTACTGGATCAACTTTTTTTGTTGTTGTTTTGCTTCCATGAGTCACAGCCAGCTCTGCACACTTAGGACCTCATCTTTATCTTTTCCTGTTGACAGAAACCAGCTTTATAAACTTGCAGGCACTATGCTTGGGTAGCTGTGCTATAAAGTTTAAACAAAAGAAGTATCCCTCAGGTCACTTCATGGTCAACCACAGCCTTCCTGAAAGTGGTGCAAGAGAGGAGCTGACAAACTGGAATTAAATCTTCTGATGTGGGGTGTCTAAATATCCCTTTACATGCTAGTATGTGTCCAGACAGTCCGTTTCCCCAGGGTGCTCCTAGCAATGAATGTTACTGCTAGTGACACTCAGGCAACATGGTATGTATTTAATTCCAATCCACAGAGGCTGCCACTATTACAACAAGCAGCTGAGGAGAGTGGTGGCTCAGCATCTGACCCAGTATCTAGCAGATAGCGAGCACCCAGCAGCTAAGCAAGCAAAGAAATCCCTTACGTTTTAAAAACTCTTTGGATTCTTGCAGCAGAATAAAGCTCCTGCACAGAAATCAAAGAAACCATTTTGAATTCTGGCTAAAGAACTACATTAACAAGTCAAAGTAGTAAATTAAGTTGGACAGCCATCCTTATTTAGAATCATAGAAATATTAAGGTTGGAAAAGATCTTTAAAATCAAGTCCAATCAGTAAACCCATCCCCACCATGCCCACTAACCACGTCCCTCAGTGTCACATATTCATTTCTTGAACACCTCCAGGGATAGTGACTCCACCACCTCCCTGGGCAACCTCACCGCTCTGTCTGAGAGGAGATTTTTCCTAATATCCAACCTGAATCTCTCCTGGTGTACCTTAAAGCCATTACCTCTTGTCATATCACTGTAACCTGGGAGAAGCAGCCAACTTGCAGACTTGTATGGGAATTTGCAGTGGTATGTTCCTCCCCATCATTCACAGATATATTTAGGGATGCACAAATTGAAGATTCCAAGAATTCCATTAGCTCTTCATCACGTGGTGTCTCCATGTCAGTAGTTTTTGAGAGGCCCTCTATAAAACCAAACCTAAACTGAAGGTTCCTAATTTCTCTTCCTGCCAGCAGCATATAAAGAAGTGTAAAATGAGGTATTTATAAGAGACCCAGCTTCCAATGACAAAAGACTTCAAACGCAGAGCCTCACAAAACAGATAATCATCAACTGAGGCTTCTACGATTAACAGCAAGGTTCTACAGTGTTTTAATAATGCTATTTCTGCAGATGTTACACTTTAAAGAAAGTTCTATAGGAACATAGTGCCTGAACACTGAGGTTCAGAGCATTGACTGCATGTCTTTTGTGGGTTTTTTGTTTACTTTGCATTTGTTGTTGTTGTTTTAATGAAAGTAATGCTAAGTGCCTTTATTAACAATGCTCAATTTGCTTATTTTTTTGGTGAGCATGCAGCAAATGCAGTATGCTTGTACAAAGGCGGCCCCGAAGCAGTTGTGTGTTTGTGACAGGGCTGCCCTCAGCCTGACTTCACTTCCCAGCTCTCAATACTCAGCATGCAGTGGGCTCTGTTTGGCCACTGGCTCTCCCTGCAGCTGTGCTGATTGCTCAGTGGGGAACATGTCTGTTCTCACAAAGAATTTAACAAATTAACTAGGAACAAAGTAGCCTGGAAATGACATAGATTAACACATGCTGTGTCATGCCAAGAAGAAGCTTGTCAGCTTGTTGTTTTCACAAATCTGAAAGGAAAATTCCCAGGACCCATTTAATATACGAAGATGTTTTCATGTTTAGATACATTAGAAAAGAACACAATCATTGCAGAGAGAAAGTAAGAAGCAGCCTACACAAAAAGAGTGCATAACAAGACTCCAAGGAAGCATCTGCAACACAAATAAGATGAAAGGTGGGGGAGAACCATCTTTGTGTAAACTCCACAATCAATGGAGATGCAAAGGGCAAACTTGCAAAGTGACAAGTGAATATTACAGAGTTGAACAACTAGAACATTTTATAAGCGTTTTGATAAATGTAAAACATCAAGAGACAATCAAGTCCACTGCTGAAATGCTCTTGTCTGAGAGAAACAGGGGTCAGGGCACAGTCTGGAAAGCGCAGGAAAATGCTGAAAGCTGATCAGGCCATAACAACTCATGGTTTTGCACAACTCCTAGGAAACCTTGGCAACATTATAAGGCATATAGTAAAAAACATTAGCCCAGAAAATAAGAAATTGCAACTTCTACAAAAAGTTTATAGTAAAATAAACATTTCATCTGTTTAATTTCAATTGTCAAATTCTAGCCATATAAACACATTTTAGCCTGAAGTTTTTTAAAGCTAACTGGCCAGCTAACTACTACCACTTTCAAGCTGATAACTTCATTCAATGATTCTTCATCTCAGTGCATCTTAACTAAAGCAAATATTCTGTCTGTCCCTAAAACATGGGACTTGTGTTCATCTTTTCTCATAATATACATAGCACAAAAGGTGCTCAGTTTCTTCAGTTTGAGACTAAGTTTGCAGAGTCTGTAACAGTAAAAGGACTACACAATGAAGGACATGTAAAAATAAATATAATTGCTGGAGCAGGTCTGGAAAAAGAAGCTGATGTTCAAGGAGATTAGTGAGGTGGGACAGGATGCACAAATACAGATGAGCCTTACCTCCTCGAAGACCTAGGGTAAGGAAGGATCACTGATGTATATACCATGCTGCTACAGGAAGCTGAAATGCCACATAAGGATGTCTTAATTTCATTTAAGGAAAACCCTCATGGGTTTACGTACGTTCTATATCATCTGGGCAATGAGATTCCATTAATGACATGAACAGAGCAAACTCAGTCACTTCTAGAGGTCCCTTCTTTTTCCCAACCAACTTCTCACACCAGCAAGGAACAGCAGGAGCAGCTGAACCACAGACAACAGTAGATGTGCCCCTGATGCCATCAGCTATTTATGATGGTCACTGTCACACTCAGCACTGATTTGGGGCCCAAATGCACAAAAAGAGGTATTACAGACCAAAACTGGCCCACCGTGAGGAGAGGGCTCTCCCTCAGAGCTCCCCAATAGGGTGCAAGCCTGCCCAGGTATGATGGAGAATGCTCAACAGTTGAGAAAAGGTTGCTTTGACTCTGCAATAGCAGTTCCCACTCTTGCTGCAGCTGTAGCAGCAGCACCTTTAGTTTAAGAGGGAGGGGGGCAGCAAACTGTTTCAGATTAATCTTTTCTTGTCAAATCTAGACCATATTTTATTTCACACAATCATGAGCAATATCTTCAAGCACTTAATAGAGGCTGAGGGTTTCTGCATTTGAAGGAAACGGGGCAATTTCACAGGACATTTCAATCCAACCACACATTTGGACTATTCGTGTAGAAGTTAATGAAAACAAGACCTAAAAAATAGGAACCAGCAGTGAGTCAGCATTTTAGATATTCTTAGGTTGAATAATTTATTGTTTTCATCATCCTGTTGCCAAAAGAAAACACACTGTGGTACCCTTTAGAGAACAAATACATTTTTCTCAGAAAATGAACACCTACAGCATCTCGGTGTGGGGATAACTCAAAGGTAGCCATTTGGAAAGGACAAGGGGAAAGTAAATTAAAATTTCATCAATTGAATGCTGAGTTTCTTCTGACAGCTGTAGCTGGTATTCGTTTGCTTCCTGATATATTTGAACTCACCTCTTCAGCTAATGGAGAAGGACACAGGAACTGCTAGAGCTAAAAGTCACTGGAAACACAGAGCTCTTGTTTGGTTTGCATACTGTTCACCAGCTGACAGCGCCTTCTATAAAATATTTCTGTAGCTATCAGATCATATGGCCAGTTTTCAGACAGTTTCAAACGCTGAAAGCCATATTGCATACGCCTTTTTGTTGTTTTTCTTCCAGCTGGCCAAAACTTTATCTGTCCATAGGAACTTTTTGACTAGTTTGTGCTTTCCACAGTGCTCACATCCCACAGTTTCAGCTGGCTTCTCCAAAGAGGCATCAAACAGGACTCCGTTAGCTATGTGTGTAATGGCCTTCAAAGCCAACACCATCAAATTTATTTCATATAGAATAACAAAATGATTAAGAAGGAAGTACTGCTCTCATCACTGTCTCTACATTTGATTTGGTAAAACGATCTACACAGTGATGTGAACTGCTACACTGAGTGAAATCAGAGATCTGTGTGCTTCAGCACTGTGTCTTTGTCAGTAGCCCATATTAACCACCTCAGACAAAAGTGAAGTGTCACCTTGGAAGAATAAACTAGGAAAACTTCCTTCTAACACTCCAACGTTAAGAGATTGACATATGCACCTAAACATGCAGATTCTGATCTATGTCCAGAAATCCTACACTTACTTTACAACTAATCACAACAACAGAACTACTGAATGTTTTTTAATACCTCACAGTGATGCTTGGGAATAAACTATGCTCCTGAAGTAGCTGCTGATCATACAACCTACAACCCAGGGCTTTGTTCAGACCACACCCTACTAATTACAGGTAAAGTAAACGGCATTCCTGCCATCACCTTCTGAAGCGTAGTCAGATACTAGCAGCAAGAGCCCAGGCTCTCCACTGCCCATTTGGGAACCACTCCAGGACCTAGCCTCGTGCTACCTTGATAAACACTCTACCACTCTCAGTTACCTGTGTTTTGGTGTTGCTGTTTTCTTTTTAACTAACTGGTGCAAATTGACTAAATTTATTTTTTATGAAAAAATGAGTGTATCAAGTTTATCCAAGGATGCAAATCTGGTTGATAGTCAGTCTATTTCAAAGAACCTCACACCTCTGCCAGCCGAGAAACACATAATATCACAGCATAGCATGCCTTTTTCCTTCTACTCATTATGTGCCCTAATGATACCGGTAGATTTTCAGAGACGCTGAGAGCATGAATAGTAAGTTTGCTTTTATTTGCTAGACACAAGATGATCATAGTTTTTGCAGAAAGATTGTCAGTCCATTTTCATCAGTGCTTGGAATGGGAGGTAGAGTAAAAGCTTTTTCTTCTAGCCAAAGGTAGGCTTGAAACACATGTAACATGGTAGAAAGAAGAAGAACAAAAGAATGCCTGAAAGAATGATTAAGTGATTCTGAATTTACACAGTGAAATATGGACAGTTTAAATGTCCCAGCTATTTGCTTCTCTTCAGCTAGTGAGCAGTTCGAACACGCCGTGGTGCTGTAAGATTAATCGAGTTCTGCATGCTTTCAGCCTGCTCGGGGTACCAAGGAGAGAGAATGGCCACAGAATCTCTATTTGCCAAAGCAAAGAGAATATCTCATTAAAGTATGATTAATAGCCATTTGTGAAACAATTAATTAGTCATTTTGACAGTCAATCTAACCAATATACATGCCTTTACTAGACTACAAGTTTGTTTTTAAAACAGTAGAAAAGAAAAAATAAGAAAAAAAAGGTTCCCTGTTCTCATATCCAACACTCAGCACAGAGGGAAAAAAAAAAAAAAAGAGGCTTTGAATATTCTGGTCTTGTCCAAATTCATCTGGTGTGTCTTTAAGAAAAACATCGCTAGAATAGAAGCCCTCTAACATGATTGATGGCTTCTCTTTCTATCTGCAAGTTGAAAATTCAGAAAATGGGGATTTTTTCATCGGTCTCACTGCTTATTGGTACAAGAGTTATTTCCACTTTGCTGCAGAATTGATTTGCAACACTGGCATATGAGTTTGTATATTTTTCCTCACCAGCCCATCATGAAGTATCACTCAGGAAGCCTTCGGTGGCATGATGGATTGTGGAAATGAGAGCCTCATGACACCATTTGCCATCGAAGAGTGGGATAATTGTCATTAACTTCCAGAAGCAGTGGAGCATCTGCATCCTAGCTGTGGATGCCTGCCTTTTGCAAAGCATATTATCCAACAGCTGTACAAAGCACATACCACCATGCTAATTTAATTTCATCCTACCCAGGAGGCTAGACGCCTTCCTCCGGAGCAAGCTGTCTCGCTCTTTGAGCAAGAGAGACAAAGAGCAGGTTTCTGGGTCGTACACTGACTTGTTCCCATTTGCAAAGCAACCTGTGGTCAACTGATGAACTTTCCTATACCCTAATTGCCCCTCTGCAAAACGGGCAGTTACCAACCCTCCCACAGATATCTATTTTTTCATAACTCCTTATTAGAGCATTTAGCAATTTTTTACTAGTAGTATTACTGGAACCAGTGAAGCACTGAAAACACTATGACTATAACCTCTTCATTTTCCATATGCACTGACAATTTGTTGTTCATCTTATTCAGATGTCTCTGACATCCATAGCCATTACAGAAATGAATTCAAACAGAGTTAACTTAGAGCACAGATTTATGCATCAAGAAGGTGAACAGGATGTAACACACGCCTTGAGTGAGGCTGATATCAAGTTTCTTCATCACAGACAGGCAGACTGGTTAACATGAAGGCTAACTGCTTCAGAGCATGCAGTGGTCTTTTCTCATGCACCTCAGATGAGTCTGAATTGTTTGAACTAGAGCATAAAGTATTTGTCTGCTTCAGAACAATATTGTACTTGGAAAAAAAAAGAAGAACCACCTTGAAAATAGAGAACAGGCTGGGACATATGCCAATGATCAGAGAAGCTGGTGAAGCCTGTGCTTTTTTTTGTTTGTTTTGTTTTTTTAATTTTCTCCTCTCTTACCTTGGGATGCTCTTGGATACATAAAGACAAATTCTCTTAGACTGTTTTGAAGCAGTAGCTACTCTCTGCAGCAAACCTTCCTGATGACTGATTGGGCATAGTTCAAAAGCTCCTACCCTCAAATACATCTCTAAGAAACTGCATGGCACGAGAAAAATATCTGAAGTCATATAATGTTATCCAGTAACACTGATTACAGTGAGCCATTATTTCTAATTGCTAATATTTTATAAACTGTCTCTTCTTGAAACAGCGCCTCATAAGACAAGATCTTGTTCAGTCCTATACTTCCTCCTCTCATGCCAGCCTTTGTCAAAAATACCAATTTCAAAAGACTTTTCTGTTATTGATTTTTTAAAGCATCAGTATCAAAAGTCTTTTTTTTTCCTCCTCCTTTTAACTAAGGATGAGTTCACAGAAATAAGCATTGCATATTGGAGCCTCCTTCTCTGGAGATGTTCAAGACCCACCTGGATGCCTACCTGTGCAGCCTGGGCTAGGGAGCTGCTTTGGCAGCAGGGTTGCACTCAATGATCTCTAGATGGTCTCAAGAGGTCCCTTCCAACCCCTACCATTCTGTGATTGTGTGCACTGGAGATGATTCCACACCAGAAATGCCTGCATTTTTGCAAAGGAGGGAGAAGCACGGAGTTTGTACAGGAAAACCATGCAAGCCCATCACAGTTAGCAGCACCTCTTTCAGGCTCAGTGTGAAGGTACTCAAAGCACATTTAAGGGAGTATGTGCCCTTCCACTGATTTCAGTAGCATCGGGGCTATCACAGAAGAACAGGCTTTTAGGGAACTTTACTCTTTCCCAGCAACACTCTTGTGGAGATAACAGAGAACCAGGAACAAAGCCATTAGTCTGGCATCATTGACCAGCAGTAGTTAAATTTCATGCACATATACAAATTACATCCATCAACCGAATTTTTTCTTCTATCTCCTACTACAGGTACATTAAGCTAAAAGATCCCTTTACTCTCACAAATAGACATAGCAAAGAAAAACAGCCAATCCTCACACAAGTACCAAGTATCTAAACAGAAAGTTGGAAGCAGCAGAGAAAGCTTGAGCTTTGTTGCAGGTCCTTAAGGGCCCCATCACAACAGAAGGACAAAAAGGCTTTAACAGTGAGCTGTAGAGGGAACAGGAGAGGTTACCTGTGATGGCAGAGCATACAGAGACCTTTCAGATGGGACTCGAGACCTGTGCTAAGATAAAGACATCTGAACCTGAACTCCTGCAAGGCACCTGATTACTTCTGCACTAACTTGTTCATTTTATTTTGGAATCTTTGGCTGAGGAATGGAGTCTCTTATATCCTTCAAGTGATAGCACTATATAAATGGAATAGCATTATAAAGAACAACAGACAGATATCTGCTACTTTGCATATTAATGATGCGTTAACACTCTGGAGTGGCCTGGAATTCATAACCAGCATGCTTGCCTATGCAACCACACAGAAGTTTAGACACACGATTAACTTCACTGAAAGGCAACGAAGACCTGCTTGCTCATGACCAGTGTAGTGAAATCACAGAGATAGGGCTAAAATATTGTATTATTTGCTGTCTGGGAAGTTCCAGTTTTGTTTTGTTTTCCCCCCACGGGATCAAATGCAGCAGCAAAATTGTCTGCAATGACTGCATATTAGCCATTGTGGATAGGACTGCATCCTCTGCCTGTGTTCATTGCTGTATCTTTATTGACTCCAACAAAGCTATCCAAATTTGCAGCAGCTGAGAACCCATCCCAGTGTCATTCATCACTATGGGGGACACGACGAGCAAATGAACTGAACTTCCCCCTAAGTCCCACACCAACACTGACAGCTAATGCTACCGCACTGGGGAGAACGTGTACCTGGCATTATCCTCCTGCAAGGCAAGAGCACAGGCATTGGTAATACTTGCAGATTCAACTCGGGTTTCCACTGCACTTATTTGTTTTCCTTCAATACCAGATTACATGAACGGCAAGTCCCGTGCTCCCCACAAGACAAGTTCTGCCTTCCATGGGTGCTGAGCTTAGGTGCTGCCACTGCAGTCCTTATAGGCTTATGACTCAGAAATCCCACTAATGGCGAAATGTGCACTCCTGCTGCTTTGAACGCCTCTGAAATAGCAGACAAGTTACAGTTCTTCCTGAGCTACTAAAATGAAAGGATAAAGATTTTGCTGAGGAGCCTCAGCTTGAGATCGAGTCCAACATCTCAGCATAACCTGAACTTGGAAGGTTGACCATGTGCATATATCTCAGTAGGGTTATTTTCATCTCAGCTTAACAGAAAAACTCAAGACAGAGAAGTCACACACTGTGGAGCCACTGTCCCTGGAGGTGTTCAAGAGCCATGGAGATGTGGCACTAAGGGACATAGTTAGTGCGCATGGTGGGGAGGGGTTGGTGGCTGGAACTAGTGATTTTAGCAGTATTTCCCAACCTTAATGATCCTGATTCTGTGGGGGGCCTGTTCCAATGAATTCCCTGTGATGTTCTATAGGACTCTTTCCCAGCAACAACATTTACATACAGAGAGCAATAAATAATCACAACCTAGAAACGTGGTAGCCTGAAATAAATGAATAAATAAACAGAGTACCTTTTTCCATATCAGTCTAACTTCTTGCAGTGGTTTCTGCTGATGCTGACCTTGACAATGATCATTGGATCTCAAGCCCTCTCTTCCTCTCAAGTATCTCTCTACCAGAAGGTGCTGATTTGATGACTAGCATTGCCATCACTTTCTTCCTATGTTTTTTTTCCACTGCCCCCACAAATGTGGTATTCTGGCTTCACTCTCAAAGTTCTTTCCATACATGAGCTGCGATTTCAGGACACTTGAACCTTAAAACTAAATGCTTTGGGCCTCACTGCCTGTACAACACGCGATATGCAGTTTTATGCAGTTCTAACATAAACTGTATACCTGACTCAAGCACTCAAACAAAGATCAAAGTGATGTGCAAGTCTCAAGGCCTCCCCTTTGTCACCTGATATGAATAAACAGTTACCAAAAAGGAGACCATGCAGACAAGCAGTTCCAGATATTGCTTGAAGTCGTAGACAGGAATGCAGGATGACAATACAATATTGGATAAAATATACAGTATCTATAAAATAATCTGTAAGTCTTCACTTACATCTAGAGCTGCAAGCAGACAGATCAATGCTCTGGCTGCAAGTGACCTTTTTAGATATTTAAACATGTTTTTCTATTAGCATTTGTATACCAACTGTTCATGTAAAAGAAAAAATATTTGTCATTTAAAACAATCACACAACTTCTGCATTTTTCTCTTATGCTGTTCTTATTACCTTCTGCAGAAATTAGTCCTTTTCCAGTCTCACAAATAGACCATTACCCAGCAAATGCTCTCCTGGGGCAAGAAGTCGCAAATCTATTTACACAGTCCTGGTAACTGCTCTCCACTGCAGGAATCCCACCTAGTTCACATACGCGGAAGATGGGGCCCTCCTGGGGCAGCTCCATCCCCACAGAGAAAGGGCTCAGCCTGGGCTCAGAGCTGCAAGGAAGGACTCCTGAGAACAAAGCTGAGCTATGCCTGTTCAGTAGCAGGGCCCAGCTCTGAAAAGTGCAACAAAAACAGATCAAGGAACAAAAGGCAGGCTTTGGTTCACAAGCCAGTCATTAAAGAAACCGTACAGTCTCTGTCAGGACCATAAGCCACCAGAAAAATCCCAAGGCATCGACCAGAGACATATTTTAGGCTCTAGCCGCTATACAGTTCAACTTCACCGACCGTCACTCTAATTTTGAAAGTAAGCTTTTTTAAAAATAATCACAAATCAACCAATGACAGAAACATTTTATTGAAGTCAGCCATCCAGGAAATAATACCCACATTGGGACCTTGTTCAGAGCACAGTTAAAGCGCTTTCAAAACTGAGCATAAAAACATCGTGCTAACCATATTTTAACCTTGTCCCCATCCCATCCAAAAACTGTGACCACGCCCAGTGAACTCAGCAGAAATCAAAGAAAATTCTCAGAGACAGGAATAACAACCTGGCAATCTTTGAAGTGCCCACATCACAACACGTGGCTGCTTCCTTATTCAGATGCAGGACAGTAAATCCAGGAATGATGCGCACACATCGTGTGCCTGGAAGAAAGCCGGAAAGCACAGAAGACTGAGTGAAAAACGAGATGCTGAGCAGCAGAAAGCACCTGTTCTACACAGAAAGATTCAGTGCTGCAAGGACTACTTGCTTTTTGGAGGAGTTGAGCAGTGCTTGTGCTGTTTAACCAGTTAGCCACTCTCTGAGGCCAGACCTGACAATGACCACAGCAGCTCCAAGCATACAGCACAGTAATTCTCAGGAATTAAGGAAAACTTCCACACTCACACAAATGACAAAAGATAAGCAGTTTTCAGACTATGCCAAAGTTTTCTGTAGGTGCTTTTAGCTGAAAATGTCTTAATGAATGCTTCCATGCGGGGGAATTTGTATCCCTCTAGACCTAGAAATCTGGCACAAGACCATGCTCCACCTGAGATGCTCAACCAAACAGGTTTTGCATGAATGATTTTTCATGTTTTATCCTCTACCTGCTGTAGCCACTTAATAAAAGTTGTGGTCAACTGTAGCATTCAGTGGCAGAGTTGCAGCAAAGACAGTTCTGGCATCATTCTGTAATGTCATAGAGTATCACAGAATCATAGAAGCATTAAGGCTGAGAAAGACCTCTAAGATGATCTAGTCCAACCCTTCCCCACCATGCCCACTGATCATAACCCTCAGAGCCACATATCCTTGTTTCCTGAACATCTCCAGGGACAGTGACTGTACCATCTCCCAGGGCAGCCTGTGCCAATGCTTCACTGCACTTTCTGAGAAGAAATATTTCCTAATATCCAACCTGAACTCCCCTGGTGTAACTTGAGGCTATTAACTCTGTTCCTAATCGTTAAAGGATATTCCCAAAATAATAAGCCCTACTAGCACTCTGACGATCTCCAAGCGCCATATAAACAATGACATGCCACAAAGCCTCCTAAATGTTGAATATGAAATGAAAACCTACAGACCAGATTTTTCCCCAAGCCTAGTAAAAAAAATTTGCCTACTGCCATTCTGCTAAGATAAAACTTCAGTTCTGCTGTCCTTTCACACATTCACATGGCGATTTGCTGTGCATTATTCCAGTGACATACTTCTTTCCAGATGTTAACGTTTTATCGTGCCCTTTCCCGCAGTTTTATCAGGTCCATTTACACATGATGCACTATAAATCCTCCTTCACTTCATATACTATATCACGTAAGACATCCTGATAAACATACAGATATA
Organism: Cyrtonyx montezumae; assembly: GCF_038088225.1. NCBI lineage: Eukaryota > Metazoa > Chordata > Aves > Galliformes > Odontophoridae > Cyrtonyx > Cyrtonyx montezumae. The sequence goes on along the minus strand of NW_027071936.1, from coordinate 25,513,115 downwards.
GATATATGCAGGCTAGTAAACATAATAGGAAATTTAGCATGCTACTTGTACAGATATGCTATTATTCTTTATCTTGTGATTAACATGGACTGGCACTACTGTACAGATTTACTGTTGACCATATGCTATTTAATTGCCATTACTTCCCCCAGTTTGCCCCCTTGCACATCTGCAGCGTGTGTGGGCTGACACTCTCTCCTCTCCCTCAGCAAGATCCCAGAACGATTTCTCTCCATTGTAATGTCCAGCTGAGAAAAAGCCCGCAACATCTCCAAAGAGCATTAAAATATATTATTTTTCTTTTTTTTTTTTTAGGACTGAGCAAACAGAGGATAGGGGGGGAACTCACTGTCACTGATGTTCTTCATCTGCACAAGCTCAAATTCACTGGAATGCTGTTTAATTGTGAACTGCTAATGTGCTGCCTCAACAAGGCAGCTGCCGCTGGAGCTAAAAGACCTTGGGAAAAACGTCTTTCAAGTTCAAGAGCAGATGAGCTAGTAGTGAGCTTGAAAACACCACACAGCCCTCTCAGTGACAGCTTTTACTGATTTAAGATCCTTTTGACTGTAAAACTTGGCCAAGACATAACTCAGCAAAGACTTTGATTCATTTTGAAAAGATTTACACTATGGTTTTAAATGAAGCCCAAGTTAATTAAGTGTTCTCCTACATTATCACCCAAACGGTTCCTCTCAGCCATTTTTTCCTGTTCTGAACTTCACAACTTTAGTTAAATAATCTTTTCCCTCTGTTCTCAATTATATATAAGCAAACAGAAGAGATATTGGTGAAGTGACTTTCAAGCCATTGAGAGATTATTACAATAGAAATAATTTGTCACCATTTCCCTCCCAAGATCTTAAAAAAAAAACAAACTTATTTACTTTCTCTTCTGTTTAGTCATAGTATTTTATAAAACCTTCCTTAAATGAGGCTTCTTCTCAGTGACGAGTGCCATAATTTTACATGCAAATCAGACTAATAAATTAAAGAAATTTGCCTGCATATAAATGAGAAAGCAGTCAATTTATAAGCCTAATAATAACTTTAAGCTTTTTCTATGTGTAGACTTTGCCAGAATATTTTTCATATAGACAGGTTTACAAAAAAAGTGCCTGTTTGAAAAAATAAAGTTTGTTTGTATCTGCTGCTGAAGTATTTATGAACTTAATTTTCAAAGGGTCAACTTTTTATATAGTCCCTAATTGTTAGGGAAGGGAAACCCAAGCTGCAGGTGTGCATGCACCTACCCTGCTGGAGGTTTTCATGAAAAGGGTACGTCACATTAAGTGATATGGTTAGTGGGCATGGTGGGGACGGGTTAGTGGTTGTACTGGGTTATCTTAGTGGTCTTTTCCAGCCTTAATGGTTCAATGATTCTACACAATCACCCCTAAGATTCTTTGATGACAAGAAACCAACAAACCTCGTGGTGCTGCAGCCACAATACCACTGTCTCCAGGTAGCATCGGCCACCTTAGGCATGTTCACAAGGACACCACTTTCTCCATGTTACGGGAGCCCCAGCAACTAAAAATGCAAGCAGGGTTTGTGCAGAACTTTGTTCTCATTCTCCTTTGTACCATTTTTTTTTTTAACTCACCAAAACAAGGTTAGCATTCTCATTTAGCAAAGCTTTAGCTCTTTTCTCTGCCCTCCATCAAGTTCAAGAACCAGACAGTATGCCCAAACGTTCACAAACCAAACAAGGTAAAAAAGCAAACAAAATCATCAAAAGGGCAATACAGACCCTCACCATCCTCAGACAAGTCACTCACAGGTGCAGCAATCCCATGTCCGTGACAGAGACTGGTGGTGCTGCTATAACCTTGGCCCTGCTAACCCACAGTCTACAAACATGAATCTGTTTTACCTTCCGCATGCTCAGCACCCAGCACAGGAGATCCGCAACCCCACCACTAAACTACTTGCTTTTATATAAATCTCTCTGCTTCTTGTCCAGAGAACATCTCTGCTGGAAGGGATCCAAGTTGTGGGAGAACCATTTGGCATGTGTCTTCAAAATAGCAGATGAATGGATTAATGGCCTGCCCCCTCCCTTGCCACATTGCTTTAATATCCTGTCCTTTATGAGTGACTTTCAGACTCACTTTATATTACGTTGTCTTCCCAGGCAAACATTTCTTGGTTTAAGATTATTCTTATGCTTAAACAGTAATACATGTTTATATTCATTTGTTGAAACATTGAGTTGATACTGTCAAGGAAATTAAAGACTGCATCCATTCTGTTCAAGGCACCACACCTGCTGGTGCAAAGAGACCTCTCTAGATGCTGGGACCAGACATCCTGCACTGCATACAGCCTTTTCTCTCTTCCACACATATCCCCTATAACCACCCTACGACTTCTGTTCAGGTGAAATGAAGGCAACCACCTGCCTTCAGATGCTAAAAACAAATAGCTGACTAAAGTCTTGGATCCTGTCGTACCAGAGCACACAAAGGTTCAAGTGCTTATCTGGCCGAAGAAGTTTTTCACCCAAGTGAGTGGCTTTGTAGTACATTAGCCTGGGACTTGAGGGATTTCAGGATTACTGACTATTTTTCCTGTAAAGCGAATTTCTAACCTTCTCCTGCATGTTCATCTCCATCATGTAATAGACATAATAGGAATAGGCAGGAAGGCTGAATTTATTTTTGTCCAAACCTTGAGAACCAAGAAAACAGAATTTAAAATATTTATTAGGTACTGCAGATCTGCTTTCAAATTTCAAACAGAACAGAGGACCCTGCACCAAGCTTCACAAAAACCAGAGACCTCTGAAACTCTGACTCACTTCCCCTTATTCTTAGTAAGAGACTATTTGGGCGTGGTTATGGTGTTAAGTCTGTACAACTTCCATCTCAACACCAGTCACAGCTTGTGAACTCTACTGGGGGATGCACAGGAAACACTTGGTCTGGGGGCACACAACAGGTCTCTCTCATTCAACCTAGTATCTCACTGCTTATCTTTAACAGCTGAGACTAGAATAAATACATAAGCCTAAACAAGGAGAGAATCTTGGCTGCACATGGTAAACTTTTTTCTCTGTATCTAGTGACTACACTAAGACACAAATGACAAAAGCATCGCCAATGTTTTGATGCTACCAGATTATTTGCTTCTGTCCCTTCACAGTTTTAGATATTAATAAAAATGATCTGATGGAGATATTCACAGCATTCAGACAGCCGGTTGCGTGATGGAAGAAGTACAGAGATATCCCCCATTATGGGATAATGAACGATGGGGAGGCACGGACAGTTAGGCACATAGGGGACAGTGACAGAAAGGATACTTGATTATTTTAATTTCCTAAACAATGAGAGATCTGAAAGGTTATTTAAACTTCATACTCTCCAGCATTTGTCTGAAGCTATTATCTCATCCAAAGCTCTCACCTCCGTGCAACCCAAAGAGACTTCAATACCAAACCCGTGAGATCTAATCAGAGTTTATTGCTTTTGGTATAAACACTGCCACATTTTTTATCTTTTTTATTAAATTTACCAACTTGAACATCTGTATTTGGGATCAAAAGGTGATTTCTACACCCTGTCTCAGCATGATAGGCTATATTTCTCATACAATAAAAAACCTTTTCTTTTAATTTGTCAGAAAAATAGGTGACTTTTCATTACCAAGGCAGGGAGAGATAACTTTTCATCCGATTATATTCAGAGTTGATAATCTCTTTAAATGGGATGGGGCGAGTCCCTACACCTGAACCTCTACCACAGCCTCCGTGCAACTGCACAATGTATAACCCATCACTCTCGCAGACAGCTCTAGAATTGCCTACGCAAGAGAAAAATGAAGTTTAGGGAATTTCATTCAAGTAGCACTCATCCTGAAGTGGGGAAACAGGCAAAGAACCAGGTGATGGGCACTGGCACCCACAGTTCACCCCAAAAGAGCCTAAACTGCAAGGCTCAGCTGACAAAAGTGACAGCTTAAGAGAGAAACCAGCACATCTGGCTGTGTTTCTCCAGCAGGTTAAAAATTGAGACATCCAAACATCACCAATACTTGGTAATAGCTGCTAACACTTCCTATATCCTAAAATCTTCAGCAACCCTTTGCCACAGCTCCCAGACTTGTCTCACCACTGCTGTTCACAGGTCTTTCAGTTCTGTTTTGAGCACACATTCAGTCATTGCTTGGACGTGCCCCCTATAGAAAACACAGTCCTTGGTTGCTTTATCAACATGACCACAAACTCTTGCTTCCTGCTTGTTGGTTTGTTTTCAACCAGGATATTCTACCCCTTGTAGCTAACTCTACTTTTAGTTTTCCAGTTGCTTAGATACTGTCTTTGCAACCTCAGACTGGAAAAAAAATAAATACATTCCTAGAAAAAATAAACAGCTAAAAATTGATTCTAAATAATTCAATAAGCTTTACAGACAAATGGATGGAAGCCAAATGATAAAGCTGCTAAGCTCTTCAGGGTCAAACAAGAAAAAAAAAGGAAAGGAAGGAGGATTTATATTAAAGCTATGTAAATGTAATTCATCTTTTCACATGAAAGATTTGTAACACACCTAGGTTTGTTTTTCCACAAATGAAGGTTATTTTTATGAGCGTTTTTTGTTAGGATTATGAAAAATACATGTTAATTCTTTTGTAACTGGAAAGCACCAGAGTATCTAGCTCCAACATGATAGTTCAAGAGCCTCAAGCTCACCCTAATGGTTTTTTTTCTAAACCTTTCACAAGCTCAACAAATCTTATAATATTAAAATCACTATGGTTCTCATTAAGTCAAACAATAAAACAGTTTAAGTAAAGAGCAGCGATTGGCTAATTTCTGAGAGCTTAGTCTGTGTCAACAAATCGCTCTTTTTCAGGCTTTTCAGTTTTACTGAGAAGAATCCGTATTGCTGCCCCATCCCTGCATTTTACAGTCAATCATAGAATCACAGAATCACAAGGTTGGAAAGGACCTACAAGATCATCAAGTCCAACCGTCCACCCATTACCATTGCTACCACAAACTACTAAACCATTTCTCATAGCTCTCATCCAGACGCCTCTTGAACACTACTAGGGATGGTGACTCTACCACCTCCCCGGGCAGGAACGTTTACAGAAGATAAACAAATAGTTCACATATTAATGCTAGTATCAACAATAGTCATAATAACAACAATTTGCACAAATTCCTATTGGAGTGTTGGTGAGGGGAAGGGAGTTGACCTGTCAGAATAGCACCCATACACAATTCTTTCTTGGACTCTGCATTATGGAAACCTATTTATTTAAATAAAGGAGTGAGTCACAACACCAAAATAAAATGGAAATTGAAACCGGATTTTTTTTTTTAGTAGAACACAGTGCCAGTTATAGATAAACACTGAATATCACAAGTTGGCAGTGATGTGCAAAGACAAAATCATGACGAAATATTGTTATGTTGCCACCTGGTGACAGCAAAACAGCATTCTGAAATAGACTGACAGCGTCACCATATCTCCTGCTACACACATGCACCCATACTGCAAAAACTGTTCAAACAGGACAGTATATGCAGCTGTCAGGGGCACTTAAGTGGTCACGGTACACTTTTCTATCACTGTGCCCTGTGTGAAGTCACTGGGTGCTTTTTAGCAATTTCTAACACCGTAAATTTGGTTGGACAAAAGTTACCTGGCCCAATGAAATGTCAGCTGTGAACCAGAGGATGGCATCAGTCTTGGGTGATAACACAATTAGGGTTTCTCCAAAGTGGCTGTCATCCTCTAATGAAGATTTAGACAAGTAGTCAAAGCCCAGGTGCATTATGGGATGATAAAACTCACCTTGGAGGGACTTAATGCTTAATTAAAAGGACGAACACTGCAATAAATGCGCTAATGAGATAAAATCTCACTAATTCCTAAATCTTTCGGAGCCAAAGTGTCGGGCTGAGTTTTAATTAATAGAGTTCTATATAGGTTTCTCAGAAATAATAATAAAACATTAAAGTAGTAAATCATGTCCAAAATCTATCACAAACTTATTCTAAAGTTGGACTAGATGATCTCCAGAGGTCCCTTCCAGCCCCTGTGATTCTGTAAATCCTGAAACCCTTTTATGTAAGGATTCCACAATTTCCACACTTCTAAAGATGACCATTCCATTAAAGGCTTAATCCCATGCCACTGCAACCCTTTCCTTTTAGATTATCTTGATCTTCACCATTAGTTTATCACTGTATTTGATATGAACGGTCCCAGACACACCCTTCTCTCCTCCCAGTTCTTGCCTTGGGTGCAGTGAGATGCTCCATTTGTGGCACTGAGATTTAAGCTATACAGGATGTTTCTTTGGGAAGATTTTCTTGCTCAACTCAATCAGCCAATCCCTTGGCCACAGTGAACGAGTCTGGAGTCACCGTGAGAACCTCTGAACAGGAGTGAGATACAAGACCTTCATTTCAGTGTTTATTGAACACCTACAGGGTAGGTACAGTTGCTTTCCACAAGCCCCACACACAGAAGGGCATAAGAGGATACCTGAAGAGGTCACCTAAAACTGGAGGGATGATCTATGCCAAGAGACCAACAGCCATACAGCCTTACAGTTGGACAGGGGTAGGAAGGAGGAGGCCAAGGGCACCTGACCTAATGCTCAGAGGAGCATGTCACCTCTGGTGTCCTAGCGTTAGGCTCTGTCACCCTCTAGTGGGTGATGCAAAGAGCTTTGCCATCCCACCAGAGAACTGACAGGGATTGGAACTTCCAAATGAAAAGGTTTCTGGGTCCCCTTCCTAGAGATGAGCTCCCTGCACTCCAACATCTTCTCCATTTGCCTTTCTCATTTGTTCAACTTTCAATTGTCTGTCGAGAGGCAATGAAGAAATACTAAAAATGTCAACATATAGTGGTGGGAGGTATGAGAATATGCCCTCGTTAAAATTTTATGTATGTATTTATGTATTACACATGTATGAGTCAGCAAATCTATATTAATTTGCAAAAGATATGAATTAATATTAATATACCCATTGCACATGTTAAGCAGATTATGACCCATTTTTTGCCTATTAGTACACAAAATGTGCTGCACTGCACATTATTTTATGCCCTGAAATACATTACAAAGAGGCCAGGACTCTAAGGTAGCATGAAAGGGAATACAAACAAGACTTTTGCTCCTGACAAGGGCACCTGCAACCTTCTCTAAAACGTTTTCCAATTTTTAAAAAGTTTGTTATTTCTGATTTAGTGTAAGCACTGTAAACCTTAAAACAGATCAACCTCTGCTTTGGGTGCAAATCCTCTTTTTGAGTAGTTAAGTGTGATTTAAATGCTTGCCCTTTTTGCCTTTTAATGGCAAGGCCTGATATGACAAGGACAAGTGCTTTGGGTTGGAATACCACTGAAACACCCCAGCTACCACACAGCCTCTGAGTTCAGACAGAATTACTCATTACATGACCTGCAGAAGACAGGCATAAGGGGTACTGGGTTATTCAGGCCTCCAAAGCAAGCTGGGATTGCTCTTCGGCTAGTTTCCCCAAGCCAATATTTGTGTGCAATGCCAAGGGAATGTGCTATAAAAATGCTCAGCATTTTTATCTTGGAAAAGTAAATTTAAAATAAGAGACAAGTGGTAGGACCTATTAGCATAATTTCAAAATTAGCATATGAACAAAAGCCAATCATCTTTCTCCTTAAATCTATCTTCCAAGTGGCCAAATCAACTCTTGTTCTGCAGATGGAAGACTTGCAGGCCAAACATGGATGAGACATACATAGTGGAGATCCCAACAGGACAGAGGAACACTGCGTATTTCTCCCTGCCAGGCACAAGCTCAGCAGGCAGTCCATCACTGAGGCATGCCATGGCCCCTCCACGCAGCGTGGCAGCCCCACTCCCAGCTGTCACAGCGAGGCAGATGCTCACAGTGTTTGACTTTATTACAGCACAGCCAAATCAAATGCACAGCCACTGCTTCCTCAGATGTCTATATTTCATTTAAACTGGGATAAAGCAAAGAAACTGGAATATTGTCTCATCATGCATTCTAAATCAGACAGGGTAGAAAATAATGGGGAGTTAATCAGATCACTGAAACTCTAATTCACTTGGTATTGATCGGGCAGATTCCTAATGGGACGGCAGACCAATTTCAAATTACAGTAAGCGGACTTATCCTGGAATACCAATGACCAGCTCCTGTGAGGAGCCTGAGCAGACCAGGGGCTCTCCTGTCATTATGGCACACACTCAACCGAATGCATGAATATGCAATACAATGCAGCATTTAGCTAATTAATAAATAGGAGATTGATGAAAGGTGCAGTTTTGAAAGCAGAAACCCCACTTGAATAAACATGGGATGAAAGCCCCAGCAGGAATTAGGCAGGTAGACTTAGAAACAATTATTAAGAAAAAAATGAGAGGAGCTAATGGAAGGTAATGCAATTAAACCAGGCTTTTCATTATATTAATCGCAGTCTTCATCACTGAAATCTAACATATGAAGCATTTAACTTTTCACTGGCATTATTTATTACTTATTTACAAAACACTTCACATCATGGCCCCAGGATGCAGGGTTTAGCATTGCTCATCTTTGTCAAGGTAAGAAATTTGCCTTCGCTCTGCGCAGCACACTTGCTTATGTTCACACAGCAGTCAATGCTGAGCACTTGTGGCCATTTCTGATAATGGGAGCATGTTCTGAAAGCACACTGCCAGTCCCAGGTGCTGTGTGAATGGAAACTTAGCAGCTGGACTCGTGCTGCAAAAAGCAGAGCTTTAATATCACGCATACACAAACATAGCCTTCCCCATGGAGAGATGCTGCAGAAACAGACAAGCTCAGGAAAGACTGCACGGGCAAGGACTCACTGTTTGGAAGCACTGGTATATACTGAAAGAGACGCAACAGTACAGGGACAATGCAGTCTCAATGACTAGAACAAATATTTTTACCTACAGCTTGTAAATATAAATTATTATGACAAAGAAATACAGTGCTCATTTTCAACTACTGCATCATTTGACAAGAAAATTAATTTCAACTCCTGAAGATATCCATTATTCAGATTAATATCTTCAAGTTCTTATAAACAACCAACATTTAGGGTATGAGTAATTCACAGAACACTCACAAATACAACCATCAAGTTGTGTAATCAGTTCTCTGAGTCACAGTATTCTTTCTGCATTCTGACTGGATGCCTACACAGAGTTTCAGCCAAATGCTCTACCCTGGTAGAGCATATTTCTACAAAAATTCATTAAGCTGCGTGGAGACACCTGAAACTCAGTCAAATCTAGCATGTTGCAGCTTACCACCTGTTGTGTATTGCACTACACCCCTTTTATAACCAGCACCACTGCCCAGGGAGAAGGTGTCCTCATGCAAAAAGAAAGTGGATGGGAGGTGTGTGAGCACTGACATCCCTCTGGGGGAATACTAGAGCTCCTTCGCAGCTCTTCCAGTCCACTACTCCCCAACCTGATACCCCCAGAGTCCCTGTGAACACCCTCTTAACAGATGACAACTACTTGCTGAAATCTGGTCCTTACAGTCCTCTTAGCACAAGGCTTAAATTTCATCACCTACAGTTTATTCTGGCAAGAAATCAAATGCCACAGAGTCATGGAATCATAGGATTATTAATGCTGGAAAAGATCTCTAAGATCACCAACTCCAACCCCAACCCATCCCACCATGCCCACTGACTGTGTCCCTCAGTGGCACACCTCCACGCTTCTTAAACATCCCTAGGGATGGTGACTCCATCGTAGGCAAAGCAGTGTGACAGCACTGGGGCAAAGGACACTGCTCCAGTGCATTTTCTGTGTTCTTTCAAACTTTCCAGATGAAGTTCTCCCTACAGCTATGGAAGAACATACCTTAAACAGAAGAACTGATTCAGCTTGGTTTCGTCTCTGAAATGTGACCAGTCAGAACTCTGGTCCTGAAGTCCTAAGTCAGCCTCAGCCCTGGCCAACTTTCTGCTCTAGGCTGTAGCCCTTATCAGTTCCCTTCCAAAAATAAGAGTTCCCATTGAAACATGCTAGCTTTGCTATATTATGAGAACCCTGAAATCCAATGGGTCCAATGAAATCCAATCCAGTGCTTTGGGCAGAACTTTCACGTGGAAGAGTGCCCCAGTGTCTGGAGTTGGACCTTATTCGGTTAGGCTACTGTCTGACAACTGCCCTTAGGATGGAGACCAAGCCCATGACTGAAAACCCACCAGGTGTGGGAAGAAGATTGTCTTGGACATTGCCACAGTCATATAAGGTGTTCTACCAGACAAAAGCTTTCATTTCCCAATGAAAAAAAAAAAAAGGAATTAAAAGAAAAACAGCAAAAAGAGCAGAAACACTGCTCCACTGACATTCAACCTAACGTGAAGGGTTTATCCAGATTTTCCCCAGGCTAGCCTGACTTTGGCTGGCAAACTTCCATTTAGATTTCAGAACTGGAAACAGCTTGTTTTTCAGCATGTATTATAGTTGTTAGATTTGAATTACTGTCTTTAGTTGAAAAAGTTATTTACCTAATCCCACAGTAGTTTCCAAGCTTATTTAGCATCCCCCCCTCCCTTCTTCCATCCCCGTTATCATTTGCTGAACTTCATGGTTAGTTTCAAAATATACATGAATGCATAAGCATTTGGTGAGCACCATCCTGAACTGTTCATCAATGGCCAAAGCATTCCTACTCAGATTCAGAGCACTAGGGTGAATGGAGCCAAGCCAACGGTGACCATCTTGAAACTAACTGGGCTATTAATGGAACAGAAGCTTCCAGCCAATTAGGCTGCAGAGAAGATGAGAGACATGCTGCTGTTGAAGTCTCCTGTCCGGATTTGGAGTACAGGAGCATCCAGCCACATCTAGCAAAGCTCTTTCTTTGATTACACTGAGAAGTTAAAGTTTTCGGGGAAAGAAGGTTTTCATACTCACAGAATCCAGAGCATCATCTCTGGCTCTTTTAATATTTAGAGCAGGCAATCACAAGCTGCAAAATATCCGCGACTTACCAGAAAAAATTCAGAGATGGAAAAGCAAGGAGATTGGAACAGCAAGAAGGATTTTTCTCAGGCTCTTCTGGCAAGGTCTGCTGTAAAGAAACAGCTCTTGCCAAAACAAACACCCTCTTCCCTTGCAGAGCAGGAAAAGAAGAAAATCTTTACTGAAGAGAGATTTTTCCTACAGCAAGACTGACCTTTTAGTCTGTAATTGATGGGCTACAAGAAAGGTTGGAGAGAATGCCACTGCATTTAGAGGGTTTCACGGCATCCTCATAAACTTAACCGAGGATATTGATCGCTCTGCTCCAGGAAGCCCTGGTGGAGATGCATTGCTAGTCTTCAGCTGATGCTGACTCCTTTTCATAAAGCTATATATCACTTAGAAATTGTTATTGATAGATGTCCTAGAAAGGCGGCTGTGCTGAACAGTGCAACCAGAGAAGATACACATAATCTGAGCTATTGCCAGTTACCAATGCATAGGAGCAGATTTAACTACTGCTGATGGGAATCTGCTCATGTCTAAAAACCAACATGGAATAAAGGGAATAAATCTTTCTGCCTAGGAAGCAACATTTTATTTTTTTTCCCTCTTCACAGACTACTCTAAGGAGATGGGAAAGCACGTCATGCTTCATGGTGCCCTGCAAGTACAGGGTTTGGAGAGGCTCATGAACTGGAATAAGGGTTTTTTCTCTGGGCAAAATCCAGCGCTGTTCCATCCAACCAATGTCCTAGAGAACTTGAGGGGTCACACAGAGGATCTTCACTGTTACTGTGATTTGAATTAAGAGTATTCAAACTCCTTACTGTAAATGAAGAGGTGAGGAGACAGAAGGAGTAATAGCACACTTCCAAAGCACAAGACTGTTTGGAGAAGGGGTTGGTTTTCTGGAGAACCTGCTGTCTTGCACATTGATAGGATGGAATCAGTGGGAGAGGATCTGAGATCATGCTCTGTTCTCTGTTGGCTACTTTGGATGACTTGTGACACCCCATATAATTTCCTTAGGGACAAGAAATGCACCATAGCCCATTACTTCATCTGTATCTTAGCAATCACCAGATATCTTTAGTTTAATCCACTGTTTATACTTGTTTCTTCTTACCAGAAGCTTTTGAGGTAGTCAGATGACTTTGCTTTCAAATCTCTACGAGGACTAAGCACAAAAGGTACTTCTGCTGCAACACGTGACATCAGCAGACATATTTAGGTGGGGTTTCTTTCACTTTGTTTATTTTGTGTGCTAGGGTTTATGGTTTCTGTTCTGTTAAAGATAAATATTTTTCAAATATTTAGTTTCAGGCATGCAATACTTTATGTCTCTTGCAGGCATTACAAGTCCCACACTCCATGTGGTTACTTAAGGTGTTCAGCTGAAGCTGAGGCACATGCAAAAGTAGACTGAGGACCACCTAACAGATGGAAACAACAGAGGAGAAATAAAAGCCACATGCATTTTCAAACACTTTCACTCAACTTTCTTCTGCAAGCAATTAGTATGTACACTTGCAGCTAAATACTTAAGTGGGTCAATCTCTCTGTCCATTTTTAAGTTGTACACCCAGATATACCCACACTATTTGTATTGTTGTATGTAAATTAATGAGGGGTAAAATACAGCTTCATTCCCTCCTAAGTTGACTACTTTCTACAGCAACAACCAAGCTCTGTATCTGCCAGATCCTGACATCAGTGTAAAGATGCACAGATACATCAATCTCCACTGCCTCCCACTACCTGCATCCACGCACACTTACATCCAAGTATTGATTTCCAGAATTTCTCCAAGGAATGCCAAAAATAATAAACAAAATATAAATCAAAAGCAAAAGCCTCTTTCCATTATGTATTAAACATCCTTCCATGAAGTTAGAACAAATAGGAGATGTATATAGAGTGCAACGGAGACATAAATCTAGTGTCGTAGTAATCGATTTCTGCCTTGTTCTTTTATTTCCAGTAAATAATGATCTTCAGATCTTTCATGGTGGCACTACAGTAAAGTCTGCTAAGGGAACACAGACACTGTTTCATCTTTGCTGTAGCCAACAATAATGCCACTCTAAAATCATTACACTCCCTTGTTTCCTGCAGCACACTGGTAACAACATTTAGCAGGATCAAAGGAAATTTACAGAGGGCATCCCCTCTGCTAACCTCCATCCAATCATGTACATGATCAATAATGCATTTTAGATTGTTCAACAGCATGCAGAAATTATGGTTTTCCACAGAAAATCATGCAGCTGTACATTTCTTCTCGGTTTTCAGTTTTCTAAAGAACCCCCCTGGAAACTATACACAGCAGTCATTTATGGCCAAATCTATTATATTCAGAAGTACTTTTTGTATGTTAATTAGAACCTAAAGAAGCATGTCAAAAAAAATCCTCTCTATAACTTCCACTGTTTCTACAAAAGTATTCACGTTCATAAATTGTTGGTGTTGTGCAGAGCCTTGGAGTTGTTCTCCATGTGCAGACTCTGAAGTAGGTTTTTGAGTTTGGTGTACCAACAAATGAGGATATCAAATTATAAACTGACAGTGAATGAATTAAATAGAAACTACTGGTTCCTATTTATAACTTCAAAACAGCAAAAAGCGGGAATCTTAAGGTACCAAATAAACAAAAATAAATTACTTAGAAGTCAGGTGATTAACGTGGGTATTATTACTATTGGGAGGTTGGACTAGATGATCTCTGGAGGTTCCTTCCAACCTCTACAATTCTGTGATTATATCTCAGCTGTGTAACAGCTGATAGTAAAATATTAACCTCATACACGAACAAGCTGATAAAGCTAAATGAAAGAATATCCTGCACCATCCATACCTGACCCAGTCAAATGCATGGCACTACTGCTGCTCATCATTCTAAAGAACACTGTAAAGAACTAGCTTAACACAAGTCTAGAAACGTTTCTGTTTAGGCTGGCCTGTTTCAATGGTCAGCACAGAGAACTGGGTAAAAGCAGGCTTGTATGTGAAATGATATCTTTCATGAGAAAGAAGTAGTGAGGAAAAAAACATTAAGACTTAACTACTCACCACTACCTCAAATTCTGATCAAAAGAAGAAGAAACAACTCATTTTCTCCCATTGTTGTGATTTTCCTGACTTTTTACGATTTGCTGATTAATGACACTATTTCAAGTTAGAATACTTATTTTGTCAGACCTGGAAAAGTACTCAGGTATTACACTGTAGGGATCCAACCACGGGCAGTTAATCTTCGACTGAACTTATCAACTAAGTAAGGGAAACACATAGCATGTAGTACCTAGTCTACCCAGTCTTCTGCCACTGTAGGTTTGTCCTTGTTCTCCTAAGAACTCCATAGAGAAACAACGGAAATGCTTAAATTGAAATCTACCCAACCCACACACTGATGGATGAACAGCTTTGTATACAGGGAAGACAAACTGCACTGAAATGTAGTAGACCGTTCTGGGGATACTGATCTCAGAGATGTACTCCATCCTTCAAGACAGCAGAGGATATGCAGATACAGGGAAAGCCATTCTGAAATGAAGGCACTAGCAGAGAACTGAGCTGACAATAACTAAGTCAACCACTTGATGTTTTTAGCCATGCTCTCACCTATTTCATTTGATCACTGCAACCATTTAGATTCTAGCATGATAGCTCAAAGCAGCCCTGTTTTACTCCCAATACAGCATTCTTTTCTTCAGCATCTTTGGCCCACAGAACAGCTGTGGCAGGTCAAATTAATGACATAGGTGACAACTCAATTTGCACCTCCGTGAGTATGCAAAGGCAGGGAACAGCCTCCAGTGGCAATGCACACCTTGGGAACTCTAACATTAGGGAACAGCAGCTATCTACATTAGTGCTATAGAAACAAGAACTATTAAATACCTAAGAGTGCCACGTTAGCTGCTTGTTACTTTGACAATAATCGCCACATACAGAATTTCTTTATAGATGCGGAGGTTTCTTCTGAAACAAAAGAGACTTCAAGATGCTTAGCAGTCCTGAACTAAAACGATTTAAACATTTAATCTTAAAGAGAAGCTCCCGAGTTCCAGGCTAAAACAGTTTATAAAGGTCATAAAAAATTAACTTATCTTGCTGACTGAAGCTTTTTTAATGCACTCCAAGTTACAAAGGAATCACAGCTGGAGCCTTCAGGCCAATGGTACTATATTTTTCTCCCATTAGTGAGGACAGCAAATATCTACATTTGGATTTTAATGCTGTATTTGTCCTCAATTCATTAGTCTTCATGGCTGAACATAAAGACATGGAGCTAGTTAGGGAGGTGCATGTTATATTTGTTTCATTGAATAGCCTTGCACATTTGTTTGCCTCTAGAATTTACTAAGAAAACTGCTGAAATGAAACAAAACAAAAAAGAATTAGACCAAGGCAAGTTCTTTCTATGCAATAAAAACAGAGTCTTCAACACGCTAAAGACTACTTCAGAAAAGCTGGAAGGACAATGCTCTGCTTGCAACAAGGAAGTTGAAAGCAGTATGTGGCTTCGTATGCCTCAATTAGATGCTGCATGGTGACACGCAGCGGACTGGGGAGGTTTTGGGAACTTTTTCAAGGTTCCCAATTCAGAGCCAACTTATGAGAGGTGACATCCCTAAACGACATCATCTTTCACAGCAGAAAGCTCAAAAGCAAGTCAGGCTTTCCAAGGATGCTATTAAGGTTATTCTTCAAAGTAGATCTAATCCTCTCACCTGTATTAAGAGAGGGACACTTCACTACTTTATAGTAGTGCATAAGGAGGTATTTAGTTTTTTCTGCATTACTTTTTTAAGCTGCAGTTTTCCCACACTTTGATTAAAATACATGCAGATTCCCAACATCAACATTACTTGCTACAAATTAAAACGTCACCACTCACATTCTACTTTAACCACAACAATTCCAAACAGAAATCTGACCCAGTGGTGATCACCAAGTGTGTTACACAACCGTGGGTGAAACTTCTATTTCCTCTGAATTGAAATTTTGACTTGCAAAGAGCAACAGCTGTCCTACAGTCTTTGACAAAAGCACACTCTTGTCAAAGTCCTGATACCAAGCTCTCACCTTTCAGGGCAGTAGCAAAAAGCAAAACAACAACAAAATAGAAAAGAATGGTGAACTAAGAGCCCAGAACTGTATAGACATGACCTGCCTCTCTAACAGCTTCAAAGCATGATCAAGTTGAATTTCAAATCTAAAAAACTGGTGGCTTTACACTCAGTCATCTCAGCCATGTCATCCACACAAGTCAAAGGTTTGCCTAATGCTACAGGTTATCCCTAACCTTATACAAGAGTGGGAATGGAATGAGGCTGTAATGATCTCTGAAAGCATTAAAAGAGTTGGGAATGTGTAGATATCCTGGTTATCAACTACATGATACATTTGAACTATCCTAAAGCAACTAAACTTTTATTTACTGCTAAGAGGCTCTGTTCACTATAAAACTTTGGATGTTTGCCAGCAATACTTAGTGAATAGAGAACCACACTTTAAGGTAAGTCTTTCAAGATGACTGCATAATCATAAAGGGGAGATGAACAATTATTATAAGGTTTTCTATCAAAGCACGGCCATGCCTAATTAGATCAGATGTTCATCTAAATCTGTGTCTAACAGTGGACAGTATGGGAAACTGTCAGGATTAAAAGATTCCATTTCAAGACAACTGACAGATTTCAAACATGCATAGCTTCCAAATTACATATCCTTCCCAATGCTAAAGCAATTAAGTTTTATCAGCAGCAAAAGTCCAAGCCACGTTTGGAACAAACTATGCTAACCTACATCCACAAGAGGACTTGAAGCATTTTAGAAAAAGGTTTCTCAGATTCTTGAAGTCTGTTCTTTTGATCTCGTGTTATTGCTTATGCGTTTTGTATTGTCACCTTGAATCCAGCAGGTCTAGGAGGCTGATCTTTACAAATCTACAGATGAATTCCTGTAAGGTACCAGAGTGCAGCATCCACTAAAAAAAAAAAAAAAAAAAAGATTTGTTCCTAGAAGATGCATGAGAACCTGACCTATTTAGTGCACAGAGAAGGTCCTTTCCAATACAGTCAGTGCACAAGTACTATAGAAAAACTTTACTGGGTACAGAAAGAATCAGGATCTCAAACATTAGTCTCACAGTAAGCTGCATTTAAGCAGATGCATTTGTGAAGAACAGTATTCATTTACAACTTGCTAGAGTAAAACAATAATCACCACCATGGAGAAATTAAGAATATAAATCAGTAAGAATTAAATGGCAAAGCAGTACCCAGCAGTCTGCCTGTACTAAAAGAAGTCACGCAGATGGATCTGTGCTTTGTTGAACATAAATGCATTTGCATATTGAAGTCAAATATATTTGTTGCCTTTGAGTCACTTAACTTTGCTGACCCAGCCCAAGCTCTGAACACCCACATGGAAGGCAGCCTCTCTTCAATCAGGGTACAAAGCCACCTAATCTCTTTCTTTCCATTTGCATTTTTATCCCACAACCGTCCTTGATTTGCCTTAGTTTATTTGCTCCTATATTCTGCTAGCTTCACTGCTTATCTAGGAGAAAACTAGAAACAGAAAGCCTTCAGCAATTCCACCTCAGCTCCTCGCAGACAACAGGGTATAAATAGCACTGGTGCATACTGGTTTGCCAAAACACAAAAGGTCAGAAAAAACATTTTCTTTTGAAATGAAAAGAAAGGAAGCAAAACCTAAGAATTGTAATAACAGCCTTGACATGAGACCAACGTAATACCAACCTGAATTACACTTAGTACCAGACTCTCATTGGAAACCCTAGATTGCTTTTTTCCTGTCCCTGACATAATATTCAAGCTGGGTTTATATTTGCACAGAACGGGGCTGTTCAGTGGAGTCCATGCAAATCAAACACTTGATTTATGCATCATTCCACTGGAGGGTGTAACATTAAATTTAATTTTGTAAGAAAAGCCTGAGGTGCCTCTATGCCTGGGGCTGACATTGTGAACTAGGGAGAAAGGTGCACAAGAATTCATTACTATTTCCAATATGCGAAATGCAGCATTTGAATGAAACATTTGTCTCTTGTCAAAAGGGAGTAATGTCTGTTCTTTGTAAAAAATATTTCTCCCCCCACTTTGATTTTATCGCCAATTCAGCATATTGGGAGCTGAGGTTACAAGAATAGCTCAGACTTGTGATGATGGTGGGATGAATTGCACAGTGACATGGAGAGGCACTGGTTGAGCTCTAATGTGGTAGCTACAGACCATAGATATCAATGGATAAAGTTTTATGACTCCTGGTAGCAACACTTCATCAAAACAATTAATAACACTGCTGGTCATTCTGACCTTATCTGGTAGCTCTTCAGAGAAATCTCCTCCTTGCTTGATAGACTCTTTAGAGTTTCCTACATCTGCACTTCAGTTCAAACAACAAGCTTGGAAATACCAGGAAAAACTTCCTGGTCAACTTCACAACAATGCCTTATCAAGTTAAATTGCCTGAACACTGCTAAAGGGTTTTAGTTGCCTTTCATTCCAGATAGCATTGAAGCTTCAGCTGTCTTTCCAGCTACATAGGCTCTTTCAGCTATAGATGATTAAAACGTTCTCCAAAAACCTTTCAACATTTCAGATCTGGTTAAATAAAGTACAAAGTTGGAGAGAAGGACCTAAAAGCAGGGTGAGAACTAAGCATGCTCAGGACTTAAGTTAATCACATACTGCAGCCCTGTGGTGCTGTTAGCTGTCATCAATAACAGCAATAGCAATCCTTCCTTTAAAGCCTTTTTTTCTATTTCCTGCTCGTGGTGCCCCCAAGCAAGCTTACACAACCCAGAGAGACGGCAGAAATTCTGCCACTTTTGTACCAGAAAAGCTGAATTTAAGCTTTCCGTGGGCATTATTACTACTGTAATGGAATTGGTCCCTTAGTTTTCTTTCTTAATGTACCATGCCTCGTTCGGCATATTCTGCACTAGGTGGCACAAGACCAAGCAACATAGCCTTTATACAGCCAAGTCCCTCTACTTCCCCACAGCCACAGCACACCTACCCATTCTGTCCTGCAAAATCATTCTTTCAAGGTCACACCAGAGCATTCCTGTCCCACGAGGCCACGCTTCTGCATAAGTTGTTCAGCTTGCCAAGCTTTGATAGACTCTTGATCTGAAATCTTGAAGCTATTTTCTTTGTTCAGCTAATGAACAGTATGGTGATGAATACACATAAGGCAAAATTGATCCACTTAATTCATCATTTGTACATATGTATAGATTTAAGCCCTTTTAAATGGATTCTGGGATTAAACACCTATACCTACATTTGTGAGCCATTTGAAAATACCTAAGGGCACTATGGCAAGTTTTGTCCCTTAATTTCTGAGATTCAAGGACTAGATCCAGGTTTAGAATCTGTAGATTTTTTAAAGAAAGTTGTTTTGTTGGCTCGTTCAGTAGTGTCCACACAAGGCTTCACTCCAGCTGCACGGCCCTATTTCCTTGGTAGTTCCAGCAGATCTGTCCCTGAAGGCTGCACCAAACTTACCACTGTGCTTCAGAGAACTTCATGGACAGAGGTTAAGAAAGAAACAAAATTGAAAATCAAAAATGCAGCCCAACTATTAGAAGCCAGGCAAGACAGTATTAGATAAGAACATAAGCCTGAGAAACTGAGAATGGAAATGAAGAGCAGAAATCATTAGAAGTGCAAATCTCATCCTTAGTTTTGTTAAGTGTAAGCTCTTACTATCTTTTGAGCAGTCCTCAACATCACATCTTCATGTGTCTTTCTAGTACTACTGAACTCGCTGTCACAAATAGCAATATGAGTCAATCTTATTGAAAGGAAGGCTTAGTACCTTAATAGGAAAGACACCACATCTAGTGTCTTAGGCAACTGCCTTCTGAAGATGCTGATTGCTACCAAATTGCTAAATCTCACCTTTGTGTTGCTGCATGACAACTCTCACATTAATGGAATCACAGAATCACGGGTTGGAAGGGGCCTCACGAGATTCCCCCAGCCCAATCCTACTCTAAAGCAGTTCCCTACAGCAGGTCGTACACGTAGGCATGCAGACAGGTCTTGAATATCCCTTTAGAAGGAGATCCTATAACCTCTCTGAGCAAACTGTTCCAATGTTCCATCACCCTTACCATAAATAAGTTCTTCAGCATGTTAGTAGGGAACTTCCTATGCTCAAATTTTAGAATATCACTCCTTGTCCTACCTTACACCAATTGAGAAGAGCCTGGCCTCATCCATTTGTCTCTGACCTCCCTTTAGATATTAATAAACATTTATCAGACCCCCTCTCAGACATAATTTCCCCAGGCTGAACAGAATCACATTACTCAGTCTTTCCTCTAAGAGAGATGCTCCAGGCCCTTTATCATTTTTGTGGTCCTTCACTGGACTCCTTATAGGATATCCCCAACTTCTTTTGAACTGGAGAGCCTAGAACTGAACACAGTATTCTAAATGTGGCCTTACCTGGACAGAGTAGAGGGAGAGGACCGCCTCCCTTGACCTGCTGACCATGCTCCTTTAATGCACCTGGCCACCACAGCACAATGCTGTCTCATTGCCAACTTATTCTCCAGTAGGACCCCCAGGCAGCCAAGTCTACCTCTAACCTATACTGATGCATGTGGTTACTTCTCTCTTGGTGTAAGTCTCTATACTTGCTCTTGTTAAACCTCATCAGGTTCCACCCTGTTCAACTCTCCAGTCTGTGCAGGTCTTACTGAATGGTAAATGGAAATTTGAACGGAAAGCTGCCTCAACATTACATGTTTACTATCTGCCCTTTACTGCAAATCCAGAATGGATTCTGGGTTCCCAGATCAGGGAGCTCAGAAACAAGCTCCATCTCACACCTACGTGACAGCCAGAAGCAGCAGGAGAAAATAACATACCCATTATCCCAACAAGAAATAGCACAAAGCAAGACCACTGATTTCCAGCTGGAATCAGTTCAAAGCTTATATCCATGAGTTTGTGCTGACAGTAACCTCTCCTTCAGAAATTTATTCTCCCGATAGAATTATTGGAAACAATGATATCACCTCTGAATATTGCTAGGCTAAGCAAAGTCACTCTCTTCCAGTTCTCCCCAAGATGATAGTCAGATCAGTCCTTTAATTATCCCAAGCTCTCTTTTTTGCACTTACTCACTGCAAGTTCATCTGTTTTATATTTCATCCTGAACACAATCAGGCACCCTGTGCAAGCTCCATGCCTGGTACCAAGGCACAAGGAGGGTATATGGCAGCAAGATCATCAAACCTCTTTGTGAAAATAACCCAATATGAAATATCCCAGTTGCAGCAAAGAAGGACATCAGTCAGATGCATAACACAAGACACATATCTTCCTATTCCTTGCAAATACTTCCAGCTGTTCAAGTTAGAAATGTATTACAGATAATCACAAAACTATTTTAGGAACCACTCTATATACAAGGACTTAGGGCTAGGAGCAATTAGCAGCAGGGTGAGAAAGAATGAAAGAGTAATACCATCACCAAGGAAAAAGACAGTTCGTGGTTAGCTTTTTCTAAGCTTTTATTCAAAAAGAAAAAACAAAAAAATATAGCTAGTATAAACAGAAGTTAAAGTCATGCTACTGATGAACTGCACAATCTTAGCCATGAGGCCAAGCAGCCACTAAAACCACTGCTTTTGGTAAATTAGATTGTATTCATGACATATTCTTAAATGAGAGTTGGATGGTATTAAGTAGACTAGTGACTAACTGTATATTGGAAAATTTACTCAGTTACGAGCCATAGAGGATATGTAAAACAAACTTAGTTCATTACTTCAAAATATTTTACTGTTTATTTCTAGGTGACTGCATAAAAGATCCTGTCTCATACCTAAAAATGCCCATCTAGACAAGGTCACAATTAAGTAAAGCAAAGCACCTCTGTCGTGCTAGAAGTCTTTCAAGTGCCTGTATCTCATGTGGGCTTAAGATAAATCCCTAAATTGCCATCACTAGAATATTCCCCTCCCCCTGCAAGAATTCACTGCATTTACATGGGTCAGAAACAGTCCAGACCTCATTATATGAATATTGATTTCAATAAGGAAATCAATAGGCATGAAGTAGCAGCATTTTCAAAATGTTTTTAAAAGGACTGTAATTGAAACTTGCTCTAGAATCTTGCACAGGGAGTGCTGATACACAGATTGCTGCATATGAATACCGTCACTCATTTTCACACTGTACAGCTTTATTGGGAAAGCTGGACTCGATTCCATTCACAACTCAGATAAAGATGAGGTGCCCAGTAGTGGTCTCTTAAACCTTGCAGTGTTTCAATACAGTGGTTTCTTTGGTGTAAGAGGAAGATATTTTCCAGGCGGCACAGGTCCGATTGGAAAGGGAAAACTCCCAGAGTAAAGCAAGTTTGACAATTGGAGCCCACCTGAGAGATCACAAAGAGTTAATTTTCATTAGCTTTCTGTTTCAAATGTTTTATGGCCATTTGAGTCCTTCCTCACTGAAATGAGAAGATGCTCTCTGTATTAACCGAGGGTGAATACAGAGTTTGATATTGGTTTGAAACCACAATTCATGTAAATCATATCCTTTTAAAAATGAATAACATTTCACAGATTTACGTCAGCTCATCTCCAAAGTCTAAATGCTACCTCATTAAGAGTCCTGCGGGGAAACAAATATACAGCAAGAGCTTCCTGGAGAGCTCTCCATTATGCCCACACATCCTTACCTTGAGATAGAAGGTGTCTGAGACATAACATCCATATTTTCTTTACAAGTACTACAATATGACAAAAACTGAATCCCCTTTGTATACACGCACTGCTTTATAAACAGTGGTACTTCATTCTCATTTTATCATCATGCACATGTCACGTAGCCAGAAGGCAGCAGTCAATTTCTAGGCAGAATTCTGTGTTTCTAAAAACCGTCCATAGTTTTACCTATTGGAACTCTGAAAGATTGCATTTCCACAACAAATGAGGAATCACCAAGCAAAAACATAAGGAAAGAATGTGCACATTCATTAGTGCTCCTCACAGCTCTTGCCATGCAATATAATCTAGGTCTCATCTGTGAAAATACTGAATGCAGAGAGTATCAAGAAAAAGTTTTTTGCTGCCCACAGTATTCACACTTTCTTCCAATGAAACTTTATGGATGCTGAGAGTGCTAAAGTCTTCATGTTTAACACACTGAAGCATATCAAAGCTCCACTATTAGCTAAAATAAGAAGCTCCTGGGATTCATGAAAAATTTGTTACACTCAAAGCAGATGCAAATGGCAGCAAAGCTGTTGACATACAGTTCTTAAGGAACAACTCTTGCCTATTTTGTTCACTCTCTTTTCATGAATGTACAGGAGGACATCAGCCAAGGGCTTCTCATTATGATAATGGTGTGACATCTGAGGACTCAACTGTGTCGGACCAGGATGGCTCCAGGAAAGATGAAACTGGAAGGCATGTGTTACAGAATAACTGCTTCACTTCTTATTTATGTTTACCCTTTGTTCTGGTGACTGGGTGACTACTGACATGGTGAGTCCTTGTGAGATAAACTTTATCTGATTGTTTTTTGTAGGTCCTTATCCAGCCCTACCAGTTCTTTCCCCTCTAAGTATACTGGAATGCTACTGTGAGACCAGCCATTTTGCCTACTCAACTCTTACCCTTGGAACAAATTATAATGAAGACACAGACATTATGCCCACAGACTTCTCCTGCAAACAATGAGTGTTAAGCTAATTCTTTCAGGTTTATGGCATACCTATCTGCCTTCTACATGTATTTTATAGACATTTGCAAGAAATTAACTAGTTGAGGCCAGCTTGGTGACAGAGAGAGCATCACACACAGCCAAGTAGAGGAACTGGGAATTTTGCAAGACCAGTCATCACTAATTGAATCACTGATTGCAGCCTGCACCACAAAACTAGTGATGATCCACACATACCACATGGCAGGAACAGGTGTCAGGTTCTCATCAACCATCTCAATAATGCCACAGAAGGTGTCTCATTCATTCATCAACAGTGTTAGGATTTTACTGCTGCTCCTCACCTCAAGCATTCCTCCAAATGTAGGTTGATCCAGGTCAGGTTAAATGAATCAGTTTTGAGACTGAACTTTTGCTTACTCTATAGTTATTTTGGGAGGGTGTTGGGGGGAATAACAATCACTTATTTTAGAGGGATAAAAAATATTTAGCTCAGAAGAAGGAAAGACTATGGGCCTGAGCTACAGTGCAGCCCGAAGAGTTTTTATTTTGAGCCTAATAAATAAATAAATAAAAATTATAAACAATGAACAAACAAACAAACAAACACCACAGAGCAAACCCTGAATTGTTCCTACAAAAATACCAGCAATAAATAAATAAATGATTTGACAAAAAAAATCATATACATAATAGACTAGGTGTCTAGTCTACAGCTACAGGAATTAATCCACTTCTGTTATGAGTCTACTTGATCTGTAATTCTGGCAACTGCCAGAATTTGCTTTATTTCTGTTTTATAAGCACAGCTAAGGTGGTCTGTCTTACCACAAACACAGACCATGCTCCCACTTTAGGTCAACAGGGCAACAGTTTTCGGGGGACAGAGGGCCCAAACAGGGTTCAGTGATAGAAGCTACATTGTGAAGTAACACGCTTTCCTTTGCTGTGTAACAGCTGTGCTTGGAAATTGTCTTTACCATGGGCTAGTGCACTCTACCCAATCCTTCTATTTTTAGGCTGCTTTCCCTTATTCATCCAGACCTTTTTTTTTTAATCTCCTTGCATTGGCCTCCAGAGCCTGTTTGGAGCAATATTGTGAAGCAAATGACCAGATATAATGACTTTCCAAGGTCCTTGTGAATCCTTATTAACATTCAGTTAGCATAAGTCCTGACTTTATTATTGACTACATTGAATACACAATACACTGACCTCTGCCATCTGCAACTAAATCTCTTCCTGCAGATCTATCACAGTGATTTCATACACAGAGGAAGTGGAAGAAAACAAAACAGTAGCTACTTGGGTTTTTTGTCTTAAGAAACTTCAACACTCTGTAGAAAAGGCTGCTCTTTTACCACCACTGGTAATGCAGCTTTTTGCTGCTGCTGCTGCTCTATGTTGAAGCATAATGTCAAAACCTGGGACAGAGAGAGAGGGAAGCACCATACCAAGACATCATTTGGAATTAAGAAATCTTGCTAGAAGCAAAAGTACTGACTGAGAACCCCTGTGAGACTTCTTTTTAAATACATGCTACACTTAAAGTTGTTGAAGGAAGTAAAAGACTAATTTGTTGGTATGTTGGTGCATCTTCAAGTACCGAGGAAGAAAGCATATCAGCCACAGGAAAATGAGTAACATATATTACATAAAGATACAGAAAACTGATTTTCCACTTTTTATGTTCTCGAAATCAGGTACAGTGGATGGCCAGCTCTTATCACTAGTATTACAGGTGGACTCTTCAAAGTTCAAAGAGCTCATGTTCAAATGAAGCCACATCTTGCCTACATCCTATTTCTGCCTTGCTTCACACTTCTTGTGTTTCTATCACACACACATACACACACACTATCGTGCCAGAAATCACAGCAACAGGAATGGCTTTTCACACAAACCCATTCTAGGACATTCACCAATCACTCTTTTGAATCTATCAAAGTCAGCAGGCTTAAATCCATGTCTGTGTTCATCGCCTTGGCACACAACATCAACACCTGGTCTATTACCTGTCTAACTTTAACTTCGGCTTAGCACCACAGCCATTTTGCTCTGAGACAGTGATTATGAACCTGAAAGGATAAGAAGTCCAACAAACTAGCTCTGTAGTCTAGGACAACAAACAAACCATTAGCCTAAATGTGTATGAAAGATACTGCATGTTGTTGGACTCCCTAGGACAACAGGGAGCAGAGGAAGGTGACTGAGGTTTGGGCTAAACATTAGCCTATGAGCTGAGATACAGACAGTCACAAGGCTGCAAAGGGCATTCCAAAGTGGCTTGAGCCGCTGCCTCTCCCCAGGCCAGCTCTGGGGCTCCCTGTGGCTCCAACATTCCCTTTGCTCATTCTTTGGTGATGACTCATATGCCCAGTCAGAGTCATAGAGCAAAAGCACAGCCATTTTTGCACAAGGCTCAGGTTCACTCTTGGCATATTACAAGTGTACAGATAAAACCACCCGTTCAGATCCCAAACCCCACAGTAAGAAACCTCCCTTTCCATAAAATTCTAGCAAATACTGTTGGCTTTTGTCTTTCTTATCCTTCCCACGCCACCACTGCCCTGATCTTCCTTATGAAGAAATGAATGTGTGAAGTTCCTCATGGAGCTCTGGAATTAGGCCCCATTCTCCTCAGTCCCCTTGGAAACATTAAAAAAAAAAACCCAATCCTTTGAAAATCTCCATTAACTATCCTGGAGAGGGAACTTGTATTTCATTGACTGTAGTTTATGCAAATAGGATCAGAGGAATTAACATATTGGAAAGAACTGACATTTGTCCTGATATATTGAATCGTTAGCATGACAGAATCACTTAAGCTGGATCCACTAACATCAGGTTTCCTCTCATTATTGACCCCTGCAGAGTAGGCCTGACAAGTGGAACTGCTGCAAAGTTCATTAATAATGTGAAATAAATCAATTGTTCGGGAAATACTGAAAACGGATGACACTGAACTCAGGCTTTCTGCAAATTCAGCACATATCAGTTTCCATCAAGGACACTAGTTATAACAATGTCCTTCTCTGACCTATATTCAGGAACTACAATTCACTCCTAGGTAAGCTCACAAGGATACCGGGAATGCTGCCATCAATGGAATAATACACTTCCCTGTAAAACAAAAAGCAATATTATCTTTTACACACTGACATACATAGCTTAGACATTTCAGCCTAGTGATTGACACCCTCAGTGTGAATCAAGGGCAGGACACACGACCTGTAGCAAGGCTTTGTTTTCATCTCAGTAGAGCAGGGAGATGATCACTCGTGGACCAGCCAGGCTGCCCTTCCAAACACAGATACACTGCCAAAGGCAACAAAGACACCTTTTACCTTATAACCTACAGGAGGCAGAAAAATCCATGTTGAAACAAAGCTTGGAAGAAATATATGCATTGAAGACAACAACACTGAAAATAAAATCCTCTTCCTTACGTGAATGCCAGAGTTTAGAGGGCCAAACTCTGTAGCATTCTATATTGGCAAGTGAAAAATGCAAACCAAGTAATTCACATAAATTCACACTGCCTTTTGCTGCTCGCAAAATGTCCATGAACAGATTGAGATTTTCTCTAATATATTCATGGTTCAAGTTTACTCCAGTTTTGGATAATTTTTATCATCTGTTTTATGGAGCTGAATAATTTCTTCTGCAGACCACAAGCTGGTTGTAAATATTTGACACATGCTAATTGAAGCAGAATGCATCTCAAAGAGCTGTTGGTGCACGATGCACAACTTCAAGCCTTGAATCGCATGAGTTTAGCTCATGCAAGCCAGGAGAGAACAAAAAGTTTCTAAAAAACCTGAGACAGAAACAAGCACAAAATCAGCTAAAAAGAATGAGAAAAATTTTAAGCAAATTTGTTCCCTTCTAGCATATACAGTCTTGCTCCAAAACTTCATCTGTAGCAAAAAGTTTACAAATTTGTAGCTAACTGTAATGAATACAGCTCCTCAAAGTACAAAGGTATTATACATCATCCTTCTGCTTTGCTTTATATCTTATAGGCTCATTAGGTTGAAAAGGACCTACAAGATCATCTAGTCCAACCATCCTCCTATCACCATCCCTACCCACTGAACTACTAAATCAAATCCCTCAGCACCTCATCTAAACGTTTCTTGAACAGCGCTAGGGATGGTGCCTCAACCACCTCCCTAGGCAGGCCATTCCAGTGCCTGACCACTCTTTCAGAGAAAAAATGTTTCCTCAGGTCTAATCTAAATCTTCCCCGGCGCAACTTGTGGCCATTCCCTCTCATCCTGTCATTACTTATCAGGGAGAAGAGGCCCACCCCCTCCTCACCACAACTCCCCTTCAGGAAGTGGTAGAGTGCAGTAAGGTCTCCTCTGAGCCTCCTCTTCTCCAGACTAAACAATCCCAGCTCCCTCAGCCGCTCCTCATAAGACTTGTGCTCCAGACCCCTCACCAGTCTTGTTGCCCTTCTCTGAACACGCTCCAGGGCCTCAATGTCCTTCTTGTAGCGAGGGGCCCAAAACTGAACACAGTACTCGAGGTGCGGCCGTACCAGAGCTGAGTACAGGGGGATGATCACCTCCCTGCTCCTGCTGGCTACACTATTTCTAATACAGACCAGGATGCTGTTGGCCTTCTTGGCCACCTGGGCACACTGCCGGCTCACGTTAAGCCGAGCATCAACCAACACTCCCAGGTCCTTTTCCTCTCTACATTCTTCAAGCCACTCTGCCCCAAGCCTATAGCATTGCATGGGGTTATTGTGGCCAAAGTGCAGGACCCGGCACTTGGTCTTATTGAACCTCATCCCATTGAGCTCAGCCCAGCTGTTCAGCCTATCCAAATCCTTCTGAAGGGCCTCCCTACCCTCAGGCAGTTTGACACATCCTCCCAACTTGGTGTCATCTGCAAACTTACTGAGGGTACACTCAATCCCCTCGTCTAGGTCATCAGTAAAGATATTAAACAAGATGGGCCCCAATACCAACTCTTGGGGGACACCACTCGTAACAGGATGCCAGCTGGACTTAACTCCATTAACCACTACCCTCTGGGCACGGCCCTCCAGCCAGTTCTCCACCCAGAGAAGAGTGAACCTGTCCACACCACGGGCTGCCAGTTTCCCCAGGAGAATACTGTGGGAGACCGTGTCTTGCTGAAGTCCAGGTAGACTACATCAACAGCCTTTCCCTCATCTACCTGTCTGGTCACGCAGTCATAGAAGGAGATGAGGTTGGACAAGCACGACCTGCCCTTGGTGAACCCGTGCTGGCTGGGTCTGATCCCCTGGTTGCCATGCACGTGCCGTGTGATCTCCCTCAAGATCATCTGCTCCATAACTTTCCCTGATACCGAGGTCAGGCTGACAGGCCTGTAGTTCCCCGGGTCTTCCTTACGGCCTTTCTTGTAGATGGGAGTCACAATGGCAAGCCTCCAATCTTGTGGGACCTCTCCAGATAACCAGGAATGCTAATGGCAGAAAGCGGCTTGGCAATCACCTCTGCTAGCTCCCTCAGCACCCTCGGGTGGATCCCATCTGGCCCCATGGACTTGTGGCAGTTCAGATGGAGGGGTAGATCTCTGACCGTCTCTGCTTGGACCACAGGGGGTGCATTATGCGCCCCATCCCAGACTTCCAGGTCAGGGCAAGTACCCTGTGGACAACTGCTCTGTCTATTAAAGACAGATGTGAAGAAGGCATTGAGAACCTAAGCCTTTTCCTTATCATCTGTGGTTACATTATCTTGCATCTTCACTGTTTGCTCCTTCATTCCCTTCCAGTTCATTTCTTAAATCTTTCCATTTCTCACAACAGGAAGCAAATCTCACAGACCATGCAACTTTTCACATCTTGCAAAGCATCAGTTATGTTCTTGCTCTAAACTACAAGCATGGCAAACATTACCACTAATAGCACTTGCAAATGAACTTCTTAAGGCAGAGTTTTAATGCAGGTAAGCATAACACACACCATTTTGATACAATCTAGAAAGTTCTATATGAGTACTTATCGTTAATCACATGCAGGCACAGCATAGTGTACCAGCTGAAACTGATCTAAAAGGCACAATCCTTTTTCAGTGGAAAAACAAGAAATTCAGCAGCAAACTGCTTTGCTCAAGGTCACACAAGCAGCTGACAGCAATGCAAGTCAGGATAAACCCGAAGTCTGTAATTTCAAACATATATAAGCTTTCTTCCCCAAACATGCCCTGTGGTTCTTTGGCACATCATCATTTGAAAGAGCTTCCTAGCAGGACTAAGATGGCATCAAAACTGATGAAGGTAAGTAGTAGATGAAGAATTTTGTGAGGAACACTTGCTGCTCTCTGCCTGTTCTTTTATAACCTTACACTTCCCAAGGTTTAAATTATTGATCCTCTTATTTCTGTGCTAGTGCTTTAATTTACCATCTCCAAAAATGATAATTATGATACTGTCATGACTGTTGTCTCTGTGGTGGCCTTTCAGTCGCATCCCTTTCATTGGTTCATCATTCTTTACTCTATTGATTGCTTTTGTCAACATTCTTCCCCCAGCTCATGCAGTCCTGATGAGGACAGGTGGAGCAAACACTGTGGTGCCGAGTCAGCGCTTTGCTGGCCGATTTGAAAGGCAAAGAGTTCCAGGAAAGTGCAGCAAGTGCTCAGCCCGGTGCAGAGCTCTGTCAGGGTGTGATATACAGAGCATTGAACTCTCCTACATCCTTTGTGATGAGCAAGGCAGGAAGGGGCAGCTAAAATTCATCATTGATTGCCCTCTTGATATTTCGATATTAAATGCTCCATAGAACAAGGTTAGTGTGCCTGCTTGTCACACACTTACTGAGCCTGGTTAAGTTTAGGAAAGCTTAGATGCCCATGTGGTACTCCCGAGGCATGGGGACCTCGCATAAATGGGAAGGTAACACACACAGGAAGGCTGAACTGGTCCCTCTGCACCTCTGTCCTCTGCCACACTGCCCTGGGTAAGCAGGGTCCAGGTCTATCCAGTATTTCTTCTCCATTTAGACACTACAGAGTTGTAGGGTCCATTAATTCAGAAACTTTTCCTCTGAGCGTGGTTTTCTATTGCTGCTCAAGTCCAGCTGAACCATCCTCACAGCTGCATTACATTTATATGGTCATGCTGCTGACCCATCACCAAATTATTCTCTCAGCTCCAGCTAGGTTACCCACTTACCATACCAAGGCCCATACTAAATAACAGATGTGGTCTTTAATTAAGACTCCTAAGTAAGCATTACAGAGTATCTATGTCAATCTTCACTTTCTATTTATTAGAACATCACTGACATTTATTCCCTAAATAAGAAATTTAGGAAATTGACTACTTCTTGCACCTGCAATGAAACACACAGCTGAAGCTCTCCCTCCAGCAAATCCATCTTCCTTTGTTTCAGAATCACTGTCAGACTATGTCAGCAATTTGCCCTTTCAGAAGCAGAGGTATTCCCTGTTGCTTTAATTTCATTTGACTGGAGCTCTGCAGTGCCCTGAACACCCTATGAGCAGAGCACAGCTGCTACAGAGTGCTGCTGCCAGCGTCATGACTGATACCCAGAGCGAGTGCGCAATCCCACGCCCATTTCCATCACCCAACGGTTGCCAGTCAAATTTCACATCAGCTTCAAGCTGCTCTCCCTGACCTACTAAGCCCTTTAAAATCTCCAATCGTGTTTTTGTTGGGGTTTTTTTTGCACTGATAGGTTTCTCTTATATTGGTTCGTGCAGGCCTTCTGTGTTTTAAGGACAGTGAGCTACTTAGACACCACAGAATTAATATAAACACAAAGAAAATACAAGTGCATAATGGCTGATGAAGTTATTTACCTTCTGACTACATTATTTGAAAAGATGTTTTAAAATTGAACTATTTTAAAAATGAAAAACAATATAAACAGTTGGGCACCGCAGATCTCAGAAAATGATATTTACCTTGTCCTTCTATTCTCAAATGACTGAAAGGTGCTAAGAAAAACCTCTAAAGTTACATAATTCACATTAAAAAAAAAAAAAAGAAAAAATCTCCAGTCTGTAGCTTGATACAACACAGTTCTTTTTGTTTTTCAGTCTCAAAGCATTCCCTTCAAGAAGTTAAAGCACACCGTGCAGTACTACAGTGCTGCCAAACTGCTCTCCCTGTGCACTCCTGGCTGCACACACTAGGGATGCTGCCTCTTTGCACGTAGCCAAGCAGGAGACCCTATCCTCCCCTTTCAAATTGCCACCTTGAATATTTAACCTGCTTCATTAGGATATGCAGTAGAAGAGAAAATCCTAGGCACCTCAAAAACAGCTCATGTTCTTGATCATAGTAGGAATACAGGTAGTTGAGATCTTACATATTTTCAGAGCCCTCAGCTATGCAGTCCATATCAATGCAACATCAAGATTTAGGATGTAAATTAGAAAACATTTCTTCTTAGAAAGAGCCGTGAGACATTAGTACAGACCACCCAGGGAGGTGCTACAATCACCATTCCTGGAGGCATTCAACAACCGTGGAGGTGTGGCACTGAGGGACACAGCCAGTGGGGATGGGCTAGTGGTTGAACTTTGTGATCTTAGTGATCTTTTCCAACTTTAATGACTCCACAATTCTATGACCAAGACACACTGTGACGCTGACACCTATTTGTTGAGATGTACAAGGAAACACCAGGTTTGTCTTACCTGAAAGCAATGAAGCCATTTCACAGCAGTACCTCATTTTGCCCGAAGCCAAAACTGACCCTCAGTCAGGATGGCTAGGCTCCTCATCCAGAAGAGGAGAGAATCCCTTTCCAATGCTTGTACATCAGCATCAGAGGATGAGAGAACAGGAGAACGCTCAAACTTTCAAACTGAAGCTGCCCCTTAACTGAGTAGATTGTTTTGGCTTCTCCACCATATCTGATTGTTATATGAATGTGCAAATTAAAAGGGGGTAATTCTGAAGCAAAAATAAGTCAGCCAAGAAAGAGAGGCAAGGCATCCAGGCAAAGCTCTCAGGGGCTTCCAGGAATCCAGGCTGAATGCATCCCTGCACTCTACTGTTGTAAGCTAGGGGCCCACCCCCTTATCCTTTGCCTTTATGGTACCTTCACACTTCTGTTTATGGCAGCACCATCTTTTAACCTTCCTTGAGGCAAGATTGCTCTTCACACACAGGTGGCTCTCTGCTTATCTTTTTCCAGCAGACTTTATTATCAGCAAAACCCAAAAAGACAAATTTATCCTTTGTGCTGATGCAATTGACTTGTCACCTACTTTTACAGCTAATTAGCTCTTTAGTAGATTATGCCAGATGTCAGAGGTCATCTGATAGCTGATCCTGCTAAACTGACTGTAAATATTTCTTTCCAATTGCATGCAACCACCTCTTCCTGCTACAGCCCCTCTCAAATTAACACTGCATGTTTAACCTATTTATTCAGAAGGCAAAGTATTAAGTCTGTGTTTAAAAAAATGACTTTCATATAGTACAAGCGCTCAGAAAGAAATCTTTCACTGAAGCCCTAACCTAGTAGGTGAAGATGTCAGAGATCTCTAATTAGAGCTTGATAACAGTGCTTTTGGTGCACATTTTCTACTCACGTGCTCACTGCTTTCAATATCAGTAGCTACGGAACATGTATCACATGTTACAGATGTTGTATACTTGGTTAGTTAAGCAAAAGTGTCTGGGAATTTCCTACAAGAATAATCTTGTTATGTAGAATATTCCTTCAGTGTGGTACAAATTACATACAAGTGTTCAATTGAAACCACCATTTTTCAAATAAAATTGGGGCTAGGAATAAGTGACTAATGCTGGGAAGGGAGTCAGATAAGGTTGAGTGACAAGGAAGTATATGAGAGAGAACAGAAATGCTGAATGACACAGCTTCTCATTACTTAACCTGGCTGTTTGTCTCTTTAAATCAGAAAAGTGGTTCATTTTTGAAGTCTAAATGTTCAGTTTTTAGGAGTTCATTGCTCAAAGGCATAGTGAAAACTGATGTCTTCATAATTAATAATTCTTTTGCCCAGAGAGGCTGTGCACGTTCCATTCCTGGAGGCATTCAAGGCAAGGCTGGATATGGCTCTGGGCAGCCTGGTCTAGCGGTTGGCGATCCTGCTCATGGCAGGGGGGTTGAAACTAGATGATCTTTGAGGACCATTTCAATCCAGGCCATTCTATGATTCTATGATAAGACAGCCTTACAAAGAAATCTCCAACTGGATTTTTTTGTTTGTTTGTTTTTCCCAGAAAAGATACCTTCCTTGATGTGGTGGGGAAGAAGATTTATCTATGAAATCTGACAAACATCAGCAGTGCTATGCAGCCATCTGAGGCAAGTGAAGACCAAATAGATAAGGTATCAGAAATTTTACTGCTTATCCTACTTTGTGCGCCACCTAAACTCTTCCAGATAGTTTAAGATAGCTTTGATTCCACATACTCCCTCATGAAATAATGTAGGTAACTCTTCAGAGATAACTCTTTTGGGAGCTCTTAAATTTACATAATTTGTTTAGCCTGATGACTTCAAAAGCACCTAGGGCAAGCAAACAATTCAGAAAGATACTTTAGATCTGTAAATCTAAAGTGAACCTTTGCTGTGGATGTCTTTCCCCTGGAGATGCTCAAGGCCTGTTGGATGGGGCCCTGGGCAGCCAGAACTAATGCCTGATTTAGTGGTTTACAGCCCTGCTCGCAGCAGGAGTGCTGGAACTCAATGATCTCTGAGGTCCCCCTTCCAACCCAAGCCATTCTATGATTCTATGCACCAACACCTGACTACTCAGCCCTGGTTCAGTCCTCTAAAGGCTCACTTGTCACAGAAATCAGTAGATACACTAGCGCTCTCACATGTGGTCTTCAAGTGACAAGGTTTGTCCTCAGATATAATTTTCTTATGGCAAACATCACAAACACACTGTTTCAATTCCATTGTCTATTAGGATTTCACCTCCTTGTAGAACCATTTCTACTGCAGTCAGAAAACACCCTGAGACCTAGAATTATCAAGGGCAAGACCAGAGCCAGAGAACTATCTCAGACTCTACTTTGGGTGCAGCTTGGAGCTGCAGTCAAACAAATAGTTAGGAAAAATGCTCAGTAATTGCTGATCATTTTTTTCCTTTAATTTCATGGCCCAGCTGTGAGGGAACACACAGATGTGACCAGGAAAAGGTTGACTAATTTCTCAAGAACATTTTGTAAACACACCTAGGAAATCATAGTAGCAATGTGTTGCTGGTTCACAGATCACAGAGTAAGAAAACTGCTTGGAAAAACTGGTGATTATGGAAGAAAAACTGTCAACTAGCATTTAAAAATAGGAGCAGTATTTTTCTCACTTTCTAGAATGATCTTGAGCAAAAGATACCTTCACCTTCAAGCATCATGCAGACACAATACCCAGGGTTTTAGAGAAGCACCTCTTCAATATTCAAAATTTCTGGCATTCACAACTGTCTTCGGCAGTGACTGCTTGAAATTCATTTTGCTATTCTTTCTGTATTAAGAAATCAATGCCCCTTTTTTATCATTTATCTATCCAAAGCTCCTCCTAATTTATTATCAGTTCATTAATGTACTGCCTACTACCTTTCAAGATCATTAAAGAAGTTAAATAATATCTTAAACCTTCTTCCTCAGCATTTTGTCCCTTACAGCTGTGTTCTATATACGTGATTAAATTCGCCTTACTGTTTCAAGTCTGATCACCCCTCACCTCTCCTCCACTTTTTTTTTTTTTTTTTTAAAGGGAACATGATTTCAGTTTCCAACCTTATAATTTTAAGGTGTAAAAAATCATTTTCAGGGTAACACATCCACTGTTTCAGGCCCTATGCCTGCTCTTCCTTCCAAGTAGCAAGAGGCTGATAGAAGTTCCTAAGGTTCCAGCAGGACACCAGAGCCTCTCCAACTCCAGTCTCCCCAGTTTCTTCTGGGTTCTGTTTCAGGAGTCATCTAGGTGAACCAAATCAGAGCCCATCAGTAGGTCTATCTTTCCACCATGTGGGCCTGTGCCTTCTTCTCCTACATAGTTCCATGTTTTACCTGTTCTTCTGTCCTTGGCTAGATGCACTGTCACAGAGCAGTGCAGTGGTTCCTCTGCCAGCTGAGCAAGGGCATTTATTTTTCCATCTCAGCAGTTCAACATGGTGGCTCACATGTGACGGACTGGCCTCCCCCTGCACATCTTTATGCTGGTACTGTATAATTATTGCCTCTACTGTAAAGGGATTTTAATTTTATTTGTTTTCTTAATATTGATCTCCAGCCACATTGATGCACAGTCATTTCTGCTTATTTTGCATTTGTGATGCTGTGTTTTGGAGCTGAGCTTGTCACCTACAACCAGGCCTACTCCTATGTGCAATCCTACATCCAGACAGCATCTCACTTCACATCAGTGAGAGGTCTATGTGGTTACAGAATGGAGAACTTCACCCCAGATTAGCAATGACTTTAACAAGAAGTGATATGCTCATTCAGTCAGCAACAGATAGCCTACATTAATTTAGCACTAACAAACTACAGCAGCATAATAACTGCCACATCTGATTAAGAGTTTCAGCTGAGTTTTACACACAGTGCTTACCTGTCTTGTTCTTCCTACATCTTCCTCCCTGTTGTTCAAACCAACTCACCAGGGGAGTCCATTAAAACATAGCAGACTATTCTTTGATGCTTCTCAGGTTAAAGTCGCAGCTTAATGCCAAACACAAGATTAAACGCTTAGCTCTAAGATTCAGTTTTGGTCAGTGTTCAAATGAGAGTGCTTTAGTGAATGAGACAGAAGGAAGCCAAAGAGCACCTTCTGAAATGCTAGCTGCTGCCAGGATGGTGTGCCAGCTTGCTGAACAATACAGATGCCCTGTTCCCTTTCCCACTGTATAGCACAGTCTGTCTCTACTACTTCCCCCCTATCTGTCAGGCCAGACAGAAGGGGAAAAAAAAATAAGCAAGTTGCCAGCCACCCTCCATCCTAACCTGAAGGTGCCTCAGATGAAATGGTCAGGCTGAAGGCTAAAAGAAACCTCACTCTAAGCTGGAAGGGACTTTATTTCAGATTAGGTGAAAGAGCTATCCTTCTAACAAATAGCTGGAGAAATTTGCAGCCAATGTATCTGTACCGTCTCTGGGGTGATAACCTGGACTCACCCTCATTTGGTACCAGCAGAGCAGAGCAACCTTCAGAGAGGTCACATCCTAGACTAGGGGGAATTCTGTGCTTTCTGAGATAGGTGTTGGGGCACCAAGCCCAGTAGTAGATCATGGGGCAGAAGCAGCAGAGCACACAGGATCTAGCCTGTGGGGAGCGAGCTCTTCTGACACCCAACTTAAGGCCCCAGTGCTTCATTCCCGATGTAATGTGTCATCCAAAGACTCACCCTTCTGCTAATTCTCTCATCTCTAGACCATCCTTCCCCGTGAGCAATGCTCACCTTGTACTATGACTTTTCAGTCTCTAGCACTAAGCGCCCCAGTTTCCCCAAATCTGCCTGTATCCATAATCTCCTTTTTGTATGGAGCACAATTCCACAAGCTGCAAGAAACCTGAATGTACCTGCTGTTCGCTAGAGAAAATTCTTTAAGTGCTGGTGTCTCACATCAGCCTTAATAAACCAAGTATCAACATGTAACGCAAACCTCAAAACGAGCCACAAAGAGCAGTGGCAGAAGAATGACTCTTCAAGAAGATATTACAAAACTCATTTAGGAGCTAAGAGAAATAGTGTATTGAAGACTAGTTACTACTGCAATTAAATGAGGTCAAGGATCAGGCATTATCAGTCAAGATCCCAAGCTATTTTACTTCCTATAGTGCTCTCCAACACACACACACACACACACTTGACTAGACAAGACTATATCATTTATCATTAACAAATCGGTAGAAATTTCTGTCCTTGACAAAACATTTGTAATATTAAAACACTTGTAGTGAGAATAGCTTTGATCTAAGTATAATTTAGAAGTCTGTAACTGAATCAGAGCAATGTCAGCAGATTTGTGTAATGTGAATTCAAAGGTAGGCAAACTTCAATTATCATGTTTCTGTTGCATTCAACATCCATGCAAGCCAACCTCAACCTCTACCCCCTGAACTGTCCAACAACTGGCCAACAAGGTACACACCACCACTCTGCTGCACGTGCAGAAGGTTTGCATTAGCAAGGACACAAAATCTGCCACCATGGGCAGCTTTACTATCAGCTGCAGAAGCACTCAGCTCACAAACCCTGGCCTGCTCACCCCACATCTGCTGTACATCTATTTGGAAAGCAGGGATGGCACAGGCAAGATCAACAGCAGTTATAATGGGAGAGAGCAGCTAT
The DNA here is from genome assembly GCF_038088225.1 of Cyrtonyx montezumae. Taxonomy (NCBI): domain Eukaryota; kingdom Metazoa; phylum Chordata; class Aves; order Galliformes; family Odontophoridae; genus Cyrtonyx; species Cyrtonyx montezumae. The sequence continues at coordinate 25,475,098 of NW_027071936.1, read as the reverse complement.
GAGCAATAGATTGTTTTTACTACTGTGTGTCCAAATACATGGGAAATAACTCAGCATGATTTCACTGAAATTCTGGAACATAAATTTATAGAAATGGTGGGCAGGACAGTTCACTGTTTTTAACGTTTCCAGACAGCAATGGGTGTAATAAAAACCTTACAGCAAACAGTTTGCTTGGTACTAATTTAGCTCTAAAGTCTCTTAATAGGACTTCTTGCCAGTACTGAACCAGCACAATAGAAGCCTCTGGTTTGGAACTAGAGTGGTGCCTAGGTGTTGCCGGTAAGCCTCATTTATTTATTTTGGTTTTTGCTGTTTTTCTAAGCAGTATGGTAGAACGAGTTATGCTTTCTTCATGTCACAGGCCTCCTGGGCTGATTTTGTACACACAGAAAAAGAAGCCTCTGGCATTTTTCACATTTCAACCAGCAGTGGCTTGGCTGCATTATCAAAGCTGGCCTGGCAGATACACAGAGCAGAGCATCCAAGACCCACCGCAGACGCTGCCTGCACAAATGAACTAATCGCACAGACACTGCTGGGCCACAGCAAGGAAGCCAGGGATAAAATAAAAGCCCATGGAGACAGGACTAGGCCGTGGCTCTAAAGAATTTGCTTTTCTTAGCAGGTGCTTCAAGTTCCAACATCTGCTGGCCATATAAATCAAAGCCACTTCTACAAGCACTTACGCAAATGAATGACGTGAACGTGTAAATACACTATAAGGCTTCTTCCCCATTACTATTCTTGGCATTGAACCCATAGGGAAGGTTCAGCAGTTTTCTTACGTATGAAAAAGGCAGGCTTATGGGAATAAAAATTTCTAAGGAAATGGTGATGCACGTTGGATTTTTAGAGATATCTCCATTTCTCTGTCCCTCCAAAACACCTGTCACTTTGGAACATCTTAGTAAGTGAGTCTACAATGCACCCTCATGATTCACTGGAGTAAAAAGTAGAATTAGTGGAAAGGAAGAAAATCAAACCACCTGAAAACAGTAAGGATATGGCACACAGAAAGTACACCGCAACAGAAAAATATAATCAGGCTTGATTTGCTTTCCCACCTTGCAGCATTCCTGCACAGCTTATTTTCCATCCTGCTCTATTTACTCATTCTAATACTGCAAGTGATCTGAAAAAATCAATGTGAACATTCAAAGAATAAAGAAAATAAGAAAAAAAATGACAGTCCATCCCTAAAAGTTGAATCCTTATGTCAGACAGCACTGAATATCATGGCACAAAAAGATCAAATTAAAAAAAAAAAGATTGATACTGAATCATTATTGCCTTGGATTTAACATAGACTATTTCGCAATATATCAGAGGAAAAAGTACTGTAAAAAGAGTGTGGAACAGCGGTAAGTATTTAAATGGTACGTGAAAGCTTTATAAAGCAAGGGATGGTCTGGGAAAAAGAAAAGTAAATCCTTGCAGAAACTAATAAGCTTCTGTCTGCACAGCGGAGTTCACAAAATGGCAATACTGTGTCATTAGGCTGGCACAACAGCTGAATTGCTAATAGACCATTAGCAAAGCATGTGCAGAATGAAATCTGTGAAGTCCTGCTGCACATCTGGTCGCAGCCCTAGTGTGGAGGTCTGAGGCAGGGCAGTGCCTGCTCTGGCTGCTCCTCCACCTTCAGAGCACATCAACATTTACACCACATGCTACAAGTTTTTCCAGACTCACCTGTGCCCTGCTGAGCCCCGTGAGCTCCACTAGCCAACATATCTGTCCCAAAACAACGCATGGTTCTCACACAGGATCTAGAGCCAGAGCCAAAGCAGCAGTAGAAGACTACAGCTGCGCATTACCTAGGCTGCTGTCCAGGAGTTATACGCTGTGAACCTTTGTCTGATGTAATACAAACCCAAATACTACCAAAACAAATACTTAATGCTAGCAAAGTGTCTGTTATTATCAGAGTACTGAGTAAACAATGGCTAATAAAAACACTTCCTCCAAATCAAACAAGGTCAGATTAAATACTGAAAGGTTACAACACAAAGGTATGCTTCAGCAATTTGGAGGGTGAAGTAGTTAGGAATACAAACATTCAGAACAACCTTTTGTGTAAAGGAGGAACTTCTTCGTGAAGAAAACAAGTGCAACCCACAGGTCTAAAGAGAAAAAACTATCAATAATATTTGTTACAAAAATAATTACAGAAGAAAATACATGACAGGCAACACTCTTGCATAAAGCAGCAGAAGACAACTAAGATTAGTACACATTTGTCTAGATGAAATTGAGTTATAGTTTCCCTCCTAACACAGCCTAGCTGGCGTGGCCAGCTACGATGCCAGTCCTGGCTACTGAAAGCCTGCAGCAGATCAGAAAACTGGGACCTCTTCCCAGCAGTCCAGCTTCAGATATAAAATATATACTCATCTCCATCCTGGGAAAGCTGATAAAAATTTTGACAAGGACCTAGAGGCAGATGTAAGCTCTAAAGACACCTGAACAAAGGTAACTTAAACCCTTTTTCTACTGTGGTTAATGCATAACTAGTTGGCACGTTCAACAATCATTCTGAAACAGCCATTTGGAGCATTATAGTTAGTTTGGTCAAAGAAAAGGTAGAGTCCCTCAGCTACTGAATATGCAGAGCAGACAACAGTTGTTTCAGACGTTATTCATAGATTTCTGAACATACATTAATGCACTGCTGAAATTTTTTTTGTATGTGTACACTATTATAATGTGGTCTAACACTTCATAACCAACTGGACTAGAAGTGCTCAAGATTATGTGCCAATTTCACCTGCTTTTCAAATTCCATTTAATTATACTTACGAAGACAAAAGAAAAAGGCTTCCTCTGTGGAAGTCAAGGCAAGGGATGTTCTCAAACAGGTTAGGCAGCGCACTGCCTACCATGTATAAATTCATCATCCACGTACATGTTAATGGTGTGGAGGTTGGAAGAGTTTCTGTGAAAACCATGGAACACTGCTGAGGCTGTCCAAGACCAAAGCACACACAGTGAGAGTAATTGCTGAAGTCAGGACATAGAGCACGGTCTCAGTGCTTTCCTTTAGGGTACAAACACACCACAGGATCTGTCAGTTCACTGATGAGAAAGGTGACCACTTCCAAGGATTGGGTAGCGGCGCACATTTAAGTATTCTGCTCACCTCAGAGCACAGAGCAGACAAACTCAAAAAGGAAGTTCTGGTTGGAATCCAAGTAATAAACTAGTTTTGCCAATGCCTTGCCATATGGACACACAGGTGATTTCTCCTACCTCATAACATTTAATATACACGTTCACACAAACTGTATTTCCAGGGAGAAAGGTTAGGGGATAAAATACCTTCCAAAAGGACAGAAATAACATCAAAAGAAGCTGCCTAAGCAGAGCTCATTTCATTAAAAGTTACCCAATCCCTACTATTTAGCCATAGCTCTCTACTGCAGCATGAAACCCAACTGTTTCACCCATCAGTTTCCTGTTCTTGCAACCTTTTCATTCTATGGCCTTGGTCAAGTCACTTAACACCAGTTTCATACCCTTAAATCGAAGATACGACCCTTCTCCCATACCTAACCAGACTTACCAACAAGGTGAGGCAGCCTTTTCAAAGAAGTAAGGACCACTGAACTCCTTCCAAGGAGTCCTAACATTTGGTCAATTATCATAATCTTCTAGGTAAGTTCTTGCTGATGCAATATTAAATAAGGTAGGTCTCTTCCCCACTTAACTCACACTAAAGGATAACTGAATTCCAGAATTAAAAAGGAAATTACCAAGTTTACATTTTGGTTTGAAACACCTAGCATAAGTAGTAGTTTTGGGTGGACTAGCAAAGAATCCTGAAATCTAGAAGTACACGTAAAAATAATATATTTTAATCAAGATAAATGTTTCTGTTTTCTGGAAAAAAAAAATCTTGGGGGTGGGGGGGTTGGGGGAAGTGAACACACTTCTTTCTCCTCCTTTTCTTTTTTTGCTGATTTGAAGAGCCATACAGTGCAGTGAAGGGAAGAGACTGGTCTGGCTGCTGCAAGTATTATCTACGCAGTCCTCACACTCTGCACATCCCAGAGAGATTCCACCACATTTACAAAGACCTGGGGTGCCTACTTGACTGTTAGTGCCCTTGAAAAAATCCTACCCATTTCCCAACTTTGAACCCCTCTCTCACTCTCCCCATTCTGGGGCCCACAAGGGAGCACGTCTGGTACTTCAGAGCTACAGTCCTTTGAAGTGCCATTGATATTCAAAGCTTGTGGAGCCTTCTGAATCATAATGGCACCCTCAAACGAGACTCAGGCCACACTACAAATAAACTTGCTCCAGTGAACCTGCTCGCTGCTTCAGCCTGCTAACGTCAGCCTACCTCTGAGAAAAGGGCTCCGCAGCATAAGCATTGCAAAGGAAAATAAAATCCTCAGCATGGAGCCCTGGAGAAGAAAAACAGTGAGATATTTAAACCTAACCATTTCTTTTTAAATACTTGGGTGTTCTTTATAGAGGGAATTTCCCCCTCCTCCGTTCCCCACCAGAAGCGTCCAAAGCGTTACTCACTTTATTTACAGAGCTTTGATGTGAGCCTCCCAATTTTTAGTTCAGTTTTCAGGAATGCAAAGGTCAACTGATTTTCTCTTTCTGGGGAAATTAGGCTGAATTTCATTCTGCCATTTATTCCAAACATGGAAATGTGTGGAGGAATCCTACATTAATTTGCAACAGTCAGAAGTTAAAACTTCCACTGGCAGAAAGTTTAGTTAGCCTGCACCAAAAACATGCAAGTTTACAGACAGAGGGTGCTTAGCCCTGCAAATTAACAGCATCAAAAGAACCACTCGTTCCTAACAAACAAAAATAAAGTGACATCCCTTATGTCTGAAAGTTGGGATCACCATATTGAGTGCTGGTTTGTAACAGAAATCTGAGTCTATTTGACACACACAACAGCCACATCATCCAGAAAGCTCATAGCTCCCTGGAAGGGAATAGGAACTGACGGACCTTGTGCCCTCAGACCTTGATGTCTTACTTGAAGCATGTCCATTTCATGGGGTGTCTGTATTTCTCCAGCACAAAGCAGGCATATACATATATGCAGCAACCCTATATGCTATTAGCATATTTATAGGTCTATATCTATAATTAACTACACCTGAACTCAAAAGGGGAAAGAAAAAATTACTACTTTCTCTTTTGGCTTAATCTGAAACAAGCGTTGCCTTGAAGATTAGGTGGTTAGGGTGTTTTCAGCCACATAACCACTCACACAGAGAGTACACCTTCCTTCCAGCTCTCAGCACTGAATAGAGAATCAGATTAATTCCTGCCAGGTGCTTTGAATGGAACACACACTGAGGGGGTCATTAAAAGATGCACTGTAACTAAGAGTTCCTTGTGTCTTACAAGCAGCTTACTGCAGTAAGCTGATCTCACCTTTGATATTTAGGTTTCCTTTGCATAACAAAGGAGCAATCAGGTACACCAAAGGCTATGCAGAGGCCAAGCAACTCTTGCTTATAGCATCAGAGTATTTTCCTACTTAACTCAATAGAAAAACAGTACCCATTTCAAGCTGTGAAAGAGACATCAACCTGGTTCTTGCCCCAGCAAACCTGTGCTCTAGCAGCAATAATATAATCAGATAATACAGTTCTAATTGTTACTTGGTTTCCGTGCATTTGATATCCCGCTGGTTAAGACTGAGGCTATAACAACACAAGCCAACATTTTCAGATGTCCTCATTTGTATTTAGGTAAAGTATGCAAGTGAGCTCACTCGCAAAGGACCCAAGGTCATTGCATTGGTTCTAGATACATAACAAAATGCATTTGGATGACCAGATTTAAGACAACAGCCTAGAGTCACTTCTCTGCATTTCTTATTTTTACTTGGCAAGGAAGGGATGGAATTCATTAAACTTAATTAACTTCCTGGTTTTCAAAGTCCAACTGTGAGATGGTATGAAGTACAACAGTCTGTATTTGATACGTTTTGTTAACTACATAGCTACTAAAACACACACATTCTACATATGAAACTCCTCTGCATCAAACCACTATGAGGCAGTGAAACATGTTAAACTAAGCCTCCTGAATACATTACTTGCGTGTTCATACAGAAGGTACAGTGAGCAACACATAAAAATTCAGTCTAGCACTCTAAACTATTCTATTCAATTTGGATGTGGTTATACGTATAAAGTATATATATAAGCTCAGACACGTGGTGATGCACATTTCTAGCAATGCCAACAGTCATCATTCCCCTCCCTGATTCCTGATCAAAGACTTCTGGCCGTAAGACTTACAAAAACCTGAGTATACACTTTGCAAGTCACCGAATGGGCTGTACATTCACTAAGGGGTTTTCCTGTGAAGGCAAGTAAAGAGTTATTGACTCCCCATTACTATAGATTAGAACACCTTGAAATACAACATTTATATAAAGAAGCAAACAGTTCACATGCTTTGAAGCATATCTGTATTTCATCTGCTTTATGCCTAATAAGAAATATTACCTCCTGTAACAAACCATGACAATTTCCAGTGTCAGTACATCACTCGATACACTAAAATCTCAATGACCTTTTGTTTTTGGATGGTATTAGAACATGAGTCTTCAACTGAAGGAGACCCCTGCCTCACAATACAACTTTTCAAACTTTCAAGTCACATACTTTGCCTTCCCATGTTTAGATATGCTTGTAGACTCTTATCTTAAAGATTTGATTTGACTCAAAAGCTCAAACAGCCTATTCAAGATCTAGAGATCTATTTCTTCAGCTCCTTTGAAGCCCACCAATGTCAGTGTTTTGAATAAGCTGAACAACAAATGGCAGTGCCTATCAGCTTTTGAACAGAAATTTACACTAACCAAAAAGGGCACAGGCGTGCACTTGCTCATATATAGCTTCAAGTGTGCAGGATCTCAAGGAATGGCAAGCACAGCTCCAGTTACAGGCAGACACATAAACGCTCAGTGTACCTACAACGTTTACTCCAGGTGCTCCTCAGGACACACTAGGAAGCTTCTCAGTACCAAGAAGTCACACTGATGTTATTTACTGTTCATTTTCATTTTTGAGTTGCCACTAACACAGGAAAGGTGTTCAAAGCCCTCATCTGGCAGAGATTAAAGCACGGGCTTAAGTTTAAGCACTTGAACATTCTCACTGACTTCTGGTGAATTATGTTCAATGAAGTAAGCATGTTAGTTCACTATTTCACATGAAATCAATAGAGATAAACTCATTGCTATTTGTCTACAGCAGAGATGGTTGCCACAAAGAACAGCACCAGGAAATTATTAAATGCATATTCATTGAAGGGTTTACATGACCCCTGGCATTGAGCCATCACTGCAGGAAGAAATACTGAGGAGTTGTTTCCCACTCTGTGCATGGTTCCTGCTGGGAACTGAAACTAGTAGTATTTAGACATAGCAAGTGTGCTTTTATGTCACTGAAGTCCATAATAACATTTGCATGTGCACACACACCAATCATGCGAGTCTGAAGGACACATTACTGTAAGTATGCTGTTTTGCAACCTCTGAGAGCTTGACTTTAAACCATGCAATATTGTTTTGATTAAAAGGCTTTGGGGTTTGATTGTTTTTCCCCCCTCCACTCTCTAATAGGTTATGCATTTACCACCGTAAAGCTAGTGTATTTGCAGTAAACAATCTGCAGTTACCAAAGTCTTCAACCTTGCTTCAGTATTAAATCAACTACAAAAGCAATTTATTGCTTCATATATTCCAACACCATGAACAATATCCATTAAATCTCCATCTCACAGAGTGACCACACAGCTCTATGCTTGGATTCCTGTCCTGCATTACAGTGTCACTGAGATAGTGGATTACTCTCTGCCTTGCCACATGAGCTTCATTACAGCAACTTGATGCACCCAGATTCCCAAGAGGTGCTGTGTATTTCCAACTGGGGAAAAGGTGCCCCTAATTTAAATATACTTCCAACATTAAGTGTAAACACTGAGTCCAAACCAGCATCTGTCCTGGGAACAGAGTAGCTGCTGAAATGCCCCCTCAAGAACCACAAAGTAACAGCCTCTGAAGTTGCAGGAACACCTCACTGCTGAATCCCACAGAGAACATGAATTGAAAGTCTCATAAATGTACCACATAAAAATCAATTACAACATCACGAGCATTTCGCTTGTTTTTTCCCTGAGCTTGTACATCTTGTTGAAATAAGAGCCTTTCAGTCACTTCTAGCCAAATTTGAGTCTAATGGATATTGCTTTTTAAGACACTAAAATCACTTTTATTTCTTCCTTTGATGGTGTAGAGCAGGCTCTCATTAATGTACTGTGATTATTTTTTAGACTTTCTTCTCCACAGTCATTGGAAACACCAATTCAGCAATTCCAGCCCTTGGTGCCTGCATCTCAGAAAGGATTTATAAGGAATGACTATTACATGTTCAGTGAGATAATTTTTGGCCAGTGTCTAGAGGGGAAAATTAAAAAAAAAATTAAAAAAATTCTGCCAAACAATCCACTAGTAGTGGTTTAAAGAGGCTAGTGCAACTAGGTTCTATTTCTGTGGTGAGATTTACTGCACCTTTTTACATATGAGTGCAGCACTTGTATGCACACATGCCAAAGAAACTATAAGAAGAAGGCTACCATGCAACAGGTATCACAAAACTTCATAGGCTAAATGCAGGAAGTGCTGGTGTGTCCCACCCTCCCAAAAAGAGGCGATCAATCTCAGCACAGGTGACTAACACATTGGGCACTTCAGGCAGCTTTTTCAACCTTGGAGGTTTGGGCAACCTGCCAGTAATGAAGATGTATTAATGCTTAATGCAGCTTAATGTAATAGGTGTCATGTTCATAATTTACAGAAGCTCTTTCTAAAGCATTAAATTCATTTATACTCCTTAAAAGCTACTCAATCCTCAGGGCTAAGTTAGTTTGGTTGGTGAGAGGGGGCTCTTTTTAGGATCAAACGATATATAAATTGTTAACATATCCAAACTCATCCATTAGTGCGTGTGAAAGCAATAAATGTGCCAAAGTAGCAATAACATGATCGAGGAAAGTCATTGTGGTCATTAGGGCTGAAAGGGTTTCATTTACGGCCCCAAAGAGAGTGAAGGCTATAAAGTAAACCTTAGTAGCCCTGATGACCAGAGGGTTTGGCATATGATGTTAAAATAAAAAATAAAACATTTTTCCTTTTGTGAATGGTCACATTTTGCTTCACCCATTAGACTGCCCCTTCTGTCACCATACCCAACTCTGGGGTGCCATGTTGGATACATGAAGGAATTTAGAGCAAAATACAGGAGATTTGTGCATGCAGGGGCAATGCTCATCACCTGCATCTTTCCACTGCAAATCACAGACACCCCGCAGAGCTGGGAATTGGCCCTAAGGGCCACAGAAGACCAACAGTTTGAGGCCCTATGAGCCCTGTGTTATCATTTCTTGGCAGCAGAGCACATGTTACTGTAAGGAAAGGTCTGTGCTGCTGCCAGACTCGGTGCATTTCTGTCCCAGATCCTTCTCCATGATACTTCATACCTCAGAGTCTGCCTTCCTCCAACGTACACAACCTTAGCTGCAAGTGAGCACATAGCACCCAACAGCATAGAGGAGAAAGGCAACTTTTTTCTTTGACACATTAGGAACACAAGGCTGACACTGGTGGTGGAGGTTATCTATGTGCTGCTAACAATGACAGATTCAACAGTTATAAACCAAATTCCCAAACCCATCACTCAGTCAATCTTTCCTTCACAACAGCTGCAAGATAGTCCAAAGTAGCAAAAGCTCTGGGAACCCAAGATTTGTCACTTTACGACATAAAAGAGCTGCCAGATCCATACTTGCCCAACAGTATTTACAGTCCCTATATTGTTAGAAACTTCCCTTGACCTGAAATGAAGCACTATCTTTGCCCTAATGCAAACACAGATCATCTGAGAACTATGGAGCTTAGTTAATAATGCAAATTAAAAGCTTTTTTTTTTAGCCTTTTCCTATTTTGTTTTCAAAGTACTCTCAGAAACAAAGTACAAAATTCTGTTCTTGGTTGTTGGATGAGAGATGTCCAGTTGGCATCAGTCAAGATAATCTGCGGTGCTGTTGAGAGCAGAGCTTGATCTGAGGCAAACAAGCTGACAGTGTCTTAGGGTCACTTTGCCCATTGTGACCCTAAGACATAAGAGTACCAAGCAATGCAATGATCCCACTAGGTTCCAGAGTCCTGGCCTCCCTCTTTTGTTGCTGCCTGGTTTCAGAATCGTAGAATCATTACAGCTGGAAAAGACCACCAAGATCATCAAGTCCAACCACCAACTCATCAACCACCATATCCCTTGGTACCACATCGACCCTTTTCTTGAAACCCCCCCAGGGATGGGGTAGCCACCTCCTCCCTGGATTTTTGATCAGCTTTTGATGAGCGTTCCCCATGAGACCTGCCTGCAGCTGTCAGGGACCCATGGACCCCCTGAGCCATGCCGAACCCGCCCATGAGCAGGAGCTGATGCTGTGCCTCCGCATGCACCGCTGCAGGATCAGGGAGTAAGTGCGTCTAACAACCTGTAATTAAGTCATGTCATGTAGCCAGATTCGACTTGGAGAAAAATGCCTACAGTAATTGCATTTAGTTCATCTTGTAGCATGGTCCCAATCATAACTGTTAATTCAATTGTACGTTCATTCTGCCAGCTCATTGCCATTAAGCACACATTTAATTACTTCAATAAAGGATTAATATGCAGCACACAAAAGAAAGAACATCACGTCGTGCCAAAGCACACAGCTGCCCCACCATTTAGTGAGGAGATAAAGAAAGCATATCATTGGGCAGTATAATCCTGTTACAAATACATCATTATTAGATGAACATTCGGGACTTTTATTTTCATGCTTGTTATTCACCACTCAGCATACATCTATTTCCTTGGCACCAGAAAGAGTTATAATGTGCGAGTGACAGCCCTGCCATTGTTGTCCCATCGATGGCACCGCTGGCCCCCCTCTTCACTCTCCCCAAGCTTGTAAGGTTGCTCTTATCTCGTCTCCAGGCGAGGGCTTACAGCAGCTACATTACAACATCCTGAGATAAGGGGCCCCGTTTGACATTATTCCTGTCTGTGCTGCAAACAACTGACAAGCATGGCAAGTATAAAAAAGGAGTGAGAACAACAAAGGCTGCTGCCCCCCCCAGCTCCCCCGCCACCCTCAGAAGACAGCTCATCAATTCTCCAGGATGTACACAATCATTATTGTAGGGGAAACAAAGACCAGTGTCAATTGTTCAGTGTTATAAAGCAGTCCCTCAAATTAAAACCATGTACCTAACTGCATCTGATGGCAGAAGCTATTTAGCAGTGATATTTTACGGAAAGGCAATGAAAAGCAATAACTGCTTTATTTAATGTATCTGTTCAATCCAGCTGCCTTGGATGGGCCTTAATGGAAGCTGTCGATCAATGTCACAGCCTTTGAAATAACTGCAGCAGACTGCAATAAACACGAAGGGAAGATAACTAAAGCAACTGATCAGCCTCTTGTTACCTTCCTGCACCCAGAGATTTGTCATTTGTTTGTACTGCTTATAATAGCCCGGGTTGATGATTATCATGCAGGAGGAGCAAAGCCAGCTGGGGAGACGCATGGATGAAATAAAGTTCACCTGGGACACCAGGAATTTGGGGCTGAGCCTCTGGAACACACCTCTGCTCTTCAGATGCTTCAGTTCAGGATAGCTTCATCTCACTTTTCTCTGGCCCATATTGGAATTTAAAATCCATGTTTGGGATGTGCTGCCTTGTTCAACCAGGCTACTCTTTCTTAGCAGCAACACAGGTCTTCCTCACAGAGGATCTATTACCATAACAAGCAGAAAACTCAACTATTCATCCAAACAGATGCTGAAGATGGTGATGAAGAAGCAGGTGGTGCATACACAGCTGCCTCTATGGTATAAGCATATCCCAGTAAAACCAAACAGCTGCCTGTGAGAGAAGCAACAATGCCTGCTTGCCTGACTCACTGGACTTAGGAAAGCCAATTCCTAACACGCCTCTCTGTTGTGCCAAGCATCTTATCCTGGGCACTGCATGGCAGCTACCTCTGCAAGAAGATAGGGCAATCTAAGGTCCACAGCTGTTTCCACAAAGCAGCTTTTGATGGCAGCAGCAGAGAGCTGCATAGATCCCACAGCTTCAAACACAGCAGAGGCTCACACAACTGCTCACAGACAAGGCACAGCTTAGGCAAGGGCTGTACAACCGTAACATATGGCAGCACAATAGAGGGAGATACTGACTCAGATCTGGTCAACCCGTTTACTGTGGGTCCACATGAGTCTTTAAAGCAAGTTTAGATTATCTAGTTTGCTAGATTTTATTTTAAAGCTTCGTGTTGGCAGCTTCCACAGCAGTAAAACCTGTGCTTAAGCTAAGCTCTGAAGTTACAATAGGCTGATCCTTATTTGCTTTGCTTCAGAGAAAGGTCAAAACAAAACAAAAACTACACTCAGGAACACCTGAAAGGCTCTTCTTGAAGGCCAAAGATTTTACTGAAAGATTCAAATCTAATAATTTTTTAAATCCTACCTAGGATGTGATTTGGCAGATGCTTTTGTGAGAGAAGTACCAGTTCTCTTACACCCTCTGCGGATATAAAAGGCTACAGAAGATAAATTCCTTGCCATTTTATGCCTCTATCTACTCAGATAGTTTACAACAGCAACTGCCCACACAGTTTGCCCCAAGGTGTATCATTCATTACTTGTACCACTTGTTACTTCAGATTTTTTTCAAAAAGTTTTTGAAACTATTATTATATATTTCAGGTTTCTTCCCCTTGGCTTTCAGTTGTTGCTAGCATTATATAAGACCTGTGATTAAATCTCTATGCAAATAGATGCAAGCTCTTCAGAAACAATAGCTAACTTAGACTAACACGTCAGTTACCCCTGCCATAGCAATTCACCCTTGAAGGATCTGTACACTTACTCTGCGTGCAGCCCTTCTGGACTTGTATTTGTACATGTCATAACTTCCTAGACTGTAGACCCCCTTTTCATCTCATCTTCTAAGTGCACGTTCCTCTCCTATTCAAGTGGATTTTTGAATGCGGGGAAACAGGATGAAATAGATACTATTGCTTCTCTTTGCATTCACAGAATGCAATCAAGCAGGAAAGTTGACTTATCCAAGGGCACAGAATGCCTGCGAAGTCCTCACCTCCTAAACTTTTTCTCACAATTGCCCAAATTGTTATGCTGTTCCTCACAACAGACAAGGCTCCTCTCCCCCACTGGAAGTGATGCATCCTGACCAGAACAGGTCCCAACCAGAAGCACTCACCACATCAGCCAAAGCCTCAGTGGATCACAGCAGACCCCACAGGAGCCACCCAGCAGGCTTCCAAGGAAGCCCTTTCTGAATAGCCTTGTGTATAAACAGCACATACACTGGGACTTCAAAGGAGCCACAAAGCATCCAGTGTAGGACACTGAGGCAGGCAGACCTATTTTCAACAACAGACCATAGCAGATGTCCGGAATTCATGTGAAAAATAAGTATATTATTATATATTATATATACTTAGTTTAGCTATTCACTGGACCAGGAGCGGTGACTGTATTTAATAGGATAAACTATCAGGGAGTGAAATTCAGACCCTTCAAGTAAGCATCTTACATAAGCACTTACTGGAAGTCATTTGCCAGCCAACAGTTTTCATGACGGTCATGAAACAGCATTCAGAAAATTAATTCCTGTTATTCCAGTACATAGGAGAGAAGTCTTGAGAAGCAAGCTTTTCTGCCCAGTGCATTTTTTTCTGTTTTGGACACTGAAAATCCCATAGACACACCTTACCAGCAAAAGCTTATTAGCACTATATCAATCCCTTCTACTCATTGTTCCCCGTTTGTTAGTCCCTCTAGTTTAGAGATACGAAGTTTGTCATTTGTGTTTATGCTACTTAATGGATTAAACTAAGAGAAACCATAACTGCTTTTAAACCTGTGTTCACACACAATCGTCTTGCTTCCTAGGCTCAGTCACTAGGCAAGTCAGTATCAGCTGCCAGTATGAGACAGAATAACCTATGCTCAAACACATCCCAGTATCAAAGTGAGAAGGAGAGAACAGAAGGTAGGGTAAATCTTTACATACTTTGCCAGCCTGGCAGAGCATCAAGCACCCAAGAATGGACAGCAGGCCCTCAGGTTGCAAAGGAATTGTCCCATCTCCAAGGTCTCCATTGCTTCTGTCTTCTTTGCCATCCAAGAAGAGAGGAAGGAATCACAGCTCAACTTCCCACACCCGCAATCTGCATATCTTCCTCATCAAGATGCAAAAATATAAAATAATACCATTGTTGATCCACACTGCACCCACCAGTTAAGCTAAAAAACCCACACACTGTAAAAAATCACAAAGCCAAGGCTTGTGATCACCAGTCACCCGCGTGACTAGTGCCAACAATGCAAACAGTGGGGATCTGGCAATGTGACTGTAGTGTCCAATCGCTGTCATGGCCATTTCTGGCCATGAGCCATGAAACAATCACAGCCTTGATACATTGTCTCTCCCAGTGCTGGGCTGCCCACTGCACTTCATTGTCAGTCCTCCTACAGTAGGAAAAAAAAGGGCAAGAAGCACACAATTACACAGCAGCAAATCTGTTTCCAAGGCACCATTGCTCCTTAGCCTGGTAGGACAACAGGGAATATGTTTTAAGGTAAGGTGCTGGAAGCAATTATTCTAGTTAAACTCATCAGCAGGTGAATGAAAGCTCAGACATGGAGCAGATGACAGAACCAAAACCAACTTCAGCTCTATACAGTGTAGACCACCTCCCCTTATTCTTCCCTTCACTTCAACTTTACACTTGTTCTCCTTCAAACCAAGAGCAAGAGTCACCAACACTTAGGTTGTGTTGCCTCAACTTCAAGTTAAGATAAGAAAAAGCATGCCAGGATACTGAGCAGTTTATTAACATGTGATTTTAATTCAGCAACCTGCTTCTTCTATCCTAAATGAGAAATTGCTAGAATGCAAGAAGTAATAAGGTATTTATTCTTTAATCTCAAAATCTCCAGCAACAGCAACAACCTTCTCTGGTTCCTCACTCAAAGGCTGTCATCCCCTAGTGATCTTCTGATCCCATCCTTCTCCATTTTAGGCAGTCTCTTCCCTTCGCTATTCATTCTTTTCACCAAAAGACATCAGTGTCTCACTGAAAGGCACTGCCCCATTATTGAAGGCATTCAAGGCCAGGTTGGATGAGCTCTGGGCAGCCTGATCTGATGGAGAGCAACCCTGCTCATGGCAGAAGAGTGGAACTGGTTAGGTTTTTATAGAATGGCTTGGGTTGGACAGGACCTTAATTCTATGACTATTAAAATAATGGTCATGGACTTCCCTCCCATTCAGTAGTGGGATGATTATGTCACAACTGCCTGCCACTTGATCAGGTGCTGTTCAGCTGCAAGCCAGCGTGTGCTTCTGCTCTAAGAATAGCCTGTTAAGAAAAACTCAACTAACTTTGTTAAAGAGATCTAAAGCGCAACTGTTCTTTGATGAATTAGATCAGCTCAAGAAGAAACAGCCCTACAGTCACAAGAAGTTACATGCAGCTCATTACAGTTTCTGTTTTTCTAAACTGCTAGAAGAAAACAACTTCAGAAAGTACCTACAAGCAGACAATCAGCAGCTAATAAGCAGAAGTGATTACACAGCTTTGTAAGATAAAAAAAACAACCCTTTGCTACTCAGGTAAGTCGGGGACATGCTCACATGTAGACCACTTCATTCTCCCTTTGCCAGGGATCTTTTATATAATGGTTTCACAAAGTTATTTACTGGACAACCCTATCAGTAAAATATTTTAATAGCTATAAAGCTTGTGGGGCATTCTAGGACTGCGTCAAGCAAACCAGAACCCCCCATAATATTTTTTGCTAAAAGCAATTATTTCCATCAGTCTGAGGATATGTAAGCAAAGATCACCATTGCCCAAAATAGAGAACAAGTATTAGATTTGTTACAGTTCAATTGTAAGGAACCTTTAAAGATCATAGCATCCAGTTGCTTGACAGCTTCAGGGCGAACCAGAAGTTACAGCCTATAATAAGCAAGCAAACACATTCATTTATACCAAGTTTTAGACTTTGGGAGCATTTGTCCCACAGATGGCTAGAAAATAAAACACTCCAAAACCTACTGACAGACAGAAGTCCTGGTCCACCACTGCACACCTACTAACCTGTATACAGCTTAGTTATCTTCTGTTATGCAAAGGGATGTATATCTGCAATTCCATTTTCATTGCTTTGGGGTTTTTCCTCCCAAATCTTACACATTCTCAAGATTACTCTGTGCAGAGAAGCTCTGCATTTAGACTTAACTAAATGTATTAAAGAAAAGCCAACAAATCAAGAATATTAGACAAGAAATGATAATGTAAATTTACCAGTACCTCTGGAGATGTAAGTAGAGTAGTCCCAAGGGGTGAACTAAGAATAGCATCAAAGAGCTTGGCTAAGGTTATTGTCTTTAATGGGCAAAATTGCATTGACCGCACAGTGTCTGTAGTTAATGGCAAAAGTAAATTAATTTACAGCAAATGACACTATGGCATGGTCAAAAATTGGTATGATTGGTTACTGACAAGTCAATGACAGGCTGATCGTGGGACATCACTAATGCAAAGACAGGCATTTAGTGAGTCCTGCAGGACAGCAGCAACACAGAGGAAGCAGACCTTTCTTCTGTGAAAGCAGCAATAGTCCAAGCTCACCCATTGAGTCCATACTGTGGAAAGCTTTCAGCAAATTCTATAACAATATATTGTCTTTCACTTTTATTGCATTTTACAATGCAGAGTTTTCAGATGTCTTTTTTGCTTTCTATTAAAGGAGAGGTACTCAAACTGATCAATAAACTACACAAGCTAATGTTTCTTCAGTTGAGCAGCAGCACGTGGATCAGATGCAATTCATGTAGGCAGCAAACAGCAGCACCACAGCTGCATTTAAGTTGCCCGATGACATCCATGAAGAGCTTTGAAGTCTGAGGAAGGTGTTAGCCCAATTGCTAACACTCGCTGAGGGGCTGTATGCGAAATCTATGGTGTACTGAAATGGTGCAGGAAGCCGAGTTACTCTGAGTAAAATAACTCTTATGCTGATGGTCTAGAGGTTTGATATCTCGCTATACCTCCCTGAACTTTTTTTGTTGAAACACAGTGTACCTAACTTCATCATAAGCCCCCCAGGCCATGCAATACATAGAACACAGGAGCTGTTATCAGTAGAGATCAAGCCACTAGTGTAAAGCAAAATAAAGTCAGAACAACTCAGTACCCATGGCCCTTGATGCACCTTTACTTACTAGATCACCTTGGAAAGCCACTTAAGGCATCCAGGGAAGCCAAGCACTGTTCTAGCTGTAATCTCTAATACCTTGCTCCAGCCACTACAACCTCTGAGGAATGCAGCTCGTGTCAAAGATTTAATGCTTTTTCACATTAGTGATGTCAGCGCAAAATGGCTATCTTCTCTGAATAATTTATCTCCCCACTGCATAATTTTCTTATCTCTTTTTTCCCTTTTGGCTTTTTACTGTAGATGGGAAGGCAAGCGGCTGTTAGTCCTCGAAAAAACCTATGGAGCATCCTTCCCATCAATCAATTAAAAAACACTTACCTTACACTCAACATGATTTATTTCTTGTTAATACAATTGTCTCACTATATCCTTCTATTATTATACCCTTAATTCCATTAGCCATTCACTTAATGCTCTCCTTAAAGCTGACCCCAGTCTGGGCAGAAGAGAAAGAAAAGTTCGTATAATAGTGGCAATGCCAATAAAAATCAGAAGCTCTTCTCTTAAAATCCTGTAGGTCACCGGAAAGACAGATCCAGAACATATCCTGCTTGCTCTACAGGAGAATATTTATTTTTCATTTATTTTTAACTAGATGCCTTGTTGGCTCCAAACTATTTGTTTTTCTTATTTCACTATCCACCATACTGTTCTGACACAGCAACTTTGGCACAAAAGGGAACCCTTTTCCCATACCTTCTCCAGCAAACACAAAGCTGGCTTGCTGAAAGGTGAAGGCAGTTGAGCACCTCATCACAGCTCTTATGGCAGAGCGCCTGCTCACGTACTTCTCAGAGAGCCAACATTCCCATTAAAGCCTCCGTGGTCGCTGGCTGAGAATCATCAGTCTCTTGCTCAGGGGGAAGTTAGGGCCTGTCAGCCTCCCTCTCATCAGGCCATAGCTATAAGGGAGAGTGCTGATGGAGCACCTGCTGTGTGAGGCTAAGTCAACCCAGCAGGTTGCTTGCAACATCCTCTATCCCAAGCGACACACTCTCAAAGCAGAAGGCAGATCACAGTTTTGATGAGCTGTTACTATATACAGAATCCCAGACCCCTCCTTAAGTAGCTCTATTCAATGACACACAGTCCATCTCAGCAACCTAGAGTTCATAACACCAGGATCTCCAATTTTGGTCTAATTCCTTCAAGCCCAGTGATAGGTTTCAACTGTTGAACCATCTCAAAGCCAACTGTGCATGACCCCCCATTCATACCTCTGCTACAAGCATATGGCTTTATTTTCTTTCCCTTGTTTTCTGTATGCAACAAACGGCATTATTTCTTGCAGATTCACAAGCACAGCATGCACCCCACAGGCCCAACCAAAGCCAACTCCATGGGAAAGACTAATATCATCCTCCCATCCCCAGGGGAGACATGGTGCCAACTGTGTCTCATGCAGATACCTTGCAAACGGAAGGAGAAAAAAAAAGTCTCTACACTGCTCTGAGCACATCATCATGAATCTTACACAACATTTTCAAGGACTAGCAGAGAACAATTATCCTCTGAGAAGCCCAAGTGCCCAAGCAGGCACTGGCATCAGAGGTTGCTCTTCCCTATTCTGTTTATTTGTTCCACCTGAATCACCAGATATTAAGCTGGGCTTTCAAGTTAAAATACATGGGTTTCAGTTACTAGTGTCAGTGTTAAGATGTAATTTTTTCCTAACATCATAAGCTCTGTCAGCAATTCAAAAGAGGAAGACCAGTTTCTCTTGGTTTGAGGCTATACTCTGCATATTTAAAAGCTTTCAAAAAAATATAACGCTATTGAAGGTAAAGGTCTTTCCCAACACATGTCAAAGCTTCACAGCATCCAAAACAGAGCTACTAAGCAGGCCACACAACCCACAAATACCTTACCCCAGAACTTGCAGTACTCTTGCCATCAGGCAGCTGAGTCCTACATCCTGCACTGGACTTTCTTTCCCCTGCAAGTTTCCTCCTTATCTTCCCCAAAATTCCTAACTACAACACAGTAGATTTCATGAAATCTACAAATAGTGGAAATTGAGCATGCTTGTGTTTCCTTATACCTGGTACAGGTAGCAGTCCCAAAAGTGCACCTGCTACACATTATTGGTACATTAGGTGGTAGTAAAGTGGCCACAAAATAAATGGAACTCCAACTAATCACTGATTAACTTCCAAACTCAGCAAATACTCCTAGTGTTGTTAATTACTGAACTCCGTCCAAATACAAACTTGACACTTTATAAATATCAAACAGAGCTATATTTACACCTATTTCCCCTGCTATTTATAAACACATACTTTTAGCACTCAATCTTCTGTTATAAAACAATCTCAGTCACATCCAGATGCTTGATTCTGAACGTGGATCTTCCATGCTTTGACTAACTCAAACAAACACACCTCTTACTGTAGGCCCCACAAATAACCCTGCTCCAGATGCATCCCTATTAGAATCAGAAGTTACGGAAATGAAAGGAAGAAAAAAATAAATAAATCCCAAAGATAAGTCAACCGTTTTGCTGGCCTCTCACACAAACCAAAGCTGTGCCAGCCATAGCAGCACATCCACACAGACAGGGAAATGACAAGCTCCATCACTAAGGAGGCAGTTTCCCATCACACAGGGGTGTTTTATTCTGGGTAAGCAACTCACATTTCCTTGTCTCATCATTTTTCAAAGTACACTAAGTAGGCCTCCCACAGCCTACCTAAAGTTTTGGCCACATCCACCTCCATGCCCTGAGATGCCCCATATTCTGCTTTAGCTTGATTTAAGTCCCAGCTTCTGGTAGAAGGTCTTCTTCCTGCTCCTCTTAGTTATCTGAATGTGAAAGATGAAGTCTGAAACACCACATCTCAATACCATCACAGGGGCATTTGTCACAGTACAGAGAGCCCTGAAGATTCCACAGTTAAGATCCCTATGTACCAGAATTTTGCTGGGAGGCAGTGCTCTGCCAATTCCCTTCCTTCCCCCACAGACAAGGCCTGTCTTTTGGCTGCCATTACAAACCTTACAAGCTAATAAACATGGAAACTGGACTATGCTTTGTACAGCCTGCCTACGGTGCTTCATTGTTTAGCTTTCACTGTTTTAACAGTAGGAGAAAATCTTTAGATGTGTGGCGAAGAGGAAAGGATAGGAAAACAAATGGCTGTTCCTTTCCATACAACATGAGACTCTACTATCACAGTGAAAAGGCATTTCTTCTGCCCCAATCAGTCATAACATTTAAATCACGGGGCTAGCCATGAAATCTTATGCATCATTTAGATCTTTGATGTTGAAATGACTACATAGTAAAAATGCACTGGCAGAGCTAAAGCATCTGCTGTCAAAAAGGAAACAATGATTTATTTTTTTTTGAGCAGTCCTTCCCTTTCACTTTCATGAAGCTGCATTATCATAAACCCCAAGTTATAGCTCTGATGAGTAATTACTCCTGCAGCGTGGTTAGAGAACTGCTACTCAAAACCCTCATTAAAACACTTATGTATTTCTTCTGCCTTTCCCTTCCAGCTATTACCAATTACAATGATGTGTGTATAAATATACACTTTCCTCCTTGATGATTATCCCTATTTCTCCTGCCTAATTCATTCAGTAAGGCCACAGTTCAATGCTTTTGAGGCCACAATGGCCTCAATGGGAATTAAGGCTGACGTCAGAAACAGTGAATTGTGGCTTCAGTGAATGAATTTGATGGGAAAATCACGCTGAATATCATTGAGAGACCTCCTACTCATGCAGCCAATGGCAACCTATGTAATATGAAATAAGAACCTCACTTTAAGTACAATCAGTAAAATTAATTGACCATTTGAGACATGCTCTTCTGCCATTGCTTTAAGGAGCAGAAAAATAGCATAGTTTTATACAGACTCCCTCTATACATATATTTATATGATTATACAAGTGGGGTTTTCTGAGCAGTGTGAGAAGCTATTAGGTTTTGTTTACCTCACCCGCAGCCCGAGAGGTCAAAACTCATACACACTCCCAGGAGACACTCTTCTGCTTTCTGAAAATAAGTATATTCCAAGATAATGCAGCTGGTCGCTGTAAATAAAAATACTGATGAGCACACATCTCATTTCCAATAGCCTTTGAGAAAAAAAAAAAAAACAGGAATGAGCTTCTGGAATACGAGCAGAAATTAGATTTGTTGCTGCCATTACAAGCTCCTTACCAAGAGAAGACTAAGAAAGAAATATCAGTACTACCACCTGCTTTGAAAGGCTATGCCTATTAATTCATTTTCAAAGGCATAAATTTCAGGAGTTAGGCTATTTCTGGTCCCCTCCACCTGAGGACGTGGCAATGGAAATGCATACTGATGAGACAAAAGAAGGAGAATTATCCCATGCAAATCCTTGGAAGTCTGAGGTAATGTCAAACTCTCAGAAGAGCTTTGTATGTAAATCAAAGCAGCCTCTCTATCTGGTAGCTTCAGGTAATTCATACACTTTCCTTAAACACCTCTGACCTTCCCTTGGTCCAGATGAAAGGCATTGCATTAGGTTCCACAACCTTTCGATATCCTCCAATGCCTCAGAAGAGAAGATAAGACCTGTTTCCATAAAAGAACATTAGAGGCATCCAAGAGAAGAAGCGCACTGGTAGCAACCTTTCCTTGCTTCTATGTGAAAATAAGGATTTTCCTATTCTTAAGTATTAATAAACTCAGCACCTCATCTGCCCAAGATGATCATTTAATAGAGTCACCGTTTACAGGCTTGAGACACTCCAACTGTTGATTCAACTTCTAAAATTCATTGGGCAGGAACACCCGACTTGGAGAATTGTACCTGGAGACAAAACGTCACCTGGTCTCCTCCCCCTCCATTAATCCCACAAAGCAGCTCAATAATTCATACACTATGAAAGGGTGACCCTCTGATGTAACCAAGAAAAAATATATCCACTTTTCTACACAGTGAAAGATATTTACTACCAGCACATAACGAACTAGAAAAGGTCCTTTGCTAACTGGAAAGGCTCATATAGTATGATATCTTATTTATCTTTTCTGAAGGAGATGCAAGGGAGATGCCACACCCATAGTATTTACAAACACAGAAACTGATTTCTGTAACAGTGTTTCTTGTTTTGCACAAAAGCTGTAAAAGTCTGAAATCTTAATGGCTCTTACATGCCCTTTGAAATGTCTAAGGCACACATCCAGGAAGAGCAAAACTAACAGGATACATCTCACTCCTTAAACACATTTTAGCATCATAAGATCATTGACGAACAACTCTACACAACAAGTTAGCCAAGAAAACAAGCACTGAATTTCAAGGGCCAGTAGGTTGTGCAGTAAAAACAGAGCATCAGCCATCCTGCAGAAGATAATCCATTTTATCCCCAGCAAGGCAATCAAACATGAGAGTTAAGAGTTCATCCTTAAATTGCTCAATCTTACTAAGCTACAATATTCAAAAAACAAATGATTATCCAACAGGAACAGAGGCTGAAAACAGTGAGAAATGAGATAATCACCCCTCCCTAGAAAAAAACAGCTACACAATTTTCCGTCTTTTCCTCAAAAAGTACAACGTTACTTTTTAACACTGCTCTTTAAATTCAGACTTTTACTTTTCTGTTAGGGGACATTACCTCTGCTAGAAAATTTACAATAGGACATCAACACTTAGTAACATACAGGCTTTAAAAACAAAAACATTTTCAAGATCAAACCTGAAGTTCTAACTGAACTACAAACACACTCTGACTCAATATTCTATTAAATTCATCCAAAGCAAGCAGCAATATAAGCAACCAAGCAGTAGATACAGTTCCTAAATAAGATTGTTTCTTCCAATGTAAGGTTGTGCTATACCTAACTACTTGTGAACCTCCCTAAGAAGGAGAGGGATCAAACCTGTATCATTTGCACCACTGAAACTTGAGCAAAGCAACAAATAACTCTGAACTGACCTGAAAATTAAACGCGACGAAAAGACTCAGCCACAGCATTTCCACGTTATCCTTCTGAGAGCTGGAGCCTCCCGGGGATTGTACGCTGTATGAATAAGGTATCAAGAGGATGACTGTCCCACGCAGGACTGAGAAAAGTCCACATCCCACGCTGCACAACTACAGCAATGCCAAAGAAGAAGAAAAGTAGTATGAAAGCTTTATAGGTTACTACAGAAATACAGCTATTTTCAGAGACTGTAAGGTGGGAACAGATGATCCCCCTCTGGGTAATTAAGGCTACAGGTGCTCTCACCACTTGCTCAGACACAAATGATGCAATTGATTGCAGCTGACCTGAGTCCCCACTACCACCCACTGCTGCAGGGCAACTGAAGTCAGTCACTTAAAACACCCGTATCATTTCGTTGCTTCAAGAAGTACCTGGTTAGCAGGGAGATGCGCAGACATCTACATCGCAGGCTTTTAAATACTGCAGAAGTAAATATCTCTAAAAGGTCTGCAAGTTATACAGCATCCTAGTCTAGAGTGAAAACAAAAATGAGGAATCACATATGTCAGAAGGGACGGACCTCCAGAGATTCCCTGATCCAACCCCCTCATCAGGTTCCTGTTTGTCCAGGTCTCTCTGAATGGCAGCACAGCCTTCTGGTGTGTCAGCCACTCCTCCCAGCTTCATATCATCAGCAAACTTGCTGAGGGCAGACTCTTTCCCATCACCCAGGCCACTGATGAAGTTGTTGAATAGAACTGGACATAGCACTGTACCCTGGGGACTCTCTGAGTTTTACCAGTCACTCATTTCTCAATCCATCTGACCATCCTCTCATTCCCCAGTTCCTAAGCTTCATTACAAGGATGTTGTAGGAGACAGTGTCAAAAGCATTGCTGAAGTCAAGGTACACAACATCCACTAATCTCTCCTCATCCACCTAGTCAGGCACGACATCATAGGTGGCTACCAGATTGGTCAAGAATGATTTCCCCTTAGTAAACTCATGCTGACTACTCCTGATAACCTTCTTTTCTTCTATTTGTAGGAAAACATAGTTGGAACTAGAGCTATCTGCAAACCTGTTTGTTTCTTATGTTTATGTTTTTGAAAACATTTTCCTTCTTAAGGAATTTACTGTGTCCATTAACCCCAACCCTGTATAGGAAACAGCGTGAGATCTCTGCTGACAATAAATAAGCATATCTATAATTGTAGTTCAAGAACTTCTCCTTTTGTAGGTCCACAAAATGGCCAGGCTGCAAGTCATTCCTCAGCACACAGGCTTTTAGCAAGAAATGACTCCAAAACATCATTTTATCACAGCTTCAAATACACCATGCAGTCCATTCACACTACGGAGCTGCTTATTTTGGATTGAAAAAAACTGGGGTTGTTTAAGAGCAAGAAATAGCTATAAATTGTGATCACCTAAATGGGAGTATCATTTCATAAAATACTTTTTATGTGATCCCTTTTTCACAGTCTGGTTAGGTAAATTGTTATAGCCACTGTATATTTTCAGCAGTTGTACCTCTAACTTAGAAATAATGGTGCTGTATTGACCACAGGATAACCCTTCTTCATTATGAATAACATCAGAGAATATATCTTTCATACTTTTTTGCTTTATTCAACAGTTTTTGGTGTGCCTGACCTTATTCTATTAATGTTAAGCAGAATTAATTAAAGCCACAGGTTTTTTTTTTCCTACTGCAACATATTTTGCTTAAAAAAAAAATGTATCTCTCCCTGATTAATTTTTCATAACTTAAATTATTACCTTTTTCCAGGGTTGTCATTGTTCCATATTCTTTTTTATGAGCCACAATTTTTTATAAGTATAAATCTGAATCTGCTTTCCTACCATGAACAGCTGTTACACTTGCATAGTTAAGGCAGAGCTCCCAGAAGGCTGGAGCTGAAAGTTTGGCACCGTGACCAAAACACTATGCAGTCTAATGCATGTGTTGTGGGGTTGAGGGAGACAGGTAGAGACTGCTGGGCCAAGTAACAAGCATTTTGGTAATGTTTGCTGATTGCCAAGTTTGCATATCAAGAACATATATTTAAAAACATGTATATTTGACCTCATTTCTATATGCATACATCTACCTCAGAATGCAACTGGCTATTTTTTCCCACATGTGCCAGTTCGTAGGGAGTCACCTAGGCTCTCAAAATCAAGGTATGCTACAGCATGTGTAAACTCTGCATGGATGTTGTGTGAATGGTTTCCTTCTTGTTTCACCACTTCCCTGTAAGCACTTCATTTGTGTCTGCATCACACATGTTCGCACAGTTTAGAAAGCTGCAGTGAGGTAGGGAAAGACTCTCCTAATAAGTCTGTGTATGCAAGTACTGGAAAAATGGGATTTATAGCTGTGACTCTGCTTATTGTGATCAAGAGTACAAGTTGCGTCCTAGCATGCAGACTAGCCCCCTGATATCTTGGGCTGAATGTGTGAATATCCCTTCCCTCATAATTAAATGCAGCATTTCTCTGCAGCTCTATGTTTTAAGATACACAATGAAGGTAGAAAACTACATCAAGAAATTATGGAGGACAATTCCAGTTCCCATAGTAAACTCAATGAAACTGAGGTAGCAGACAGCACTGGTTTTATGAAATTTTAAAGGAATTACAGGATAAGAAAAACATTCCTCCAGCCCTCAACTCTTACTGAAGTAACAGCACTGGATCTAACCTCACATCATTCCCACTCACTTCAGGACAGATTTTCTCCACCATACTGCGGACACACTTGTTGCATAGCTTCATCCAGGAGCTAAATCTTTGCCTGCCAGTAAAATTTGCACCCACTTCTGCAGTGTGCAGGTTCCAGTCTAACTTCC